>NC_092874.1:278687503-279293196 GCF_028372415.1 Notamacropus eugenii
CCTGAGTCACTTACTTCCCTTCAATCAGGAGGGTTAACCAACCCCAACTATGTGCCTTCTTGGGGCTTCCCCCAGATGCCAAATCAGAGACTATTTCCTGCCCTTCCTAAGACACCTAATGATGCCGTGCCCTATTATGCTCCCAGCCCACAGGTTCCTGAACTTATTCTGCCCATACCTGCATCAAGCTCATTTTCGTTGGAGATTTTCCACATCAAAACCTGTTGAATCCCTGGGCTTTGTTGGAGCCCAGTGCAGTTTGCACACCTCCTTTTCCAGAGCTGTTCCCATTGCAAAAGCCTCCATTGGGTCATGGATCTGCTCCTGTATCTTACATAAGCTTTTCACATTTCTCATTTTCTTATGGGAAAAGCCAAGCTTATTTTGTTTCTTCAAAGACTTCACACAGTAGCAGCTTCTTAAGAGGAGAGCAGTGTGGTTCAGTGGAAAGACCACTAGACTCTGGGTTTGAATGATGCCCCTCTGTGCTTAGTGGCCGTGTAACTCTCTGACCCTCAGTCTCCTCATCTGTGAATCGAGGACAGTCATAAGATCTGTACTATCTGCTGAAACTTTCATCTTTTCTCTATTTTGTATTCACACGTTTTTGTGGTTCAGTTGTCTTTCAGTCATGTCTGACTCTTCATGACCCCATTTGGAGTTTGCTTTCAAAGATACTGGAGTGGTTTGCTGTCTCCTTCTCTGGCTCACTTGACAGAAGAGGAAACTGAGCAAACAAGGTGAAGTGACTTGTTCAAGGTCACATAGCTAGTATGTATATGAGGCTAAATTTGAATTCAAGAAGATGACTCTTCCCAACTCCAGGCCTGGTGCTCTATCGACTGTGGCGCCACCTAGCTGCCTAATTCCTTCAAGGAAATGTTAAATAACACAGGCCAAGCACAGAAGTCGACCTAGGGACTTAATGCACTATGGCGCCACCTAGCTGCCTATTCTCATGTTAGCTCCCCCATAAGGATGCAAGTTTCTTGAGGGCAGGGACTGTGTTCTTGCCTTTCTGCATATTCCCAGGGAGTCCTTGATACATATTTGTTGACTGACTGACTGACTGACTGAATAGCAGGATTTGGGTCTGACAAGAAGACCCTTGGAAGTCATCTCATCCAATTCATGTATTTTATTGAAGACTGTCAGCTACAGTCACAGAGGTGGTGATGGTGGACCAGAGCAGTACAGCGGGGATTGGAACCCTGGTCCTTAGACTCCAGATGCAGCCAAATGCTAGGATGTTATAAGAGACAGCATGGTGTAGTGGGAAGAGTACTGGATCTGGACTTGGGGAGTCCCGTGTTTGAATCTTGCCTTTGTTGTTTTCTTAGTGAATTAACTTTGGGCAAGTAACTGAAACTCTCCGAGCCTCAGTTTCATCAGTAGAATGGGGGTAATGATACTAGTGCCAACATCACAGAGTTCCTAGAAGAAAACATTTTAGAGTACTGTATAAATGTGAATTTTATATAATAGATATGATGTACTTGGCAACCCCTTAAGTTCTAAATAGCAGCAGCAGCAATGATGATGATAATGATGAACAAGTGTGGATTGAGAGGCTCCTTGGGGAATTGGGTAGAGAGCTGGCCTTAAAGCCAGGAAGAGCTGAGGTCAAGGTCGACTTCTGTCACGTACTGGCTGGCAATCCTGGATAAATCATCTAGCCTCCAAGCGCTGTTGCAAACTTGCTTTGGTAGAGGATGTTTCCTCACCCAGGAGTTCTCTCTAAGAGTGAAATTACCCTTTAGGTCTCTGTCTTTCCATGTGATCCTGATACAGACAGAAAAGCAATATGACCTTTTTTCCCTCAAAGAGTTTCCATTCTATTGGAAGAGATTAGAAGCACACATATAAGTATATGCAAGGTAAATTGTGGGTAGGGCCCTAGGAGGATTAGAGAAGCCTTCATGTAGGAGGTAACATTTGAGCCAAGCTTTGAAGGAAACTGTGGGCACCTGGTGGCACAGTGAAGTCAGAAAAGACCTGAGTGCAAATCCAGCCTCAGATACTAACTGCAGGACCCTGGGCAAGTCACTGTTTGCCTCAGTTTTCTCATCTGTAAAATGAGCTGGAGAAGGAAATGGCGAACCACTCCAGTGTCTGTCAAGAAAACCCCACATGGGGTCATGAAGACTCAGACACAACTGAGCAACAAGAAAAATGTTAAATAAGCTTGGGAAGGTAGATTGGAGTCAGATTGTTTAAGGCTTTAAATACCACATAGAGGAACTCCTCTATTTGTATTTGATCCTAGAGGTAATAGGGAGCCACTGGAGTTTAATAAGCAGGGAACTAACATTATGCGAGTTGTGCTGTAGTAATGCCATTTGGTAGCATTGGAGAAGGGAGAGTGTGGAAGCCAGAGGATCAATTAAGAGGCTATGGCGGTCCAAGCAGGAGGTGGTGAATGCCAGAATTAGGGTGAATGTGGTGTGAGTGGAAAGAAGAGGAAAGATTCTGAAGCTATAGGAAGGTAAGGTCACTGATACTTGGCAGTTGACTGAATATGGGGGGGTGGGGTGTGATGGAGAGTAAAGAGTCCCCCCAGGTTGCTCTTGCCCAACCTAATCAGCTTTCAGAAAGGCTGCTTACTAACACACTTTAGTAAGGACAGCTGATACCAAGTGTTGGATATAGGGTAGCGCAGCAGCTCTGGCATTTCATGGCCGCGGTGTGGAGAAAATAAGTTGTTTCTCTACTCAGAGCTTCAGGAAAATAAGGGTAATAATCTCTCCTGGCCTACTGTAGGAGGTTATAAAATCCTCTTTTGGGGACGTGAAGCCCTTCAGAAGCCGGTGTGTTTCTGTCTTTCCAGTCTTCTTAGACTTGACTCCTCTCCATGCATTGCTTGATCCATCATCTACACTGGACTATCTAGTGTTCTTTGCATCCACACAATCTCCCTCCTCCGTATCTTTGCATTGACTGTGCCCTGTGCATGAAGTGCTCTGCCTCTTGTTTTTGCTGGTTTCCTTTAATACTTAGCTCAAGCTCTACCTCCTGAAAGAATACTTTCCCTGTGCCCTCAGCTGCTATTAGTGCCTTCCTCTTTCAAATTACTTTCCCATTACTCTGCATATATCTGGACAGAACCTAATTGTTTACATGTTGTCTCTCCCATTAGCATATACACCCCTTGTAGGTAGGAACTGTTTTTCCCCCTATTGTTGCATCACTGCTTAGTGCAGCTTCTGGCACATAACAGGAGTTTAATAAAGGCTTGTTAACTGACTTGAATGTGCTTGATGAGAGGTAATATGATCTAGATAACAAATAAATCAAAGCATGGATTTGGATTCATTGTAGTGAAAAGAACACTGGGTATGGAGTCAGAGGCCTGAGGTCATATCTCATCTCTGCTATTTACTACCTGGGTGACCTTGGATTCATGATTTCACCTCGTTAGCCTCAATTTTCTCATCTATAAAGTGAGACCATTGAATCAGTGACCTCTAAGTCCTCAAAATCCTAGGAAAACTGAAGGAAAATGTACGACTTGTTGGTCAACTCATTCATGAAAGAAAGGTAAGTGAGGCACCATTTTAGCATTGGGACAGTGAGCTCCCCATTCTCTCCCTCATGGAAGGCCCCTTTGGCAGATGTTCACAAAAAACTGGTTCTACAGGTTCTTCTGAATTTGGTTTCTTCACCTTGTAAATAAGCACTTTCCTCAGTTCTTGTCAAAGAGCCTGGTCTATGGTTCAAGGACTATTTACCAAAATGAAGAGGTGTGGGTTAGCCACCACTCATGTGGTCAGTTCAGACTTTGGAAAGTGTCTTGCCCCTGGCACAAAGTTTTAGGAATTTTCCACTTCCTTTCTGGAGCATCTACTTTGAAGGACAGGTTGGTTGATTACTGTCCATGAATGTTCCAAATAAACTTTTCCTCCCCTGGAGTAGTGCTTCCATTATATGAAATCTTGGACTCAATCATCCAATTCAGTTTAATTCAACAGACATTTATTAAGGGCTAGACTGGGAATCCAAGAATGAAGATGAATCTAACTCTGCTCCAAAGGACCTTACATTCTATTGGGGAAGCCAACACATATATAAATTTAATGCTCCCTCCCTCCCAGCAAGGTTGTTGGTTTTGCCCTGATGATATTGTGTCACATACATCCAGGGGGACATAGCTCTTGATTGGCTAAGAGAACACCAAGTTCTGACACTCCTTGAATAGTAATTGTAGTTGCTGTTGGTGAGTCATTCAGTCATGTCCAACTCTTCGTAACTCCATGAACCTGAATGGAGAAGCTACTTCATTAAACTTTATTGGATGCATACTTTGGGAGAGATGGTTCCAAAGAGGCAAAATATAAACTTTTGAATGGTGACCTGGAGCCCCAGAGCTTCAGATATATTGAGGAGCCAGCTCCTCTCCTGTCGCTTGCCTTCCAGTGCCTGAAACCCCAGAGATTGCTGGGAGGGAACTACCCTGTGATGAGATCACTGCCTCTCTCTGTGGATGAATAAAGATGTTTTGTCTTGCTTCAGGCTGGAGAGCTCCTTTGCTCTTTTACATTCTTTGGTATATTCTCATCTATGTAACTTCTCCAATTTCTGTTTGCTGCCTTCTTTGATAAAGAGGCTTATTAGCTCTCTGAGATGGTAACCCGTGTTCATTGGGAAGAGCTAAGCTGGCAAATCTACGTTATGGACTGTTCTCCCCTTTGAGAGCAATCTGGATAGTGTCTTTCTTTCATTTAAAGCCCAGATTCCAAAGCCTAGACTAGAGATATGTGAGAGATGGTACACATAGATTTGTCAAGTCCAACACTCCTTTTGAAGATAGGGGAAATCTTCCAGCCTTTGAGAGCCTGGCTTCTCCCCCTACATTCTAGCCCATGCTGGCAAAGGTGAGCTAGATACCAATCATATCTGTCCATGCCACGCACAAACCTCATCCAGATATTTAGAGAGCCTGTCCCATCTCACAGAGGTGTTCATTCCTTCATTCATTTAATTTTTAGGGAACGGAGGCAATTGGGGTTAAGTGACTTGCCCAGGATCACACAACTAATAAGTATATGAGGCCAGATTTGAACTTGGGTCCTCCTGATGCCAGGACTGGCACTCTATCCAATGTACCACCTAGCTGTCCTTCATATAAATATTGAAAAGTTAAATACACAGTGAGGTAAATAGAAAGTAATACAATGAATTTCAAGGTTTCAAGATGGAGAGACAGCACTAATAATGAGGCACAAGAAAAGCCTCCTGCGCTGGGGATTCTAAAGGAATCCCCAGCTAAAGGAAGGTGGGGATTCTAAGAATCAGAGGCAAGGAGGGCAGCTAGGTGGTACAGTGGATAGAGCACCAGTGCAGGAGTCAGGAGGACCTGAGTTCAAATCTCACCTCAGACACTTGACACTTGGGCAAGTCACTTAACCCCAATTGCTTCATCTTGGGTCATCTCCAGTCATCCAGTCATCCTGATGAATATCTGGTCACTGGATTCAGATGGCTCTGGAGGAGAAGTGAGGTTGGTGACCTGCACAGCCCTCCCTCAAAACAAAGTCAAGTGCAAGTCATGTCATCATTTCTCTGATGGCATAGTCTTCTTTGGCAATGAAGGACGAACACACACACGTTGGCAAGGAGGAAATTCATACCAGATGTGGAAGACCACCCACGGGAGACAAAATGTCCTTTATGGCAACAGTGAAGCAATTTAAAACAGAGGGAAGAAAGGGCCATAGAATGATAGGGGACTGAAAAGGGAGGTGATGTTGTGACCTGTTGGTGGCAGCAGCAGCTCTTTCGATGAGAACTCTACCGTACAGAAATCATGCTGTAACTGGGAGAACAAACCATGACTCAGTCTCCATTCAGGCAGAGGCAGTGATTCACCTGCATCCCTGCCACCTGCCGAAGCAACCTGAAGTGTTGGCTGCCAGCCTCAGCTTCTTGTGCAAATTGATGGGCTCAGGGATTGGTGAGCCTGGCCCTTGGAGATGGGAATGCCAACTGGCACTTTCTGAGTTTCCTTGGCTCTGAGATGAGAGCTGTGTGGAGTGATAGAGCCTTCTGTAAATGGCTGGAGCGTTAGAGTGCTATTGATTGGACTTGGCAGACTCCACACTGGCTAAGCGTTGAGTGAGGCCAGCTTCCCTTTTCTGGAGTGTTGATGGGAAGAGGGAAGAAGCCAGGAGAGAGAAAGGGCAGGGTGTGGTTATGGGGAGAGCACAGGCTTTGGACTACCTAGGTTCGAATATTGACCAGAACAACAGTTAGGACTTTTTGGGTTTTGGACAATGACCACTGACTTCACTCTGGGCAAGTGTCCTCGGTTGGGGAAGCAAGAAAGCATGGGGGAGAAGCCATCCCACTCCACAATTTAGTATTTTCACTAATTTCACTAATTACTCATTCTAACTTGGTGCAGTGAGAGGTCGTCTGGTGTGGTGTCTAGAGAACTTGCCTCCAAGTCAGGCTGGCCTAGGTTCAAGTGTCGTATTTGATAGCATCTTGCCTCGTGCCCACAGGCAGTTCTGAATGATTATAAATTGCTGAATCTTTGTCTGTCTGCATCGATAGAGATAGTGAATCTCCCCTGTGCTGATGAAATCATAAATCCCTCCTCCTTCCCAAGAAGCAGACTATTGTTTCTACACTGTTGGAAAACTTCAGGGGCCACTATCCCACTCAAAATGTAGTATCCTTTAAAAATGGTACCTTGAGGTTACCCTACCCCAATTCTGGGTCTGATCCTACCCCTGATATTTACAAGCCATGTGAACTTGAGCAATTTACTTTGCCTATCTGAGCCTCAGTTTCCTTGTCTGTAAAATGGACTAGTTGATTTCTAAGGTTCCTTCCAGCTCTTTATCTACATTCTAAGAGGTAAAAGTGAGGAAGAAGTGCATATTAGACATTGGGTCCCACCTCTTTGATCACAGCAACTAGATGGCATAACAGACAGAGTATTGGACTTGGGAGGAAGACCCAAGTTTCAGAGACTCAAGAGCTGGGTGGCCCTGGGCAAATCATTTAAATGATCTCAACCTCAGTTTCCTTATCTGTAAAATGGGGATAATAATAGTACCTACCTCCCAAGGTTGGCTCAGATGAAATAACAAATGTAAAGACATTGCAAACTTTAAAGTGTTATGTAAATGATAGTTATTAATTATTATTATTAACCAACTCATAACTCTGAGTCTATGCCTTGTGACCCTTCTACCCATCTCTTCTGCAAAAATGATTGACTGTATCAGATCCCATGTCCGGAAATGACCCACATAAAATGACCCACATAAAATGACCCACATGAAAGCATAGCAGTCTTCAGCCATTCCTTCAAACCTTCCCCTCAGTCCCTTTGTCCTGTAAGATATAAGGAAAGACTCAGTCCCCCATGATGGGAACCAAAGCACATACCCATCCACCCAGCAGAGTTCAAACAAACCTGTTACTGGCAGGGACAATTGTCCTTATTGTTATATGTGTCTCTCTTAGACAAGGCAGCTTGCCAGCCCCAGAAACACACAATGACCTGGCCCCCACTCAAAAAAAATCCGACACTCAATGGCCAGCAGGGTCCCTGGCTGCTGCCGGGTCCCTGACCACCCCTTCCTGGAAAAAGTGATTGAGGAGCTACTAATCAGCCAATCTCCACAGCACCTGGCCTTAAGCAGCAGACCGGGAAAGGGCCCGGAAATGGCACTGACCCTGCTCACCAAGGGCCTCCTCAGGCCATGGACAGAGGGTCCCAATCCCTGCTCCCACTCAGGCTGGCTTCCTGTGCCGGCGCGGTTAAGAGGATGCTGCTGAGGCTTCTTGCCCCCTTGGGACCCGGCTAGGAAGCCAGGTGTCACTGGAAAGTGACCTTCCCACTGTGGCCTTGTCAGCTCTGGACTCTGGCTCCCATTTGGAACTCCCGGAGTGGGTGGGGTGTGGGAAACGGAGGACTATGGACAAAAGGGAGAGAGGCCAAGCTCTGAAATGCCAGTACCACCACAGATCATGTGCTGAAGCAGATGTGACTTTCACCTTCAGAGAAGGCCAGGCGACTTCCTATAACATGAGGCCACTACTCAGGGGAGTTTCTAGGGCCAGCAGGTCTTTAAAGAAGAGCTAGGAAGTGATGGGTGGAAACCGGCAGGAGGCAAATTTAGGCCAGATGCAAAGACTTTTGATTTTTTTTTTTAAACTAGACGTGATATAACAATGGAAAATGCTCTAGGTAAGGAGCTCCCTCTGCTAAACAGGTTGGCCCCTGCCCTATAATAAATAGTTTATTGTCTGAGGTCACTGAGGGTCAATGATTTGTGCATGTCAGAGGCTGGATTTGAATTCAGGTCTTCCTGCCTCCAAGGCCTACTCTGTAGCTGCTAATCCCCCCAGCCCCCTCCCCGCCACTGCCTCCTAAGATTTTGACTTGCAGTTGTGGAATCATGGGGGGTTAGGGAAACAACACCATGATCTGGAAAATCCATGTAAAATTTTTTGGTCTTCCCTTTCTCCCAGAGAAGTCTGAATTATCATGATATTAAAAGATAAAATATGTTATTATACAACACAATATTTTTATGCATTTTTAAATTTCTAAATCTTTTCTGTATTGTCTGCTGGCATTCTTGTATCATCTCTGGCTTCCACAAAACTCCCCAAAAGTTCCTGTTGAATTTCTTCTGTCAACTCATGATATATTGAAACCATCGTGGGGAAAGTCACCATGTAGAAGGGAGAACTGTAATTAGGGAAAGGCCTTAGAGAGCTGACTGAAGAGCATGGAGAGGATCAGTACCCAGGGTCCCTCGTCTGTTTCACATCGGTACTTCTTTCTAAGACGATAAGTCATGAAACAGGGTGTCACCTGCATTTTGTAGAAGAAATTTCCACACTGGTAATTCACTATGTCAATGAAATCATAGTTTGAGGGTTTTTTTTTTTTAAGTTTAAAACAGAGGAAGAAGTATTGAATTTAATGTGAAGAGATATAACTGGGTCTGAATCCAACTTCTGACATGGCCTGGCTGCGTCACACTGTGGGTAAGTCATTTGTCCCTTCAGCCCCAGAACCCAGAATCTCAGAGTTGGAATTTCAGAGTTCACTTGCCATGTCTTCCAAAGCATACCCCCTGCCCCCTACGTAGGCCTAACAAGTCTCCTTCATTGAAATGTCTTCCCTCTGAGATCATCTCCAATTCAATCTGTATGTAACTTGTTTGCATATTGTCTCCCCCACTAACCTATGAGTCCTTAGGAGAAGAAGCTGAAGGTTTTTTGAGGCTTTTTTTTCTTGCCTTGTTTTATATTTCTTGTAGTTGGGGAAGGGCCTGGAACAAAGTAGATGCTTTTCGCATAACCTATATCAGATTGCGCATCTTCTCAAGGAGGGGGAAAAGAAAGGAGGGAGGGAGAGAATTTGGAACTCAAAAGTAAAAAAGAATGTTGAAAATTGTTTTTACATGTAATTGGGAACAATACAATATTTTTAAAAAGAAAACCACATTTTAACCCTTTTTCAAAAAATAGGTGTTTAATAAATACTTGTTGAAGTGACTTGAAGATTCACAGAGAAAGGAAGACCTCCTCCCTTCTGAGGAATCTCATTCCATTTTTAAATAGCTCTGATTTTTAGGGCAATTAATTTATTGAGCTGTCCATTATTATCCATGAGGATAATAATATCTGTAGATTTGTTGTGAAGACTTAGATCAAATAACAATACCAGGAAGCATTTATATAGCACTTGCTATGTGCACAGTGTGCCAGGCACTGTGCTGACATGCTTTACAATGATTATTTAATTTGAGCCTCACAACAATCCTCTAAGGCATATGCTATTATTATCTCCATTTTACAGATGAGGAAACTGAGGCAGTCGTAGGTGAAGTGACTTACGTCACATAGTAAGTCACACAGCTGGTGTCTTGAGGCTGAATTTGTACTCAGGTCTTCCTAACTCCAAGTTCTGCACTCTATTCACTGTGCCACCTGGCTGCCAACAGAGAGATAGATAGATAGATAGATAGATAGATAGATAGATAGATAGACAGACAGACACAGATAGATAGATACATAGATACATAGATAGATACATAGATAGATAGACACACAGACAGACAGACAGACACAGATAGATAGATAGATAGACAGACAGACAGACAGACACAGATAGATAGATAGATAGATAGATAGATAGATAGATAGATAGATAGATAGATGATGGATGGATTTTATATAGATAAATGCACATATATGTCATCTGTTATCATTCTTAATAATAATACTAATACAATAACAACAGCAGTGTTGTTAGAGTAGTGAAAAAAGAAATATGTAGCCTTTATAGGTAGTGAGTTCCCTGGAGATAGTGGCTCACTATCTCCCCACTGGAGATAGTGGTTCATGACTGATTGTCAGACATTGTAGAGGAGACTTGTCCAGGCACAGATTGAACTAGATCAGTTTTGAGTTCCCTTCTAATCCCAGGATTCTGTGATTCTTTGCTTCTCTTTTACCATCCTTGAAATTGTAACAAGGTCAAAGTGCTCAGATGTCCTGGCAGAGGCAAGAACCCAAGCTTCACCCATCAGCGAACACAACTCTTGCTGACTAAGGTTGTGCCTCCTGTGAGTTCAATTGAATTCATATCTTTTCAGTTCAAGTCAACAACCATTTAAATTTTTTTAAATTAAGATTTTTTTTCATAACATCTTCATTTTTGAAAATATTCCTCCCTATCCCCTACCCATCAGGCTATCCCTGTAACAGAAAAAGAAAAAAGGAAAAATGGTAGAGGAGCAAAGTCAACCAACAGAACTGACCCATCCCCATTCTGAGAGCATATGCAATGTTCTATACCCATACTCCTCCATGTTTGCAAAGAAGGGGACGGATTGCATTTATTCAAGGACAAGCTTGGTCATTATTATTGCACAAACTTCAGATTCCTTTTTTTTTTTGTGCTTGTTCTTTCCCTTTACATGTCAATAAACATTTATTTAATGTTGACTTGATGCTGAGCACAGTAAGGATGCAAAAATGAAAACAATTATGCTCATGGTGCATACATTTTACTGTATGGAAACAACAGGTAACCAGAGAAACAAATGCAGACAATATACATGATGACAGGTTGGCCAATGAAGAGACCCCTTTCTTAGAGCTTGTGCAGACAGACCTTTACTAGTGGTGTGAGAGGCAGCGAGGTGACGCAGTGGATAGAGTGCTGGATTTGGAGTCAGGAAGACCCTAGTTCAAATCTTGCCTCAAATGCTTATTAACGATGTGGCTCTGGACAAGTCTCTGGACCTCTCAGCCTCAGCTATTGTAATAATATATACCTTCCAGGACTGTTGTAAAGATTAAATGAGATGATTGCACATTTATAACTTATCAGGGAGGAGAAGGGAGGAAGGGAGAAAATTTGGAACTCAAAATTTTTAAAAATTATTTTACATGTAATTGAGGGAAAATCTTTTTAAAAGATTAAATGAGATGATATTTGTAAAACACTTTGCAAACCTTAAAGCATTAAGTAACTATTAGTTATTGTTGTTTTGCAGGGCGTGGCCAAGATTCTTTTTCTGGTTTCAGTCTAACATATGGAAATTTAGGGGGTCAGTTTCCCACCACAAGTGATGGAGGGACTAGGAGTGTGGGGTGTTTATGAGTGTCCAGAAAAAAAATGTATTTTTATTCAGATAACAGCAAATAGGAAACCCGAGTGGGGGCCCATGATACTCTGGGACTGTCCCTTCTCTCACCTCAGCTCTACTGCCTTCCCTTAACCCTCTTAACTAGAAGATGAAGGAAAGACGTGGGCGTCTGATAGAAGGGGCAGATATAGAAGGGAGTGGGTGACCCCCCTGGGGGCAACACCTCCTCCAAAATGTGTTTGAATAAATTAGTTTTTGTGCCCACCATCCCCATCCCCTCCTTGTAAAGATTTGAGGAGAGAGTGAGTAGGGTGGATGGAGGAGGGACAGAGAATAGGTGAACATGGGCAACATGTTCAAAAACAAAATGGTTCAGAGGTATATTGTGGAGAGGAAAGAGGAAGACAGAGCCTGGGGGGAGGGTTTTCTAATTGGAGGCATAACTTAGGTTGTGTCAAAAGTTTAAGGGAAGATCTTTCTGTCTCTTCTTTGGCAGCTTTAGAGTATCTGAGGATAAAGTTTGACAGGGCTATGACCTATAAGCTTTGACATATAGGTCACCTCAGTCACTTGAGTTAGGGGCAGAGACCAGTTGAAGAGAACGCTGCAGGCACTGAGCTTAACCTGATTGACCCATCAGCTCAGAGGCTCAGTCCTGAAGGAATTAGCCCAGCTGAACAAGGAAATAATTTGACCATTGGCTCTGCACTTACAGAAGTGAACTTGGTGGGGATGCTGCAGAGGGTCACTAGGTACCCTTCAACCATACTGTTCTCTACATAAGAGCCTCCCTACCTTTGGCACCTAGGTTTGAACCCACTCTCTCCAGGGACTGATTGTTTACAGAAAAGAGAGTGTGCCCTTAATTGGGGGGAGGGATGTTTTTATAAGCGCTGTCCTTTTTGTACCTTGAAATATCATTTTGTATATCAATAGATTAATCGATAATGGGGGTGCACACTGAATGGGGGCTCATGAGGATAGTACCAGAATCTATAACTTCTTTGGGTTACACTTAGAATTGTGGGAAAGGAATAGTTGGCCACCTTCTGAGGACCCAACCTGCACTGGGAGAGTGAGTCCAGAGCTCTATATACAAAGTAAATACAAAGCAATCTATTGAGAACTCTAAACCAAAGGAATTAGGATGTTTCCTTATATGTTCATATATGTTACTTGAGCTGAAACACTTTAGATCCAGTGGAGTTCTGTAGGATAATTAGACTTAAGGAAAATTTACATTGTTGCTTAAGAAAGGGGTGTGTGTGTGTGTGTGTGTGTGTGTGTGTGTGTGTGTGTGTGTGTGTTCGTCCTTTGTTGCTGAAGAACACCATGTCATCAGAGAAATGATGACATGACTGGCACTTGACTTTGTTTTGAGTGAGGGAGGGCTGCGCAGGTCACCAGCCTCACTTCTCCTCCAGAGCCATCTGAATCCAGTGACCAGATGTTCATCAGGATGACTGGAGATGACCCAGGATGAGGCAATTAGGGTTAAGTGACTTGCCCGAGGTCACACAGCTAGTGAATGTCAAGTGTCTGAGGTGAGATTTGAACTCAGGTCCTCCTGACTCCTGCACTGGTGCTCTATCCACTGCACCACAAGACACTATACTTGCCTTAGTTGGCTCACCATAAAGGCATCCTTGCTGAAAGCCTGAAATTTCGCAGGAGCAATTGATTAAAATACTCATTTAGCTTAAACCCATGAGAAACCTTGTAAATATGATGTGCTTCCTTTTCAAAGTTCAAACAGCACGGATATTTGTCCGGTACTGATGCGGCACAACACTCAAGTTCCAAGTGGATAACAACACAGATGAAATCTGACTAAATCAACTTGGCCTTGGACAAGCCATGTATAAAAATATGGCTTAAAATACTTGAAAACCTTCTGGTGTGAGCCCCTCCAAACAAGATTGTCCCTAGTGCGAATGGGCAGTGTAGTGTGACTTTGGCCTAGGTGCATTCCTGCTTTAGGATCGTTGGGTTGCTGGGATGGCCAAAGAAACACTTGATATCATCTTTGTCTGGTTATCCCATGAAGTCCCTCCTCCAAAGACAAAAATCTGGCCTCTCTGATGCAGTTAGTCACCACTTTCTAGTTACTGAAATGTACCGATTTTTGCATATAGATTGACATGGCAGAATTGGAGAGTTGGAAAAGATGTTCCTAGATTCATAACTCATAGACCTAGAGGCATTGGGGGCTGGTTAGTGTTTAACGACCTTCTCTCTAAAAATAATCATTTTAATTTGCATTATTAACATTTTCTCCATCACTTTCTTAAGTCTAGACACCCAACAAAATAATCAATCAATCCCTGACAGAGAGCATCTTCCAGCTGTGAGGCATCAGCTCACACTGAAAATTTAACAGTCATCTCCCTGAGCTCTGATACCATCATTTCCCTACCTAGAGAATCTCAGAGATTATCTCATCCATCCCCCTTACTTTACAATGAAAGTAACCGGAAAGTTAAGTGACTTGCCCAAGATCATTCAGACAGAAAATAGTAGAGTCAAGATGAACCCAGATTCTCATACCATAGACTCAGGGATCTTTCCACCATGCCATGCTGCCTTCAGTCATTCTCAAACCATGAAGAAATCCTTCCATAACATTCCTGACCCAAAGTCAGTCATCCAACTTATTACTGAAACACCAACAATAATGGTGAACACAGTACTTCATAATAGCCTTGATCCCATAATATGACTGTTATATAATTCAGTACACATTTATGGAACAGCTACTGTGTGTGGAATGCTGTGCCAAGCACACAGAAAGATAGAAAGTTTTGTTAAGGTAATCCCTGTCCTCATGGAGCTTACAGCCTCATTGTTGTTGTTATTCAGTTGCTTGGGTTGTGACCCCACTTGGGGTTTTCTTGGTAAAGATACTGGAGTGGTTTGTCATTTCCTTCTCCGGCTCATTTTACAGATGAGGAAACTGAGGCAAACAAGGTGAGGTGACTTATTCAGGGTCATACGGCTGGGAAGTGTCTGAGGTCAGATCTGAACTCAGGAAGATGAGCAGGTGTTGGGAGTAGAGGCAGGAAGACCCAAGAGGAGGTTATTTCAGTAGTTCATGTGGGTGGTTATAAGGACCTGGATAAAGGTGGTAGCCACAAAAATAGAGACTAGGAGACAGATGCAAAAGATTCTACAGAGATGGAGTCCTTGTAATCCTACCACTAGGCACAGTACCTGGCACATAGTAAGTATTTAATAAATAATAATAATGATAGACAACATTTAGCATTTATGCAACACTTTACAGATATTGTCTTGCTAACTCTGAGAGGTAGGTGCTATTATTATTCCTATTTTACAAATGAGGAAACTGAGGAAGACAAAAGTCAGCTGACTTGCCCAGGTCCACATGGCTAATAAATGTATGATGCTAGATTTGACCGTGGGTCTTCCTGACTCCAGGTCCACTGTTCTAGGCATCGTACCAACTAAATGCTTGCTGACTGACTGACTGATCAGGTATAAAATATGAGGGAAGAGGAAGAGGCAAAACTAACTCCGAAGTCACAGATTTTGGGAAACTGAGGTAATCAGTGTCACAGACAAAAATAGGGAAGTAGGAAGGAAGAGTAGGGTTAGAGAGGAAGAAAATGAACCCAATGGGTGACAAATTGTGTCTGAGATACAGGAGTAGGGATAGGGCTGGAGCTCTGGAAAGAGGTTGAGATGGGAGAGAGATTTGGAAATCAACCACATAGAAGTGCTAGTCAAAGCCATGGGAGTGAATGGGATTGCCAAAGGAAAGGATCAAGGAGAGGTCCTTGGGAAGTTTGTGCATTAATGGGCCAAGAAGAGGGTGGGGAGCCATCCAAGGAGAGAGAAATAGTGGTTAGACCGGTAAGAGGAAAGTGTAGCATCAGGTTGAAGTCAAGAAAGAAGTAAGTCAACACCCTCCAAATCTACAAGAGAAGTCAAGGAAGAGATAGACTAGGAAAAAGATCACCCTAGCTGGTGGGGTTAATTTTAGTAGAGATAATAGGGCAGAAGGCAGATTTAGGGGGCGGAAGAAAAGAGCAGGTGCTAACAGTGAAATCTAAATCATTAGGAATTTCTTTCTTTTAATAAAGTCAGAGTCTACTTCCAGGTAATGATCACCCTTCAGAATTCTGTCCTCTGGAGACACCAAAATTGGCTTAATTCTTTTTCCCCCATATGATAACCCTTCAAATGTTTGAAGATGAATATGATGTCCCATTAAGTTTGCTCTTCTCTGGGTTAAACTATCCTAAATTAAATTATTTACCACCCTTTGGATATGAATGAATGAATAAGTGAGTGAGTGAATGGATGAATGAGTGAATGAAAAAGCATCTATTAAGCATTTACTATGCACAAAGTATTATGATACGTACTGGAAATAAAAAAAGAAAAGCACGATGGCCCCTGCTCTCAAGTTACTCATGCCCCTAAGAAGGTTACCACTAAGCACAACAGAGCATGCCTCATAGCATGTAGTTTTAAACTTTATTAACTTCAGAAATAGAAATGCTACTAACTTGCAAAAATAACATTTAAAAGGCTAGCTACTTACAATTTTAAAATATCAATATGTTTCTTTTAAAATTTAAACATAATCACCAACTTTTCACTATACTTTGAATTTTGTAAGTTTTTGAATTTTGTAAAACTTCTTCAGCTGCTGCTTAGTGACCAAAAGGATTACATGTGGAATCCTAGCCGTAAGAGAACCCAAAGAACACAGTTGTGATGCACACATGATAGCTTTGACATGACTCCACAAGAGCAGATATAGTGGAATTCAGGTGACCAAGGTGGCCAGGCAAGAAGACCTCCCTCTATCCATTCATTGGACTGAGAAAGGTTCATCCAGAAACTGCCACATATGTAATGTGTGATAGGGTGCACTGTCTTTTTCAAAATCAAGTTTAAAAGTTATTCAAAATTCACAAAAAAAATTTAAAAAGAAAAAAACAAAAGTCACAAAGCTAAATAAATATAAAAAGATAAAATAATTCATTTTTCAAACAATATTTTTAAAGTTTGTAGCATGTTTAGTTATGAAGATATTAAAGTTTAAAATTGCACTAAGACTTTTGGGACATGTCTTTCTTCAGATGCGCTCAGACCAGAGCAGAGTATAACAGTGCTTACATTCTTCATTTGTGGCTATTTGTAGTGTTGGGAGAGCATTGTTCGGGGGTTCTTAACCTGCGGTCTACAGATGTATTTAGAGATACAAGGAGAGATTTCCGGAAGGTTGATGAACTTGGAGGAAAATGACTTATTTTTACTGTCTTTCACTGAAATTTACCATTTCCCTCAATTATTTAGAAAGATGATTCTGAGGAGGCTTCATAGCCTTCCCCAAATGCTGCTAAAGAGGGCCACGATGCAGAAAACGTTATGGACCCCTGCTCCGGCATGTATTCAGTCAGGTCTGTTATGTGTGTTTTGAAAATGCTTATCTTCCAGTGTGACTGATACATTAACAACTCTTTTGAGCATAAAGAGAATTTGAAGTTTGCTTCCATGAGATTTCAGCCAAGAGAAATAGCAAGAGAAGTCAGCCAAACTGTACCCCCTCCCAATAACTGTCAAGTTGCAGCCCTAATTCTGACACCCAAGCTAAATTCAAGGCTTTGCCAAGGGAAAGTGTCGTGTTTATTGTGTCTTTTGAGGCAGTTAGAGCTGGGGGGAAGGAGGAGGGGGAGGAGGAAGGGGAGGGAAATGGGGAAGAGCAAGAAGAGGAGGAGGGAGGAAGAGGAAGGAGAGGAGGGAGAAGAGGGAGGAGGTCAGAGAGGAGGGAAGAGGGGGAGGAGGAGGAAGGAGGAAAGAGAGAAGGAAGAGGTAGGGCAGAAGGGAGAGGGGAAGGAGGTGGGGGAAGAGGAGCAGTACTCAGAACCGGAGAGGAGATAGGCCTATTGTACCCCCTTGCTCAGATTTCTGGTGCATCAGAAGAGTGTGTAGTTCTAGGTGCCTAATAGCGGTGATTAATAATAAGTGGGGCCGCTGGGTGGCACAGTGGATAGAGTACCAGGTCTGGAATCAGAAAGACTCATCTTCCTGAGTTCAAATCTGATCTCAGGCACTTCTTAGCTGTGCGACTGTGGGCAAGTCAGTTAGCCCTGTCTACTTCAATTTCCTCATCTGTAAAATGAGCTGGAGAAGAAAATGGCAAACTGCTTCAGTATCTCTGCCACGAAAACCCCAAACGGGGTCATGAAGAGTTGGAATCAGCTGAAAAACAACTGAACAGCAAACACAAAATGAATAAATCATAAGCATTATTATTAAGTAACAAATCAAATAATTAAAGTAGTTCATTAAATAACACAAATAGCAAATAATAAAATAATGGATAATAACAGCAACAACTAGCATGGTAGAGCTGTATGTTTTGCAGAGTTCTTTACACGTATTAACTCAGTTGTTCCTTACAACAGTAATGTGAGGCAGATGCTATTATTATCCTAATTTTACAGAAGAGGAAGCTGAGGCACAGAGAGTTAAGTGACAAGGCAGGATTCATATGGAGGTCCTTTGGATACATCTTAATGCTCACAACAATCCTTGGATATCTGGGCTGTTATTATTCCTATTGTGCGGGTGTAAAAACTGATTCATTGAGGGCTTAACTGCCATGCCAATTTGTCTGCCATTCTGCCTCAGCTGGTAAAGCAGGGTAACGAGTACAGGTTCTAGAACCAAAGGAACAGCGTTCAAGTCCTTGAGCGAAGTCACTTAATGCCTCTCTGTTTCCTCAGCTGTTAAATTGGGGGAGCAGGGAGAATTGGATTAGATGACCTCAGGCCCTTCATGTGCGACTCTGTGCTGGTAGGTTTCAAAGGCAGAATCTGAACCCTGATGCTCTCACTCTAGAACCAGCACTTTTTCCATCATATCCTGCTTGCTCTGCCCAGATATGAGTGTATGTTGTCTCCCCATTTGTGTAAGGAAGAGAATTCTCTGTCTCATTGTATTGGTGGGTGGCAAACCAGTGGTGGACAGAATTCTGAGTTGGGCAGAATTGTTCAGATGCAGTTATCCAACAGAATCCAACCTGGCCTGATGATCAGAGCCTAGACCTGGGAAACAGCTGCAGGCAGGGTGTGGATAAGGCAGAGCTGATGCCTCTCCCTTTCTGCTTCCTTCCCTTGTGAGAGGGTGGTTCTCAGAGATGGGCCTCTTCCCAGGTGAGCTGTGTGCTTTCACCTCTGAAGGGCAGAGGTCATCTCTTACTCAACCATGTGTTGTCTGTTCACCAGTATAAGGGGCAGGAGCTGACAGGAACGCCCAAGATGCAAACAACTGTGTGCTTGCTATTAATAGGGCTAGTTGACATTTCTGAGGCATTTTTAAAATTTCCAAAGGGCTTTTCATATTCAATCATATTTGATCCTTAAGATAACCATGTGCAGTTAAGTACTACAGGAGTCTTGATCCTCATTTTACAGATGAGGAGACTAGGGCTCAGAGAGAGGAAAAGACTTATAAGGAAAGGGAGTGTAGAATCCAGAGGAGCTGGGTTCAAATTCCACCACTGAGGCTTTTAAAACCTGGATGACTCTGGGCAAGTCACTTAACCAGCACCATATACCTGGCATATAGGAAGTATCAATAAAGGATTATTGACTGACAAACTTAACCTCTCTTGGCCTCTGTTTTCTTCATCTGTAAATGAAGATAGAAGGCCACACAGAATTCACTTCTAGTTCTAAATCTATAATCCTGTGGTCACATAGTTAGTAAATGTCTGAGGTAGGATTGGAATAGGATATAATGGAATCTTTCCATTATATCATAATAAGTGGACTGGATATTGGAACCAAGGTAAGGGTCAAGGAACAAAGTAGGGGAAGAATGTTAGGGAAAGAACAACATTCCATCTGCTAAGCACTTAGTGAGTGCCCTACTGTGTGCTAGGCACTGTCCTGGGTAGTAGGGGATAGGAAAAGAAAAATGAAAAAATGTCTGTTTTCAAGTCCTCCTTCTACAAGGAGGAAGCAGCATGTAGTATCTCCTCTGCAAATACTCCCCCCAACTCTTACTGGAATTGATAGATTGTTTCCCCAGAAGGGTGACTGCTACCATGGGTCCCAGGAGTAACCCTGTGGATAGCTACACCTAAATACTGTAGCTTATGAGCTCCCACCTTTGTGCTTCCCCTTAACAATCAGCCAGTAGATCAGTTAGCATTAAGAAAAAACCATTTGTTCAAATGGCATGGTAAAAAGCAAATCAACCAAAAGCAGTAGTTAAAGGGCATTTTTCCCAAACTTAGGACATTTTCTCTCATCAATATACCTAGAGTCAGTGGTGGACAGAATAGATATGCATTTAATGTATAATGGTAGAGAACTTATGTGACCAAGTCAGTTCACAACTCCAGCACAGGAGAACCTCCTTTCTTTCTTTGGAGAGGGCTCATGAAGCTCTCTGTGCTATAGGGTGTCTATGATGGATGAGTGGTTTCACTACTGCACTGGTCCAGGCTGGCTCCTTGCAAGGTACTGAATCTCCACTAGCTGGAAGGCACAGCTGGGTTTTCATCACAAGGAATATGGTGTCTCAGTTGGGCAAATTTAGGGAAAAGACAACATTCAATCTGATAAGCTCTTAGTGAGTATGTACTGTGTGCTAGACATTGTGCTGGGTAGTAGGTGATAGAAAAACAAAAATGAAAAAATGTCCCTAAAAAGTTTCTGAACTGGGCAGGGCAGATTTCTTGGCTGTCAGGCATGATTGCTGCCAGTCTGAGCTAGGTCACTTGGCCATTGCTGCTACTGGACTCAGCTAGCCAGGTCTCTTCATACAACAAAGCTTCTCCGCTGAATGAGTTGATTTTTGCAGAACTCTTTGGGCTTGCTCTTTGATGGACAGCTGAAGTCTCCATTATCTCCAGCCTTTGACTTGGCTGAGTGTTAATGGTGCTCTTTTTAAATGTAATTTTTTCAGATATATTTTCAAAAATACTGTGCTTCGGCATGGGCAGTGAGTGACCTTTGGTGTAGGATTGCCTGAAGTCTCTTCTTGGATGCCCCTGATACCTTGGCTCTAAGGTTTAGCACCTCTAGTTGAGAGGTAGGAAAAATATCTATCTTTTCTTCTCTGACAAGTCTTCCTGGTTAAGAGTGGGTTCCCTTGGAGGGGAACCTCATCTTACTCGTGGTTATCAGCCATACACAGTTTCCAGGATATTTGTTAGAATCTTATGCAAATGAGCGGACAGGTACAAAGGTATGGAAGGTAGACTGTGCCCAGGATCAAGTTCCTTGTCTCTGTTGGCCTTTTTCAAGTGAAGTTGAGTTATTCAAGCCTCAGGCCCTTTCTAAGGTGTGGAATGCTTCCCTTGCATCTGAAAAACTTTCCTTTTACATTTCATTGTCTCTGTCTTTACCTTTTTTTACCATCTGCTTTTGCTGAAATCTAAAGGTGGACAGAGCACTGAACTTGGAGTCAGAAAGATCTGAGTTCAAATTCAACCTCAGATGCTTATTAGCTTTGTGATCTTGAACAAGCACATCATTTAACCTCTCTGTGCTCCTGGAGAAATATTACTCATTGGCAAATGTCAATATTTTCCATGATTTTTGATAACAGATGAGTGTGGCATACAAGGCTTAGCACAGTGCCTGTCAGGTAGTAGATGCTCAATAAATGTTTATCAATTTAGTGATTGATAGAGGAAAGAGTGTCAGACTGAGAGTCAGGTGACTTGGGTTCAAATTCTGCCCAAGACACTTAACTCTGAGATTCAGTTTCCTCATCTACACAATTTGTCCTGTTACTGGACTTCAGTGACTCAGGAAGAGAGAGAAAGGCTGAAGACTGAGCAATTCTGCCTCACTTAAATCCAATTCACAAGCAAATCAAGACATCACCCATGTCATTGGTCTTTTTTGAGAATGAAGGGTGAACAATGACAATATTTACATGACTCTTACAGAGTTGCTGTGAGGAAAACATTTTGCATACCTCAACATGAAGCATAAGAGTAAATTACTGTTCACATAAACTTGTTTCATATAAATTCATATTTTAAAAATATATTTTTTAAAAAATCAAGCCTTGTGAATAAGATGCTTACAAGGGGATTTGGTGACAACACAGTGGGTGGGGCCATGTAGTAACATTTCCAGATTTCCTGGGTAAGGCCAAGATGCCTCCCCTCTCCCCACATACAATGTATCCAGTCTCCTTACATCCTATAAGAGACTCTGACGCAAAGGTCTCACTGGTCAAAATATATGTACTGAGTTGGTAGCTGTAATGACTCACTCAGCCCCCTGAGTGGTCCTTCAGAATCTCCATTTGGTTGCCTTGGGAGAGTGCCATGTGCTGGATTCTCTTTGGCCAACTCTCACTCTGTTTTGGTTGCTGTTGTTTTGTTTGCAACTAGCAAATGACAGCTTTGGCACCAAGAACCCAAAGTCAATGCCAGCAATTAGCTTGAACAGAAGAAAGTGCAAAGCAAAACCAGACCAAATGAAAGCATCCTCATGACAGTGAGAAATGGGCTCAAGAGCCTGAGTCATAATGGGAGGTGGGTTGAGGATAATGGAATAATGGGGGAGGGTGTGATTGAGTAGGGGTGGGGAAAGGAGGATGATAGAAGTGGGAGTGGGTAGGTAGAGAAAAGCCTGTCTCAGGTTGTCCTGGCTTTTGGGTGGGAGCGAAAAAGGAGAGGTTGAGAACACCAAATGGACTGCTTCTGAATATTTTAGTAAAATCAGCACAATCTGTTTTTTTAACATTTTTTCATTACATATTTTTTACTTACCAAATATTTCTCCCACTTCACTGTTTTCTCCCCCTCAATGAAACTTTTGTAACAAATATGTATTCTCAAGCAAAATAAATTTCTATATTGACCAAGTCCAAAGGTGTCTCACAAATCTTTTTGAATGTTTTATTGATGCTCTTTTTTTTAACATCACTATAGAGCAACTTTTCAATGACTCAATAAAATCCTGTCTTGTAGCAAATAGGCACAGTAAGAGGAAACAAATCAATATATTGGCATTGACTGAAAGTGTATGCCTTATTCTCTCACTGTAGACCCCTACTCTTCTTTTCCATGTCAGTCCTCCAAAGTCATCTCATTGACCAAGAGACTGGGAATTTTCTACTGTCATTTTCTTTTATATTGTTTTAGTCATTGTGTGAATTGTTCTCTTGGTTCTTCTCAACATTAATTCAGACAAGTTTCTCCAAATTTCTCTGAATTCTTCATATTTGTTATTACTTATTTGTCATTACTTACAGTAATACAGTTATCCCTTCCACATCACGACTTGCCGCAGCACAGTTTCGACATACCATGTGTGGGCTTAAGAAATTAAATGGGGGAGCCAAGATGGTGGAGTGAGAGCAACTACTCACCTAAGCTCTTAGACAAACTCCTTCAGATACCTCTAAAAAGAGAATCTGACCAAATTTTGGAGGTGCAGAATCCAACAGGAGACAGAATGTGGCAGATTCACAGCCCAAGACAGACTGGAAGGTTGACAGAAAGGATCTGTTCTGTGGGGCTGAGCCCACAGCACACAATGCAGTGCATCCAGCGTGGCTGAGCAGGAAACTCCTGGGGTGGCCTGAGGCAGCAACACCACAGTAGAATGGCAGTGGAATGGCAGAATGGCAGGCTACAGTGGGAGATGAACAGAGCTGAGTGAGTGGCAGCCGCTGAGCACCAGGTGTCATCTGCAGCAGCTCCTGAGACTATCAGCCCACAGATTAAACGTTTGTAAGTCACCTACTTGAACTTCCAGGAGGCACAGTGACAGAGTTATTGGTAAATGCTCTCTCTGCCTCTCCTTGTTGACCTAGAAAGAACCATAAAATATTTCCCCCGAAAAATCCTGGATCAGTGGGATCAGCAGAAGGGGCAAACTGTCTCATAGCACTTGAAGCTAGGAAAATAGCTAAGGTGATTCCTCTTACTGTGGCAGAGGTGAAGTGGAAGAACAGGAGCTCCAGGGGGATGGAAACTTGCACTAGGACCCAGGTGTGCCTTAGTGCTCCAGGGGAAACAGGAAGACAATAGAGCAGCTGGGATCACCAAGCACTGAGCTTCCCTTTGCTCTAGCTCAGCTGAGGAGACCACCCTTCCCCCACACTTAACAAGCTAGCCCCAAGGTTGATCTGGGGAAACACAAAACAAAAAGAAAAAAGGCACCTGCCCTTAGCTTTTTCATACCAGTCAGCTCAACTCCAGGTTCTCCAGCTTCTAACTGAAAGAACCAGAGGCCACAACACACAAAGCCTCACCATCATGAGCAAGGATAAGCAAAGCAAGCAGGAAAAGACCATAGAATCTTTCTATGGGGACAAAGACCAAAACATGAATACCAAAGAGGTCAGTATTGAGACTGTGCTCCCATCTGAAACTTCAGAAGGGACTATGAATGGCTTGCATGCACAAACAACTCTCCTGGAACAGCTTCTGAAGAAGGAAACAGAAGAAAAAACTGGCCAATGATTTTAAAAGTATGAAAAAATTCACTGAAGAGAACAGCTCTTTAAAAAGGAAAATTGAACAAATGAAAAAGGAAGCACAAAACCTAACTGGGAAAATTGGACAAATGGAAAAGGAAGTACAAAAACTAACTGGAGAAAATAATTCCTTAAAAGGAATAATTGGACAGGTGGAAAAGGAGATGCAAAGGGTAAGTGAAGAAAACAGTTTGGTAAAAATTAGAATTGGGCAAGTAGAAACTAATGACTCTATGAGTCATCAAGAATCAGTCAAACAAAATCTAAAGAATGAAAGATAGAGGAAAATGTAAAATATCTAATTGGAAAAACAACTGACATGGAAAATAGATCCAGGAGAGAAAATTTAAGAATTATTGGCCTACCAGAAAGCCATGGTGAAAAAAAAGAGTCTGGACAATATCTTCCAAGAAATCATCAAGGAAAACTGGCCAGAAGTGCTAAATCCAGAGGGAAAAATAGTCATTGAAAGAATCCACTGTTCTCCTCCTGAAAGGGATCCCAAACTAAAAACACCAAGAAATATTGTTGCCAAATTCCAGAGCTATCAAGTGAAGGAGAAAACACTACAGGCAGCCAAAAAGAAACCATTTAAATATCAAGGAGTTACAGTCAGGATCACACAGGACCTTGCAGCTTCTATGTTAAAAGATCGAAGGAATTGGAACATGATATTCCATAAGGCAAAGGAGCTGGGACTGCAACCAAGGATCAGTTACCCAGCAAAGTTCAGCATAATATTTCCGGCAAGGAGATAGACATTCAACGAACAAGGGATTTCCAGACCTTCCTGACAAAAAGGCCAGAATTCAATAGAAAATTCAATCTTCAAATGCAGGTCTCAAGAGAGGTATAAAAAGGTAAACAGGGGAAAAGAAAAACCTGTTACTCATTTTGGGCAAAGTGTTTACCTCCTTAAAGGGAAGATGATACTAGTTAATCTTGAGAATTGTACCTCTATTATGAAATATAAAAAGGATATACCTAGATAGAGGGAACAGGTATAAAGGAAGTGATGTGATGATAAAAATGTGATTTAAGCATTCGAAGGGATTGTAACAGGAAATGTGAAAAGGACAAAGCAGAAAATGATAAAACTGCATCACAGGAAGAAGTACAAAATTATATTATAGTAGAGGGAAAGAGGGGAGGGAGATGAGTATTGTTTGAGAGGTACTCTCATCTGATTTTGTTACAGGAGGGAACAATAAACTTAATTAAGTATATAAATCTAACTAGCTCTATAGGCAGTAAGAGTGGAATGGGGAAGAAAGAGGAGGGGAAGCTAAAAGGGAGAGAAGAAGTAGTAAGGGTAAAGGGGAATAAAAGGGAGGTGGGGCTGAAAGAAGGAAGGGAAGACTGTGGGAAGTGGTGGTCAAAAGTGAAAACTATTGAGGAGGGAAAGGGAGACAGGATAACTAAAAGCAAAAATGGTGAGAAAAACACAGATTATAATCATAACTATGAATGTGAATGGAATGAACTCTCCCATAAAACGGAGAGGGATAACAGAATGGATTAAAAGCCATAATCCAACGATATGTTGTTTACAAGAAACACATTTGAGATGGGGGGATACACACAGATTAAAGGTCAAAGGTTGGAGCAGAATATATTATGCTTCAGCTGATGTAGGAAAACCAGGGGTAGCAATCCTAATCTCAGACAAAGCAAAAGCAGAAATAGATCTAATCAAAAGAGATAAGGAAGGAAACTATATCCTGCTAAAAGGCACTATAGACAATGAAGAAATATCATTACTAAACATGTATGTTCCAAGTGACATAGCATCCAGATTCTTAGAGGAGAGGTTGGGGGAGTTGCAGGAAGAAATAGACAGCAAAACTATACCAGTGGGGGACCTCAACCTCCCCGTCTCTGAACTTGATAAATCTAATGTCAAAATAAAGAAGAAAGAAGTTAAGGAGGTAAGTAAAACTCTAGATAAGGTAGATATGATAGATCTCTGGAGAAAATTGAATGTGGATAGAAAGGAATATGCCTTTTTCTCAGCAGTACATGGCACACATACAAAAATACCATGTTCTAGGGCATAAAAACCTCATAATCCAGTGCAGAAAGGCAGAGATAGTCAATGCATCCTTATCAGATTATAATGCAATAAAAATTATATATGATAAAAGGCCATGGAAAGATAAACCAAAAATTAATTGGAAACTAAATAATCTAATCCTAAAGAAGGAGTGGATTAAACAACAAATCATAGAAACAATCAGCAACTTCATCCAAGGGAATGACAATAATGAGAGAACCTACCAAATCTTATGGGATACTGCAGAAGCAGTTTTTAGGGGAAATTTTAAATCTTTGAATGCCTAAATGAATAAGATAGAGAAAGAGGAGATCAATGACTTGGCCATGCAGCTGAAAAAGCTAGAAAAAAAACAAATTGAAAATCCCCAAGTGAATACCAAATTAGAAATACTGAAAACCAAAGGAGAGACTAATAAAATTGAAATTAAGGAAACTATTGAACTAATAAATAAAACTAATAGTTGGTTTTATGAAAAAACTAATAAAATTGATAAACTTTTAGTCAATTTGATTTTTAAAAAGAAAGAAGAAAACCAAATTACCAATATCAAAAATGAAAGAGGTGAACTCACCTCCAATGAGGAGGAAATCAAAACAATAATTAAAAATTACTTTGCCCAACTTTATGCCCATAAATTCTACAATCTAAATGAGATGGATGAATATTTTAAAAAATATAAATTGCCCAGATTAACAGAAGAGGAAGTTGAATACTTAAACAACCCCATCTCAGAAAAAGAAATTGAACAAGCCATCAATGAACTCCCTAGGAAAAAGTCTCCAGGGCTGGATGGATTTACAAGTGAATTCTATCAAACATTTAAAGAACAATTAATTCCAATACTATATAGACTATGTGGGAAAATTGAGGAAGAAGGGGTCCTCCCAAATTCTTTTTATGATACAAATATTCTTCTGATACCTAAACCAGGAAGAGAAAACAGAGAAAGAAAATTATAGACCAATTTCTCTAATGAATATAGATGCAAAAATTTTAAATAAGATTTTAGCAAAAAGAATACAGCAACTTATCACAAGAATAATACATTATGATCAGGTAGGATTTATATCAGGAATGCAGGACTGGTTCAATATTAGGAAAACTATTAGCATTATCGATCATATCAACAACAAAACTAACAGAAACCACATGATTATCTTAATAGATGATGAAAAAGCTTTTGACAAAATACAACACCTATTCCTATTAAAAACACTGGAGAGCACAGGAATAAAGGGAACTTTCCATAAAATAATAAGCAGTATCTACCTAAAGTCTTCAGCAAGCATTATATGCAATGGAGATAAGCTAGATGCATTTCCAATAAGATCAGTGGTGAAACAAGAATGTCCATTATCATCACTATTATTCAGTATGGTACTAGAAATGTTAGCTGTAGCAATTAGACAAGATAAAGAAATTGAAGCAATTATAGTTAGGCAAAGAAGAAACTAAGTTATCTTTGTAGATGATATGATGATATACCTACAGAATCCCAGAGATTCAAGTAAAAAACTACTTGAAATAATAAACAACTTTGGCAAAGTTGCAGGTTACAAAATAAACCTGCATAAATCTTCTGCATTTCTATATATTAATAACACAGGCCAACAGCAAGAGATAGAAAGAGAAATCCCATTTAAAGCTAGGGTAGGCACCATAAAATATTTGGAAGTATACCTGACAAAACAAACCCAGGGACTATACAAACACAGCTACAAGATACTTTTCACACAAATAAAATCAGATCTAAGAAAGTGAAAAAAAATCAGTTGCTCATGAGTAGGCTGAGCCAATATAATAAAAATGACAATTCTACCTAAGTTAATTTGCTTATTTAGAGCCATACCAATTAAACTATCAGATAATTATTTTCTAGAACTGGAAAAAATAATATCAAAATTCATCTGGAAAAACAAAAGGTCCAGAATATCAAGGGTACTAATGAAAAGAAATGCTAGGGAAGGTGGTCTGGCACTACCAGATCTCAAATTGTATTAAAAAGCAGCAATTATCAAAACCACTTGGTACTGGCTAAGGAACAGAAGGGTAGACGAGTGGAATATGCTAGGTACTCAAGACACAGTAGTTAATGAATATAGCAATCTACTGTTTGATAAATCCAAGGACCCCAGATTCTGGGATGAGAAACCACTATTCAACAAAAATTGTGGAGAAAACTGGATAACAGTGTGGTGGAAACTAGGCACAGACCAATGCCTGACACCATACACAAGAATAAAGTCCAAATGGGTACATGATCTATGTATAAAGATTGATACTATAAACAAATTAGTGGAGTAAGGAATATTATATTTATCAGATTTATGAAGAAGGGAAGAATTTTTGACTAAAGAAGAGATAGAAAGCATTATGAAGTGCAAGATGGATAATTTTGATTACATTAAACTGAAAAGTTTTTGTACAACCAAACCCAGTGTAACCAAGATTCACAGGGATGCAGAAAACTGGGAAAGAATTTTTGCAGCTAGTGTCTGTGATAAAGGCCTCATTTCTAGAATATATAGAGAACTGAGTGCAATGTACAAAAATACAAGTCATTTCCTAATTGATAAATGGTCAAAGGATATGAACAGGCAGTTTTCAGAGGAAAAAATTAGATATCTATAGTCATATGAAAAAATGTTGTAAATCACTATTGATTAGAGAGATGCAAATCAAAACAACTGTGAAGTACTATATCACACCTATCAGATTGGCAAACATTATAGAAGAGGAAGATGATAAATGTTGGAGAGGATGTGGTAGAGTTGGAACACTAATTTACTGTTGGTGGAGCTGTGAGCTGATCTAACCATTCTGGAGAGCAATTTGGAACTATGCTCAAAGTGCTACAAAAATATGCATACCCTTTGACCCAGCAATATCGCTTCTAGGATTGTATCCCCAAGAGATAATAAAAATGGGAAAGGGTCCCTCATGTACCAAAATATTTATATCACCCACTCTTTGGGGTAGCCAAAAACTGGAAATCAAGGGGATACCCATCAATTGGCGAATGACTGAATAAATTATGGTATATGAATATAATGGAATACTATTGTGCTATAAGAAGTGATGAACAGGAAGACTTCAGAGAGGCCTAGAAAGACTTATATGATCTAATTCTGAGTGAAAGGAGCAGAACCAGGAGAACTTTGTGTATAGCAGTAACCACAGTGTGTGAGAGTTTTTTCTGGTAGACTTAGAACTTTGTTGCAATGCAAAGACTTAAAAAAATTCCCAATGGTCTTTTAAGGCAAAATGCCTTCCACATCCAGAGAAAGAACTATGGAATTCAGTCACAGAATATAGCAGATCCTTTTTTTGTGTGTGTATTATGTTTTGGTTTGTTATATGATTTCTCCCATTCATTTTAATTCTTCCACACAGCATGACTATAGTGAAAATGTATTTAATAGGAATGTATGTGTAGAACCTATATAAAATTGTATGCTGTCTTGAGGAGGGAGGGAGGAGGTAAGGAGAAGGGAGGGGAAAAAATCTAAGTTATATGGTAGTGATTTTAGAACACTCAAAATAAATAAAATTAATTAAAAAAAAGAAATTATATGAGACTTTCTTGGGAGTTTTGCAGAAGCCACAGATGACACATGAAGGCCAGCAGATGACTCAGTACCTTATATAACCCAAATTTTACAATAAAGTATTGTAAACTCCCCATAAAAGAAAAAGAAAAATTCAGACTCTTCTCTGGTATGAATGGCGTGCCAAAAAATTTTACACAGATTTTGCCAGATTGTAGGGACATCATGACCCTAATCCTCACAATATGTAAGGGACAACTATGCATTAATCTATGCCACTATCTATTTAGGTATATTCCCCAACACACACACACACACACACACACACACACACAAATATGGGCAGCTAGGTGGCACAGTGGATGGAGTGCCAGGCCTGGAGTTAGGAAGACCTGAGTTCAAATTCAGCCATAAATCACTTAATCCAATTTGCCTCAGTTTCCTCATCCATAAAATGAGCTGGAAAAGGAAATGGCAATTCACTCTCTCTGCCAAGAAAATCCCAAATGGGGTAACAGAGAGTTGTATACAACTGAAAAACGACCAAACAACAAGAATATTATTAACATACAATATGATCATCTGTGTACATATAGTAAAAATAATATAGCCAGCAGACAGCAGGGTGTGGTTAAAAGAGTGCTGGACTTGAAGTTGGGACAGACCTGGGCTCAAGTTTCTGCTTTGACTTGGCTTACCATGAGACCCTGGACAAATCACATCTTTCTGTACCTCAGTTTCCCTTATCTGTGAAAGGTGATGATAACACTTATACTGCCTAAATACCATAATTGTGAACCTTAACAAACTATGGAAACAAAGATTATTATTATACCTCTGTATGTAATTGTAATATGAATTATAATTTAATTACAGTAGATAATATAGAGAGACAACAAGATATTGTTAACATTATTGGGGCATCTAGGTGGCACTGTGGATGGAGTGCCAGGCCTGGAATCCAGAAGCCCTGAGTTCCAATCCAGCCTCAGATACTTATGAGTGCAACTCTGAGCAAGACCTTTAACAGCTATTCGGCTCAATTTCTTTAACTGTAAAGTGGAGGTAATAACAATACCTACTTTGTAAGATTCTTGCAAAATTCAAATTAAATAAAAAATGTAAAGCCCATAGCACAGTGCCTGTTACATAGTAGGTGCTATATATGGTGTTGTCGAGCCATTTCAGTTGTGTCCAACTCTTTGTTGGACAAAAAAAGCTCCATTGAGGAGCTTTCTTGCAAAGATACTAGACTGGTTTGCCATTTCCTTCTCCACTTCATTTTAGAGATGAGGAAACTGAGACAAACAGGGTCAAGTGACTTGCCCAGAGTCACACACCTAGTAAGTGTCTGAGGCCACATTTGAACTCAGGAAGATGAGTCTTCCTGACTCCAAGCCTAGCACTCTATCCACTGTGCCACCTAGCTGCCCTAGGTACTATATAAGTGTTAGCTCTTATTATTGTGGCTCTAGAGCTGGTCATGGAGCTATGAAGACTTCATGCAATGGCCCACCTCTGACACTCCTGCCTGTGCAATCTGGGATAAGTCATTAAACTTCCCAGGCTTTTGGCAAATTTTTCAGAATTTAAGTTGCAGATAAAATGTCAGGCTTCATTGATAGAGGATATCCCTCATTTAGGAGTTACCCGTGTCAATGAAACCGTACTTTCAGTTTTGATACCCATAATAATGTATAGAGACAGTGTGGTATATTGATTAGAGGGTCGGCCTCAGACCCAGGAAAAGCTGGATTCAAGTACCTCTTCTGACACACTACTGGTTTGGTGACCCTGGGCAGCCCATGTAACTTCTTAGTGCTCTCAGACAATTCTCCAAGAGAATAAATTGCAGAAAAGGTGCTAGACTTCAACAGAGCACGGTTCTCACAGGGAATTTCCTACACTGATGAAATCACAATACTGGTTGAAAAAAAATTATATTAATATTTAACAATCCCAAGTGTATCCTAGGAACAGATGCTTTTTTTAAAACATCAGTATTCTACTGGTGCCGTTGTATGACTGAGAGGTTATGAGCACTATGAACTCCAAGGAACTGAAAGTGGCAATCATGCAAAGGGCAATGGAAAAGCACATGGAGGGTGTGAACAGGCTATATAACCCATTCCAAATCAGGGATTGCACAAGAGAACACAGTGTCATGAGTGAAATGTATGAGCCAGAGAGGAGATAGATTGATCCAGTAGCAATGTGGAGGGATAGCTGATGGACCACCTAGGTGTTTTATGGTATCACCAAGATGTCAACAGAAAATGAGAAAGGTCTTTGGCATATTGAGTGGATCCTTTTCAGTGCATTTATGAAAAAACATGGTCAAAAGTCACACAGGATGATGGGTGGGTATAGATGGAATGTAATATGCATAGTATGTAGAGAGACATAAATAGATGATGTATGGATGGATAGATGGATGATTAATAGATAGATCAATAGCCTGATAGGCAGGTAGATAGATGGATGGATGGATAGATAGACAGACAGACAGACAGACAGACAGACAGACAGACATAGATAGATAGATAGATAGATAGATAGATAGATAGATAGATAGATAGATAGATAGATAGATGGATGGATGGATGAAGCATTTATTAAGCACTTTCTATGTTTCAGGCCCTGTGCTAAATTCTGGGGATGTAAATGCAAGCAAATAAGACACTCTTCACTCTCAAATAATGGGAAATGACAACACATATAGGCAGTGATATGCTGGTAAATGTTAAAACCGGCTCAGAAAATACATGACACACTTTTTAAAGTTTAATATGCATTATCATTCCCTTTATCACCTTCTTAAGTACAGATAATCAATGAGAGGCCTCATTCATACCCAATTGTAGTCCAAAGAACAGGATTGTTCAGTTTTGTGTCCTTGCCCCATGAAGCAAGGAATGTATTGGCTGAGCAATGGAATTTGAGAACACATTGACCCAGACAGCGAGGTGAGTGAGAGTCCTAGATACCTGGAAGGGAACAAGAAGAGCTGAGCCTTAAGGGCCCAGCAGCCAAGAGTTCCAAAACTAGGCCTGTAGTGAGATCAAAGATGGAGAAAGGAAGGGGCACGGAATAGGAAAAGGACATCAGTCAGTCAGGCGCTGCCATGTTGCAAGCACTGGGCTTGATTCTGAAGATAAGAAGGCAAAATGAAATAGGAGATTATTTTCTACCATAGATGTAGACATAGAAGGGACCACAGCCAACTACTCTACCCTCCTATTTTATAGGTGAAGAAATGGAGGCCAAGACAGGTGAAGGGTCTTGTCCAACATTATCCAGCTAGGAAATGAACCAAGATCATAGGACCATAGATCTAGAGATGGAAGGGATGTCAGAGGCCTCCTACGTCCAACCTTCCCATTTTATAGATAGGGAAACTGAAACTTAGAAACCAGGGCAGAAGGTCAGGAGGGGTATGTAGGGCCAATGCAGATGTTGAAGAAGAAGAAGATTTCAGAGAGATTCCAGGCATAAGTAAGGTGACACATGGCTAGAGTCCTTCCTAAATGCTGGAAGTACTGCCCACAGTAACAATATCACAGATATCACACAGTGACTTACCCACGTCAGTCCCTGCCCTCATGGAGCTTATATCCTACTGGTGGAGACAAACATATGCATATGCATGTATGAAATACACATGTATATACAAGGTACATACAAGGTTGATAGAAAACAGGAGGCACTAGCAGTTGGGGGAAGTTAGGAAAGGTTTTATATAAAAGGGAGTATGTTAATTGAATCTTAGAGGAAATTAGGGATTCTCACAGGTATAGGTGCGGAGGAATGGGAGATAGCAAAGGTCCTGAGACAGGAGATACAGAACTGTGTGTGAGAAACAGAAAGTTCAGTTTTGCTTCATTGTAGAGGCAGAGGCAGCAGTTATGATCTCAGACAAAGCAAAAGCAAAGATAAACCTTAGAGACATAATCAGGGAAACTACATTTTGCTAAAAGGTATCAAAGACAATGGATTAATTTCAAAATTTTTTACAGAAGTTTCTCTGATAAACACCTAATTTCTGAAATATATAGGTAACTGAGTCAAATTTATAAATATAAGAGTCATTCCCCAATTGATAAGTGGTCAAAGGATATGAACAGGTAGTTTTCAGAAGAAGAAATTAAGTCTATTTATAGTCATATGAAAAATGCTTTAAATTGCTTTAATTAGAAAAATACCAATTAAAATAACTCTGAGGTACCACCTCACACCTATCAGAAATGACAAATGCTGGAGGGGATGTGGGAAAATATGTATAAAATATTTATAGCAGTTCTTTTTGTGGTGGCAGACAATTGGAAACTGAGTGGATGCTCATCAATTGGGAAATGGCTGAATAAGTTGTGGTATGTGAATGTAATGCAATACTGTTGTGCTGTAAGAAATGATGAAGGGGAGTGATTTTAGAAAAATATGGCAAGACCTACATAAACTGATTCAAAGTGAAATGAGAAGAATCAGGAACCAGGAGATCATTCTGCACAATAACAGCAATTATATAATGATGATCAACCATGAAAGATTTGGTTGCTCAGATCCTACAGTGATCCAAGACAATTCCAAAAGCTTCATGATGAAGAAGTGCTATCCACCTCCAGAGAGAGACATGATGACCTCTGAGTACAAATTGAAGCATAATTTTCTTGCTCTTTTTTTTGTTATTTTTGTGATATGACCAATATGAAATATATTTCACATGTATAATTAATGAATGTCATTTTGCTTACCTTCTCAGTGGTGACTGAGAGCTGGGAGGGAGGGAGATAATTTGGAACCCAAAATTTAAAAAGAAAAGAAAAAAAAATTTAAAAAGAAATTTAAATATAAAAGAGCCAAAATGGTCATTACTGTTTAACTCAGAAACATGGGAGAAAAAGGAAATAAAGCCAGTATTCACTGAATGGAGAATGGTGGACAAATTGGGAGATGTGAATATAGGAGAATATTAGTATATCATAAGAAAAGACAAATATTGATAAATTCAAGGAAACTTGGGAAGATTCTGAATGAGTTGATGAAGGGTGAATTAAGCAGAATCGGGAGAACCAGTTATACTATGACTGTCATAATATACATGAAACCAACTGATCACCAACTAACATGGCCTTAAGTAGTAGTGAGCATTACTTTTCTGACCTTAGCTGGTCATTTAACTCCTCATACACCCAGTTTCCTCTAAAATGAGATGGATTCTGAGGCTATGGACTATCTGAGCCTCAGTTGCTTCGTCTGTAAAATGAGGGGATAGGACTAGGTGGCCTTTAACACTAGGCACTAATCTAGGGTCCTAGATCTTGGGCAAACCTAGCACCCCAGATAGTGAGAAGAGTTCATTGTGTACTAAATAGAGCCTTCCAGTGATGGGTTCAGGCCCCACTCTGGGAACAAGGAGACTTCCTTCACTAACAAAAGCTTCAGGCCTCACATTTTTCCCAGCTTTGTGTGCCCTTGGATCTTGATGACCATATGTTTATTTGGCTGGGTTTATCTGGCTCTGGATGTCTGTAGGTCTGTGTACTGAGTCTACCATGCAGCAGAGATACTATTTCCGAAAAAAAACAGAAAACCCCACCTTCAGGAAGCTGACAGAGAATTCAATAAAAAAAAAAATGTGCTTCCTCTTCCTGTCCTGCTCCAACCTTGAGGTCAGCATGGCTTAGATGAGCCCATCCCCACCCTGGGACTCCATAGTAATAACACCAGAAATTCTACCCCCTTCCTTCCCTCTCCTCCACCTCCCTCCCTCCAGTCTCAATCTGGACCAGACAGGCATTTCTTTCTTGGCCCTTGTTTTTAATCTTTACATATTTACTTGGGGGAATAAGAGGGACCAAAATGTCAGCCTGCTTATGGCTGGTATTGATTCCAGGAAATCAGCTCCTTTTTTTGATCAGAGAGCGTGGGATCTGGTGCCCGTGTAGAATAGGTCTTCCTTAAATTGCTTAACTGCGGAAGCTGTCCAGGAAAGCAGATGGGCCCACAGAAATGGAAGGGAGTTCTTCAGACACTTACCCAACCTACGGGAACTTCCACATGAGTTTGAGTCAGAACTGACTTTTTTATTTTCTAATAATACTTGTAACAACCTACTTCGTGCTTGAATCACTTTTCATAGTTTCAGTTTCTTAGAGCTCTCTCAGAAGGCATTTGGTCCCATTCTCCCTCAGCTCTCCATTTTACAGATGAGAAAACTGAGGCCCGAGCTGTAAAGTGCTACCCAAAATGGGAGCTATGGCAAATAATATATCCAGATAATCTGTTTTTTTCCTCCCTTCCCCTTCATTTAGCACAGAGCTTAAAAGGAACCATACGTGGTGAGTCACTAGCCTTTGCTAGCATTTGGGACAGGATCATGGGATCATGGACACCATATGGTAGGATTCAGAGCTGGAGAGGATCCTAGGCGTTACTAAGGCCAACCTCATCATTTTTCAGAAGAGAAAACTGAGGTCCAGGGAGGTTAAGTATTTGCCCAGTCACATAGTATCAAAGATAGCATTTGAACCCGAGCATCATAGGATCAAAGAATTTGAGATCTAGAGCTGGAGCGGACCTTAGAGTTCCTTTAGTCTACCCCACCCCCTGTTATTTAAAGATGGGGAAACTGAGGCCCTGAGAAGGTATTTCACTTACTTAGGTGCTCTGGCTCCAAATTCAGCATTCTTTCCTCCATCACGTGTACTTCTGGCTGTGTGACCGTGGGTCAATCACACCCTCTCGCTGTGTTTTAGTTTCCTTAAACTAGGAAAAATGAGGGGAAATATCCATTATGCCTAAACCTCAGGGATCATGGGTCCAGAACTAAAAGAGTTCTCAGGAGTTTAGTTCAACACTCTCATTTCCAGATGGAGACAGGAGGATGGAGTAGCTTTTCCTAAAGTCAAACAAGCAATAAGCCTCAGAGGTGGGATTTGAACTCGGGTCTTTGGACTGCTGAACCAGCACTCTTTCCATTGTGCTATGATTGTTTAAGAAAAGTAAGATAATGTCTGTAAAACTCTTTAACATACTATACAATCATCAGTTAATACTAAGATAGTTTATGTTATGTTATAGTAATATGTTAATAATTAATAGGATAATGAAATAGCAGTGTCTCTCCCCTGTATCCCAGTCCAGCACTCTCTCCAACAGAGCTAGACCATGATCCCCTATGGAAGAGCCATGGGATTATAGATTTAGAGCTGGAAGTAAACTCAGGGGACATCAAATCCACTTATTTTACAGATGAGCAAACTGAGGTCCAAAGTGACTTGTCCAAAGTTACTACACTGGTAGTAAATGGCAGGGCTGGGATTTGAACCTAGGCCTTCTGACTCCAAATCCAGGACTTTCTGCTTAAGAGGAAATGGCCAGAAATATCTGGATCTGAAAGAAAATGCCATTAACCTTATCAAGGAGTCTCCTTCCCCTAGAAGGGTCTGCTGTTTTAAATGATTGCCTTTGGTTCAGGGTCAGTACTATGTCAACCACCAGTTTATGGTCTCTGCTAACTAATTAAAGTTTAGGAACGATAAAGACCCCTTGGGTTTTTGAAAAGGATCGGTGGAATGGGTGAGAAAGTCAATTGGGCTCCAATGAAATGTAAGCTTATTAAAGGCACAGATTGCTTCCGTCTGTGCCTTCTCAATGTGCTTTGCATCCTGCTGGTGCTTAATAGTTGCTTATTGAGTTGGAGTGAATTAAGGATTGATTGTAGAATAGCTAAACAAATTTCAGATATGTAAATATAATTGAATATAACAATGATGTAAGAAATGATAAATATGAAGAATTCATAGACTCATGGCAAGATTTATATGGACTGATGCATGGTGAAATAAGCAGAACCCGGAAAACCAAATACACAACAAACTGAATTAGAGAGCAAGTTCACTTACTTGTCCAGGCACTCATACATGGAGTACATATTTATTTATACTAAATAATAAATACACACATAATAAATAAATACATATTTGTTTATACTAGACAGATTGATTGAGACCGAGCAGCTGCTGACTGTATGAATAGCATCATGCTCAGCACTAAATCATCTACAAAAAATCTGGAAATGGTGCCATAGAACGTTATGGCCATTGGCTTCAAGGAGTTTATAGGCCATTTAGAGGAATAAGATATAGATGCAAAAAGCTGAATAACTGCAGAAAAGGGAACTTGCAACGTAAAACAAGGATGTAAGAGCTGTCAACACGCAAACAGAAATTATACATAGGATAGATTCTGCAGTGAGAACAATGCGCTCTTAGAAAATGATGGGCTTGTGAAAAGCCCAGTTGGAATCAACTGAAGGCTAATTGAGGAGAGTGTAATGAGTTAAAAGTAGAGTGGTTTCTTTTGTGCACTAATTTTTACAAGAGCAAAAGGGGAAGTTTGTGTGCTGAAAAACCAGAAATGGATACCCAAGACATTAGTAGCTCACACTAGGATATTTTAAATTTTACATACCCACAACAGCCTACGAGCCAGGTGGTGTGAACATTATTATTCCAATTTTATAGTTGGGAAAACTGAGGTGAAGGTAGTTGCTCAGGATTCAACAGCTAATAAATATCAAAGGCAAGACAAGCCAAATCTCCAGTCTCTAACCCCAAAGATAGAAAGATCTGGTTCTGAAGTCAGAGGATCTGGGCTTAAATCCCATCTCTGACCTGTGTGACATTGGGGAAATCACTGCCTGGGCTTCAGTTTTCTTAGTTGTAAAATGAGGGTTTGGACAGGATGGTCTCTGAAGTTCCTCCCAACTCCAGATTTATAGCCCTGTGATTCCCCATATATCTACCTAATGTTACTTAGTCCACAAAACCTTCATCAGTTAGAAGTTATTTTTCTCCAGTTCTGAATGAAGCCCAAGGTTTTAATTTTTTTAGAAAAATTAATAGTGAATGAATGAAATGAAATGAAAAAGCATTTGTTAAGTGTTTGCTCTGGGCCAAGTACTGAACAAGGCCCTGGCAATAGAAATAGAGAAGTAAGATGGTCCCTTCTGTCGAGGAGCTCATGCTCTAACTGGGAGAGACAGTGTGTATAGGGCAGATGGTTAGACCTGGGGATGGTCGATCTTCCCAAGATGAATAGGGTTGGTAACTTGTGCTTCATCCGAGCTTTGTGAGCAAGCAGCCAGGATGAGTTGGAAGGCAGGAAGATGATGAAGGGAGAAAAGAGCGAGGTAATGGGAAGAGGGGGAAAGCATTGGTATTGGCAGTTTGGGCCACCCAGAGTTCAGTGGTTCCTGACAGAGATGGATGAGGTGGCTTTCTCTGATTGTTAGTGAATGGTTGTGATAGACCAGAGTTTTGTTTTGTTGGTTTCTAGGGCAGCTAGGTGGTACAGAACATTAGGCCTGGAATCAGGAAGACTCATCTTCCTGAGTTCACATCTGACCTTAGACACTGACTAATTGTGTGACCCTGGGCAAGTCACTTCACCCTATTTGCCTCAGTTTCCTCATCTGTCAAATGATCTAGAGAAGGAAATAGCACACCACTCCAGTATCTTTGTCTAGAATCCTGGGGTCATGAAGAGTCATGACTCAACAACAACAAAAATTCTTTTCAAAGGAATTTGAAATGCCATGATAGAAAAACCTAGAAAGCACATCAAAAGAATGAGAGAGAAAAATGTCCAATGATAGACGTGAAAGATAGTTTCAAGTCATTGGTAAAAAGGGCAGTAGAGGAAATGGTGTAGACATTTCAGGGCATGTGTAGACAGAATATTGCCCTTAGCCATATTCAATGTCTGCAAACACAGATTTCCCACTGTTTGTAGTTCCTGGTACATCTAATCTTTGAGCTCTCGTTGAGGATCCTTTAACCTTTAAGTGAGCAGGGACCTTCTTCCACCCGACATTCACGAATATTTTCCAGCTCAATAAAGTGCTCTCCTTAAAAGTATTCCTCTTAGTAGGAATTATTTAATTTTAACTCTTGATATAGCCAGAATTTAATATCGCCACAATTGTTTAAAAGTTCTTTTGAGTTCTTGTGGCTATTAGGGTCTTTAGAATGAAGTTTGTTACCATCCTGTTCAAAGTATGCTAATAATTTCTGAAAGGAAACATCAGGATTTCTACAAAAAGATTATAGCTATGTCCTTATTTCAACATTGTTCTCGCACCATCTTCCTTCAGTTTCTTATCCATTCACTCATACTGTTGGCAACAAGTTGATTATCCGTGCAAGCGATGGGGCAGCTAGGTGATACAGTGGATAGAAAGCTGGGCCTGGAGTCAGGAAGATTCCCGATGTCCTATCCAGCCTCAGACATTTACTAGCTGTGTGACCCTGAGCAAATCACTTTACCCTATTTGCCTCAGTTTCCTAATCTATCAAGTGAACTGGAGAAGGAAATGGCAAACCACTCTAGCATCTTTGTTAAGAAAACCCCAAATGGGGTCATGTAGAGTCAGACGTGAAATTTGGAACTCGAAAGTATTTTTTTAAATGAATGTTAAAAATTGTTTTTTACATGTAATTGGGGAAAAATAAGATATTAAATTTTTAAATGCCAAAATAAAATAAAATACGTATGTGTATCATTTATTTATTTTAGCATTAAAAAATATTTTTTGAGTTCCAAGTTATCACTCTCCCTGCAGCCCTTCCACTACTCACTGAGAAGGCATGCAGTGTGGTATCAGTTACACATGTGAAATCATGAAATGAACTGGATATCTCTTCATATTAAGGTAGCTCTCTTCAAAAGGTGTTTGTTACACCTATCTTGTAAAAATTTGTCTCTCCCACTCAACTCCACATCTAAATTTACAGGTTCATAGGCCTTAGAGTTTATCTGGTCCCTAGGTTCTTCACCTGGAGTCTGTGAACTATTTTTTCAATATGTTGATATCTATATTTCAATGTAATTCGCTTCCTTTGTAGTTCCCAGTATTGTATTTTATGCATTTAAAAACATTATTCTGAGCAAGAATCTATAGGCCTTAGCAGATTGACTGTCAAAGGGGTTCAGGGCCCATCAAGAGGTTACAAACCCCAGGTCTAGGTCAATCTACTTTAGAGGAGTAAACTTACTTTACAGAGGAGTAAACTGTACCCCACATAGGTGGAGTGACCTAGCTTAAGTCACAGAATAACCCAAGATGAGAAACAGCGACCCTTGCCCACCCATCCCCCCAGTCTCCCCTCACTTCCCTCCCAAACCCAGGTGCAGCCAAATCAACAGGAATTCACAACTTCCTGAAAAGAAAGAACCACTGTCACTGGAGATCCCAGACAGACCAAATGGTAAATGTGCCTGGGGGAAGGGATGTCAGGGCTTCCTTTGATAAAAAGAAGGTCCTGGATCTAAAGTGGAACTGAATAATCTTAGATCTAGGGGGAAGACTCTAGGGGAGAGTCACCCAGCAGGACAGAGAAGGAAAGAGTTTTCTAGAATTTTTAAGAATTAATGTGCTGAAACATAATACTACAATACATTCATTCATCCAAGAAGCATTTATTAAGTACTGCTTGTTTGCAAAGCTCAGTGCCAGGCCATGGAAGAGGCACAAAGTTTAGATACTATATAGTCCCTGCCCTCATATAGTTTACAATAAAATCATAAGATAAGAAATAAGAAACTATACACTTTCAATGTCACATAATACAGAGGAAAGCAGTAGGGTCTAGTGGAATACACCCTGGCTCTGGAGTAAAAAGACCTGGGTTCAAATCTCATTTCATTTGGGGCAAATAGGTGATGCAGTTGGATAGAACTTTGATTCTAAAATCAGAAAGACCTGCATCCAAATATAGTCTCAGACACTTAATAGCTGTGTAACTTTGGGCAAGTCACTTGGACCTCTGTTTTCCTCAGTTTCCTCATCTGTAAAATGGGGATAACAATAGCACCTGTCTCCCAGGGTTAACATTTGTGAAGTGTTTAGCACAGTGAGTGGCACATGATACATGCTATGTGTTAGGTATCATTATTATCATTACTACTTCGTGACCTTGACCAAGTTGTTTAGCATTCATCGGCCTGTTTCCTTCCACGGAAAATGAAGGTTGAGCTCGAGGGACTGACCCACTGTAGATCAGTGATTCTATGGGAAAGTTGAGAGGTCCGTAGAATAAACAGAGAGCAGGAATATGGGAAAGTGCTGGAAAGGCGGGGTAGCACCAAGTTTTAGAAGGGTCTTAGATACCTAACAAAATAGTCTGAACTTTATTCTGAAGACAAAACAGAACCACAGAGCAGAGGGATGATAATGTGAATTAATCTGGCCATAGTATGAGATAGCTCCACTGTTGGAGGGAGTGGAGAGTGGAGCCTTCTCTGAGGAAGACTTCCTAGGACTGGCCATCACTGGCAGATGCTCTAGATCCAGTCTTCTCCAGGCTAAATGGCCTTAGTGAGTACCTGAACAGACCTTGGCCCAAAGGGGTCAAGATCTCCCAGTGCATCCTAGGCTATCTCCAGTCATACTGATGAATATCTGGGCACTGAATTCAGATGACTCTGGAGGAGAAATGAGGCTGGTGACCTTACACAGCCCTCCCTCACTCAAAACAAAGTCAAGTGCAAATCATGTCATCATTTCTCTTATGGCATGGTCTTATTTGGCAACGAAGGATGAACACAGCAACAGATCTAAAGCTGGAGAAGACCCTAAGGTATGTACTCCAGAGGTTCTTGACTTTTCTGTGTGTCCTGAACCCATTTGGCAGAATCTGATAAAGGCTCTGAACCCCTTCTCAGAATCATGTTCTTAAATTCATAGAACAAAATACCTAAGATTTCATAGGTAACTAATTATATTGGAATACAGTTATCAATGGTAGCCAAAAATTGGAAACCAAGGGGGTATCCTACTATTGAGGAACAGCTATACAAATTGTGGTATATGAATATAATGGAATATTATTGAGCCATAAAAAATGATGGAATGGACTGTGCTAGTGCACTGGGGAAACAAAGATAAAAGGACCCAGTCCCTGAACTGCCATCTAGGATCATCTCCAGCTCATTTTCCAGATGAGGAAACTGAGGCAAACAGGGTTAAGTGACTTGCCCAGGGTCACACAGCTAAGAAGTTTCTGAGGTCAGATTTGAACCCAGGAAGATGAGTCTTCTGACTCCATCCTAGGCACTCTTTCCATGTGCCACTTCACTGCTCCCTCCATATAAATATTATTTATAATTAAATAATATAGCAAGAACAGTAGCTATAAAATATTTATACCACAAACCTGGGATCACTATCACACAGATACATACAACATCCATGAGAAGGAGTGGTGTTTAAACTGTGAGTACAGTGGTAATGAAGCACATGTGTAGGGTACCTGTGTGGCAAAGGCAACTCAAAATTCTGGACTGCAAGGTCCAGAAGTCCTTTCTCTTTTTGTAGAGTCCCCATAGATGCAGCACCTCTGCTGGGCAGGTTGCTCAGGTGGATTCCCAGGATCTCTTCTCAATAGCCTGACTGTCTTCTCTGCTTCCAGGGGTCACTTTCCTCGAAGTTGTTTCCTCTATCAAGTCTCTTTGTATCTTTGTCTGGAATTGTGTCTCTGTTCCCCACTGAATACATTGTCTCCTCCTTCCCTTCGTAACAACATGGCCCATGTGGGAAGGTGGAAGATAAGGTAAATTTCCTCCTCTTCTCCTATAGGCTTCACTTTCATAGACACCTCCTAGCTTTCAATCTTTATCTTTCAAACTGCTGAGATTCATCCAGCTTTTTTAAAGATCACAGGCGCTGGTTAATTTCTTTGCTGGACCAAATAGGTTCCTTGTTAATTCAATTAGAAGCTTCATCAAAAGACCACAGAATATTAGACCTTGTTAATGCATTAAATCCTCATCTTTTGTGACTGTATTTTGATTTCACCACCTTGGGAGCAGAATCACATTCTTCCTCCCTTAACCTGTGTCATGGAATCCTTTGGCAGTCTAGCGAAGCCTATGAGTCCATTCTCTGAATAATATCTTTTATTTCACAAAATAAAACACATGAGATTGGCAAGAAAATCAGTTACTTTGAAATATAGTTGTCAAAACATTTTTAATAAACAAATTGTCAGCTCCCAGGTTGAGAATCCCTACCCTAGTTAATTCGTTCAAGAGATATTCCCTGGGCTAGTACATGTGTGCGAATATTCTTCAATATCTACCATATTTCTCTTCCTAGTTTTTTTTATTTATTTTCCCTTCATAGTTTCTACCCTGTATTTTCTGGGCCTCAGGGAATATGTAGATATATCTGGTATGTAGAGCAATATTACTGTACTTGTATAGTTTTCTTCAATAACGAGTCAGACTTTTACTACCCTTGGCCAAAGAGTGTCACCACCTCAAATGACCCAGACCATTCTAGCCCAGGATTCTTGTCCTGGATGCCAGACCACAACGTCTCACTCCCTCTGATGATGTCATCATGGCCCAAGCTGAGACTTCTAATTCTGCCTGTGTGTTTAAATAGAAATATTTCAGTCAGTCGGTCAACATGGGCTTCCCTCTTGCTTTTTCCCTTGCACCCTCCCCACCCTTTGGGCCCTATCAGATTTTTCCAGTCTCTCCTGGAGTTCCCCAGTGCTACTAGCCAACTGACATTATTCCTTTTCTGTGTTAGACAGATCTTGCCTGGGCCCACACCACTGCTGGGAAAGTAGAAACATTCCCTTTTGGACTTGAGGGACAATTAAGAGGCCCCAGTTCTGAGAGCTCTAAGGGTATCCTCTTAGAACCCTTCTCCTTTATGCTCAGGGCTCTTGTTATATTCCTTACTTTGCAGATGTGGAGGACTATGGGTAGGAAGTACTATGAATCCTGCAGATTCAGGTGTTGTATTGGTTTGAGTGGATTAACTTTTTTTCCTTTCTTTTTTATTCTTTGTTACGTGTCCTGGCTTGATGAGTAGGAAGGGGAAGAGGTACATTTAGGACAATATGGTGATGCAAAAACAAGAGATTCAGTAAGTTTTAAAAAATAGCTTAAAGACAAAAGGAAGGAAGTCTTATGATCACGTAATAGTGTAGGATCCCAAATATTAGAATTTAAGTGACTTGCCTGGGATCACATAGACAGTATGACAAGGAAGACCTAGGTTCTCCTGACTCTGAGGCCCCCTCCATCTCTCCAATACGGTGCAATGCCTCTCTTTGCCAGTCTGCTTTGGTAGAGGGAGTTTTCTTACCTGGGTGCTCCCTGTGTTGATAATGTCATTAAGGAATTTTGATGGAAAAATAGAGATAAAGGTAGGGACTGAACCTGTGATTTCATTGGTATAGGGAACTCCTAGATGTGAAAACTGAGGCAAACGGAGTTAAGTGATTTGTCCAGGGTCAAACAGCTAATCAGTTTCTGAAGTCATGTTTGAACTCAGGAAAATGAGCCTTCCTGACTCCAGCCCTAGCACTCTGCGTACTATGGCACCCCTAACTAGTAGGTTGGCCCTTCTCTGAAAATTAGTCTTAAAGAGTTACCTAAGGAACTGAGATCTTCAATACCTTGCCTCAGGTAGTATTTGTCACAAGCAGGTCTTGAACCTACTTCTTCTTCATGTAGGTGCAGCTAGGTGGCTCAGTGGATAGAGCACTGGTTTAGAACCAGGAAACCTTGAGTTCAAATCTGGCCTCAGACATGTGCTTGATTGGTTGCTGTCCATCCTTCTTGAGGAGGACTAAAATGACATCAACATGTTCGAGTCAAGTTATACTGTGTGCAACTGTAGCTGATCAGAATAGTATGAGCTCAGAATGCTCCAACACAGGTTGGGCATAGAGAGTCCATATGAACCTTTGGGCTGGATTCTCTAAATTTGTGCATCTTGCATTCCTTTTGAACTCCTTCAGTTCTGCTTTCCTCATAGAGCACAGCACCTTCTCTGATAAGGGCACACCATGCTGAGCATTCCTGTGCCAATGTCTCCCATGTCATGCATTCAATCCCAAGAGAAATCTTGAGAGTGTTCTTGTATTGTTTCTTCCAACCATCATGTGAGCACTTGTCTTGTGTGAATTCTTCATAAAACAATCTTTTAGGCAAGTGTATATTTGGCATTCAATCAATGCAGCCAACCCGTTGGAGTTGCACTCTTTACAGTAGAGTTTGAATGCTTAGCAGTTTAGCTGAGAAAGGACTTCAGTGTCTGGTACCTTATCTTACTGGATGATCTTCAGAATTTTCCTAAGACAATTCAAATGGAAGCCATTCAGTTTCCTAACATGGTACTAGTAGACCGTCCATGCTTCACAGACATACAACAATGTGGTCAGCATTGTACATTAATGTCATGATGTCATGCTTGCCTGGGTTCTGGATAATGGACAATGCTTGTTATCCCAGTCACCAATGGAATGAAACAAAGCTATGTGTTTTTTAGCATGATGCTTTTTAGCCATGTTGTCAAATGCCTTCAATGAGGACAAACAGGGCATCAAATCAGCTACTGCACTGATAGCAAATTCTTTTTTTAAAAATATATATTAATTTTATTTATTTTTAGTGTTCTACAATCACTACCATATAACAGATTTTTTCCCCTCCCTCCTCCCTCCCTCCCCAAGACAGCATACAATTTTATATAGGTTCTACACATACATTCCTATTAAATACATTTTCACTATAGTCATGCTGTGTAGAAGAACTAAAATAAATGGGAGAAATCATATAACAAACCAAAGCCTAATACACACACACACACACACACACACACACACACACACACACACACACACACACACAATGATCGGCTGCATTCTGCGATTGAATTCCATAGTTCTTTCTCTGAATGGGGAAGGCATTTTGCCTTAGATGACCAATGGGAATTTTTTATGTCCTTGCATTGCTATGAAGTTCCAAGTCTACCAGAAAAATTCCTCTCACACTGTGATTGTTGCTGTACACAAAGTTCTCCTGGTTCTGATCGTTTCGCTCAGCATATAAGAATTTCCAGGCCTCTCTGAAGTCTTCCTGTTCATCATTTCTTATAGTACAATAGTATTCCATTACATTCATATACCACAATTTATTCAGCCATTCCCCAGTTGATGGGCATCCCCTTGATTTCCATTTTTTGGCCACCACAAAGAGGGCTGCTATAAACATTTTTGTACATGTGGGACCCTTCCCTATTTTTATGATCTCTTGGGGGATACAGTCCTAGAAGTGATATTGCTGGGTCAAAGGGTATGCACCTTCTTGTAGCCCTTTGGGCATAGTTCCAAATTGCTCTCCAGAAGGGTTGGATCAGCCCACAGCTCCACCAACAATGAATTAATGTTCCAGATCTCCCACATCCTCTCCAACATTTATTATCTTCCTGTTCTGTCATGTTTGCCAATCTAATAGGTATGATGTGGTACCTCACAGTTGTTTTGATTTGCATCTCTCTAATCAAAAGTGATTTAGAGCATTTTTTCATATGATTATAGATATCTTTAATTTCTTCCTCTGAAAATTGCCTGTTCATTTCCTTTGACCATTTATCAATTGGGGAATGACTTGTATTTTTGTACATTTGACTCAGTTCTCTCTATATTCTAGAAATGAGGCCTTTATCCCTGAGATTAGCTGTAAAAATTCTTTCCCAATATACTACTTCCCTCTGAATTTTGGTTGCATTGGGTTTGGTTGTGCAAAAACTTTTCAGTTTAATGTAATCAAAATTATCCATCTTGTACTTCATAATGCTTTCTATCTCTTCTTTAGTCAAAAATTCTTCCCTTCCCCATAAATCTGATAAATATGCTATTCCTTGTTCCTCCAGTTTATCCATGGTATCAATCTTTATACCTAGATTGTGTACCCATTTGGACTTTATTCTTGTGTACGGTGTCAGGGTGATAGTAAATTTTTTAACTTGGAAAGGAAGCAAGCCAAGACTAAAGCAACAAAGTATGGTTCAATTCTGTGCTTCTTGTGCTAATTTTGGCCTAACAATTAACACTAGAACACAGGTGCTCCACCAGCCAGCACCACACCATTCATACATGAAACCACTGGTTACAGCAAATGGAGTTTTGAATGCTGTGTGCTTTCCAGGGATGTGTACAATGATAATGAGGTGAGACATTCACTGCCAGAGCTAGGTCAGTATATGGGAGGCTCCAAAGGACAATATGGGATAGAGGAGGTATTAGACTATCTCAGACACATGCTAACCTGGACAAATCCTTTAACCTCATTCCATCTCAGTTTCCTTAACTGTAAAATGGGAGTCAAAACAGCATCTACCTTCCAAGTTTGTTGTAAGGATCAAATGAAATAACATTGGTAAAGTGCTTTACACCTAGCAAAGCACCTGATATCTAGTAGGTGTTTAAAAAATGCTTCTTCCCTTTCCAAGGAAATAGCAGAAGTGGGTTTTAAACTAAGACCTTCTTCTCCAAATCCATAACTGAGTCTACTGTCTTACTCCTGAATTAGTGAAGAGGATACAGCAATATATATGTATATAAAATTTTTAAAAATTTGTTCATTATAACCAGGTGTAACAGCAAGGACCCTGGCATACACAGGAGGGCCTGCTGTACAGGTTCTTAGATCTGTTTTTCTAAAAGAAAAGCAACTTTTCAGGAGTCAACAATCTACTTTAATCAAGCATATATAGCATTCACTTAGTTCATGGGTAAAAGTCCGCACCCTGAACTTTAAGGAAAATACAAACAGAAATAAAGACCAATAGACAGGGCTTCCAACACTCTGACCATAAACAATACATACATCACAGATCAACAGAGAGATCCAGCTGTCTGACCATTATATACATACATAATTACCAGAGAAAAAGAAGCACCAAAATCTGTGTTTTCAAAGCCGGAGCAGGGGGGAGGGGGGTCCCTGGTGGCTACCCAGAATCTCATCTGGCCAAGCAAACACTTCCAGTGAATAAGCCCCAAAACAAAACCTCACTTCAGAGTATATATACACTTTTCAGAGCCAGAGAGCATCACAACCCTTGAGAACCAGTGCTTCATTAGAAATTAACAAAAGGTATGGGCCTTCCTACAAAACAAACCTCCCCTAATCAAGCTTCCCTTAATGGGCAGACCCATTACTGTGTGGGGAAGATCTTTAACTCTCATTAACATAATTAATATTACAACAGGTTGGACCTATACCAGGAAAGAAAGAATTGTTCAACATTAGGAGAACTATATAAACATGATAGACCATATTGACAACAAAACGAAATACAAATTGCATAATTATTGCAAAATATGAAGAAAGAGCTTTGGACAAAGCAGGATGTAACTTCCAGGGCTTGGCATCAATTACGCAGGTTCCCCACCCCTGGCATGGGATTGAGAAAGTTGGCTTGTTGGTCAGGCCATTATCTTAACCAATCATCCCCATTCTTTTGGTCACCTGGTCTCCTACAATGAAGGGCTTCTGTTCTTTTTTTGGAGTGAACCTGGGATTTAATCAATGTGAGAAACTCTGTGTAAACTCTCTCCTCCATTAAAGATCAGTGACCCTCCATTAATTTACAATCACAAATTGTTGCTAGAGGTGTTGAGAGTTTTAAGTGACTTGTGTAGGATCATAAGCCAATATTTCTCAGAAAAAGAACCTGAACCCACATCTTCATAAATCCAAGCTGAATACTCCACTGCCTGTTGTTCACATTGGTCCAGGTTGATTTACAGGGTAAGCCTTGAACCAAAAGTGCCTGCTTAATGCAGACTCCAGGTACACTTTAGTGATCTCTCATGTCTCATGGGGTAGTGAAAACAATGCTGGAGTTAGTGCCAGAGTTCTGGTTCTCAGTCTTGTCCTTCAATTTTTAAATTTTCTTATCTATAAAAAGAGAGAATTTGATTAGGTCAGTGGCAGTCCAACTCAAATATGAAGAAATCCACTAATCCCTTGCCAGTATATAATGACTTGGAAAAACATTTCAATATTACCTATGTTCTGTGACTATTTTTATTTATTTTATTAAATATTTCCCAATTACATTTTAATTGAGTTGGGACACATGTAGCGTACCCTATCTGGATTAGATAACCTCTAAGCTTCCAGCTCTAAATCTATGAACCTATGATTCTCTGGTTCATTTTGCCCAACTGGATTGGTCTAGTTATGTCAATGTCTGGCATAGCTGCTAGGTCCCCTTATAAGCATGTAGGCTCACAAGGATTAGAAAATGACATTCCTAAATTAATGGAAACAAATAGGAATTTAATTAGAGCCCAAAGAAGTAACTATAGTCCTCAAAGAGCAGCCCTGCCCCACTGGGACTTGTTTCTATGTGATCTTTCACTGCTATTCTGGTGAAATTTCCAGTCAAGACCAGGGTTGGCTCACCTACTCTGGAGCTTCTTTCCATAGTACCTTTATCTGCTCCATAGATGCCCAGCAAAGTGAAGTCTTGCCTAAGGTTATACAGTGTAGTAAGCAGAACCAGAATTCAAGTCTAGGTCTTTTGAATCCTAGTCCATTGTCCTTTACACTACACCACTCTGACCTCTGTCTCCCACACCCAGAAGCCACTCCCTCTTGAATCCATATTTTTTTCTTCTAAGAATCTTCTGCTTCTTTCAAGGCTCAAATCAGGTACCATCTTTTACTTAAATCCTCTCCTTATCCTTCATTTGGTAGTTTTCTGCTAAAATTGTCATGTGTACATCTATTAATCCATCTATTTGTCTATTCATCTGTCTGTCTACCTTCCTATTTCTCTTTCTCTCTCTCCATCCATCAATCAGGCTGTCCCTCCATCTGTCTGTCTATCCATCTATCTAACTAATCTATCTGTCTTTCTGCTTGTCTATATATCTGTCCATCCATCCATCTGTCTCTCCATCTATCTATTTCTTGTCTATCCATCTCTCTGTACCTCTCTGTCTGTCTGTCTATCCATCTGTCCATCCATCAATCTATCTGTTGAATGGATGCCTTCCTTGGAGGCAGAGACTGCTTTTTGTTTCCCTCTGAATCCATAGTCCTTAGCACACCACCTTACATATAATTCATAGTTAATAAATAAACCTTTCTTAATTTGATCTGAATTGAATTGGCCTCCCAGTCCAAAACAAAACTGTGCTGTCTCCTCTGTTCCTGTTCAACTTAGTCACTTTAAATTCTAAGATTTGGTGTTTGTTTAAACCACTTAATATTTTTCAAAGTACTTTCATATATATTATCTCATTTGATCCTGATTGAACTTCCTAAGAAATGGATTTTTTAAAAATTTTGTATTTCTCATAAGAAGATACTATGACTAATGACTATGGTGGAATTAGTCAGGATCAAAAGATTTGACTGACTGGATTTGCTATAATAGCTCACATTTGTCTTGAACCTACTATGTGCCAGGCTAACTGCTTTACAATTATTATCTCGTTGGCTCCTCACAACAACCCTGAGAAATAGGTGCTATTATTATCCCCATTTTACAGGTGAGGGAACTGAGGGAGACAGATATGTAGTGACTTGCCCAGAGTCACAAGCTAGTAAATAAGGCTAGATTTGAACTAAGGTCTTCCAGATTCCAGGCCTGATTTTCTACCCACTGCATCACCTAGTTAGGGATCATAGTTGGTAATATAATCATACCCTTCGAACAGACTGCACCCCGTCTAGATAGGAGTCATGAGACCTAGCTCATGTGCAAGGGGACTGAAAGGGGACTCTGGTACCTACTTTGTTCAGGGTCTGGGCTTACTTCTTTTTCTAATGTTCCACACTAGTTCTTATACTCCTCATCTTCCAGAAATAAATTAAAATTCTGTGGCAGATTTTAGAAGAGTAGGCCTTTGCTATGATATATAGGAACTGGAAAAGCCTTGGACCAAGATAACACAGTATCACAATATTTGTCAAAATATTAGGTTATGTTTCTATGAATAGTCAGTGTATTTGCAAAGTAGTTTTTTTTCCCTTAACTAATGCTCCCTTCTATGAGAGGCAGGAGCTAAGCTGCCAAGTAGGTCTACAACAAAAATACTTAAATTCTTTGACATTTGGGATGGTTACACAGAGAAGAAATAAATAAGAAAGACTTTGGGGCAAAAAGAAGAAGCAAACACATTTCCCCTCCCCAACCCCTACCCTGCTCCTTTCTTCCCCTCCCCCCCAACATCCCGTTCAATTTCAATAACCAGCGAATGCCTACAGAATATTAATATCTCTGGCCAAGACAAAGGAAATGAAAAAACATTGGAGACAAGAGGGGCTTATCATCAACAGGGCCATCTAAAATATGGGGGGATGGAGGGAAGAAAAAAAACCAAGGAATTTGGGTTAAGTGAAAACACACATCTTTATTATGTAAAGTGAGTTTATGTTTTATTCATCGGCCAGAAAACAAGAAACAAATGTGTAAAAAGGAAGTCCCTGGGTGAGCTAAAGGGGGCTCCCATGGAATGGCCCCTGGTGTGTTTCCTCTCACCTGTCAGTCACTGGTGACCATTTCACGTTGAACTACAACAACCTACCGAAAGATGCTGGACATCTGGGGTTTCCCTCCAGCGCTAAACTGGGTGATCGCATTAATGCTTACTCTGTAGCTAGCCTTGGAATGGCAAGAGAGCTCAATAGTAGTCTTCATGCATGGTGGGCAGTCATGGATGGAACAAAGATCCAAAACTAGATGAAAGTTAAGAGGTCATCTCTAGTCCAATGCCTTCATTTTACAGATGAGGAAACTGAGGCCCACAGAGATTAATTCACTCAGCAAGGGTCACACAGGTAGTGTCAGTGTCAAGATTTGAACCCAGGACCTCTGACTGTAAAATCAATGCTCCTCCCACTTGTATCTGCTTTGGAAGGAGTTGCCCATGTCCTAAAAGAACTCAGATTTATTTATTGAAGTATTGAAGACAAACATTAATCAAAGGCAAGGTGACAGGCAGCATGGTATATTCCAGGCACTGTGTGAAGAACTGGGGTTACAAAGAAAGGCAAAAAAAAAATTAATAATCCCTGCTCTCCGAGAGATCACAGTCTTATGGAGGAGACAGATTAAGTGACTTGCCCAAAGTCATACAGAGCCAGGATGAGAACTAAGGTCCTGTGAATTTCTACCACACAACGTTGCCTTCTGATTAATACCATTTATATAGCATTCTAATGTTTGCAATGTGCTTTACATATATTATCTCATTGGAGCTCAACAACAGCCATTTGAATTAGATTCTACAGGCACTATTCAGAAGCTAAGACTTGCTAGCGTCAAAAAGACCTGAGTTCAAATGTCTCCTCCAGCACTTAATAGTGTATGATTAGGCAAGTCACTTAACCTCTTTTTCCTCATCTGTAAAATGGGAATTATAATTAGCATCTATTACTCAGGGCTGTTAAGAGAATCAAATGAGATACTTGCCAAGTATTTCTTAATCCCTAAAGCACAATATATATGTGGCATTACTATTAATTTATTTTACAGTACCTGGTTTTCCCAGAAAGTCTCCCATCTATGTACTTACCCAAGCCCAAACCTACTTAGCTTCTGATGAGACAAGATTAGACTCATTAAGGCATGGTGTAGTGGATGGAGATCTGGCCTTAGAACCAAGAGAAACTATGCTCAAGGGCTGTTTCTGACAAATACTGTCTGTATGACCCTCTCAGCGTCCCAGTCAACTATGTAAGACTCAGTTATAGAAAAAGTGCTATTCTGCTTTGGTAGAAGGAGTTTCTTCATCTGCAACAATGTGAAATCACCTGTCCAAGTCTGTGTTGTTTCCCACAGAAGAATGTAAGTTTCTTAAGGGAAGGGACTGGTTTTTTGTCTGTTTGTTTGTTCTTGTCTCTATATTAACAGCACCTGGCACACTGGATGGTGGTGCTTAGTACATGCTTCCTGACTTGATTAGTTTATGGTCCCTAAGATCCTTTCCACCTCTAAAATACTAGGATCCACTTGCCTCCGGCTCTCTGGAACCAGTGCACCCAGGTCTTTAGATTGGGGCTCTGCAATGGAGGCACCTCAATTTCTTTTATCATCATAAAACTGTCAAATTTAAGCCATGGTATCTTTGTTTCCTGTATTTTTAGAATTTGCACCAATGAGAACGCTTAAATACAATGCTTCCTCTTCCTAATCCAAAGAGAGGGTGAAGTCAATCCCATTTGCCTCCACAATGGTTAGTCTTCTGCCCCTATACCTTTTCTCCTTCTGCTTAGCCTCAGGAATGGTGGTTTGCTGTTTTGTAAAGTGCTGAGCACAATGAATGGCACATAAATGCTTGTTTCTTTCCTCCTCTCCCTTGTCCTTCCTTCCTTCCTTCCTTCCTTCCTTCCTTCCTTCCTTCCTTCCTTCCTTCCTTCCTTCCTTCCTTCCTTCCTTCCTTCCTTCTTTCCTTCCTTCCTTCTTTCCTTCCTTCCTTCCTTCTTTCCTTCCTTCCATCCATCCTTCCTTCCTTTCTTCCTTATCTACTTTCCTATCCCACAGACAGGAGGTGCTGTTTTTAAAGAAGTCTCCCAGAATATAAAAGAACCCAGAGAAGTAATGGGGCAGAGACAGAGGTCAAAGTGTCACAAATAGAGGAAGAGGGAGAGAGAGACAGACAGACAGAGACAGAGAGAGAGAGACAGAGAAAGGGACAGAGAGAGAGGAGGAGGAGAGGGAGAGAGAAATTTCACTGCAATTTAGGATGATGGGACCATAGATTTTGAACAGAAGCCATCTAGTTCAATACCCTTCTTTCACTAAGAAAGAAACTGGGGCCAAATGGTTTAAGAGATGTTTCCAAGGTCACAGAGGCAAGTCAGTGTCAGAGGCAAGATTTGAATCCAGATCCTCTTGAGTCCAGTTTTGTTCAGTCATTTTCACTCATGTCTGAGACTCTCTGACCCATTTGGGGTTTTCTTGGCAAAGGTACTGGAGGGGTTTGCCATTTCCTTCTCCAGCTCATGTTATAGATGAAGAACTGAGGATTAAGTGACTTGCCCAGGGTCACACAGCTAATGTCTGAGGTCAGATTTGAATGCAAGTCTTCCTGACTCCAGACCTGGGCCACTGGGCCACCTTGCTGCCAGAATCAACATTGTCTTAGAGAGTTATCCTCGGCATTGAGAGGTTACGTGACTTACCCATGGTCAGATAGCTAGTATATGTCAGGAGCAGGATGTGAATTTAGCCCTTCTTGACTCCAAAGCCAATCCTCTGTCTACTGTGCCATAACTGCTGTTTCCCTTGTCAATAGTAGGGGTTTAATGAATATTTGCCGAATGAATGAATGAATGAATGAATGAATGAATGAATGAATGAATGAATGCAGTGAGGGAACAAAAGGGCAGGGAAGGAGCATGTAAAGTTGTGAGAGGTAGAAGAAGGAAAGAATAGACCCTCAAAGGAGGGGCTGGGCCTGTGAAAGTATGACTATCCAGCTGATGATAGGTCCCAGGTTTTGAGGACATCTTCCTTTCCAACCTATATCTGAGAAAGTACTAGAATAATGACAAGATCTGTGATCTTATTGATGGAGGAAATTCTCAGGAGAGGAAACTCCCTCTGCTGATACAAGTTGGTACCCTCTCAGCAAATGTGAGTCTTCGAGAGTTGCCTAGAACACTGACAGGTGCAATGACTGACCCAGGGTCATAAAGCTAGGATGTGTCAGAGGTGAAACTTGAACTCAGATATTCTTGACTCCCAGGCTGGCCCTTTATTTTTTATGCTGCCCTGCCTGTCCCTTCTATCACCAAAGAGATTTCATGAACAGTAGTGTATCCTGACATTTGCATCCACATTCTAGAGGTGGAGAGGGGAGAGTCTTCTAGGGTTTAGAAATGGCCCTTAAATTCCTGTTTCCACCTCCTGCCAGACTTTGAGAAAACTTGGGAGGGCCACAAGAGGTACACATATCAAGCCTCCTCCTTGCAATTCTTTATCGTCTTCCTCCCCACCTTCCTCTCGGTTTTCCAGGTCAAAAGGGCAAAACTTCCTGTCTGGATTTTAAAAGTCACTGTCGCCTTTGCAACCTGAGGTTTGCCAGTTCTTATCTGCTTGAGCTATGAGGGGGGCGGGGGGAAAGGAAAGACATTCATGATGAAGGCAAACAATCAGACCTTGCTGTTATCCACTGCATAGGAAGGCAGGGGCAGAGCCTTGGGATGTGTTCCAATGTGGAAACATGAACCAAGGACGCTATAGCATCATAGTCCCAGTTCACCTAAGAAGAAATTTCCTTGAACATGCCCCAAGTAGATGCTCTATCAAAATCAGGCTATGTTAGAGCTGAATCCTGGTTAAATTAATCCATAAAGGATGGAAGTGGTTCCTTGGGAAAGAAAAAGGAAGATGAATTACAAGTAAGACAGAAGAAATGGTAGAAATTCTCGGATAGAACCATTCCAAATCCAAGAGAGAATACATATAGCCAACCTTCATAAGAGATCAAATACAAGGAATAAGCTGGTATGAAGCCCAGGGCCTCAAATGTCAAATACGAGGCATTAGATGTCTCAACACAACAGGGCAAGTTTGACCTCATAGGTGAGAGGAAGTCCATGACTAGATTATGGCTCTGGATGGGTATCATTCATTTAAAAGAAAAAGGAAAAGGAAAAGGGGGTTGGAGATGAGTGGGATTACATTGTATAAGAACGAAGCCAAGCATGATGATACATGAATGTAGTACCTGCTATTGGAGGAGGCTAAAGTTGACGGATCTGTTGAATTCTGGAGTTCTGAGTTGTGATAGCACTTACGTTACTCAGGTGTCCACACTAGGTCAAACACCAATATGGTAAGCCAGCTCTACCCTCTGCTTCCTCCCTCACAATAGAGGGCCACCTAGATTCCTAAGGAGGAGCAAACCAACCCAGGTCACAAAAGTAGAACAGGTTAAAGCTTTCATGCTGATCAGTATTGGGCTCATGAGTGGCCACTGCACTTCCAAACTGGGTGAGATAGGGAAACTCAACCTCAAAAAACAAATTTAAAAAAGTATACTTGTAGGGAAATCCAGAAACTAGCGGGAAGAAATTGACTCTGAGAGCATTTGGGTAAAAGACAAAGGAGAAGAAAACAGAAGTGATTTTGTCATCACCTAAACAGAAAAGAGATAATAGATGAGAAAGAAACAGACCACTGGCATAGAAGGATAGGAGTATTCTACTAGGAAGTTCATTTATCCAGACACCTATCTGTCCTAGCTTCTCTCTCTCTCTCTCTCTCTCTCTCTCTCTCTCTCTCTCTCTCTCTCTCTCTCTCTCTCTCTCTCTTTCTTTTCCCTCCTATGTTTCCTTCTCCCTCTTCCCTCTATCTTTTTCTCTCTCAAAAATAGAACAAAAACCTTTCTGATTTTCCTTATTAATGATTACATTCTTCAAAAGATGAAAAATTCTATTCTGGATCTGATAATAACTACCTGTTTATTGGAGGTAGAAATCATAGAAACTTTAGAAGGAAATGACTCCCACTGTATCTTAGAGTTTGTAACCAAGAATAAGAAGAAATCTGGGTGTAATCTGACATACATATTAACTTTTGGGAAAAGAGATTTCAAAGATAGGGAGGATCCCATGGACTTAAAGTAAGTTAGTCCCAGGAGGGATGGGAAATGCCCAAGAATCAAATCAAATCAATGAGGTGGGGAAGTGGAGTTTCCCTGAAGAGACCAAGAATGAACTAATGTCAGACTAATCTCATTTTCCTTTTTTGGTAGGATTATTAAACTAGTAAATGAGAGGATTTGGTTTATCTAGCTTTTAGCAAAGCTTTTAATTAAGTTATGTCATACTATTCTTGCAGAGGAGATGGAAAGATCTGGATTAGATAATAATATATTATATGGATTCACAACAGCTTAGCTGTTAATGGATCCACATCAGCAGTGGCAGGAAATTTTTTAGAGGAGTCCCCCAGGTATCTGTACTTGGCTCTGTACTGTTGGACATAGCTATCAAAGGCTTGGATAAAAGTATAGATGGCACACTCATCAGATTTACAAGTGAGACAAAACTGGGTTGGATAGTTAATACACTGGATAATAGTTCCAAAAGAAATTGGACAGTCTGAACCATTGCGAAGAATCTAATAGGGTGAAATTCAATAGAATTATTTCAGAGTATCCCAGGAAGACTTGTATGAATTGATACAAAATGGAATGAACAGAACCAGGTCAACGATTTATACTGTAATACTGATATTGTAAAACTTAAGTATTTCAATTAATGCAATGACTAACTGTGATTGCAAAGGACTGATAAAGAAGAACACTCCCTGCCTCCTGACAAAGAGGAGATGGACTAAGTATGAAGAGTGAGTTGCCCAGTTTTGGATATGGACAACAATGGAACTGGTTTGCTTGGCAATGCATATTTGCTACTTTGTAATTCTTTTTTCAACTGGGAGGGGTGATGTGGGAGGGAGAAAACAATGCTTGGTGATGAAAAAAAGTAATGTAAAAATAGTTGTTGTTGGGTTTTTCTAATTGTGTCTGACTCTCTGTGACCTTTTTGGGGGTTTTCTTGGCGAAGATACTGGAGTGGTCTGCCATTTCCTTCTCTAGCTCATTTTACAAATGAAAAATTGAGGTAAACAGGATTAACTGACTTGCCCAGGGTCACGCAGCTAGCATTTAAGGCAGGATTTGAACCCAGGAAGATGAGTTTTCCTGATTCCAAACCTAGTATTCTGTCCACTGGGCCATTAGGTGCCTTTAGTGTAAGAATAGACCAAAAAAGAAATTCAGAAGAAAACAATATGGAGTCATCCCGTTAGGAAGAAAAATCAACTTCACAAATATAAGATGGAGGAGGCATGGTTAGACAGTAGTTGTATTGAAAAGATCTGGCTCAAGTGGACTGAAACCTTAATATGATGATGTGGGAGCTAAAAACACTAATGTCATCTTGGGCTGCATTAAGAGGGGCAATGCTTCCAGAGAGGGGGAGATGACAATCCTACTTTATTCTGCCCTTCTCAGACCTCGTCTGAAACTGAGTGGCACAGTGGGTAGAACACTGAGACTGGAGCCATAAAGACCTGAGTTCAAATCCAGCCTCAGAAAAATCAGTAGTTGTGTGACCCTGGGCAAGTCACTTGACCTGTTTGCCTCAGTTTCCTCAATTGTAAAATGGAACTAGTAGCACCTCCCTCATGGTTGTTGTGGTGATCAGAAGAGATAATATTTGTGAAATGCTTAGCCCAGTGCCTAGCATAGTGTAGGCACTATATAAATGCTCATTCTCTTCCTTTCTGATTACTGTGATTTAAGAAAGGCAGTGATAGAGGGTGGCAGGCAAGATGGCAAGAAGCTTTGAGTCCATGATGTCTCAGGATCAGTTGAAAGGACTAGAGATATTTAGTCTGAACAACAAGATTCAGAGGACTCAACAGCTGTTTCAACATACGTGTGCATTCCTATGGATACTTCGTTTACTCATGATTCGAGAATCATTGAGTCATAGGTCTAGAGTTGGAAGGGACCTCCACTCCAGTGGCCATCAATTCCAACCCACTTCTGCAGATGTGGAAACCACGGGCCACAGAAGGAAGGTGAATCATAGTTCTAAAGTTGGAAGGGACCCCAGAAGCCATTGAGCCCAACCTTCGAAACCAGAGAAGTGAAATGATTTGCCCAGGGTCACCTGGGTGACATAAGCACCCAGGATGGAATTTGAATCCAGAGTCCTATCACACTATTTTGCACACTATTCACACTTGGCTGAAAAGTGCCAAGAATCTGATTGTCCAGAAGCAGCATCAAAAAGAATCCGCTGCTGAAGTGAAAGACTCTTCTCTTCAGAACATCCCTTCATCCACGTCTGTTTCTCACCCCTCAGCATGCAAGCTTCTGACCTACTTTCTTAGCTCACTTGAGAATGATCAAGACCAGAACTGTAGCAATAAGGATTCCTCAAGCCAACCAACTCCACAGAGCATCCTTCCAAGCCCATGGAGGATTTTTCCAAGACAGAAGCCTCTCTTTCCCAATTTGCACAATATTTGCTATGAAGGTTGTCAACAGCTCAGAGGTTCTGCAGCTGTGAGCTGACTGTATCCCTTAGACTGAGAGGCTTTAGACTAATGCAGACATGAAAGTTTATAAACATCCTCCCCCATACTGAAGCTCCATTCCCAGACTAGTGTCTACTCCTGCCCAGAAAGAATGGGACAGCCACTATGTATCATAGTCTAAGAGATGCCTTTGTGGTGGTACAGTGGAAAGTGTTGTACTTGACCTTAGCTCAAATTCTACTCAAGATACCTGCTGGTCCTGGGACCCCAGGCAAATCTTTCTCACACCAGTTTCCTCTTCAGTAAAATGAGGGTAATTAGTAGCCATAGGGAAGAACCACAGAACTCCTCCAAACAGACCTAGAAAATAATCCAGACTAAATCCTGATGGGAAAGCCGGATGATAATAGCTACCTCACAAGGTGGTTTATGAAGATCAAATGAGAATAGCATATGGAAAATGCTTCGTAAACTTTAAAGCATGATGTAAACGCTTGTTAGTATTATTAGGATTACTGTTATTATTGCTGGTGATTTCTTTCTGGTGGGCTTTTTCCAGCTTTTTCTAGGAAGAATTTGGAGAAAGCTTAGTGAAGAGGGCATAGCCCTACCCCTGGAGGGTCTGATGGTCATCTCAAACCTGGCCTCCATGGTCTGTCTGTGTATTTCCATTTGAGTTAGTCTTTGACCCACCCCACCCCACTAGGTGGGTAAGGGGTGGGGCAGTGTCTCATCCTGTGTGTATCCCTAGAAGAGTGTGGTGGCCTGATAAGGTCCCACTTATCTACGTACTAGCAAGTGGTAAGGAGAAGCCAGTGTGCTGATCCAAACTGGCAAATAAGGAGGGTACTGGTAAGGACTAGCCCTAGGCTAGTCCTGGCAGATTATCACTCAAGAGTGTCTATGGTCTCATCTATAGCTAATAAAAACCACTGAAGAATAACTTCACACAACCTCCATCTTCTACCCTCAGGAACCATGGACCCCATCCACTTTTCCCCTGGCCTCAGTCAGGTGTCTGAGTCACCTCTTGCCATTATAGTCCCCTTTATGTGTCATCTTACCTTATTAAAATGTAAAGTCCTTGAAGGCAGAGTCTGTCTCACTCATTTGTCTTTGTATTCCGGACTCTTAGTGCAGCATGACCCACAGTAAGCACTGAATAAATGTATGCATGCATGTATGTGTATCTATCTACTTACCTACTGTGCTATCTTTTCTATCTCTACCGTCTCCTGACCATCTCCTGACTTCTGTCAGCCTCAATTCTACTCCTTTCATCCATGTCCATTTCTTATATATCTCTTTCTCTCCATCCATCCATCATCTATCTGTCTGTCTATCTATTTATCATCTATCTATCTATCTATCTATCTATCTATCTATCTATCTATCTATCTATCTATCTATCTATCTATCTATCTACCTGTCTGTTTGTCTGTCTGTCCATCCATCCATCCATCCGTCTATCTATCTATCTATCTATCTATCTATCTATCTATCTATCTATCATCTATCTCTCCATCTCTCCATCCACTTAGCTGTCTTTCTAATTTCATCTTTTATCTTCCATCTATCTGTTTCAATTCTACTCAACATTCTTTTGTTCATGTCTGCTTCTTATCTTTCTTCTGTTTGCCTTCTATCTTTTTTCTATATCTGTTTGCCATCTTTCGATCTTCCATCTATCTATTGTCTATTTCTCTGTCTTCTATATTCCATCCATCTATCTTCTGTCTTCCCTCTTTCTTCCATCTTCCTATCTTATATCTCTATCTGTCCTTAACTGTCTATCTATCTATCTCTCTTTCTATATCTGTCATTCCCCTTCACACAATCTGTGGTTCAGCCTTATTGGTTTCCTTGCCATTCTTACCTAGAACATTCCATTTTCCATCACTATGCTTTCATCCTGGCTGCCTCCTCCCGTCTGTATGATGCCTTCCTCCTCACTTCCCCTTCTGAGGGGCCCTGACTTCTTTCAAGATTCAGCCCAAATACTACTCCTTGAATGAGGTTTGTCCTGGTCCCATCTAGTTTCCTTGCCTTGCTATGCTAACTTATTTCTGCTTTTAAAAAACATCTTGCATATATATATATATATATGTATACATATATATATATAGTACATGTATGGACATATGAACATGTGTGTGAGAATTCAGAACACCAGAGTTTGAATCCCTCCCACACAGGCTGGGTGGCCATGGGATGTGACCTCTTTAAGCTTCAGTCTCTTTATCGGCAACATGAGGATAGCCACGTTTGTACAACCCACCTCATAGGGTTGTGGAGCAAAACCTTTGAGAAACCTTATGTACACACAAGGACACCCAGTTGTGACTTACTGGATGGAGCAAGAGAAACAGGGAGACGGGTTCAAATCCTGCTTTTGCCACAAGCTGACTGTGTGACCCTGGGCAAGTGACAACTTTTCAGTGTCCCAGGCAACTGTCCTTGGTAGAGAGGTTTTCTCATTGAGAAATCCCAGTATCAATAAAATCACAGTCCAAACTAACAAATGGAAAACTGAAATTTGTATGTGAAAGTGAGCTCAACTTAAGTTTCCCAGATTTCCACTCTCTTCCACTTGGCAATAATCTCTTCTTTGTTGAACCTCAGATATTTTTTTGAACCTGGTATAGTCTAAATTTCCCTTAGACATTTACTAGTTCTCTTTTGAATGATGTTTTTCAGTTTGCTTTATTCCCCCAATTAGATAGAAGCATAGTAAATTGGAAAGAAGGCTGGTGTCAGAATTGGAGGACCTGAGTTCAAATTGTGCGTTGGTTACTTATTACTTGTTTGGCCTGGAGGAATCCCCTCATCTCTCTGGGCTGCAGTTTCTTCACCTGTAAAAGGAGGGCATTGGACTAGATGACCTCTAAGGTACTTTAAATATATGTGCTCCTATGAGCTCCTTGAGGCCAGAGCTTGACATATTCAGTTTTGTCTCCCAGTGCCCTGCTCTCCCCACACCTCCCCTATCCCCAGAGATGGTTTTGTACGTAGGAGACACTTAATAAAAATTTGTCAAATTGCATTGAGTGTTAGCATTGGAAAGGAGACAGAGGTCATCTAGGCCAACCCCCTCATTTTACAGATGAGGAGACTGAGGTGCCCAAAGAGATAAGTGACTTCCAGAGTCATAGCTAGTTAGAGCTAGGATTGAAATTTGGCTCTCTGGAGGGAAAAGCTCTATAAATGAAGATAGTTTTTTTTTTAAAAAAATGAGGAATCGTCAATGGTTTCCAGAACTTCTAAACTCTGGTTATGATCACAAGGGGAGGAGGGAGGTTTCATTCATCACCAGTTCCTTTGAAGTGGCAATGAGTCATAAGTTGTGACTGCACACCAAGTCCGCAGCAAAGACTATTGATGACTATGAATGTGCCACAAAAAAGAATAACTTCAAGGAAGTGAAAGATAAGAAATGTGGGCTAGGAATCCAACTGCTGTCCTGGGACTCAGGACACTTAGATTATGGTTTCTGCTTCTTCTCTTGCCTTTATGGCACTGACAGAGAAAGTTGGTATTCTAGGAGTGCTCTACCCTGATAGAAGCAAGGGTCAAGACTCTGCCCAAGTGAGCAAGATGCTATGGAGGATACAAAGCTATGGCTTGTCTCAGGGAATTCAGTCAGATTGGAGAAGAAAGACGTCTACACATGAACAGTCCAACAGTAATTCAAGGCAATTTGTGATTAAGTAAAAGGGAATGTTGTTGTTCAGCCTTTTCAATCATGTCTGAGTCTTTGTGACCCCATCTGGGGTTCTTTTAGCAAAGATACTGGAGTGGTTTTCCATTTCCTTCTCCCATTTTACAGATGAGGAAACTGAGTCAAATAGGGTTAGGTGACTTGTAAAGGGGCACACAGCAATTAAGTGTCTGAAACCAGATTTTAACTCAGGGAGAAGAGTCTTCCTGACTCCATTCCTGGTGCCCTCTGCATCATGGCACTACCCAGCTGCTAACAGACTAGACCTAAGATTTCACTGATACAGGAAATGCCCTCTACCCCTGCAGGCTGGCACCTTCTCTACAATTTATAGTCTCAGAGTTACCCAGAGCATGAAAAAAGTAAGTAACTTACCCAGAGTGACACAGCTAGTCTGGGCCAGAGTCAGAATTTGAACTCAGGTCTTCCTGGCTCTGAGGCTAAAGAAGCCAGACTTTATTCTAGAGATGATGGGGGAATCACTGAAAAATTTTGAACAAGAGATTTGGTTCTCCTCCTAGATTCAGAAGTACAAGAGATCTTAGAGATCATTTGGTCAAACTCCTTCATTTTACAGATGAGGAAATTGAGGCACAAACGGTTAAGTGACTTGTCCAATGGTCATACAGGGAGCAAGCAGTAACTATGATTTGAGCCTGGCTCCTCGGAATCCAAATTCAATAATTTCATCACTATTTCACACTACTTCATTTTATTTTTTGAGACAGTTGGGGTTCAATGGCTTGTCTAAGGTCACACAGTACCTGTCAGAGGCAGGATCTGAACTCAAGTTCTCCTGATTCCAGGACAGGTGCTCTATCCATTGTGATACCTAGCTTCTCTTGTGCCAATACTTTTTCAACAAAAGTGGTATTTTAAACAGATTCACCTAATTGTGTCAGCATGCGGGATTAGGATATCTCTACTACATAACTGCTTTAAGATTTCTTGAAGCATCTTGTATCTCAGTCTTCCTTAGACTAGTAGCAAAGGTAATGCACAAGAATGGAAACACTGACTTTCAAATCAAAGGACTCTGTCCTTTAACACCTTAGGAACTTGGGCATTAAGCCTTTCTGAGTCTCAGGCTCTGATAAAAGGGGGTTGGACGGGGTAGCCTCTGAGACCTGTGCTTTAGAAAGGTCACTTTATTGTTGTGTGCCCTTTGGGTGATGTCTTGACCCATGAGTGAATTGGATTTAAGTGAGGCAGAGCTGCACAAAGTTGTCAGCCTCATTCTCTCTGCCAGTCATCTAAGGATGGACTGGAGTGGGGAGAGACTTGAGTGGAGGACCAGGCAGTACAGGAGCTGTCCATCTGAATCAGCAGGGTGAATAGTTGGTCCAGAAGTTCCTTGTGTCAAAGAAGTCATGTGTCTGGACCACTTCCTGCCTTTCTCAGTGAATCCCGCCCCCCCCCCCAAAAAAAAAACACTTGGTAGCACAAAATTGCAACACAAAGGATACCCCTTGACATTTTAGTAAAAGCAATTCCAGTGCCATCTTGTTTGCGTGTATGTTTTTGTCTCCATGATAAACTAGGTCTTTGTAAGCGGCCAATTTCTATCCCAAAGCAGTCATTTTCATCCTGGCAATTTCATGGTTTGAATCCTTCTTTCACGATGGGCTTTCCCCAAGCAAGAACCCTCACAGTCAATTACAAACATATTAACATCTCCATTCATTCAAATCCAGGGTAATATTCACTTGACTAAAAGTTTATGAGAATTCTTGGTAATTTACAGACAATTATAAAAATAACTGTCCTTTAGTGGCAGCTTTAATTGGAGGATCTCAAAGCACTTTATAAACATTAATTAAACCTCATCACAGTGTTGTGAGGCAGGATAGGTTGAGAACTAGGGGAAAAGAGGGAAGGGAACAGAATTCTTTGAGTTCAACCTGAAATTCCTCTCAATATGGATCTGGGGGCAAGAATCCTGATTCCTTGAATCTGGCTCAAATACTAGCTAGCTGTGTGACCCTGGGCAAATCACATAACCTCTAACATAACCTTCTCTTCTGTAAAATGGAGATAAGAACAGTACCTAAGCCACAAAACTGCTATGAGGACACACTGAGAGTAGGGGACAAGAGGGAGTTGTCTCTGATAGAACGGAACATCGACTTTCTCTTGCTGTGAAGAGTAGAAAATTTATTTTCACTAAGCGTCTTGTCAGAAGGCCATCTTCCCTAATGTTAGCTGTTTGGAGAAGCTAAAGGCCCATCAAGTGAATCTTGGTGCTCCCACATCCCCCATAACCTCATGCCTTACTGTGATCCAGATGGATGTTTCTTGCTTCTCCATTACCAACAAGGCCTGTCACTCTTGGAATAAATTAAACTTTTTCTGGTATAAATCCCCTTTTTAGGTCTATCCAATCAGTAGAACCATGTATTTTTCTGCGTGGGTTGTGAATTGATTGCTGGATAATTACTTTCAATCTCCTCCCAAGCATCAAGTTAAATTGAAATTATTTTGTAATCAATTTTCAATGCATATATTCTCTCCCATAGAACATAAGGTTCTTGAAAACAGGGACTGTTTCATTTGTATACCCACTGTGGCTAGAATAGTGTTTAATATATGTTGCTCCATCACTCTGTCGTGTCTTACCCATCTTGACCCCGTGGGTCATATGTGTTTTCTTGGCAAAGATACTGGAGTGGTTTGCCATTTCCTTCTCCAGTGGATTAGGTTAACAGAGGTTAAGTGACTTGCCTGTGGTCACACAGGTAGAAAGTGTCTGAGGCCAGATTTGAACTCAGTAGGTTGAGTCTTCCTGACTCAGGCCCAGTGCTCTGTGCACTGTGGCACCACTAGCAGCCCCAACTTCATTCAATACTCAGCTCAAATCCTACCTTCTACAAAAGGTCTTGGCCTGTCCCTCCCTACTGCTAGAGCCTTCCTTCTAAGATTACCTCCCACCTGTGCTGTACATACATCATTTTGGCATGTTATCTTCCCTATTGAATTACTTGAAATCTTATGTTCTTACACCAGATAATTTCAGAGGCATAGAAAAGGCCCAGCATATGGATGTCTAAAATGCCAGCTTTAAGTCAATGAGCATTTATTAAGCACCTGCTGTGTGCCAGGTATTGGGCAAAGTGCCAAGGATACAAGGAAAGGTAAAAGATGATCCCTGCTCTCAAGGAGCTCACTGTCTGATGGGGGAGAGCGTGTGCAAACAGCTATGTACAAACAAAATATAGACAGGATAAATCCAAAATAATTAGCCCAGGAAGGCTCTAGAATTAAGAGGGATGGGAACTGCTTCTTGTAGAAGGTAGAATTTTAGGTGGGACTTGAAGGAAGCCAGGGAAGCCAGGAGTCAGAGATGAGGAGGGAGAGCATTCCAGGCATGGGGGGCAGCCATTCCAGGCAAAGGCCCAGAGTTTGGAGTTTGGTTGTTTTGTGTGAGAGACAGTCAGGAGGCCCGTGTCACTGGAGGCCAATTCACTCCCTTCTTATCCAGTGATAATCCCAGACTCCTGTTGGGTTCTGCCCATAATAGACTGGAATAAAGAGAAGACTACAGTCTGGGCCCTGGAGGTAAGTTCCTTGTCTTTGCGAATCTCTCCTTAGGCCAGGGAGCTCTTCAGGCTGTAGGGGCTTTTTGGATGGAGAATGTTTCCTCTGTAATTGAAAGGGCGGATTCCCTTTCACTTTTTAGTGTCCGCTTTTGACCTTCCACTTTGCTGAGTCTCAACCAGAATAATCGCTTTCTTTAGATTCCTGGATTGTTAAGGCATTGTCTATAGGCTGTAAATTCATTTAAAAATTCAGTTACTGACATTTAATTTCCATGATGCCAAGTATCTGGATCTGTGGCTCTAGCCGATTGGGAATCATGGACCTAGGAGTATGTTGGTAAATGTTTAACAACCAGCTCCCCCCAAAAAAATAATGTACCCACAACACACTTTAAAGTTGAGTCTGAACATTTTCTCCTTCACTTCCTTAAGTCTAGACATCCAACAAAATAATCAATTGAGCCCAACTTGTAGAATTTGCTGATTTCCAAGGGTTAAATGCTTACAGCTAGGTGGGGCAGTGGATAGAACACTGGCCCTGGAGCTAGGAGGACTTGAGTTCAAATTTGACCTCAGATATATACTAACTGTATGAACCTGGGAAAGTCACTTAATCCTGTTTGCCTCAGTTTCCTCATCTGTAAATTGAACTGAGAAGGAAATGACAAACCACTCCAGTAGCTTTGCCAAGAAAACCCCAAATGGGGTCATGGAGAATTGGACATGCCTGAAACAGTTCAACATCAACACTACCAACAAATGTTTGCATTAAAAAAATTTTAATGGACACTCTCAAGGCAGTCCAAGCTCAGCACAGACCCATTAACAGTCTGGTGAAGCTTATTAGAACAAATTTTTTAAATGCACAAAATAAAATTCATAGGATTATCAAAGAAGCCAAAGGCAGCTAGGTGGCACAGTGGATAAAGTGGTCATCCTAGAATCAGGAGGACTCCTCTTCCTGAGTTCAAATTCTACCCCAGATATTTACCAGCTGTGTGATCCTGGGCAAGTCACTCAACCCTGTTTGTCTCAATTTCCTCATCTGTAAAATGAGCTGGAGAAGGAAATGCCAGACTTCTCCAGTATCTTTGCCAAGAAAACCCTAAATGGGTTTACGGAGAGTTCAACACAACTGAACGTCAACAAACCAAAGAAGGCAAAGTTTAGTGAAAATAAAGATGTAATTTTTTTTCCCTATCCAAGTTCATGGAATCCCTAAAAAGGATCCAGGGACTCCAAGTTAAGAAACCGTGGTCTTGATGAGCTGCTTCCTAACCAAACTAGTGGGACTTATTGCATTGTTAGTTCTCGAGGCAGTGTAGGAATAGTGGAAGTAAAAACAGCAACTATAACTGACATTTCTATAGCACTTTGAGTATGCATAGAGTTTTATATTAACTATCTCATTTGAGCCTTGCCCTAGCTCCTTGAGGTAATTACTTTATATTTTTGTCAATTAGTTGTGCCTGACTTTTCATGACCAATGCCAGTATCATTATCCCCATTTAACAGAAAAGGAAAACTGAGGGTCAGAGATGTTAACTGACTAGCGCATAATTAATAAATATTAGAGAAAAGATCCACACCTGGCATTCTTCTATGCCCCAGTCTAGCACTGTACTCACTATACCCTGACACCTCTCGGAAAAGATGATTGGCTTTGGAGTTAGGAGAAATATGGGTAGAAACCTAGTGCTTCTGAAACTAGCTTAGGTGAGTCTCGGTTTCCATCTGTAAAATATTTGCTGTAGCATCTGTAAGTATATTCTAAAGAAACTAATGGAGGTTCAGTGTATTACAGACACCTGGGCTTCTCTGTCTCCTCTTTCCTGTGTTTATCCACACACCTCCACTAATTTAGAATCAGAAACCCGAGTTCCTGAGAGAGAGACACACACACATATGGTAGTAACTAACCCAAGAATAGAACATGTAACTTTGCAGATAAGAAAGGGCTTTTTTGAAGGCCAGCTGAATCATGAAGCATATAACCATTCATGCCCTAGGCAAGTGACCCAAAATCCAATGTGAGGATGTGTCCAGGACACCTGTCTTTGAAAAACAGGAAGTGAAAGCAGGGGGCTACCCTGCCTAAATCTTTTTCCTAATCTACAGCACAAGGCCTGGTGAAGGATGCCTGATCCATAAGTAATGAGCTGGGTGGGGACTGAGCTAACTGACCGCTGAAGTGCCTTCCAACTCTGGAATTTACGGCTCTGTGATCTGATGATACATTTCCAGCTTCATTCACATTAGCTTTGGATGAGTCAGAGTAGAACACCTGCCATTCTCTGAACTCTTTTTTCAAAGCCTGTGCTTTTACTCATACAGTTGCTTTTATCTGGAATGGCCTTCCCAATCCCATGCATTGGTAAAATGCATTTAGGTCAGCCTGTGGAGGGCTGTGCTGGATCTGGCTTCAACAGGTTAGGGGGAGCTGACGAATTTTCAGTATGAATTTTTGCACCTCAAAATCAGAACTGCCCAACAGGGCTTGACTTATTGTTTTGCTGATTGTCTAGACTTAAGAAAGTGATGGAGAAAATGGTAATTGATGACAGATTGAACTTTAAAGTGTGTCCTGAGTATGTTCCTTCTCCTTCCAACTCAGTTGGTGGTTAAAATTTACCATCACACCCCTGTTTAAGCTGAATCATGCCTTGAATGCCACACTAGGGAATTTGGACTTCATTATTAAAGTTATTATTAGATAATAATTATTACAATTCATATCTATATAGAACTTTTCATTTTATAATGAGCTATATGTATGCGTATATATGTATATGAAACATCTTTTGATTTGTAAAAGGAGATTGAACGAAATGGTCTCAGAGTTCTTTTTTAGCTCTGTATGAATCTATAATTACTGGAGAAGATAAAATCAGAGACTATAGATTTGGAATAATAATAGTATCAGTATAAAGATGATGATAAAAGAATTTATATAACACTTTTAAGTGTTCCAAAGTGTTTACAAATATTGTCTCATTTTATCCTCACAGCAACCTGGGAGGCAGGTCCTAGTATTATACCCATTTTGCATTGGAGGAAACTGAGACACCAAGAATTTAATTGACATGGCTAGTCTGAGGTCAGAGTTGAACTCAGGACCTCCTGACTCCAAATCCAACACTCTCTCCCCTGTGTCCATTAGCTGCTTGTTCACCCGGCCTGTGAGGTTTGCCCTTCAGTCTAACTCCACAATTTTACAGATGGGAAAATCCAGCAGAGTCTTGGGAGCCAAGAGTGGAGTCTGGGTTTCTAGTGAGGTGATTAGATGGAGATGGTCAGACTCCACTGCTTTCTCCCCGGATCTATTGTGTGAGCCCACTACGCCTTGGCCAGTTCCTTTGCTCTCCTTCTCATGTGTCTGCATCAGTGCTTTCTCCTCATTCCCTTTCTAACACTACTGTATATGCTGTCTTCTTCTATTGGGGTGTAAGTCTCTTAAAGGCACAGACTGTTTTGTTTGTTTTCATTTGCATCCCCAGTTCTTAGCACCCAGGAACTACTTAATGAGTGCTCCACCTTTCATTTGTCATCTCTATTTCTCTATCATCTGTTTTTCTATCATCCATCATCTATTGATCATCTATCTATCATTTATCTACCATCTAGCTATCTATCAATCTTTCTATCATCTATCTCCATCATCTCTCTCTCTATCATCTGTCTTTCTGTCAACGTTATCACCATCCATCCATCTATCCATCCATCTTCTCTCTATCCATCCATCTATCTTCTGTCTGTATCTATATCTATCTATCTCCCTAGCGCTTAACATGCTGAACAACACTACCTGGGCTATCATATGTGCTTAACAAATGATTTGTCTCTGTCTCTCTCTGTGTATCTCTGTCTCTGTCTCTTTCTTTCTCTCCAGTCTCTCTCTCTCCCTCTCCAACTAATATGCCAGGGATGTCAAACTCAAATAAAAATGGGGGCCATTAAACCCTACATAAAGTCTTTAGTGGGACACCTAATGACTTAGAAAAACAAATATGAATATTATCTGTTTTATTGTATTTTTATTTCTTTTGTTAATTATTTCCTTGTTTCATTTTCATCACCTTTGGGCTTCATTCAGGACTGTCATGAGCCACATGCCACTCATGGCTGTATTATGCCATATTGCTTCTCTGGTTTAATATTTACTTCATTATTAATTTCCAAATCTGAAAGATATAACTTGTGCCAATGCCCAGTGCTATACCCATGATTCAGGGGTGGAGGGAGATGAACAGAAAGTCCTAAACCTCTGCGATGGAGACATGTTTGAAAAATGGAATCTAATCCATTTTGCTCCAGAGTGGGACAGGTAGAGGACTCCTGTTTCCTGTTCATTCAGTTGGAAACAATGAGGAGAAAAAAAAATGGAGTCCACCCTTCTGTTTCTGGCCTTCATCGTGAACCCTCGATAAGATCCACAAAAACAATCAGCGCCTTCCCCGCAGACGTTTGCCCTCTTCAGCTGAGAAAACAGCATGTGCCAAAGGAGTGACTCTGGCCACCTCTAATTGTGAGCCTGGCGGCCTGGTTCATTGTGGCCAAGCAGCAAATCACCAAATGACTGAGATAAGGAACATAATCACATTCTCCCATGAGCACTCCATGCTCCGCTCTTCTCTATGGAAAGGATATCCCTGCAGGAAGGAGCAAGGTGGGGCCGGCTGGGGATTCTGGGCCTGCATTGTACAAACCTTTGTAAGGACACAGGAAGAGGATACGGAAGCTGTGACAGGAAAACAGAAAAGTTCAAACGTAAACAGCATCCAAAAGCATTGACCAACAGTGGAGTCCATTTCCTTTTTCTGTCCAGTCTCCTTTCATGGCTCTTGGGGCTGGTCGATTTTAATCTAAGATTCTGATCACCTCTGTAATTCCCACTGTGTGGGCTCGCATTGCTTCCCTGATTTGTGAACTCAGAGGATATGTTTTCGAGGGCATTTCAGACAAAAACAACCTCTTTCTAGAGACTTGATCCTGGCTCCCCAGGGAAGGGACTGGTCTGTCTTCCATTTGTCACTTGTAGGAGAGGCATATGTTTCCCTTGGGTCTATGGAGGACAGGGTGGATCTCACTGACCCAGCATTTATCAAAAGCAAAAATGACTCAAGTGCACCACTTGGGAAGTAGGCTGAGGATTCTGTTTCACCTCCTCAGCTTTGACTGATGGTGTACTGCCAGCAACTGATGAGCGGATGGTTTGGAATGAGAGCTGGTGCTAGAGAATGCTGTTGGACCATGGGTTCATAGCTCTAGAACTACAAGGGACCTCATTAGAGTTAGAGTTGAATGGGACCTCAGAGATCATCTGGTTCAACTTCATTTTACAAAGGAGTAAACTCAGGCACTGCCTTCAAGCACATAGTATGTGATTAATAAATGTTTATTGATTGCTCAGTCATGGATCACTGCCTTCTTGAGAGTCAGCATGGTGAAATGAATAGAACTTGGGGTCCTGTAACACTTACCCAGTGTTACAAATAAGATCATTAAGCTAGAAGGGGTTTCAGAGACCATCTAGTCCAGGGGTGGGGAACCTGCAGGCTCAATGCCTCATGTGGCCCTCTAGATCCTCAAGTGTCACCCTGTTGACTCAAAGGGCTGCACTTGAGGATCTAGAGGGCCTCACATGGCCTTGAGGCTCCAGGTTCCCCACCTCTGATCTAGTCCAATCTCTTTGCTTTATAAACAAGGAAACTGAGACCCAGAGAGATGCAGTGACTTAGACCTGGATGAGAGCTCAGATATCATCAATCCAATTCATTAACAGAGGAAGAAAGTGAGGCACAAAGAGGCTAAAGCACTTGCCCTTGTAACATATGTAGTAAACATCAGAGGTGGAATTTGAACTCAGATTCTCTGTGTGATGTGAGAGATGGAACAAGTGCTGGTTTATGGAGCTAGAAGACCTAGACTTAACTGCCAGCTACTCATGACCTGTGCAGATTTTGGCGAATCACTCCATCGAGAGCAGATTGGGTTAGACAATCTCTAATGTTCTCATGAGTTCTAAAATGCGACGATTTCTGAGGCCCTTTTCAGCTCTAAAATTCTGCCACTTTGTGAATCCTCCTAACCAAAGCTGAGGTCAGTAATGACTCTCAGTAAGAAATGGCCACAGCTAAGTGTTGAGGTAAAGAGAGTTCTTCTAGTTGCTGCCACTTTGGGGAATTACAGGCCCCACAAAAAATAATTAAGCCCCAAACTTGCTCATAGCAGACCCAAATATAAATTCTGAATGGATTCTTGTGGATTTTTAGGTCATGGTTTCTTTTGCATTTTTGCCCTCCTCTGATACAAGCTACTTATTGTTTCCAGCAACTAGAACAATGCCTGACACATAGTAGGTTATTAATAAATGTTTATTGATTGACTGTTCAGTAATGGATCAGTGTGTTCTTGAGAGGCAGAATGTTGTAATGCATAGGACTTGGCATTAGGAAGACCTGAGTTCAAATATCAATTCAGATACTTACTAGCTGTGTGAAGCTAACCAGCTCTCCTAGCCCCCCGTGCCTCACTTTCCTCTCCTGTAAAATGAAGCTGGCCTAGAGGTCTTCCTCTTGCTAGATGGTATAATGGATGGAACTCTGGAACTGGAGTTGATTTGAATCCTTAGGAACCGATTCACTGTGTGACCCTGGGCGAGGATTTCTACGCTAGTTTCCATGCAACCCTATCTTTCTGCCTTTTGCTCAGGGATTAATAATTGAGTAAAAATTGCTAATATTACCACGAAAGATACTTGTGATTTTGACCAGGTGGAAGAAGCTGTCTTCCCTGAAAACCACTCCCCAGTCCCTCCTATCCATTCATCAGTCAATAAGCATTTATTAAGGACTGCAGTGTTCCATTGCCCTGGGGATACAAAGACAAGAATTCAATAGTCCCTACTTGAAGGGATTACCTATTGACCCCATCTTACCTGGGTACCTCTCCTACTCTCCATTCTGCGATTGCATCTGCAGCAACCCTCATTTCTTTCTTGACAAATTACTCCTCATGTTAGACCTGTGCCTCCTTTCCCAGAAGTTGCCTTGTACATATCTATGCATATAAAATCTTGTTTCTCTTTTTGAAAGTAACGTAAATTCCATGAAGACAGTAAAGAAGCACTTATTAAGAGAGCCAAGATGGGGGAGTAGCAGGAAAAAAGTACAACTAAATTCCCTAACTCCTCCAAACAGATCAGGAAGGCATGCCAGACTGGGTCTCGAATGGGAAATCCAAGAAAATGTCACCACGAGTCATTTTTCCAGCCCAGGTCAGTATAGGAAGAACGAGAGAAAGGTCCGTGAACATGAATAATGAAGTCTAGCCAGAAATGACTGTTCTGAACATTCCAGAGCAGGGAAAGGTTGTGTACCAGGACAAAAAGATGTTCTGAAACCAACCCCAGAGGATCTAAATATGTGCAGGCTACAGGAATAAGTGCTAATGGGTAGCTTTGTTGCTTACTACACAGTTCTGTGTCACAGATCTAGGACTGAATGAAGAGAGAACCTGAACTTGAACCTAGGGGTAGCATTCCCAGGGAGAGGAGTAGACACAGGTCCTCTGCTATGTACTGAGGAAGGTGCTGGTTCCAAAGAAGCAATATCTGTTGGCTTTGACCTTGGGAGAAAAGTATAGTGGGGGGCCATGATGGGGAAGGGTCTCATTTCTAGCCTCCCATCCAGTCTGAATCTTGAAGTGGAATAACCAGGAGAAGGATCCCAGACCAAAAGTTTCTATCATTCTGAACCAGCAAAGCTTCCCAGTTGGCTCAGATAGTACCTGAATCCAACAGCAGTCTACTGGAAATCCAATTAGGGCGAGTACAGAGGAATGTTGCTCAGACCCAAATACAGGTCAAGAACTTGTGGATCTCAAACCCACAGGGCATAAATTAGACTTTGCCCTTTCATTTTAGAAACATGAAAGCTTGCAGTCTTCAGTCCAAGCAGTCCCTGAGATACTAGGGTAACAGAATATCAATATTCCCAAGAAAGCAGCAGTAAGACAAGCCCAGACACTCCCTTGACAAGCATACAGAGCTCAGCTTAATATAAAATCTGAAATCAGAAAGTAAGCTGGAAGAATGCAAAAAAAAAATATGTGATTAAAAAACTATCATAATGACAGGGACACTCAGGACATAAACCCAGAAGAAGAGAATGACTTCAAAACATCTATAAGCAAAGCCTCAAAGCAAGACACAACTTAGGTACAAATTCCTAAGTTTAACTAAAATTCCTGGAACAGTTTTTAAAAAGTGTTAAAATGTCTTTCACAAATGAAATGAGAATACTAGAGAAAATAATGGAAATGATATAAATGATGTAATAAATGTAAAATAAAAGAAATGAAAGTTATAGAATAACAATTAGGAAGGGAGATAACGGCTTGGCATAAGAGCTACAGAATCTTGCCCAAGCAGTAAACAACTGAAAATTAAAATGGACCAAATAGAAGAGAATGACTCTATGAGACAACCAAAAATATTAAAACAAAGTCAAAAGATTGAAAAATAAAAGAAAACGTAAGGTATTTTATTGCAAAAACAACTAACCTAGAAAACAGATGGGGGTGAGATAATTTTTAGTAGTTTATTTTATTTGTATTTAACTTTATTTTTAAAAAATTTGAGGTTCAATTTCTCTCTCTCTCTCCAGCCCCTTCCCCACCCATTGAGAGGACGAGTAATATGATATCAATTATCCATGTGAAGTCATTCAAAACCTATTTCTGTATTAGCCATGTTGCAAAAAAATTGAAAGAAGTATGCTTTAATATACATTCAGAGTTCATCAGTTCTCCCTCTGAATGTGGATAACGTTTTTCATCATGAGTCCTTTAGAATTTTCCTGAATCACTGTATTACTCAGGGTTAGCTAAGTCTTTCCCGGTGGATCACTGTTACAATGTTGCTGTTATTGGTTACAGTGTTGTCCTAGTTCTGCTCATTTCACCTTGCATCAGTTCACTTAGGTCTTCCCAGGTTTTTTTAAGCAACCTATTAACTGCTATTTCTTACAGCACAATAATATTCCATCACAATCATATACCACACCTTGTTCAGCCATTCCCCAATTGATGGGCATCCCCTCAGTTTTCAATTCTTTGTTACCACAAAAAGAGCTATAAATATTTTTGTGTGTATTTTGTCTTTTTTTCTTTTTTCTCTGGTCTCTTTGGGATACAGGCTTAGTGTTTTTGGTCAAAGAATATGTACATTTTTATAGACTTTTGGGCATGGTTTCAAATTGATTGAGGAGAAAATTTAAGACTTGCGGGACTACAGAAAAGTCACGTTCAACAAAAGAGCCTAGACATCATATTTTAAGAAATCATAAAAGAAAACTACACAGACTGCTTAGAAGCAGAAAACAAAGTAGAAATAGAGAGAATTCCCTGATCACCTTCTGAAAGAAGGCCCCAAATGAAAACTCTAAGAAGCATCTTAGGCTAAACCCAAAGTTTTCATGTGAAAGAAAAATGATTGGAGTCAGAAAAAATATCAAGCAGCAAGGAGTCACATCAGGTTCACACATGATTTAGCAGCTACCCCTGGAAAAGAGCAGAGAGTTTGGGATACAGTATTCTAGAAGATGAAGAATATACACTGCCCAGAAAAACTGAGTATAGTGCTACCGTGGGTGAGGGTGGGCATGGAATGTACCATTAATGAAACAGAAAAGTTTCAAGCATTTCTGATGAAAAGACCAAAGCTGTAGAAAATTTAAAGTTCAAACATAGGAGTAAAGAGAAATGCAAAAAGTTAAACATTAGTGAACAATCATAAAGGACCAAACTGCTTACATTTGAATATGGAGGGATAATACATATCCCTTCAGAGCCTTGCCATCATTAGGGGACCTCAAGGAAATCAAATTAGAAGGACACCTGGGAGTGATTTGTTGGGTTTGAATGATCTTAAAGTAGAACAAAAGGAAGGGAAAAGGAATACACTGGGATTAAAAATGGGGGAAATTATCTCACATAAGGTGTGCAAATAGAAGTCTATACAAACAAGGCAGAAGTGGTAGAGGGAGTCAGTGACACTTGAACCTCTCACTCATCTGAACTGTTGCTGGTCCTTTCTTTTTGAAGTGAATCAGTGACATCACAGGTGAATTGGTCAGAGGAGGGGAGAATGCACACATGACTGGATGCAGAAATACATTTTACTGAATAAGCAAAAAAAAAGATACAAAGAGGAATGGTTAAAATTAAGGAAAGCAGATTCTAACTGAGGAAAAACAAAAATATTTATAGCAGCTCTTTTTATGATGGCAAAGAATGGCAAACTGTGGAGGTGCTCATTAGTTGAAGAATGGGGGAACAAGTTATGGTGTGTAAATGTGATGGAATACTATTATAGTGTAAGAAATGATGAGGGGGATGATTTCCAAGAAGTCTAGGAAGACTTGTATGAGTCTTGTATGAGAGCAAGGTGAGCAGAGCCAGGAGAACGATATATAGAATATTGTGAAGACAAATCACTTCGAAAGGCTTAGAAATTCTGATGGCTACAATGATCTACTAATGTTCCAGAGGACTCCTGATGGAATATACTATTTAACTCTTAAGAGAGAGATGACGCACTACTCAAAGTAAAGATTGAGACATATTTTTTTGGACATAGCCAATACAGGAATTTTTTTTATCAACTGTATATATCTATAACAGAAGTTTTGTTTTCTTTCTTTTCTATTTGGGGTAGGGTAGAGGTGAAGGTGGGAGGGCAAGAAGGAGGTTTTATGCTGATTTTTAAAAATTTAATAAAAACCCCTAAGCATTTATTAAATGCTTATTATATTCCAATCATTGTGCTAAGTAATGGAAATACAAAGAAAGTCAGAAACAAGTTCCTGCCCTGAAATGAGATCACAGTTTAATGGGGGAGGAAACACACAAATTACATACACACACATATGTATATATGATATATTGTTGTTCATTGTCCTGTTTTCAAAGAGGATCAATAATATCATAGGATAATGTCTTGACTTGTGTGTGAATTGGATTGATGTAAGGCAGAGCTTCACAAAACTGTCGGCCTCGTTCTCACTTCCAGAGTCCTCAAAGTCCAGTGGCGAGACAAGAATCGGGACAACTGGTGATGGCCTGGGATTCAGTGGATGATTTTGGTGTCTTCTACATCTGACCAAGCCTCCTTCACTCAAAACAAAGTCAAGTGCAAGTCATGTCATCATTTCTCTGATGGCATGGTCTTCTTTGGCAAAGAAGGACAAACACGATCCTGTGAGTAGATGCAGCTGGCTGAATGCTAGCTGGGTACCTTACCTCTTCTTCTCCTGTCTGCCTCTCCCTCCCCTTCCTTCTCCCCTCCAAAGGAAGGTAAATTTGGATGGCCAAAAGTTGCCCAGTTGACCTGGGTTTTATTGCCTCCTTTCTCCTCTCCTCTCCTCTCCTCTCCTTTCCCCATCCCCTGTCCTCTCCCAAAACCTTAAACCTACTACACTTTGAAACTGGGACGCCAAGGGGCCCCTGCCAAGGCTCCTAGAACCCCCTAGCTTTACAGTGAATATCAATAGTAACTGTTGCTATTTCCCACCCAGCCTCATGTCTTTGTTTTTCTCAGTCTCATTAAGGGGACCATGCCCTGGCTACTTCTTAAACAGGCCTATTCAATGAATGGGCATTGCCTCACCCTAAGTGAATACCTGCAAAGACCTTGGCCTAAAGGGCCCAAGCTCTCCAAGTGCATCCTGGGTCATCTCCAGTCATCCTGAGGAATATCAGGTCACCATATTCAGATGACTCTGGAGGAGAAGTGAGGCTGGTGACCTGCACAGCCCTCCCTTACTCAAAGTCAAGTGCAAGTCATGTCATTATTTCTCTGATGGCATGGTCTTCTTCGGCAACAAAGGACGAACACCGAAGTGCTTATATGGGCGGATGAGAACAATTTATTCCAATGGCCTTGAAGGTGACTGAAGCAGGCGCTATGAATCACTTTACAACTTGGTCAGATGTAAGGTACATACAGAGTAAATGGGAGGTAATCTCAGAGGGAAGGTACTAGTAGCGGAGTGGGGAGAGGAGACTGGGAAAGGTTCCTGCAGAAGCTGGGATTTGACCTGACTTTTGAAGGAAGCCAGGAAGCCTGATTTCAGTATCCCCAGCACCTGTAACCCAGGCATAGGTAAGAAGACTCAAAAGCATATCTCATGCTTTTGAGTGGTTGATAAGTTGATAAGTGGTTGATAAGGTTGATAAGTTGTGGCCACTTTCATTTCTCTCTCTCTTTTTAAAGATATGAATTGCTTCACAAATTTAAGTGTCATCCTTGGGCAGGAGCTGTGCTAATTTTTTCTATATTGTTCCAATTTTAGTGTATGTACTAACAAAGAGAGAACCTTCTTTCATTTCTCAATTCTGAGAATTTGACATTTTTCCAACATAGTTTTCACTATCACTCCTTGTACCTAACTTGGCATTGACGTCATTTAATATTAAGATAGATGTGGATTTAGTCTTAATGGATTTAACAAATTCTTCCAAAAATTCCTCTACTTCTGTCTTTCCCTCAGCCTTATAACTCATATCCCTCTTTGCCCTCCTCATTTGACCTTCCAGTCCTTTCTCCCCTTACTTCTCTTCCCGGTCATCACCCCTGATTGAACTGGCTATACTCTTTTCTCTTCTTGATCTTGATTCCTTGGTGAACCAGCTCAACCCTATACTATCCTTTTCTCTTGAGTCCCTTACCCCCTTAGACTATTGCATATCAGGCCTTGCCAAGTCTCAGCTTTGGATTACTTCCACCATCCTTTACCTTTCCTCCTATTCACATGCTTTGTAATGGAACTGAAAAACCACAAACCCATATTGATTAGGTTCTCTATATATTTATGCTACCTCTTCTCAATTGGGTACTCACGTTGGTAAGGAAATCCTTCTGAACCTCCCTAAATGGTTCACTCCCCCCATCACCACAAATGTTTGTTCCGTATATTTTCATTCTCCCTTGAACTTCCCATGGCTCCACCTTTCCCCCATCCTCTCAGCTGAAAATCTTGCCTCATACATCACTGAAAAAAACTGAAGCTGTCCTTCCCATAATCCAGTGCTATGCTCAACTCCTCACTCTTACATCAGCTAGTGCATGACTGAAGTGTGAAGGAATAGAAAAGAAGAAGCTGCTCTGACCTTAAAATAATAATACTAGTAACAATAACAGCTAACACTTACATAGCACTTACTATGTTCCAGGCTATGTGCTAAGCATGCTATAACCTCACAACCCTGGGAGGTAGGTGCTATTATTATCCCTATTTTACATATGAGTAAACTGAGTCAAACAGCCATTAAGGTCACACAGCTCATAAGTGTCTGAGGCTGGATTTGAACTCAGGTCTTTTCTGATTCTAGGCCCTGGATTCTGTCTACTGTACCACCTAGCTGCTTTGGCAATTTGGCACCAACCACTTCTTACCAGGAAGGGATATAATTTTTTGGCTGAGGATTACTTTACTTTCATCCTAGAAATTTAGTCTTGCTCCCTTATGACCTGTCTCAACTCTTGACTTGTACTTTTCCACCTCACTGATCCTTTTCAGCTCTCCTTTTTGTGTGGTCTTCCCTCCTTGGAATGTAAGATTCTTGGGGACAGGGATTGTCTTTATTTTTGCATTGAATTCCCAGAGCTTGTCACAGTGCCTGGCACATTGTCATTGTTCAGTTGTTTCAATTGTGTCTGACTTTTCATGACCCCAATTTCAGGGTTTTTTGGCAGAGTACTGGAGTGCTTTGCCATTTCCTTTTCTGGTTCATTTGACAGATGGGAAAACTGAGGCAAACAGGGTTAAGTGACTTACCCAGGGTCACACAGCTAGGAAGTGTCTAAGGCCAGATTTGAACTCAGGAAGATGACTTTTCCTGATTGAAGGCCCTGTGCTCTATCCACTAAGTCCCCTACCTGTCCTCTGGTATATAGTAGGTACTTCTTGGCTTCTTCTTTGTATATTCAGTCTGTGGCCAACATCCTTTGCAACATCCCATTCTCTCTGAACACACTGCCACCACTCTAGTGCAGGTTGTTCTCACTGCCTGCCTGGACTACTACAATAGTCTGCTGGTGGGTCTGCCTGCCTCAAGTCTCTTCCCACTCTAGTTCATCCTCCTCTCAGCTGCTAAAAACTTTTTCCTAAAGTGCAATCTGATCATGTCATTCCCCTAGTCAATAAAATTCATTGGCTCTCTATTACCTCCAGAACCAAATAGAAAAACTCCCTCTGTTCAGCTTTTAAAGCCCATGCCAGCCTGCCCCCTTCCTACCTTTCTAATCGTATTTTCCTGTCCTGCCCTGACTCTACTATCCAGTAACATTGGCCTTCTTGTTTCTCTCACACTATACTCCATCTCCCATTGCCTGTCCCCCATATCTGGAACTTTCTTCTTCCTCAACTTAGCCTTTTTGCATGAATTGCAATTGTGTTTTTGAAGTGAAGAAAAGCAGGAGAACAGTTTATACCATAACAACAACAAGCGAAAGAAAAATTCCCTCACAAGACTTCAGAATGCTAATCAATGCGCTGCCTATTCACACCTGCAGAAGATCCCTGACAAGCTGCGCTACCACCTCCTGAGAGAGGTGATAGACTCAAGGTACACACTGAGATACGCATTTTTGGACGTGGTCATTGAAGGGATTTTGTTTGCTTGACTATGCATATCTATTGCAAGGGGCTTTCTTTTCTTCTCTTTCCTTATTTTTCCAAAGAGAGAGAAGGTAGGAGAAAAAGGAAGGTGAGGATAGGGTTCAAAAACTGAGGAGAGAATATGAGGAAGGTTCTAATGAATAGTATAGGCAGGACAGCTTTGCCAGTTACATGATGAATTTCTTATTTTATATTTCATTAGTTATATCATGTTAAATGATTTATTATTAATATAACAATCTCCTATACTACAATGTATATGGAACCAATCTTTTATTTTGTGTTTGTTAAGGACAAAGAAAATGTTTAATTGTCCATAGTGGTCTTCCACTTTAGAATATAAACTCCTTGAGGGTAGGGGTTGCTTTTGTTTTTTCTTTGTTTCCTCAAGCTTAGTATAAGCATAAGAAAAACACTTAATAAATTGAATCAATTTGAACTGACTTAATAAAACACAGTAACCTTCTTCAGAAGCAGTTGTAGAGTAGTAGAAAAGGATTCACAAGGTGTTGAGAAGTGTATAGTATCTGAACCATGGGCAAATAGGAATTTAACTATTGGCATTCATCATGCATGACCTTGGTTCAGGGACCAGCAAGTTAGCCTACTACTGAAAGAAGTGAACCATAGTGCCATTGACATTCTATAAGTGAAATGTAAAAGCAAAAGAAAGTTATGACTAAATAGAAAGGTAGCTCAAAGTTTAGCCCAGGACAGGAAGAGAATGGGATTGGCAGCATTGTTTTCATCATGCACCCAAGAGATTGGGAGTGGATTTGTGGTTTTACTGATAAAATGAACTCTCAAGGAGGGAAACTCCTTCTACCAATGCAAGGTAGCTTCTGCTTTGCAATGTACTCTTTAAAAAAAAATATTCATTTTGAACTTAAATACAAAAAGGCAAAAAATAAAATATAAAATTCTATGTACGTAGCACAGCATAAAAAGAAGATTCCATATAAAACCATTAATTTCCATTTCACACTGTTTACTTTTTTTTGAAAACTGTGATAAATACTACACATTGTTTTCAAAGCTATCCTGCTTTTCTGTGTTCCCCAATATATACTCTTAAAGAGCTGCCTAGAACATTGAACTTTAAGTGGCTTATTCAGTCAGGATCACACTGCCAGTGTGCATCAGAACTTAGACTCAAGTCTTTCTGATCCTAAAGGTAACTCTATCCACTACACACCTGCTGTTGTGTTCAGTAAAGCAACAAGAAATATATTATTTTAGGGGATCCTTGTTCATATTGCAATGCTCATGATCGATCAATTAATAAACAAGTAGTTAGTAAATTCTTATTACATACTAGACAGTGCTGAGATGAAGATACAAAGAAAAAGCAAAAAGCATTCCCTGCCCTCAAGAATCTTACGTTCTAATGAAAAAAGACCGCCATGAAAACAAAGGCATTTTCTAGGTGGAATAGTGAAGAGTCCTGAAATTGGGGTGAGGAAGACTAGAGGTACAATCTTGTCTCAGCTACTTACCAGCTTCTGTGACCATAGGCAAGTCACTTCAACTCTCAGCCTTAGGTTCCTATTGAAAGTTGCTTTGTTAAATAAAAAGCTCCTTTATGAGTTTTGAAAATATTTTTTGTTTCCCCTACTGATTATCTTCTCCTTCCAGTTCTCACTTTTTATCTGCCATGTGAAACCAGATAAATTTTGGGTCCGTTTCTCCTTGAACAAAGGGGAGGCATCACAGTGCAGCAGATGGAGCACTGGCATTAGAGTCAGGTGGACCAAGCCTCCTCTCAGCTCTGATGCTCCCTCCCTGAGGGATCAGCCTCTCTTAGCTTCAGGTTTTAAAAGTGAGAACAACTGCAGTACTCTTCACCTGGCAGAGTTGAGGAGGCACTCGATAAATCTCACAGTGTTTCAGAAACGTCTTGGTGTTTTTATTTTGCCCATCAGGTGCTTGGCTTCTTCATGCTGCCCACAAGATAAGCTCATCACCTGAAATCTCAGCATCCTGGCTGCTGATTCACCTTTGGTGCTCATCACCTCCTTGGCACCCTCAGCTGCCTCTCCCCACACCCTAATGATAAAGGGTGAAGCAATAGACTCCTCCCCAAAACTCCCTTTTTCTAGGGCTTAGAATGTTATACCCAATTCTATTTCTCACTAGCTTGGTTTCTACTCCAACTTTCAATAGGAGATCTTCTGTCTCACCTGGAATTAAATACAAAATATATTTAGGTTTAAGATCAGAAGGAGTAAAAACCTAAACCAAGTTATATGTAGCATTTCAATCTTCCCTACATGGGAAAGGCCAAAAATCTTGCCAAAAACATATTTGCAGGCTCATCAGTAAGTGAAAAACTCAATTCTCCCCTGCAAGGTTTCCAGGGAGTCATGAAATAAGGATGGGAGGGGTTGGATGGAATAAAGAAACCAAGGAGAAGAAGACAGATTGATGCAGAAAATGTTAAACTGCCCCCCAATTAGAAAGATCATTTGGAAATAAATTAGAATCATCTGATTGGGTTGTTGAGTATCTTACAATTCAAAAGAATTGATTCTTATTGGTAAGAATTCGTACAAGGTACAACTCCATATTTTTCCATAGCCAGAACATCCACCTCTACAAGAATATTGCCCCCTTCAAATCAGTCACTGTGGTAGAAGCATGCTTATTCCAACGATGCTCAAAGCATCTCTCAACATAGACTAATAGATTTGGAGAAGGGAGGAATACCATAGTTTCTATACTCCAAGGGTTCTTAACCTGGGTTCTGTAAATTTCTTTGAAAAAATATTTGATGGGTAGCATGACTTCATGTATATAATGGGTATCATATTTCTTGCCTTCTCAATGGGTAGGTACGAGGGTGGGGAGGGAGTGAATTTAGAACTGTAAGTAAAAATCTTAAGAATTAATTAGGAAATGGATAATGATGTCAATATAATTGGAAACTTCCAATTATAATTAGAAATTTGTAGCTCTCTGTATTTTATCTTTTATAGACTTAAAAATATTATTCCAAGAAGGGAACCCACAAACTCTACCATGCTACCAAAGGGGCCTGTCATTAAAAAAAAGGCTAAGAACCTCCTATTCTTGTTGTATACAAGGAACAGTCAAAGAAGGGAGGTGATTTGCCCAAGTTTAAGCAAGTTGTAAGTATCAGAGTTGGGATTTGAATCTGGGTCCTTTTGACTCTCAATTCATTGTTATTTCTATCATCCCACGATCTGGGGTTGCCCTTTGGAAATTGCTTTCAGAGTCATGTTGTGAAACAGTCGTGAAATTGAGAGTCATAGAATGCTCAGAGCTGGAAGGGAAGTGGAGTCCCAAATTGGGATCAGGGGGACTAGGTGAGGTGTAGTCAGCCCTCCAAGGGGTCAACATGGCAGGGCCCAGGAAACTGGGGCTATTTTTTACAGTGATTTTTATTTTAATGTCAGGATATTCAGTTATGACACTGAATAATGATTCTTTCATATACTTATTCATAAATTATTATTTTATATACATAAATTTATATTTATAGTGAGGTTCACAAAGCATTTTCTTCACAATTACTCTATGATGGTTGTTGCTGTTAGTTTTCATTTTGGTCCAGACTTGTGATTTGATCAGGATAGGGCACTCTTGGTCGTGGAAAGTCCATCCACAAATGCAGATCAGCAGCTCCTCTGAAATTTAGAGTCTGGGAGAGGTGATTGGGGGCAGTGAGAAGTTAAGTGACTTACTTGTCCAGGGTCATGTAGCCTATGTGTGTCTGAGGAAGGACTTGATCCCAGGTCTACCCTATGTCACCCTGTTATTTTGAAGCACAACTACTATTTCCTCATTTTAATTGATGAGAAAACTGAGGTTTCATTAAATCACGTATTAGGTTAAAGTTAGAAGGGACTTCAGAGGTCACGTGGAACACACATGCACACACACACACACACACACACACACACACACACACACACACACACACTCTCCTCTTGATTGACAGATGAGGACACTGAGACCCAGAGAGATGAAGGCACTTGCTCATGGGTAAACAGCCAGTAAGTATCAGGATTTGAATCCAGGTCCTCTGGCACCAGAGCCAGGGCATCAAACTACCACTTTTTGTCATATATGGTTTTGTAATCATTAAAGAATGATATTAATGCCCATTACTATTAGGGAGGACAGGAGGAGGATCCTTGGAAAACTAATCTATCTGTAACCCCCAGTTAAGTTCTCCTTAAATTAACCAGCCCTGGTCCAGGAGTAAGCAAGTGTAAGCCATGATAACAGCACCATGGTGGAATTCAAAGATCCCTTAACTGAGAAATAGGAGATGAGGGTCTGGGGTCCTGGCTCTGTCTTGAATACACTGTGAGTCCTGGCAAGGCAACCTGGAAAGAAACCTGGAATCTTAGCCCTTAACAGCTGGGTGACTCTGGGCAGATCATTAAAACCTCCTGGAGTCTCAGTTTCCTCATCTGTAAGATTGGGAACAATCAGAATCTCAGATTCAAGAAGAGGAGGGACAGGGGAGGGGCAAAATGCATGGGGGGGAGGAGGTTATCAAGTCAATCCCCCTCATTTTACAGAAGAGGCCCAGAAAGGGCAAGCAAGTAGCATTCCATTCCACGCTGACTCTCGTTCAGAATAACATAACCCACCACATAGGGCTACAGAGGAAAGGATTCTGTGAATCTCAAAGTGATACAGAAATATGAGGGATTTCCTGAAAATCAAAGGACTTGGTCTATGTGATGTCTGAAGTATCTTTGACCAAGTGATACAGGAGCAAGAACTTTGGAGGACCTGAGTTCGAATCCCAATTCTTCCTGTAAAATGAAAAGAATACTACTGGCTTTGGAGTCAGAAAACCTGGGTTCAAACCCTGCCCCAGTCACTTACTGCCTGTATGACCTTGGCATTCATTAGTCAATTAACTTCGCTGGGCCTCAGTTTCCTCATCTGTAATATGGAGGTTAGATTAGATGACCTAAGAGGTCCTTTTTAGACCTAGATGTATATCCCTAGAGGATACAAAAAAATCTGGCAATTAACTTTGATATATCATAGTTTTCTTTAACCAGATCCCTTTAAATTACTCTTTTGCAGAAAGGGAAGGGAAAGGAAAAAGCATTTAGACAGTACCTACTAAATGCTAAGCACTTTATTGATTCTCACAATGATGCTGGGAGGTGGGTGCTGTTATTATCCCCTTTTACAGGTGAGGCAAACAGAGGTTAAGTGACTTACCTAGGGTCACACAGCTGGTAAGTGCCTGAGGCCAGGTTTGAATCTAGGTCTTCCTGGCTCCAGGCACAGCGCTCTATCAGCGTTACCACTGAGCTGTGGAAAAGAGCTGATTTTAGTCACGTGTCTGGGACCATAGAGTTAAAGTCTGGGAGCTGGAAGGGCGCTTAGGAATCATAAAAATCCAGTGCCGTCCTTTAGATCACTAGATGAAACATACACAGGCCTATCTTGGAGATCTTGTGGGTCCAGTTCCAGACCACTGCAGTAAAGAGAATATCGCAGTAGCCCAAGTCGCATGAATTCTTTGGTTTCCCAGTGCATATAAAAATCATGTTTACACAATACTGTAGTCTATTAAATGTGAAAGACTATTATGTCTAAAAAAATGTACATACCTTAATTAAAAATACTTCATTGCTAAAAAATGTTAATCATCCTCTGACCCTTCAGTGAGTTGTAGTCTTTGCTGATGGAGGGTCTTGACTCCATGTGGACGGCTGCTGACTGCTCCAGGTGGTCATTGCTGAAGGCTGGAGTGGTGGTGGCAATTTCTTAAAATAAGACAACCATGGAGATTGCCCTTTGAGTGACTTTTCTCTTTTCTTGAGCACTTAGAGACTATCATTGGGTTGTTAATTGGTCTAATTCCAGTATCCTTGTGCCTCAGAGAGTAGGGAGGCTGGAGGAGAGGGAGAGAGAGAGATGGAACAGCCTGTGGAGCAGTTAGTTTATCGACTAAAATTACTCTTCTTACATTGGGAGTGGTTCATGGCACCCCAAAACAACTATAAGAGTAAGATCAAAGATCATTGATCACAGATCACCATAGCAGATGTAATTAATCATCATGAAAATGTTTGAAATATTGTGGAAATTACCAAAATGTGATGCAGGTATTGGAAAAATGGTGCAGACAGACTTGCTTGACACAGGGTTGTCACAAACTTTCAATTTGTAAAAAAACCCAAAACTCATTATCTGAGAGCAGCAATAAAGTGAACTGCAATAGAACGAGGGATGCCTGTAGAGTTGGAAGGGCACCTTCCAGACACCACCTAGTCCAACCCCTTCATTTTATAGAAGCGGTTGAGGAAGTAAGGGTAGCATCTGAACCTCAGACTCTGCCTCCAAAGCCAGCGTTCTCTCCACAGAGCCACAAAGAGAACCTGAGCATTTGACGAAGGAAAAGCTTGCTTGGAGGAGAGGGGCGAGAGAGGAAGAAGGGGATCCTCATCTAAGCTAGGTGGTGATAGGTGAGCTCACCTGTGCTGCTGCCCCAACCTGCTGAATCCTGGAGACATTCCTGTGTCCCCGAATGTCTTTGTGGAGCTCAGTACTTTGTATATGGTGGGGAGGGGGAGTATTTGGGTGAGAGGGTGTAAGAGAGAAAACTAGGGAGAGAGAAAGAGAGAAAGAGAGAGAGAGAGAGAGAGAGAGAGAGAGAGAGAGAGACGGAGAGAGACAGAGAGAGACAGACAGACAGGCAGACAGAGAGAGACAGAGAGAGAGAGAGAGAGACAGAGAGACAGAGAGACAGAGAGAGAGAGAGACAGAGAGAGAGAGACAGAGAGAGAGAGAGAGACAGAGAGAGAGAGACAGAGAGAGAGAGAGACAGAGAGAGAGAGACAGAGAGAGAGAGAGAGACAGAGACAGAGAGAGAGAGAGAGAGAGAGAGAATGTGGGTGGGCTGGGGGTTGGGAACAGTGGCTCTTGTTGCCTACAGATTGGAGATGAAGCCAAGGGAAAAGATAGCTGAGACTGCAGACACAGAGAGACAAGATCAAGGTGGACTCTTGACCAATGTTAACTTTGCCCAAGCCGCTCAGTAAACTGAGTCATTTTCCAGATGGATAAATAGTGTAGAAATTAGACCAGAGGTCAGGAACCTGTGGCCTTAGTGCTGCAGGGTCCCCACCCCTGGACTAGACAATGAAGAGAAGCAGTTTGCTACAATGGAAAAGAGCCTTGGATTTGGAATCCAAGGACCTGAGTTCCAGTCCCAACAATGTACCACCTGCTGCCTCTGTGACTCTGGGTAAGATATTTACCTCATCTCAGAAGTTGCCTTCTCCACGAAACCTCTTTTGATCTTTTCCATGTAAACTAGTTAGTAACCAACCTTTCCATCTTGGACCTTGATTTCTATTAGTCTTAGGCACTTAGCATGTTAAATATAATATAGTATGAGTTGTGTGTGTGTGCACATGCATGTGCATGTGTGCCCAATTTGAGATCTGTGATTACTTAGTCTCTCTAAACCTCAGTTTCTTCATCTGTAAAACAAAGGTGAGACCAGAAGGTTTCTGAGGTCCCTTCCAGATCTCAGTCTGTGGTCTAAGTCGGGAGTGTCAAGCTTGCAGCCAATGGGTACAGGCACCTGCAAATCTCCAAGCTGTCTGTAAATACTGTCTGTTAACTTCCCAGTGTCCTAGGTAACGTATTAAGAAAAGAAATTACTGAGCAAACACTGATCTGAATTGGTAGAAGGAGTTTCTTTACTGGTAGTTCCTTGTACCAGTGAAATCACAAGTATGGTGTATATGTGTGTGTGTGTGTGTGTGTGTGTATAAACACACATATATAAACCATCTCTTGTCTTTCTTATGGCACAATGATAATTCATTATATTCGTATAATGCATTTTTTCAGCCATCTGTCATCCCACCTTAGTACTTTTCACTAAGCATGTCTATATACATTCGAATGCCAGATATATGTTTGCTTAGGGGGCAGCTAGGTGATACAGTGGATAGAGCACTAGTGCAGGAGTCAGGAAGACCTGAGTTCAAATCTCACCTCAGACACTTGACACTCACTAGCTGTGTGACCTTGGGCAAGTCACTTAACCCCAATTGCCTCATCCTGGGTCATCTCCAGTCATCCTGATGAATATCTGGTCACTGGATTCAGATGACTCTGGAGAAGTGAGGCTGGTGACCTGCACAGCCCTCCCTCATTCAAAACAAAGTCAAGTGCAAGTCCTGTCATTATTTCTCTGATGGCATGGTCTTCTTCGGCAATGAAGGACAAACACACACACACACACACACACACTCTTTAACCATGGGTGTCCCCCAAAGTTCTGTCCTGGGCTCTCTTTTCTTCTCCATAAGATACATCATAGCACAATGGAAATATCACTAAACAAGGAGTAGAAAAACCTGAATTCCAATCATAGCTCAGTTACTTACTGTTAACATAATTATGAGCAAGTCACAGCCTCTCTGAGACTCACTTCCACAGAAGCAGAGAATTACGGAATTGGAAGAGACTTCAGAGGGCATTCAGTTTACTATGCACTTGACCAGAATCATTTCTGCCAATCTATATCAAGCTTTGCCTCCTACCAAAGTAGACTATTCTACTTCCAGAAAACATTTTTATTGCTTAATAGAGGTCAATCCATCACTCAACAATCATTTTTTAAATGTTTATCATGCCATCCAGCTGTAAATCTAGAAATCTATAATCCCCTTACTAGTCTAAAATAGTTATATCCAGCTGGGTTGTCTGAATATTTAGATGTAGCCTGTGGATGGTATGTGCAAATATGGTCAAAGGTCCCCCCTCCTTCTAAGAGTAGGGGAAACAAGAACAGTCCTTGTACCAAAAAGTTAGGTGGGATGGAGGCTGTTGGGGGAAGAGGGCAGACAGACCTCAAGAGCACCAAGAGGTTGAACACTCATTTATCCAGTCTCCTAGAGACTGGGTCCCTCTGCCCTCCTCAAATATCTCCTGTCTGGGGGTTTGAATCTGAGTTCAGAAGGAAAACTTCCTTCCCTGATCACTCCTAAGGAAGAGGGTAGCCCTTAGCTTGAATTCAGTTGTTTAGATCCTTCCCCTCAAATGCTGCTTGCACAAAGACCATCACAATTGAAATATTAAGTAAATCCATTGACCCAAGCAAAATAGCAAATAGAAATTGCATTACATGTTAGAATATACCAGAGAATATACAAAAATGAATGAGTTCTACATCTGGGAGTAAGACGATATCTTAGCTCAAATCAAGAGAAAGAGCTCTTGGAGGCCCATTCTAAGAGACTTATGGAGGCCCATTCTAAGGAGGCTGGGAGAAATATGGGATATGTTGAAGAGCTAGTTTCTCCTACATGTCTGTTGTTTCTTTCTCCATGGAGTTCTGAAACAGTTCTGTACATCCCTTATGGAGCGTATAGGGTGTTAAATGAGAACTGGCACATCTGATGTGAGGGCTTACCAACCCATCTTCAGGGCTGCTCATCCATCTTTGGTGTCCACCATCACCCAGCTCTCATCTCTGGCTCCAAGAAGCTGTAGCATACACAGTACCCAATCCCTAGAAACAGTTTCAGCTGATGGGCTATAAATCAGGTTGAGGATAACCAACAACCCTTAAACCTGTTGGCGAGTTAGGAGGATGTCCACCCCAAGCATGGGAAGACTCTTTCCCCACCCTCGCTGGTGGGATGAGTGGAAGAGGACAACTTGTTCTAATGGCCATCCAGGCAGCTGAAGTAAGCTCTATGGAACACTTAGAGTTTGGTCAGCCATCAAAGAGTCCAAGATCATCCACTGCATCCCAGGCCATCACCAGTTGTCCTGACTCTTTTCTCACCACTGGACTTTGATGACTCTGGAAGAGAGACTGAGGCTGACAACTTTGCGCAATATTGCCTCACTTAATTCCATTTCATGCCCAAGTCAAGACATCACCTGTGATATCATTTGTCCTCTTTGAAAATGAAGGACAAATAACAAATCCCTCATACAGGTAACATTGCGCTCAGTTCTCATCTTTCTCTCCATTTAATCAGTAGCCACATCCAGGCAGGAACTATCTTTTGCCCTTTTTTTTGTATCCTCAGTATTTAGCACAGTGACTGCCACATTGTAGGCACTTACTAAATGTTTATTGAATAGAATCTTTCTTTATATAGGGAACAGCATGCACAATGTCCCCAGCTGATTTCAGCGGGTTGTAAGTTCTAACTGTTTTTTTACCTAGTTTTTTTACCTAGATCGTATAAGGTGACATTCCCTAGAACAGGGCTCAGCCGGTACCACAGAGTGAATAAATATCTGTGTTTGCTGAGAAGTTGGCTACCCTATTCTAAGGTAATATCTGAGATCAATGTAATAGGAATACTCCATTTTCAATAGTTTTTTAGGGTCTGTAAAGTGCAAAGACCCTTCTCACATTTTAGGGGTGAGGAAACTGTGGCTAAGTCCTTTATGCAAAGATTTAGCCAGGTCACTCTTTTGCTCAAAAATCTTCAGTGGCTCCCTGTGGTTTCTAGAGACAAGTTCAAACCTCTTCACCTGGTATTTGAGGTCCCCAATTAGCTTTCCAAAGTTTTCTCATATTATTCCCCTTGAGAGACTCTACAAACCGACCAAAGTGGACCAGAAACAATTCTGGGAGTGATTGTTGCTGTGGTTCAGTCATTTCTGATTCATTGTGACCCCATTTGAGGTTTTGTTGGCAAAGATACTGGAATGGTTTGCCCTTTCCTTCTCCAGATCATTTTACAGATGAGGAAACTGAGGCAAGCAGAGGTAAGTGACTTGCCCAGCATCACACAACTTGGAAGTGTCTAAAGCTGGATTTGAACCCAGGAGGATGAATCTTCTTGACTCCAGGTCCAGCACTCTATGTACTATGGTGCCCCCTTGTTGTGGGAGTGATTGTACATGTGAAGGATTAAGCTCGTGCCATGCTTCAAGCAGGCAGAACAGTGGTGAGAATCAAAGGACCCGAGTTCAAATCCCAACTCTTCCACTTCCTACCTATGTAACCTTGGGCAAGCCACTTAAGCACTCTAGGCCTCAGTTTTCTTGTCCGTAAAGGTAGAAAGTTGAACTAAATGGTCTCCCAGCTCCCTTCTATGATATTGTCCAGATCAGTGATACTGTTACCATATTCACTTGCTACCTGTGAGACCCTTAACCTTTCCTCATCTGTAAAATGAGGACATTGGATTAGATGACCTTCTCAATCCTCAAAACTCCTTCCACTTTCCTGCATTTGCTCACAACATGAACTATCCTGAGATTGTCCTCCTTTCCCATCTTCATCTGATGAATTCCTATCTGTTCCTATCAATGATAATATCACCTCCTCCATAAAGCTTTTCTGGAGCCTCCCCTGTTAGTGTCCTCCCCTTTCTACCCTCAGTCCTCAGACAGCACTTTCTTCAATGTCATATATTGTACATTGGAGTTCCATGTGTCTTAACTCCCTGCTAGACTAGAAGCTTCACAAATTCAGAGACTGCTTCTTATATTAAGTGCCTGGTAGGGAGGGAAACTTACTTGGTTGATTAACAAGGCTTCATATTGTCCCCACTGCTTAATATACCATTATCGTTGTTGTTTCATCCTTCGTTTTTTGAAAAAGACTAATGACCAGTGACCAATGACATCACAGCATTGGAGTCAAAATACATTGTGTTTGGCTGTGGCTGATCAGTTCAATATGAGTTTGGAAAGCACTACCACAAATTGGGCACAGGTGGTCCATTAGAACGCATAGATTGGAAGTGGTTCTGGGTTTGCATAGCTCTCATTTATCTTGTGTTTCTATGATTCTGCTTTGCTCATGGAGAACAGCATCTTCTTTGATATGGGCACTCCATGCTGCATGGCCCTGTACCAGTGTCACCTGTGTCTCACAGTCAATACTAAAGTTCTTCAGACAGACCTTAAGAGTGTCCTTAAATTGCTTCATCTGACCACCATGTGAGTGCTTGCCTGCAGTGAGTGAGTTTTCCATCTTTTGGGTATGCGTGCCCATGGCCAGCCCATCAGAGTTGTGCTCTCTCTGTTCTAGAGTTTGAATGTTAGGTAGTTCAGCTCTAGAGAGGACCTCAGTGTGTGGTACCTTACCTTGCCAGGTAATCTTCAGGATCTTCCTGAAACAATCCAAATGGAAGCAGTTCAGTTTCCTGGCATGGTGCTGGTAGACTGTCCAGGTTTCACAGGCATACAATAGTGACATCAGAACAGTGGTTCTGTACACCTTCCCTTTGGTAGGCAGCCTGATGCCTCTTCTCTCCACACTTTCCTCCCAAAACACTGAACTGGCTCTGATGATACCTGCAGCAACCTTATCATGTATGGGGGCAGCCCTAGAGAGTATACAGCCAAGATAAGCTCACCGAGTTAGCACAGTAAATGCTTAACAAACGTCTGTTGAATGAGATTCAAATGGGATTCAAATGACTAAGGAGTCACAGCTAAGACTCCAAGAGAAGGTAGTGCAAAGTATTATTACCCCCATTTTAGAGGTGAAGAAATTGAGGTTCACCTTTATCTTGCAAAGATTTTGTTCTGTCACTCCGTTGTTCAGAAATCTTTGGTGGAAATCTTTGATTTATGGAGTCAAGTTCAAAGTTGCCTCAAGTCTCACTCTTGAGGAAGTAACATAGCAAACCGGATAGGGATCAGGATGTGGAGTCACAGATTCAGAGATGAAAGGGATCTTAGAGGCACCTGATTCAACTCCCCCATTTTACAAATGAGGAAACTGAGGACCAGGGAGGTGGTGACACTCCCAACAAAAGGACAGAACCAGGATTCAAACTCAGGTCCTATAACCACACATCCAGTGCTCTATCTACTGTACCATGTGTACACCTAGTGTATACCAACTACTTTGTGCTCTTTTCTCTGGCTTCTATTGGGAGCCTTCCAGCCTTGGGGAGGCAGCCTTTCTGGACAACCCATCATTGTTAGGGAGGTTTTCTTCCCCACCTCTCCTCCAGAGCTTCCCTTCTTCTGTCCTCTGGAATCTGATATGTGATTGTTTAAATTTCTCTCACATTTTTGCCCTCAGAGTCTGTCCTCCTTTAGGCTGTTGGGTCTTGTGATCAACATTTAGCCACCAAGGCCTCAACCCCATCTGAATTTGGCCTGGAGAAGAACAGGAAGTGGCTTTGCTGACTCAAGGGCACTTCTTCTGAGTCAGGGACATACCCCACCTTGGCCAGCTCTAGGGGACAGGGTTTTTTTTTTCTTGGAGGGAAGGGTCTAGCTTTGGAAAGAAGTGAATGAGTCAAATTTTGACTAGCTCTGAGCAGCAAGAGGAGAAACAGAAATAAGACTTTTTCTCCGTCAGTTGATGATCTGCTGAGATCTGCCTTCAGGGCTTGACCAAAGATGGGCCCTCCCAGGGCTTAAAGAGATCTCAGTTATCCCTGAGTTTAATTTTAGCATTTTAGAGAAGAAAAAACTGAGACCTAGAGAGATGAAATGACCCAAGGATACACAGAGGAAGATTTGGAATAATTGAATTCAATTCAAGACATATTTTAAAAAATCTTTAGTACTTTTTAAAGTGCTCTGTTTACATGTCACCTTCATTTCATGAGGCTCTATGGTAGAGTGTAAAGAATAAAACAGCCTTTCAAGGGTCTGGGTTCAAATTTTGCCCTAATGGCTTACTGCCTGTGGGGTGTTGGGCAAGTCACTTAAATTCTCTAGCCCTCGGTTTCATCATCTGTAAAATAGGAGGAGTTGGACTAAGTGGTCCCTTCCAGCTCTGAATCTGTGATCCTATGGATTCCAAATATGTTTGTCCTCCTTTTCAAAGAGATGACAGCAGAAGGAGGGAATGCAGTTCATAAAACTAAACAAAAAAAAAATCAGCTGATTTTAACAATATATGCAAAGTTCTGTACCCATGGTTCCCCACCTCTGCAAAGGGAGGAGGGAAGTTTATTTTCTCATTTTGTCTTCAAGTCAAGCCTGGCCATGATAACGGCATAAGATTCAGTGGAGTTTTTTTCTTTCCATTCTTTCTGGTAGTTTCCCTTCCTTCCCCATCCTACCCCCAATTTTTCAGCTCCCCTTTTTATATGTTTGTTTCTTCTGTTAAAATGGAAACTCCTTGAGAGCAGGGTTCTTTCTTTTTGTTTCCACTTTTATTTCTAATGTTTAGTTCAGTGCTTGGCACATAGTAGGTGCTTAATAATTAATAATTTCTCTCTGTGTCTCTCTGTCTCTGTCTCTGTCTCTCCCCTGTGAGTATATCTCTGTCTTTTTCTCCTCCATCTTTCCCTCTGTGTATGTGTCTCATTTTCCCCCATGTCTCTCTTCTCCCTCTCTTTCCTCTCCCTCTGTGTGTGTTTCTTTGTGTCTGTCTCCTCTCCCTCTCTCCTTCTCACTCTATGGGTCTATCTCTGTGTCTTTCTTTCCTTTTCCATCTCCCCTCCATCTTTCCCTGTCTGTGTGTCTCATCTTTCTCTCTGTCTCTGTCTCTGTCTCTGTCTCTGTCTCTCTCTCTCTCTCTCTCTCTCTCTCTCTTTCTCTCTCTCTCTCTCTCTCCATGTTCCATAGCCCCACCTCCCTTTCTCGTTCACTCTCTCCCTCTCTCTCCCTCCCTCTCCCTCTCTCTCCCTCCCTCCCTTATAGCAGTCATCATGTATGCTCTTTTCCTGTTTCCATTTTCTTCTCTTGCATTATTTCATATATCTCCCCTCATTTCTTTGAATTTCTCATATTTGCCATTTTGGGAGGTGAAGGAATACTCTATTACATTCAAATACCACAATCTGCATGGCCATTCCCCAGGTGATGTCAGCAGGCATTGATTAAGGGCTCACTGTGTACAAGGCATTGTGCTAGGCTCTGGGAATGCTGACGATTCTTGCCTTGAAGTAGCTTATTTTCTTCTGGGACACAGAGCAGGAAAACCCAAAAATTGGAGAAGCAAATACAGTTCAAGATGTTGCAGCAAGAAAACAAAGTTAAACAGGAGGTTGGTGTAGCACCTGTTCTAAGTCTCCCAGGAAGCTGAGGAGTCTGAGAGATAGGAGAGTCGGGGCTGCATTCTGGATAGCAGAGATCACCTGTGCTAAGGAGATGGACCTTCTGAGTTCAAGTTCAGGGGAGAACATGTGGCTAGCTTCGAGGGAATGTTGACATAAAAAGGAGTCGTGGTTTTCTCACTCCACCTCTCTTCCTTTTCAGACCTACACTCCATGATCAAGTTGGGCCCAGTCTTTCCCTTCCTTAAAAGGACTAATTGCCACATTCCTCACCTTTCTTTTCCTCCAGCATCCCAGAACACCTGTTTCTGCCCTATAATCACAAAGTCCTGGAGAGATTTGTTTAATTAGTACTGGCGGATAACACTATTACCCCTTCCCTATGACCGTAAGTAGTGTCTGTGGAGATGAAGTCTAGCCACAATCATGAGCCGTAGGTAGGAAGGCATGCTTCTGGGGTGGTTAGTTTAACTCTGTTCCATTTAAATGCCTTCTGTGTTCCAGGAACAGGGTTAGGTGCTGAGAATACATAGAAATGAAACGGTCCTTGGCTTTAAGAAGCTTCCATTCATTCTGTGGGGGAGAGACAGCCCACATGCAGCTTTCAGAGCTTAAGAAACTTTTGGGATACCCTGTATGTCCAAGGTACTCCAAGAGGAGGGATCAGGGGGGGCCTCATCATTGAGGAGTAGCTGGTACAGTGAAAAGAATGCTAGGTCTGGCATCAGGAGAGCTGGATTCAGATACCATGTCTGCTCCTTACCGTCTATGTAACCTAAGATAAGTCATTCGACTTTTCTCATTCTGTTTCCACCTGTGAAAAATGGAACAGTTGAACAAGGTAACCTCATAAGGTCTCTGAGAGGACAACCCTACCTTAAAATCCAAACCAAGGGTTCAACTTTGGTAAATGTTGATTTATTTGAAAAGCAGTGTGTGTTTATCAGCTCCTTTCTGAAAACTTGCCACTATCCAGAAATGGGTTTTGAAATTCTCCATTCACTCTCTTTCCCTGGCTCAGCCAACATCATAGAATATAGAACAGAAAATAAGAGCAAAAAAGGACTTTGGAGAGCATTATAATCCAGGGTTCTTATCCTTTTATATTTCTGGACCCCTTGAGTAATTTCTGTAGTAAAACCTATGGACCCTTCTCAAAACAGCATCTTTAAATGCATGAAATAAAGTACATAGGACTACAGAGGAAACTGATTATGGTAAAATACAGTTATCAAGATATTTTTTTAAAAAACAAGTTTCTAATTTCCTAGTTAAGAATGCTGCATCTAGGCTAATCTCCTCCTCTTACAGTTGAGGAACCACTTTTAGATAGGTTAAGTGATTTGCCCCAGGCTTCTAACTTCGTCCATCTTCCCACTTTACCATCCTCACCCCAGTCGGTGCTGTCAGAGTTCTCCTTGAGCATCCTGTAACTGTTTTTGCCATGTTTTGGGGTTTGTGGGTTTTTTTGTAAGAGTCTACCTTTTGCTAGGAAGTCTCCTGTGGATGGGACAGAAGCCACCACTATCACATGCCGTAGAGACTCATGTTTTATCTACACATCCTAATTTCAAACTCCCAACAAAATGGTTTAAATGGAAATTTGGAAGAGTCACTTGCCTGTCTAGAGGGCTTTCATTTATGCCCCTTTTGGTCACAACATATTTGTACCATGACAGGAAGTGATTCAGGATGGCTCCAGACAGTTTCTTTGTTGTATCCACTCTGCAAATGACAGCACTGACTCCCAAAGTTGGGCATTGTGAGCTGGAATATGGGCTACTCTATTGGGGCTCCCCCTTTGCTCTGTCCTCTTCCTCCTCCTAGAAAGGGCTATATGGCATCTCCTTCTTTTAAACACTAAAACAAATGAGAATTCCTGTTGTTTTCAGAATTTCAGGTGAAATTCAAATGCCCCTAAAGCCCACTTGGAGAGACCCTGGAGTATCAGAAATAAAACAAGGCTCTGTGAGTCACTAATCCACAAACCTCCCCCGACTTCTGGACTTTCAGTGATGTCTCATTCCCTTGAATGAATGAATGAATGAATGAATGGCTGCATGAGGAAGTGAATGAATGGAAAGGCTTTTTATTAATAGCTTACTATGTGTCAACTTTTTGCAAAGTGTTGATGATACAAATAGAAAATCAAGACATTCCCTCTCTGAAGCTCACGTTCTCATCTAAAGAGAGATGTTACATACCAGAGACTTTAACTGCAGTGCGCAAGTGACAAGGACAAAGGTGATTCATTTTCTTCAGTGTCTCTTCCATGAACAAAAGCTTGTTCATTTCTGGTGTTGACCTCTTTGTGCCAAGGACATTGGTCTTAGTGACAATCTCTCCAAACTCCTACTGTAGTGAGAGTCTGCATGATACCATTGCTTATATTCTAATGAATGAATGAAAAAGCATGTATTGATATATGATACTTGCACATTGGTTACAAGTGCAAATCAAAAATGCTCTCTACCCTCAAGGAACTAAAATTATAATAGGGACACACACAGGGAGGGACGTTCTGGTTTGCAAAGTCATAGGGGTGATGACGGATAGAGAAACCATATCCTTTCTAGCAGCAAGGATAGAGTTGATTAGATTAACAATAATTAATAATAATAATTTATGTAACATTTTAAGGTTCACAAAGAGATTGACAATATTATCTCATTGGATCTTTGCAACAACCCTGGAGGCAAGGTGCTGTTATTATCACCCCTTTTTTCTAAGGGGTCAATGTAACTGGAGCGTCAACAATAATAAGAATTTATTACGCATTTACTATGTGCCAAGACTTGTGCTAAATGGGGGGAGATACAAACAGAAGCAAAAAACAGTCCCTGCTTTCAAAGAGCTCACAGCTTGGCGGAAGAGACAACCTGCAAATGACTTTGTGCAAACAAGCTATGGACTGGATAAATTGGAATTAATCTCAATGGGAAGGCAAGAAGATGAAGGAGTGCTGAGGGCTGAGAGACCAGATTAGGAAACTGATCTAGCACAGGAAGGGAATTTAGAGGCCATGGAGTCCAACCCCCTCCTTACAAATGACTAAACTGAGGCTCTGGGAAAGGGCAAGTGATTTGCCCAGTGTCACAGAGCTGAGAACCTAGACATGAATTCAGGAAGACCTGAAATCAGATCTAGCCTTTCCTACTTTCTAGCTTTGTGACCCTAGGCAAGTCACCTAACCTTAGCCTGCCTCAGTTTCCTCATCTGTAAAATGGGGGTGATAATATTTATAATAATAGTACTCCTTGTTGTTGTAAGGATCAAGTGAGACATTTGTAAGGGGCTTTATGCAACCTTAAAGCACTACACAAGTGCTTATTAGTAATAGTTCATTGCTGGGGCTGGAGCTCAGGTCCTTCCTTACTCTGAATTAGATGCTTTGGCCACCAGGAGAGACTCTGTCACATACCCTTCTTCTGCTCTTTGTGACACCTGAATAATCTTAGATAAAAAAGAGTCTCCACAGGGGCCAGCTGCTCTCCATCGTAGGATTACGGGCTCCTTGAGGGGAACCAGGACTGTCTTGTGCCTCCTTTTATATCCTGATTGCTTAGCACAGTGCTTGGCATGGAGTAGGCATTTAAGAAAGATTTACTGATTGAGGACAAAATAAGATCAGATAAGCTTAACTCCACTGCAGGAAAGGATTCGATTATCTAAAGGAACATTTCCTGGTCGGGAGGGTTCATAGGATCATAGACTTGGATTCAAGTCCTACTCCTGGTACTTACTGACATCCTTTGTGACTCTGGGCAAGTCACTTCTCTCAAGCCTCAGTTTTCTCGTACTTAAGACCCTTTCAGCTCTAAAGCTAAGCCCAGATATAAGCTCTGTTTGCAAAGCACACATGACCTCAACTCTCCACCCTATCTCCTCCTTTCTTCCCTTTGATGTTTGCAAAGGATTTTGCATGCATTATTCATTCCTCTATTCCTCTACAACTCCCAAATTACAGGTGATGATTTTCATGATGCATGAGGAGATGTTGGAAGGAGAGGGGTGTTTCTACCCTCCCATCCTGAGGAAAAAGGTCCCATTCATTTGTGAGCTCCTTGAGGGTAGGGTCTGCTTTTGTCTGTCTTTCTATCCCCATGGGACTTAGCACATTATTTGATACATTTCAGTCATTTCTTAGTCATATCTGATCCTTTGTGATCCCATTTGGGGCTTTCTTGGCAAAGATACTAGAATGGTTTGCTATTTCCTCCTCCAGCTTACTTTACAGCTGAGAAAACTGAGGCAAATGGGGTGAAATGACTTTAGCACTTCACAAAAATTTCATTTGATCCTTAAGTGACACATAGCTGATAAGTGTGTGAAACTGAATTTGAACTCGGGTCTTCCTGACTCCAGGCTCAGTGTACTATCCACTGAGCCAGTTACCTGATACACACACATATATACATATGTATGAATATATACTTATTTGTAAATATGAGAAAGATTTTTTATTTCATTGGTATGGGAATCAGAGGTTCCTGGTGGAGGAACTTCCTGTACCAAAGCAGACACACATTTCTGATTTCATAGCTGCGTCTTAGGGATCCTGAGAAGTTTACATGACTTGGCCACATAAGAAAATTATGTGACCACATAATGGTCACAGAACAAAAATGGAAAGTAGTTGAGATATGTTAGACATGATGCTGGTTCTAAAGTGCGGGAGTTGTCTTCTGTCTAGACCATCCTCAGTCTCTTTTATTGGACCATCATCTCTGTCCTGGCCCATAACTTTGAGCCCTCTTCTTATTTCTCTCTCTCCCCTCTCTCATGGTGACCCCATCACCAGCCCTGGGTTCTGCCTTCTTCATCCAGATGACTCTTAGATCGACATTTCTGGCTCTAGTCTCTTTCCTGAGCTCCATTCCCACACCACCAACTATCTATTGGAGATTTGAGACTGAATGTCCAATAGGCATCTCAAAATCCACATGCCTAAAACAAAACTCATAATCCTCCTCCTCAACTCAGCCCTCCCTTCTCCCTTCCCCATGTCTGTCAAGAGCATCCAGTCACCCAAGTTCACAGTCATCCTGAATTCTTCACCTTCCCCTGGTTCCCAAATGGTCAGTTGCTAAATATCCTACTTCTTCAACAGCTTTAGAATCTGACCCCTTCTCTGCACCGACAGAGGTCAGACACAAACTGACTGTCACTGGATTATTGCAATAGCCTCTGCTTGGTCTCCTTCATTCATGTCTGTTCCCTCTATTATCCCCAGACTTGCCCAAGTGATTTTCCTAAAGCATTGATCTGATCTGTTACTGCTCAGTAGATCACTGAGACGCTGGCATGGGAGCATCCAGCATGATGTGCTCGCGTCAAAGAAGGTTCTGTGCTCTATGAGCAAAGCAAACTTGCAGTAGCAAAAGAAACATGAGATGGACACATTTAGAGCCTTCTCCACTCCAAATCTCCATACTGACTACCTGTGCCCAACTTGGGTTAGAACCTTCCGAGCCCGTATCGGTCTGATCAGCCGCTGTCAGGCACACTGTACATTGACCCCAATGTCATGCTGGCATTTTGGTCCTCTTTGAGTACAGAGGACAACAGTAACAATATTACTGTTAGTCCCTATTGCTTGGAAAAACACAAACTCTTCTGTTTGACATTTATATCCCTTCTTGGCCTGACTCCAGCCTGCATTTCCAGCTTTATTACACATGACTGTCTTTCACGCGCACTAAGGTCCAGCTAAACTTACTGCGCCTTTTAGTGGACTGTTCCCCTTCATTCTTGTCTCCCCCCCTACCATGGACCCTCTCCTCATCTTCTTCTCATATAATTTCTAGTTTTCTTCAAAGTTCAGTTCAATTACTACTTTTTATATGAGTTTTCCTGAGGTAGTGCAATGGATAGAGCTTGTAATCAGGAAGACTCATCTTCCAGAGCTCAGATCGGGCCTCAGATACTTCCTAGCTGTGTGACCTTGGGCAAATCACTTAATTCTGTTTGCCTCAGTTTCCTCATTTGTCAAATGAGCTAGAAAAGGAAATGGCAAAACACTCTAGTATCTTTGTCAAGAAAACCCCAAATGGGGTCACAAAGTGTCAGATATGACTGAAATGACTGAACAACAAACTGCCAGTATTCTGCTTCCGACTCATTTGCTTTGTATTTATTTGGAAAATATTTGGAGGTGTACAGAGTGAGTCCTGGGGCAGCTAGGTGGTGCAGTGAATAGAGCACTGGGCCTGGAGCTGGGGAGATTCAACATCCTGAGTCCAAATCTAGCCTCAGACACTTAATAGCTGCACGATCCTGGGCCAGTCATTTAACATCTGTCTGCTTCCATTTCCTCCAATGTAACAGGAATAATCATAGCACCTGCTATCTCTGGGGGTCATTGTGAGGATCAAATGAGATGTTATTTGTAAAGCGCTTAGCACAATGCCTGGTGTATAGCAGGCACTGTGAAATGCTGATTTCCCTTCTTGTATTTCATCTAGTGCCAGGCACTAAATACTGAGAATACCAAAAAAAAGGCAAAAACACTGTTCTAGTGTGTCAGGAGCTCACAGTCTAATGGTTCATACAAGATAGAGGATGAATGACAGGTGATCTCAGAGGGGAGGAATTAGGGATGGAGAGTATCAGGAAAGGTCCCTTGCAAAAAATGGTACTTAAGTTGAATCTTAAAGGAAGGCAGGAAAGCCAGGAGGTAGAAACAAGAAGGAAGAATATCCAGGCATGAGAACAGCCAGTGAAAGCGCCAAGAGTCAGAAGATAGAAGTGTTTTGTTTGAGAACCAGCAAGAAGACAGGTGTTTCTGGACCATAGAATAAGTGAAAGGAAGTAAAGTCTAAGAAGACTGGGTACATAGGAAGGAGCGGCATTACGAACTGGGTTGGGGCAGTTCAGGGAAAGAGCTTGAACTGCTTGTTGCCTGGTAGGGATTAAAAATTTGCTTTGGACACAAAGTGGAATTCACAAAGTGGAAAATTAACTGTGAATTTTCAGGGGTTGGGTGATTAGCCAAGCCCCTCTTATTTTCCCCTCACTCCCATCCCCTCAAGTTTGCTCCTCTCTCTGATCCCTATCTCTTGCATGTAGTTGCCACACACTAGAAGCAAGATGCTAGCTGGGTCCGGTTTCATGGGCAGCGTCTTCCTTGGGCAGACGTAAGGCAGGGGATAGTCACTCCCCAGAGCCACCCTCTCCCAGAATCGGTGTTTGGGATCTTTGAGCTGTGAGAATATTCTTGACCAAGAACCTATGCCTGTCTCAAGTGTGGGGGCCATGGACACTGCATCCTCTCAGGGCTGCTTCCTGGTTGTTGCTGGTTTCATGTAACCCTCTCAGGCAGTCAGGAAATCAGCTCTGTGGCATACAGAAAGCCATATGGAATTCCACTTTTATGTCCTTAAGAACTCCCAGAAAAGATTTTTTCCAATAGAACCTTGACTTCAAGCTATGAATATTCTACTCAAAACTGGATTCTTTTCTTTTCTTGCACACATTAAAAAAAAATCTTGCCTGACTTCTGAGTTGACCAGGCAGAAGCTCTGTGTTGTCAAGTCAGCAAGTGTTAATTAAGGGACTGTCATGTGCCAGGCTGTGTGCTAAGCACTGGGGACACAAAGAAAAGGAAAACCACTCTCGACCCTCAAGGAGCTCCCAGTCCAATGAGGGCAACCACATGGAAACAACTATGTACAAAACAAATCATAGAGAGGATCACTTGGGGGTAGGCTCAGAGGAAAAGCACTAAGGTACAGGAGGACTAGGGAGGGCTTCTTGCCGAAGGTGGGAATTGAAGGTAACCAGGAGGCAGAGACAAGGTGGGAGTGAATTCCAGGCTTTTGGAACAACCAGTGAAAAGACAGTCAGGAAATTGTGAAATATGGCAGGGAAATCAGTGTCACTGAATCACAGAGGACCCAGGTGGAAAAAGTCTGGAAAGGTAGGAGGGGGCAGGTTATGAAGGGTTTTGATAACCAAACAGAGGATTTTAGATTTAATCTCAATTAGGAGTATGACATGGTCAGATTTTCACTTTAGGAAGATCACTTTGACTACTGAGTGAAAGACAGACTGGAGTGGGAAGAGACTTAGGGTAGGTAGACCACAAAATGGCCTCCTTGGTAAAAGCAAGGTGCTCCGACTTAAATGATGGCTCTGGGTCTCAGTTTCCTTAAAAGTAAAATGAGATGGTTAGACTCCATGACCTCTCAGCTCCCTTTCAGCTTTGGATCAATGATTCCTCAAAGCTATATAAAGAGAATAGAAACTTAGGGAAGAGTACTAAATATAGATGAAGAGGACCTGAGTTTGAATCCCGCTCAGCTCCTCACTACCAAGAAGTGACCTTGGGCAAGTCACTTCAACACTTGGTGCCTCCACGTGTTGTCATCCAGTTGGTTCAGCTGTGTTCTACTCTTTGTGAGGATATTTGGGGTTTTCTTAGCATTCTGGAGTGATTTGCCATTTTCTTTTCCAGCTCATTTTACAGATGAGGAAACTGAGGCAAACAGGTCTAAGAGACTTGCCCAGGGTCACACAGCTAGTAAATATCTGAGACTGGATTTGAAACCAGGTCTTCCTGACTCCAGGCCCAGCACTATATCCACTGTGCCACCTGACTGCCCCTGGAGCCTCAGTTTACCTATCTGTAAATAAGTGTAAAATGACCTCTGAGGTCCCTAGATCTGTGGTCCTAGTGTCCATTCCAACTCCACATTTGTAATCCCAGGATCCATAAATCCCATCTCCAGTTTTAACATTTCAAGATGACCAGTTGCATCCTGTTCTAAGCAATGGTTCTGAGTGGACTTGCATCAGGAAAAGACGAATTCTTTTTGAAATGAATGCCCATCATGTCGTTCCAGCTCTGGGGCTGCCATATAGAGTGAGGCTGGAGAGCGCAGAGTGGGACAGTTGGGGGGAGGATAGAGGATAAGAGGAAAATGTCTCTTTTTCTCCAGCCCAGCCACCTTGTACTACGTTAGGAAAAGACTGGTCTTGTACCAAGTTGGAGCTGCTTAGAAGCTCCTCCCCTGGGGTGGTGGAACAGGAAGAGGTGGGGGGTCAGGAGCTCCGCTGTGTCTGTTCAGAGAGAGTGTGTGTCTGCGTGTGCGTGTGCGTGTGTGTGTGTAGTTACCGTTACCATTTTATTATGTGTGTGTCTTATATTACAGCCATGCTGAACATCAGCGGCCAGAGAGAGAGGAGAGGGGAGGAAAAGCCTGTTTACACAGACTGCAAACCGCTTGGGGAATAGTGCAGTAAAGGAAGTGAGCCCGCTCTCTGTCTGACTGCTCCAACTTCCTGCTCTCTCTCACACACAGCAGAAAAAAAGAGAGAGAGGGAGAGAGGGAGAGGGAGAGAGAGCGACAGAAAAAAAAGGGGGGGAAATCAGGATCTCATTACAAGAGAAACAGACCGTTCGCAGACGCCTGTCAGCATGGAAAATCAGGGGATTTTACCCAGTTCCTCTTAAAATATTACCCAGCAGAAGAATTGGTTAAAGCTCATCCGACATCTGGGTAAGTTGAGGGGGCTTCGCTCGCTCGTGCGGTTGCAAAGTGAGAGCTGCTGCAAAGTTTGCGTGCTCTCAGGGGCCGGGGCTAGGGGGATCGGCTGGGTATCTCTAGAGGGGCCCCTCCCCTGTGGCTGGCTGTTTTGTTGCAGAGGCTGTGTGTGTGTGTGTGTGTGTGTGTGTTTGTGTGTGTGTGTGTGTGTGTGTGTGTGCGTGTATGTGTGTGTGTGTGTGTGTGTGTCTGTCTGTCTGTCTGTGTCTGCAGCCGGACAGACGGATAGATGCTGCCTGAGCTCCCTGGCGGCCACTCCCCGGGACAGATACTCGCCCTGAGCCTCCCGGCCGTCTGCCCCACTTTGTCTGCTCCTGTGACCAGAGGGTTGCAGGACTGCTGTTTGAGCCTCCTTATTCTGGAGTGGGGGAGACAAAAGCAGTAGGGATGTTCTTACATCTCCGGGGCGCTCTCGCTTTCTCCTGTCCAGAGAGTGCTGGCGGTGGGAAGTGAGGCGCACCCCGAAGGGTAAGGGGAGTGGGTGTGGAAGGATGGACAGGGAAGGTTGAAGACTCCTCCCCAGTCTTTCAGGGTGAATGTCTGCAAGGAAACGGGGCAGAGAGGACAGCTGTTTGTTGAGCCTTGGACGGTGTGCTTATTTCAGCCCTGAGTTTAGAAGAGGCTGCACCAGTCCTAGGTGGACCCCTGGGGCGGAGGGAGGGCAAAGCCTCCCTTGGAGAAGTGAAGGGATTTGGAGGGGGGAAAAGATGAAGTCACTTTCTTGGGGGAAGAGAAAGTGTAGGTGGGGTAGGGAAGAGAGTATGGAGCAGTCACTCTGGGGAGAGCCCTGACTTCTCCTCCGCACCCCATGTGGGACATTTAAAGGTCCCTGAAGCTAGCAGGGGTTGGAACCAGGGCCAAGGGCAGGGAAGATCTAGGCTTCAGCCTGGCCAGTCCGGCCTTCAGAGATCACAAATGTTTGTCAATAGAGTGTAGGGGGTGGGTAGGCGTGACACTGGAGAGGCTTGCTCGTGCATTTTTTTTCTTTTTCCAGTCAAAAAAGGAGTTCTGGGTTTGTTGGCTAGGCTTCCCCAGCTGATCAAAGTGTGTGCAGGGAGGAGGAGGAGGAGGAGTCATTTCTGGGGCCGGGGGTGGGAGCAAGCACTATGATTTCAGAAACTGCAAAAGGGGCTTTAAAAAAAAAAAAAAGAGGAGAGTGTCGGGAGAATTTCTGGCTTGTCTGGAAACAGGAGGACTAATTGCCATGCGCTTCCGCTTTGAAACTGGCACCAGACAACATCTTGAAAATGAGTCACTTCAGCAGCTCACAAAGAAACTCTGTGGTTTTTCTCCTGCTCAGGTTTATGTATTTGCGCTTTTTACAGTTTCCTTTGTAGTCTTCAAGAGTCTCTCCAGCCCCCGGCCCCTTATTCCTGCCGTGCCCCCCCTCCAGCGTTTTAAAGCCCCCTGGCCCACTTTGCCACTTTCCACCCTCCTGAAAAAAAAGGGGGTGGGGAAGAAAGGAGTGAGTTGTTTTTGGATTTGGCTTTGCAGGAGAAGGTTAGAAAGACTGATGCTGCAGGGGGAAAAAGTTCCCTGAATTTTCCACTGGCTTTTGCAGGAAGAGAGCCCCTTCAGTCACTGCTAAGTAATGTCTGCACACACACACACACACACACACACACACACACACACACACACACACACACACATACACACATACACACACACACACACACACACACACACACACACCAACTAATCTCATTAGGAGTTTCCGTTCTTTTAACACAGGAGGGTTTTTGTGAAGCCAACCCCTGTCCTGCCTCTCTCAGACAGAGCCCAGCGACTGAAAGGGAGACAAGTTACATCTTTATTTATTTAGGGGCTCAGGAACAAAATAAAACTTTCCAGGCTCAGCAGCTTTGCAAGGAGATTAGCCCTCGAAACTTTTGCAGAGTCGCATCTCCCCTTCGCCTCTATGACTATTCTTTTTCTTTTCTGGCCAGCCAGCTTGCCTTTCCCCTCCCTAATTTGTTTTGCATGTGCTTTGAGCTTTTTTGACTTCCCGAGGTTCTTGCAGACCCATCTTCTCAAATATTTACTGTAGTTTTCCTTGGGGTGGGGAGGAGAGGGTTAGGGAGGGAGAGAGAAGCTGAAACATGTTCCAGACATCTATTAATGACCCTAAATCAATTTCAGATCCCCGTTGCCAAGCAAAATAACCCTCTGATATCTCCCCCTCTGTTGTACAAGTTTATTTGGGAAAAGGTCAGTTATGAGTTTCAATTTATGGGGATTATTAAGTTAGAGATTGTCTTAGAAGGTTCCTGGGTCTGTCCATAGAGAAAACTGCCTATATTTTTTTTGGAGGTGTCACTAATAAACTTGTAAGTAGAAACTGTGTGTGTGTGAAAGACTCTGGCATTTATATGGTAGTTATGAAAAGGATGAAGGCTTTGGCAGGTAAGTTTGTCTTTTTAAACCATTCGTGATTGCAGAGAAATGTCATTATTCCATTAAAAAAGATAAAGGGGTGTTGAATTGCGTAAAAAAAAAATTGAGAGAGTGAGTGTGGGAGACATGGGAGACGCTTGAAAAGTACCCTGTGATCCTTTTCTATCTTGGAGCATTATTGGAATTTGCAGTCACTGGATACTTTTAGGAAGACCCAGTATCCCACCTCAGTGGCATCTTGGTGTAGAAGGAAGTGTCCGACTTAGGAACTTGGTGAACTTAGTGGAATTGAATTGTAGTTCAGATACTGGCTCTGTCACTTGTGGTGGGAGTGGGCAAGTAATTGAACCTCAGTTTCTTTGTCTGTACAACCAGGACAGGAGGGGAACACTTTGTGCTTCCTCTCGTCAAAGGAAGAAGGTCCTTTGCAAACTTTAATGGATCATAGACCTAGCGGTTGTTATGGAGAAGGAAATTGGCTAGCCATCTGGCCTCTGAGCCAGGAAAACCTGGGTTCTAGAAGGGATTGTGATCCATACTGGCTGCTCTGTGACTTTAGGCAAGCGAGTTCTTTAATCTCTCAGTTTCCCTGCCAACTAAGATTTTCTTAGAAGGTTCTAACCTACATTACTAGAAGGAATCCCCTCATCCTCAAGTTTCAAATTCAGTCTCTATCAAATCAGATTCATTCTCTAGCCCATTATTAAAATATAGCAAAGCAATTTGGCAAGTGTGTGTTGATCCCTCCTCTTTGACTAGGTACATTGGAGGAAACTGAGGCAAACAAAGGCTATGTGACTTGACTAGGTTCACACAACTTCTAAGTATCTGAGGCTAGACATGAACTCAGGTCTTCCTGCCTCCATGTGTCTTCCTTTCATCAAGCAGGCAGATATGTATATTTGTTCCCTACAAAGCTGATAGCAGAATTACTCTAACAAAAAGCTTTCAGATGAGTTCTCAGGTTTCTATGAGGTTTCTTTAAGGATGGAGATTTAGGATATTCCCGTGTTTAGAGACTGCTCATCTTAAAATTGAAAAAGCGAAGAGTCTTAGAATTCAGACTAGAGCTTGAAATGCATTGGGTTCATACACAATTTCATACTTCACTACTGGACTGGACATTTAAAGTTGTAATCTGCAGTGCTATGAATGTACAGATAAATTATACATTTTTCTTGGAAAATATAATAAATTGCATTAGTGCTATCTCAGTGGCACAGCTTTTTGGTCACGTTGGGCAAAGTATAAGTTTCTAGACTTCTAGGCACTCAAGTAATGCTACTTATAGGAGCATAGGCTTTTAAAACTGAAAGGGACCCCTGAGTCCATTTAGGGCAGGGGGATCTTACCCATTTCTTTGTGACCTGGACCCATTTGGGTGATTGCTAAAGCCTCCAGATCCTTTCTCAGAATCATGTATAAAACTGTATAAAACAAAATGTACAGGATTATAAAGGAAACCAATTCTATTAAAATAGTTTTGAATTTTTTTTCAAGTCGACAGACTCCCAGGTTAAGAAACCCTGATCTATTCCAACTCGTCCATAGCAGCTAGCGTTTATATAGCAGTTTAAGGTTTGCAAAGCTCTTTAGTCTATTGTCTCATTGGATCAGTAAGTGTCATACCTGACAGTCAAACCCAGGTCTTTGAATTTCAAATCCAGCGTTCTTTCCACTGTATCAACCTATTAGAGTCCATTGGGTTCAATAAAAATTTATCAGACAGAGGCTACTAAGTGTCATGGTGGATAAGTGGAGGATTAGTAATTGGGAAGACCTGATTTCAAATCTTGCCTCAGACCCATTAGCCATTTCACTTAAGTCCTCTTTACCTCACTTTCCTCATCTGTCAAAAGGTCATGGGGGAGGGGGTGTTGAACTCTATGTCCTAGGATAAGTACAGTCCTCTGAACCACAGTAACCTAGTTTTTAGAGACACAAAGACAAAAAGTGAAATAGTGCCTACCCTCCATTTTTTTTTTGAATGCCTGACATTAAGAGAAGTCGGAGAGAATATCGATTATTTGCCGACGAGCCTGAATGTTGTGGCTTCACACATTGCCTCCTGCATGCCAGGGACTGTACCATGTACTTTCCAAAAGTCATTTCATTTGATTCTTACAACTTAGAAGTACGTGCTATTATTATCCCCATTTTACAGTGAAGGAATCTGAGGCAAACCAAGGTTATGTGATTTGACCAGGATCACACAACTAGTAAGTATCTGAGGCTGGATTTGAACTCAGGTCTTCCTGACTCTATCCACTGCACCACTTAGCTGCCCTTTCTTCTTTTCCATCAGGAATAAAATCTTAAAATGGAAAAATATGCATGGAAATAGCCTTAAGATGGATGACTGGTCATTTGCATTTATAATAGCATTAAGGGCTTTAGAAATATGACTTGATTCCCTTCCTAAATAAGCAAGGCGCTTTTCAGGCAGTAGGTAAGAGGTAAAATTGTGTTTTAATCTTAATAGCTTACTTAATAGCTTAAGAAGACACGTCACCTTCAATAAAATAACGAAAGTCCTGTAATAAATCAACAAACAATTACAAAGTATGCACAGAGACAAAACTAAGTAGCTCCTGCCCTCAAGGGTCTCATACTCTTCGGGGAGGAAACAATATATCCGTATATAACTCAATGCAAAAAATAAATAAAATAGATACAAAGTAGTTTTTTGGAGGGAAGCATGAATAGGTAGGGCATCAGGAAAGACCACATGTAGGAGATAGAACCTGACTTGAATTCTGAAGGAAGCTAGAAGTTCTGAGAGGTAGAGGTAAGAAGGAAATGCATTCTGGAAATCTATTATTTTTCAGTGGTATTCCTATAAAAATGGGCAAGGGATAAGTCAGCCTCTTGCTATTACTAGTTTATATTTAACATTTTAGAGCAGGGATTCTTGATTTCTTTTTTGTCATGGATGCCTTTGACAGAGTCTGCTGAAACCTGTGACCCCTTTGTTTTTAAATGCATAAAATAAAATGCATAGGATTATGAAGGAAACCTATTGTATTTTAATGAAGCTATCAAAATATTAAAACTCATTTCATGGACCCCTGGCTAAAAATCCTTTGTTCTAGAAACCAGTGTTTTTGTTACTGTTTTGTTCTTGTCTCATGCGGAGACGTGTAATAGCAACAGCCTGCATTTCTATAGCACTTTATGCAAAGTTCTTTACAAATATTATCTCATTTGATAAAACCCAATAGCCCTGGGAGATAGGCGGTTTTTTATCATCCCCATTTTTCAGATGAGGAAACTAAGGCAGACAGCAGTGAAGTGACTTGCCCAGGATCACACAGCTAGTTAAGCATGTAAATCTGAAAATTTAGAGTCAAAGAATCATGATTCTAATCTTGAATCTGTTCATTAACACCTTCAGGACCTCTGGAATTCAAAGGGCTTCATAGCCAGCCCCCTCCTATTTTTCCAATTTTCATATACCTGACTCCCCACTGTGTTCTCTGTGACCCACTGATACCTGCCTCCTCAAAGTGCCTTGAAGAGGACACTTCAGTTCCTGACTCAGGGTGTTTTCACTGATTGTCACCATGCTTGGAATTTTCTTCATCATCATTGCTTTTTGGCTTTCCTGGTTTTCTTCAAGTGCCAGCTAAAATCCCAACTTCTACAAGAAATCCTTTCCAGTATTCCTTATTCTTAGTGCCTTCCCTTTGTTGGTGATCCCAATTTATCTCACATATATATATGAGATATACATACATATGTGCATATATGTGTGTATGTGTTTATGTATATATATATATATGCATATATGTATATAGTCTCCAATTGATGTGTTATGTTTATATATTCTCTAATACATATGAATCTCCAATTTATTTTCTATGTAAAATCTCCCATATGGCATGCATATATATTCTCCATTTTATACATATATATATACACACATATATATACTTTATATAATAATATATTATTTATATATATCTGATATATATAAAATCTCCCACATGGATTTATAGCCTTCAATTTTTCTCATATATATATACATGAGCACACACAAAAACAAGATAAATTTTCTGTCGCTATAGAGGTGCTTGAAGGAAAGGACTATAGTTTTTGTTTGTTTTTCTTTATATGCCCAGTGCTTAGCACAGTATCTGATGCCTTAGTAGGTACTTAATAAATGTTTATGAACTGGGAACATAGTGCCCAGCATGTAGTAGGTACTTGATAAATGCTTGTTGACTACCTTTGTGACTTGGGACAAGTCTCTTAACCCCTCTGGGTCTCAGTTCCTCAGTGGTAAAATGAGAGGTAAAAATTGAACTCAGTGGGGCCTCTAAGATACCTTCTGATTCTGATTCTATGCTCCTTTGTTCTTTGTTGGGGTGGCTAGGTGGTGCAGTGGATAGAGCATCAGGCCTGGAGTCAAGAAGACTTGAGTTCAAATGTGACCTCAGATAGTTCCTGGCTGTGTGACCCTGGGCAAGTCACTTAATCCTGTTTGCCTCAGTTTCCTCATCTGTCAAATGAGCTGGAGAAGGAGATAGCTAACCACTCCAGCATCTCTGCCAAGAAAACCCCAAATGGGGTCATGAGGAGTCAGGCACAACTGAAATGACTGAACAATAAAAAAGACGGAGTTTAGACAGAAACAATCCCAGGACAGGTCATTGTTGGGCTGTTATGTTTTTATATTTAGTGATATGTGGATTATTGCATGGGTGGATACAGAATTTTTTTGACCACTGAGTACAAGTATTGTGAATTTGCTGTTTGTTTTATAAATGAGTATACTGAGGTTCCCAGAGGTGAATTGACTTGCCCTGCATTCACTTGTCAATGGGCTTATGGCTGGAGCCCAATTCTAGCACTCTTTCCATGCCATCAGGTATCAGATAACCTATCTTTATGGATGGCTTTTTAAAAAAACCTCTTCTGACTCAGTTTCCTCTTCAGTGCAATGAGGGGTTTGGACTAGATGACCTGTTGAGATCCTTCCAGGTCCTCAAGGGTCCAACTCCTATAATTTACATGTATTACTTCCAGAAGCACCTTCCCACAGAAGGTTTCACAACAGTGGTCTCATTAAAGAAATTAATTAAAAACTCTCTAAAGTCATGCTTTTACTTCCTGGAGTGAAGGAAGAGCTTTGTTTTCACTGAAAATGATTTACTGCTTGTTAATTTGCAGCTATGCTTTCTTGCAGCCCCTTGGAACAACTCAGTCACCACCATCAAAGCTCTCTGAGAGGTGGTGAATCCTTCACTCACTGTGGTTTTTGAGGGTGGTACACCATCCGCTTTGTTCATGAGTATGAAAGATGAGGAAGTTGGCAGTGTGGTTGCTGAGGGGCTAATCACCCATACACAGAATGAAGAGTCCAAAGTGTCAGTTGGCCAGGGGAGGCGAAGACCTGCTATGACTGTGGCTTTCTCAGGCTGGAGTGATTGTGTCTTGTGTCTTGAGCTGACTCTAAAAATCATCCCAGCTCTCTGGCTTGGGTGTCAGTGGTCCTGAGTTAGATTCAAGGATCATAAATCTAGACTTGGAAGGAACTATTGCAGTCAAGTGAATGCTTGAGTCCAGGTCCTCTGACAACAAAATTCAGCATATTTCTACTTTGCCGTGGCAGCCAGTCTGGTACAGCAAAATGAATGGGTATTTCACCCAGTTATTGCCCAGTGAACCCACTGATTGGCCAGGAAATATTGACTCATAGCTCTAGAACTGCAAGGGGACTATTCAGTCCATTTTTTTATCTTATAGATGAGGAAACTGAGGCTTTACTATAGGAAGTGATTTGCCCAGTGTCACAGAGGCAAAAAGCCCCACCATCAGTATTTGTACCTGGGTGCTCTGACAGAACTGTTGCTCTCTCCATCATCCTGGTTGTCACAATCTAATGCACTGAAAGAGCATTTTTCTACAGGGATTGTAGGTGTGTTGACAACTTGGTTGACTAGCCTGACTCCTCTTTCTGGAATGTGGATGATTCTTGCCAGACCAAGCTGCTGGATGATGAAGTAGCTCACTGCTCTCTAGGTGACTTAAAGATGAGTCATGATTTTTAGCCTAACATCAAGGTATAGTAACAGGAAGTCCACTGTATTACCAGTCCAAAGAAAATGTTAGGGAGGTGATGGCAGCAACCAAGCCAGATGAAACTGAAAAGATACCTTGTCTCTTGTATACATAGTTTCCATTGGAGAAAAAAAAAAGGAAGGCAGGGAGGTAGTTCTTTTATATTTAGAACCCATCCATTGTCCTCACTTTGCTGTGTTACCTGCTGGTGAACGAGACATTTAGATTTTGAGAGATTTGAATTTCTTTTTCACGGAGAGCTCATCAGATGAGGGTTGCTAGTCTAGGTAGTTAAACAAAAGTAATGAAAACTTAGAAGGTAGTGACTCTGGGTGTTTGGAGTGGTAAGGCAGCCCCCCCCCCCCCCCAGGAGTTAAGCCAACCTGAGTTTTCTCATTTCCATCAAAAAGAGCATCATTCAGCCTCAGTTTCCTTATCTGTAAAAGAGGAGAAAAATAGTACCTATCTCACATGGTTGTTGTGAGGTAAACATGCAAACTACTGTTATTTTTCTTTGGGGAATTGGGAAAAATTAGCTAAAAGTATTCAGGTAGAGGGCTTTAGAAAGTGGGCATTAGAAATTGGTTTGAAAATGCACAGACCATATTTCCTTATTTACAAATAATTAATGACTGATTCCCTTTTCCATGCTTAAGGAAGGCAAGTATGGAGATCAGAGGACCTGGGTTCAAATCCTACTTTATAAACTTACTACTTTGTGTAGTTGGGCAAGTTAGCCTTTCAAGGACTCCATTTCCTCATCTGCAAAATGAGAGGGTCAGAGTATACGGCCTTTGAGGTCTCTTCTAGCTCAGGATCTAGAATCCTATGAATGTGGTGTCAGCAGCGGCAGTTTGTAGGCTTTGAGCTGGAAAGCACCTTATAGGTGAGAACATTTAGGCTCAAGTAGCTTGAACAAATTGCCCACGGTCATATAACTAGTCAGTATTGGAAATTGAGATTTGAACCCAGATATTCCTCACTGCCAAATGCAGAATCCAATTGCTATGTATAATGTTGCTTTGTAATTACCATAAAGTTTAAAAAATCTACCATATTCTCTATTTTTTAAATATTTAACTTTCATTCATATTTTTTCATTTTTTACATCACCTTCTTTTCTGAATTTATCTCTCTCTCCTCTACCCCCAGCAAGCCATTGATTCAAAACATACAGAAACAAAAATGAAGAAAAACGCAGTTCATTCAAACTTAGAAACTTATCAACAAAGTTTGACGGTATGTGCAGAGAAAGGAGGGAAGTGGATTACCTCATCTTTTCTTCAAGACAAATCTTGAGCAATATGATTATACAACATTCTCTTTGTTTGATATTAAACCAAATTTAATCTAACTAAAAGGAACTGATAAATGAGGTCTTACTAAGATTGTAACTTTGAGAATTGAATGTCCTTGAGGAATTATTTAAAGGTGTTTGGAGGGGTTTTGCAGAGTGCCCAGGCGAGTCCCTGACTTTGCTATCTTGGCTTTACCCTCCTCTCCCCACCTCCAAGAATTGCTTGTCCTGCCAAGGGAGATCAATTTCTTTGTCAAGGAAGCATCGAGGTGATACATTGAGGAGAATACCAGGTCCAGAGTCAGGAAGACTTAAGTGCAAAGTGTCTGAGACACTTACTGGTTGTGTGACCCTGTGCAAGTCACTTAACCTCTCTTTGCCTCAGTTTTCATAAATGTAAAATCCCTCCCAAGGCAGTTGTGGAATAAGTGACCTGACTATAGTTACATGGCTAATGTGTGGTAGAACTGGGACTTGAATGAACCTAAGGCTTCTGACCCCCAAGTCCAGTGATCTTCCCTTCTCCTACTCAGCCAGTCATCCCTTGTAACTAATAATAATGATCATGATTAAAAGAAAGATCAGAAAAGTAGTTAATAAAAAGAGAAATATTGTGTCAACCAAATCTGACAGTATATGTACCATTCTACATCCATAGCCCCCCACTTCTTCAAATAAAGGAGTGCAGCGTTTTTCATCTTCTTTTTGGAACCAGACTTCTTTTAACTGCACCAGATGGCATCCCATCCAATTCTTTGAAAAGAATTTAGTGTTGAAATAAATCTGACTTTTGTCAATAATCCTTTTTGTTTGAGGAGGGGAGAGTAGCCTTAAAAAAAAAAACACTTTGGTGTTCTGCATAACCAAACTCTTCCTGAGAAAATAGATTAATTGCATTAGATTTTTCAGTGCTTAATAACAATGAACTCTTCTGCTATTGCAGAACAAACACTTACTGGCTATGTGACCTTAGGCAATTTATTCAATCTATCTGAGCCTAAATGTTCTCATCTGTAAAATGGGGGAGCTGAGCTCAAGATCTCTCAGGTACCTTCCAGCCCAAAGCCTACAAACCATAGGAACCTCCCTCCCTCATTTTTCCTGTAGTTGTTCCTTGAGGGAAAAACCTGGTGACCAGGTTCATTTAATAACCTCTCTAAATGTGCGGATTTGGTCAGATCATTAAACTCCTTAGCCATCAGGCTCCTCGTTGATAAAATGAGAGAGTAGGGCTGGATAATCTCCATGATCCTTTTCAGTTCAGGATCAGTTTGGCACTTAAAACCCTTCATAACTTGGTCCCTTCCTATTTTTCTAGTGACTTATTATACCTTATGCCCCTTTGATCTTAATGCCTCTTCTCTGAGATTATTTAATTTAATTTACTTAATTTTGATTAATTTAATTACATGTTATCTCCTCCATTAGACTGTAAGGTCCCTGAAGGTAGCAACCTTCTTTTTACCTTTCTTTGTATCCCCAGTACTTAGCATGAGGCCTGGCACATAGTAGGTGTTTAATAAATGTTGGTTGTTGTTGACTCTCCAGGTCCGTTGGTCTACTTGGCAGGTCCTTGAACAGGACTCTCTATTTCCATCTATACTTTTGGATGAGTTATCCTCCATGCCTGGAACTCCCTGACCCCTCACTTACAACTCTGTATTTCATTGTCTTCCCTAAAAGCTCAGTTTGCATCCATCTTTCAACTCTTTCTTTTAAATTCCTCTAGAACCCTTTCCTGTTTCCCCTTAGTGGCTAGTACAAGGGTTCTTAATATTTTTGGTTTCATAGACCCTTTTGGCAGTCTTGTGAAACCCAGTTTACAATAAGTTCATGAAATAGTTAAATAAAATTAATGTAGTTAAATTGAAATAAATAAAATTAATTTCATGACAAAGTTAAATTCATAAAATTAATTTCATGAAAGAGTTAAATTCATGAAATAAAATACATAGGATTACAAAAGAAGCCAATTATATTGAAATACAATGAAAAAAAATTTTTAAGCATACAGACTCTAGGTTAAGAATCCTGTCTCTAGGGCCTTCCCCTCTGAGTTTCCCTCATCCATTCTGTATATATCTTATAATAATACACATGTTACAGTCTCCATTAGACTGAGCTTCTTGAAGTCAGGGACCTTTCCCTCGCATTTGTCAACTCTAACGCTCAGGCTAAAAGTGCTTAGCACAGGGCCTGGCACATCTATTGTTATTCAGTCATGTCTGACTCTTTGGAGTGATTTTCCATTTCCTTCTCCAGCTCATTTTACAGATGTTGAAACTGAGGCAAGCAGGGTTAAGCAACTTGCCCAGCTAGTAAGTTTCTGAGGCTAGAAGGGGTCAGGAAAAACCTGAGTTTAAATCTGGCCTCAGTTATTTACTAAATGTGTGACTTGTCAAATCTTTGTTTGCCTCAGTTTCCTGACATGTAAAGTGGGAATGATAACAGCACGTCCTTTGCAGAGTTGTTGTAAGGATGAAATGAGATAATATTTGTAAAGTGCTTGGCACATCGTTGGTGCTTAATAACTGCATATTTCCTTCTGCTTCTTATTTTGTATTCATTTGAATACTTTTTCTATATGAGTTGTTTCCTAATATGGAATGTAATCTCCTTGAGGACATGGGCTGTTTCAGTTTTATCTTTCTGTCTCCATTACCTCGCCAGTGCTTGGCATATAGTAAGCACATAAATGTTTGATTCTTGATTCACTGATCCCAACAGAAGATCTAATATCTCTATTAGAAGCCATCCCTAGAGTTCAATAGTCTATGTGGCTGGAGCTCAGATTCTGCCAACATATACCCAGTTATGAATATGTAGGAGAGAGAGAGAGAGGATAAATTGGAAATAAATTTTAGAGGGACAGCACTAGCATTAAGCGAAAGCTTCTTACAGAAGGTGGAATTTCAAGTTCATTTAAAAAAAAAAATTGAAAAAGCAAGAAAGTTGGATTAGATGACCTCTAACCTCACCACCTCTAAATCCATGATTCTATGATGTCTCCCAACCTCAGTTTCTTTACCTGTAAAGCAAGTGGGTTGTATTAGATAACCTCTGAGCTCCCAGCTCTTCGTATAGGTGATCTGGTGACTTTAGATTCCCTCAGCCTCAGTTTTTTCCCCTGTCAAATGAAGGGTTGTATTGATTTTTCTCTGAAGTTCCTTCTAGTTCTCAGGCTAAGAGCCTCAGAATCCTTCTAGTATTTTACTTGTAATTGTTGCAGGAAGTATCCTAAAAGAGTAACTTAAGCTTTAGTGGCAAAGAAAACCTTGACTCTCCCTGCATTATGGGAGAAATTGAGATAGCCTGATGTACAGGTATCCCTCCCTCACTCCAATCCATCTTGACATAGTCTGGGTAAATAGGGATATCCATCCTGGTGTGAATTGGGCTTTATTGGGAGCATACTGGAGCTCCCCTGTTACTCTTCTTTCCTGCTGGGGGCTACAAGGTCTCCTGGGGTATTCTCATGGATGCAAGGGGAAAAGCCAACTCCTCCCCTTTGCCTAAAGGGCATACTTGGTAGACTCACTGCCATCTTGCACTTCCTTTGAGGATTTTGCATGTGCTTGTATCACCTCATCCAAGCATTCTTTGGATAAAACAGTGACAGTCCTTAACTTACCCCCATGGCATCTCTTTATAACTCTTAGATAGACTTTTGAGCTGTTGGCATGCACCAGCTTCCTTCCCTGTGACTCTCTGCTTGAACTAAGGCAATTTCTGAGATTTATAAGAAAGGCTAACCTCAAAAGTTAGAGCAAAAAGGGACCTTAAAGGTCATCCTGTTCAAGCTTCTCATTTTAACAGGTATGGAAACTGAAGCCTGGAGAGGTCATAGAATTTGAGCTGGAAAGAACTTTAGAGGTCATCTGGTTCTGTCCATCATTTTACATTTAAGGAAACTGAGGCCCAGAGAAGTAATAGGATTATAGATTTAGAATTGGAAAGACCCTAATAGATCATGTAGTTCAACCCCCTCATTTTGAATAAGAGAAAAGTAGAGATTAAGTGATTTTCCCAAGAAAAGGAACATAGAAGTTAAGTGATTTGCCCAAGGCCACACAGCTAGTAAGTAGCAGTGCTGAGAGTGGAGATGAAAGAGTTGTTCTCTTGCTTCCAACACAATGGGGGCCCAAGATGATTTCCCTTTAGAATCAGAAGGACAGAACCTGGCCAAATACTGTATGAAAACTCAATTTGGTGGAGCCAAGATGGTAGAGAAAAGGCAGGGACTTACCTGAGCTCTCTCCCAAAACCTCCAAATACCTTTAAAAGTTACTCTAAACAAATTCTAGAGAAACAGAACTTGCAAAAAGACAGAGTGAAACAAATTTCCAGCCCAAGAAAACCTGGAAGGTTGACAGCACCAGGCTGAGAGAGGAGCACAGTCTAGCACAGCTTGGGCCAGCTCAGATGGGGACCCAGCAAACTCTGAGCTGGCCTTGGGCAGCTGAATCACTGGCTGCTGTGGTGGTTTCCTGACTTTTCAGCGCACAGACACCAAAGACAACATAGAAGTGTAGTAGGAAAACTGTTGGACCTCTGTACCAGCATAGCCCCAGCAGCAGCAAACCAAAGGCAGGCCTTGAGAGTGACTCATCAGTAGCAGCAGTGGTAGAGACTGCTTCCAGAGATCTCAGCCCACAGACAGTAAAGCAGTTGAACAACTGGTCAGAAGGAGATTACAGGGGTCTCTTTGCTAGAGGCAGAACTCTCTTTCTTTGTCCCTACTGGGATCTGGGTCACAGTCCTGGGTAGCAGTACTTAGGCAAGGAGGAGCACTAGCATGACAGACCTTGCAGCAGTAGTGGGGGGGGGGGACACCCCCCCTTACAGTTCCAGGGCAGAAAAGAGTGCTTATGGTCACTCACAGACCAGAGCACATGCCAGGAGAGGAGTAAACGCTTCTCCTTAGATCATACCACCTTGGAAAAATTGAAAGTTTACAGGTCCCTATTATCTCTGAAAACAGCTGCATAAAACCTCTGGAGCTTGGAACAATTCACCCTCCACCCTGAAAATGGAACGCTCCTTAAAAAAGAGTTAAAAAGTCAAATAATAGGTTGGGAAAATAAGCAACAGAAAAAAAAACTGACTATAGAAACTTATTTTGGTGACAAGGAAGATCAAAACACACACTCAGAAGAAGACAACAAAGTCAAAAATCCTTTGTCCAAAACCTCCAAGAAAAATGTGAACTGGTCTCAGGCCTTGGAAGAGTTCAAAAAGGATTTTGAAAATCAAATAAGAGAAGTAGAGGAAAAACTGGAAAAAGAAATGAGTGATGCAAGAAAATCATGAAAAATGAGTCAACAGTTTGATAAAGGAGACCTCCCAAAAATAATGAAGAAAATAACACCTTAAAAAACAGACTAGGCCAAATGGCAAAGGAAGTACAAAAAGTCAGTGAGGAGAAGAATGTCTTAAAAAGCAGAATTGGCCAAATAGAAAAGGAAGTCCAAAAGTTCACTGATGAAAATAATCCTTTAAAAATTAGAATGGAGCAAATGGAAGCTCATGACTATGAAAAATCAAGAAATCATAAAATAAAACCAAAAGAATAAAAAAATAGAAGACAATGTGAAGTATCTCATTGTAAAAATAACTGACCTAGAAAATAGATCCAGGAGAGATAATTTAAAAATTAATGGATTACCTGAAAGCCATGATCAAAAAGAGGTCCTAGATATCATCTTTCAAGAAATTATCAAGGAAAACTGCCCTCATATTCTAAAACCAGAGGGTAAAATAGAAATAGAAAGAATCCACTGATCACCTTCTGAATAAGATCTCAAAATGAAAACTTCCAGGAACATTATAGCCAAATTCCAGAGTTCTCAGGTCAAGAAAATATTGTAAGCTGCCAGAAACAATTCAAGTACTGTGGCACCACAATCAGGATAACACAAGATTTAGCAGCTTTTACATTAAAGGATCGAAGGGTTTGAAATATGATATTTCGGAGGGCAAAGGAGCTAGGATTATAACCAAGAATAACCTACCCAGCAGAACTGAATATAATCCATGAGGGGAAAAAATGGACATTCAATGAGAGAGAAATTTCAAGTGTTCTTGAGAAAAGACCAGAGCTAAGTAGAATATTTGACTTTCAAATACAGGACTCAAGAGAGGCATGAAAAGGTAAACAGGAAAGAGAAATCATAAGGGACTTATTAAAGTTAAACTATTTACATTACTACATGGAAAGATATTTGTAACTCATAAGACCTTTCTCATTATTGGAGTTAGAGGTATATATAGACAGAGAGCACAGGTGTGAGTTAAATATGAATGGATGATGTCTAAAAAATAAAATTAGGGGGTGAGAGAGGAATGTACTGGGAGAAAAAGAAAGGGAGAGGTAGAATGGGGTAAATTATCTCACATAAAAAAGATAAGAAAAAGCTTTTACAGTGGAAGGGAAAAGGGAGGAGGTGAGGGGGAGTGAGTGAACCTTACTCTCAGAATTGGCTCAGTGAGGGAACATACTGGGTATAGAAACCTATCTTACCCTACAGGAAAGTAGGAAGGAAGGGGACAAGAAAAGGGGTGGTGATAGAAGGGAGGGCAGATTGGGGAAGGGGTAGTCAGAAACAAAACACTTTTGAGGAGGGACAGGGTGAAAGGAGAGAGAGTGGGGGGGGGATAGAATAGAGGGAAATACAGTCTTTTACAACATGACTGTTATGGAAGTGTTTTGCATGACTACACATATATAACCTATATTGAACTGCTGAGGAGTGGGGTGGGGAGGGAGGATGTGAGAGAATTTGGAACTCAAAGTTTTCAAAATGAATATAAAAATTGTTTTTACATGTAACTGGGGGAAAATCAAATACTAAATAAGAATGTAAAAAAAAGATGAGAACTGAATTCACCATATATCTATTTTGTATATGTGTACATGTTCTCTCTCCTAATACAATGTAAGCTCCTTGAATTTTGGGGCTGTTTCATTTTTGCATTTTTATTTCCAGCACCTAGGGCAGTGTCTGGTGCCTAGTAGGTACTTGATAAATGCTTGTTGATTGATCACTTCTCTAGCCTATTCAAGATAAACCTAGAGTTAGGAGATCCTGGGTATGGAGCCCACCTCAGAACTTACTAGCTGGGCAGGTTTCTGTACTTGAAATGAGTGTTATTGTGAGGCCCAGATGGGATAAAGATGCTCCCAACAGTAAGGTACATTGAAAATAGTGGTGTGCTGATAAATGTTTAACAACCAGCTCTCTGGAATAAGACCATGTTCATGCAATGCACTTTTAGAGCTAATTTGCATTATTGGCATTTCTCTTTGACTTTCTTAGTCCAGACCATCAATAAACCAATCAAGCTATGATTTATAGCATTTGATGATTTCTAAGGTATACATGCTCACAGTAAAACTGAACAGTTGGCTCTCCAAAGTTTGGTACAGCTGTCTTCAGCACACCCTTGATTGAAATCTACCCATGCATTCCCTTCCCATGGGACTATTGTCCATGCTTTTCCATACCTTGTCCGCAGAGTCCAACTAAGGTGCTTGAGCACCATTCTGCCCTTCCCCTAACATCACATGGTTACACCTTACTCTCATCTTATTATCTCATCTTTTTCCATCATGTTTTTGTTGATATAGTTTTGGTTCTGTCCTCGTGTGTGTGTGTGTTTTCCTAATGTATGCTAGCTTACACCTACTATATGTCTCTCCATTGCCTTTGAAAGTGATATTTGTGTTCTGTTCTCTCAAGATTGTACAGTTCTATGATCCACAGTCACAAAACCTCATCCCCTGCTAATGTATCCCCTCCCTAAATTATTTTGTATTCTTTTAGGATATATTCTATGTATGCTTAGGTGTACATGTTTTTTTCCCTGTTAAACTTCTTGGGACAGAAATCATTTCACTTTTTTTCTTTGTATCTCCAGTGTTAGGCTACATAGTTGTTCAGTCATTCAGTCCTGTAGGATTCTTTGTGACCCCATGGACTTGTCTAGGGGTGGGGTGGGAGAGATTTCTTGTCAAAGATACTCGAGCAGTTTGCCATTTCCTTCTGTCATGTGTCCCTGTTTTATAGAGGAAGAATTGAGGCAACTAGGGGTTAAGTGACTTGCCCAGGGTAGCTAGTAAGAGTCCGAGGCCAGATTTGAACTCAGATCTTCCTGACTCCAGACCTAACTGCTCTGTCTGCTATACCACCTAGTTGCCCCTGATACATAGTAGGTGCTTTATAATTGTTTGTTGATTGATTTACATAGAAATGACAGTTACATATCAGGAAGGGTTATGCCATTTAATTAGTTATTCAAGGTACACTGTACTCATTCAGCTGGAAAAGATTGTAGTTAAGCTAACTAATCTCACAGTTTTCTAGTTCTTGTCTTATATGTTCAGTAGCTAGGTAGCACAGTGAATAGAGCCCTTGGCTTGGCATCAGAAAGACCTGAGCTCAAATCTGACCTCAGACACAGAAGCTGCGTGACCCTGAGCAAGACACTTAATTGCTTTTTGCCTCAGTTTCCTGATATGTAAAATGGGGTTAATAATAGCATCTACCTCCCAGAGCTGTTGTCAGGATCAATGAAATTATATCTGTAAAACACTTAGCCCTGTACCTGGCACATAGTAAGCGCTATATAAATATTAGCTATCATCATCAGTTTGGAGATTATATACTGTCCATAATCCACCAGAACTGATATGAGGTGATTTTGCAATTATCCTTTCCAAAACCTCAGATTTGACAGGGTAGATCTGATAATGTTTGTATGAGACATATCTGCATAGCTTTCACTATAACTGCTTCATACTCTTTCTTTAGCGCCTGGTATATGTTTGGTATCTCATCACAACCGGATGCAAATTCTTCACATGTTTCAAGCATGGTTTCAGTATGTCTGTTCAATAATTGAATCAGCATCTAGTAAGTGTCTTCTAAAAGAAATGCTAATAAAAGCATATATCTAATGCTTTAAGATTTATAAATCACTTTACCGTTATCCACAGGTGTGCTGGTAAATGTTTAACTATTTAGCAAGCAGCTGTGTGGGGGGGGGGAAGGACAACAACCGTATGGCAGGACATACTTTTAAGTTTAATCTGCATTTTATATATATTAACATTTCTCCATCACTTAAGGCCAGGCAATCAAGGAAACAATAAAGCAAGACCTGATTTGTAGTGTTTGCAAGTTTCTGAGGTGTAATTATTCATACTGAAAATTTAACAATCAACTCCAGTTGGAACTAGCTCCAGTGTACCCCTTTATCTAATTTGAGCCTCCAACAACTCTGTGAGATTGGTACTACAGGTGTGATGATACCTGTTTTACAGATGGACAAAACAGAGGTTTAAAGAAATTAAAGAAATTTGCCCATGGCTACACGTAAGCGGTGAGTTTTAGAGGTAGGCTCCAAATCCAATTTTCTATCCACAGTGCCACCCATCCCTTCATTTAGGATTGTGCAAGAGACTCTGTTGGTTAAAAAAGGTCCAACCCCATTCATTATTTCTGTGCTAAGGAACATAGGGATAATTGCATTAAGTGATAAAAAGAGGATAAGGAGACCCAGAAGACCAGTAAGAGTTAATGAAAGGCTAGCAAAAAAAGAAAAGTTCAACTTTCAACACCTTCACCACCCAAGCTGGAATCAGTCCTACCAAGTAATGTTGGCTGATTGATTCTGCCTTTGATGGCTGAGGCATTGATAGGAAGGGAAGGGAACAAGTGTTAATTAGGTACCTATTATATGTGCTACCAGGTGAAGATATAGACAGAAAAAAAGTGTATGTATACACACATATATTTACACACATATGTATACATGTGTATACATACATGTCCTTGCTTTTAACAACTTCAGCGTCTACTGGGAGAACTTTTTCTTAGATGCCCTAGGGGTAATTTTCAACCTTGTTTCGGTGAGACGTAGGATGTTTCTCTTGATCTTAAGAAATGTTTTAAAAAAATTTTAAACCAAGAAAAATCACTTTTATTTATTTTTTAAAAATACTACATAACTCTGAATCTCAGCTATTGACACGGGTCTGTAGAACTTTTTTTTGTTTTTTTGTTTTACCATTCTTAAAAGCTTTTTATTAAGTGTTTAGCACAGTACCTGGCACATTGTAGGCTCTTTATAAATGCTTAATAGTTTTTTCTTAAAAATTTATATAATCTTAAACCTTCTTCTTTCCCTCTGGCTTCTGTTTCTTTCATGCCACAGCTTTCCCATCCCTTCCCTCCTCACCATTAAGAGTGGAATGTAAGCTCACTGAGAGCAGGAACTGTTTATTACCATCATCATGATTATTATTGGCCTGACACATAGCAGCCTCTACATAGATGCTAGTTGACTAAACTAGTTGACTGGTCGATGCTAAAGAGGTCCAGAGAAGGAATTTTATCGGTCCACAGAATCATTTTGAGTGGAGAAAAATTGCTTTATAGAACTCTTGGAAGGGAGAGTACAGGACGGAACAGATTGAACAAGAGACAGTAGGGTGTCGCAACTCCAGTAAGACGGCTTGTCGTTTCTCTGGAGAGTTGTCGGCTCACTGTGATTTCAATCATGACTGAGCCACAACAACCCAATCTGCTTTCCTCTTTGCCACATCCTTTTTTCTTTCCTTTTTTTTTCTTTTAGCCTGCAATGTAAAAACCCCATACATAATCTATTCAAATTTTTACAGCTAGAGGAAATAAGATGTAGGAACAGAAAATAGAAAAAGTACAGTAATAAGTATTTTATTCTTACTTTTAAAAAAAAGTTTTATTGATGTCTATTTTAACCATCTTTGCTTTTCTGAATATCATCTCCTCTTTTCTCCTAAACTTCCATCTTGTGAACTGAACCATTGTAACAAATAAATAGTTAAGCAACAAACAGAACCAAAGCCAGCGTATCCCCAGTGCCTAGCACGGAGCTTTTGCCAAGGCGTGTGGGGTGGAGTGGAGATCTCTTCCGTTATCTGCTCCCTAGGACTGTTATTGGTTTTTCAATTAATGTTGCACTTCCTTTTTTTAAGTGACCTTTTCATGAACATTGTTGTAGTCAGTGTGCAGATTCTTGTGCATAGGGTACTACAGATCACCCCACGTGGCTCTGAATTACTTACATTTATTATATTCCTACTGCATGATGCGATGCTCTTGAAAATGCTTTTTAATTTATTATTAATAACTGACATCATGATCTGCAATGTTATTGTAAGGTAGGAATTCACCTCAGTGGTGCAGCAGAGAAAGTGCAGCTGGATTTGGAGTCAGGAAGATCTGAGTTCAAATCCGATTTGATAGTTGTGTGATCCTGGGCAAATCACTTCATCTCTCTGTCTCAGTTTCCTTATCTGTAAAGTAGGGATGATAATGGCCTTCTACCTCCCAGAGTTGTGCAGATTGAGTGAGATAATAATTGTAAAGCACTCAGTACACCTGGAATACAGTAGACACTATATAAATGCTAGCTACTGTTATATTTGCTGTTGTTGTTATTTATCCTTATAAGAATTCTGTAATGGAGTGGCAGCTTGGGGGTACAGTGGACAAAATGCCAGACCTTGAGACTCATCTGCCCTGAGTTCAAATCTGGCTTACTAAATGTGTGACCCTGGGCAAGTCACTTACGTCTGTTTGCCTCAGTTTTCTCATCTGTAAAATGAGCTGGAGAAGGAAAAGGCAAACCACTTCAGGATCTTTGCTTAGAAAACCCCAAATGGGGTCACAAAGAATTGGATACCACTGATCAATAATAGTCAGTTGGGAGGAAAAGAGAAATATTTTTATCTTTCTTTTACAGATAAGGAAACAGAGGCTTTTGCTCCTTAGTGTCACTTATAGGAAAAAGAGCAGTGGACTTGAAGTCAGAGGCTCTGAATACAAATCCCATCTCTCTTGACTTACTGCGATGACCATGGGCAAATAACTAAAGTTTTTGGGCCCTCTCTTCCTTCCCCTGCCATGGGAGGGAGTCAGACTCCAAGGTCTTGGAGGGCTCTTTCATTTCTTTATCTGTTATCCTGCTAAGTGTTGGCAGTAGGGTTTGAACTCAAGACTTGGCCTCTTCCATATGACATTTCTTAAATCATCTTGTGAAATAGAATGGAAACAAAAGAGAATTTTTTTTAGCAGAATCTGTGGTTTCATTTTGATTTCTATACCCCCCAGTGCTTAGCACTGCCCCCACCACATGGGAGTCTCATCATTAGATTCCATCTGGAAGGGATCTTAGAGGCCATCTGGTCCCATCCTTTCATTTTTACATATAGGGAAAGTGAGGCTGAAAGAAATTAAGTGATTTGCCCAGAGTCACACAGACACTAACTGTCTAGGATGGAATGAAAGGCTTAATGATTGATCTGCTGGTGAGTGTATAGATTTCATGTATATACAGTAGACAATTGTTATACTAGGGATCCATCCTTGGAGAAGAGACAGGTTTGACCTTTTGTTCCAAAATCATCTAGATAGATTAATGGAGCATTAAAAGAACCTTGGGCATTTGTAGGCAAGGCAAGGGGAAAGAGTCTGGTTTCTCTCTCATGTTTTCCAAGAAGGACTATTAGGGCTTTCCACAACAAAGCTCAGGGATATTTTTTTTGGACCTGGAGTCAAGAAGGCCTGAGTTAAGATCTGGCCTCAGATGCTTACTAGCTTTGTGATCCTGGAAAAGTCACCTAACAGTTGTCTGCCTTAGTTTCCTCGATTGTAAAATGGAGATAATAATAGGACTTAGATCCTAGGGTTGTTGTGAGGATCACATGAGATAATTATAAAGCGCTTAGCAAGCACCTAGCTCTTAGTAGGTGCTACATAAATGTTAGCTGTTGCTCGAGACAGAACACATCCTGCAGGGAGCAATTCTAAGCCACTCTTTAAGCCTGTACGTTCGAGAAGTTTTGTTTGCTTGTCAAAAAAGTCTGTCTTAAGGGTGAGAAGTAAACTGTAGCACTAAGAAGGAATCCTTTTGTTTTAAAATTGTTCACTGTCAGGAATTAAAACAGGCTTCTTAAAAATAACCAACAGTTGCCTAGACAAGCATCCTAATATTTAAAAAGGGTCCCTTTATGGAAGTGTGACCTTGAAGTATTTCTTATTATTTTAAAGGGAATGACATTAGATGACTTTTCTGGTATTCTTTCCCTTCATACTCTTTAAAAAAAATAACAGTGACATAACTAAATTTATTTAGCAACTATTTACATCTAAATTAATCCATTTCAATTTTCAAAGTATAAAGCCTTTTTTGATCTTTCTCTGTTGTCTTAATTGCATCATCCTATTCCAATACATTAATGTACCACAGTTTATTTATCCTTTTATTGTTGGACAATTAATTTGCTTCATTTTTTTTATAGTTACAAATACAGCCACTAGGAAAAATTATTGACCAGAGATACCTTTTTAAAATAATATTTTTATTACGTTCCCATCAGTGAATTTATAAAGTCAGTGGTTGTGGTTATTTTGGTAATTTTTTAACTGCTCTCCTTAAAGATTCTGTAAGTTTACAATTCTACCAGCAATGAATAAGTGTACCTATTTCTCCCCAACTTCCCCAACACTGATCTTCTTACATTATTACTGCCCCACTTAGGGTATGAGCTCCATGAGATGATCTCCCTTCTGTTTGTATCTCCAGTGCTTACTCTTTTTCACTCATTAAGTGCTTCAAAATGCCTTTTCATTCCTTCGTTGGTTCATTTCATTCTTTCACATTATATGTATATATTTTTTTGTCAATGTTATGATTGAGAGGTAGAACCTGGGTAGTTTTCATTTCTTTGTTAATGTGTGATAGTGGGCGTTTTTCAAGAGATTTTTTAAAAAACCTGTACCACTGCTTTAGACAATTTGCTTTACATACACACACACATGTGCACGCACACACAAATTTGATTTTCTAGTCATTTGTAGACATGTGAATTATATTTATATTGAGAAAATAAAGATATAGAATGGACCTTTCACAGTTTGAACTACGTATTGTTAAAATATGCTACAGATATATACCAGATGAAACTGTTTTGGAGAAAGAACGTTCACTATTTATTAAATATCCCTTCCAAGGGGAATATATTAACACCCTGGATTTATATACTTGGGTTTATAACTTCATTTTAAATTGACTAAGTCATGAAATATCTTAACCAAAAAAGAATACAAAATAATATGTGATATATAATACAAGATGACATATAATATCACAATATAATACAATGTAATTATACTATAACACAATATAATATTTTGCTATAATAACATAATAATACTCTATAATAATATAATTACAATGGAATTTAAAGGATTTCAGATTCTCAAGGGCTAGAGTAGACACAGTGGGAAGACCACTCCACAGAGATGGCTGCTTTGTGTTTTGAAAAGTCTCCAATTTTTTTCTTTTGGTCTGTTTTATTCTTTCATAACTTGACTGATATGAAAATATGTTTTACATGATTGCACATATATAACCTGTATCAAATTGCTTACTGTCAGAGGGAGGAGAGGGAGAGAATTCAGAAGTCAAAAATTTTTTTAAATGAATGTTAAAATTTGTCTTTCCATGTAATTGGAAAAAAATAAAATACTATCAAAAATTTTTAAGGTATTTTTTAAAAGCACAAAGGAAAGCCTCCAAAGAATGAGATCTCACCAGTCATATTCTCTTGATAATGCCCAATGCCTCATGACCTTCCTTGTTTGTTTGGGAAAATAATTTCTTGTGGCATCCCTGTCTTAGCTTTCCTTCATGTAGAGAAACTCCCTGCATTTGTACAGATCAATAATGTGTCCATAACTCATAGCTTAGAAAATTGCCTGAGGGGTTGAAAGATTCCATCTTATCTCCCACCCTCTTTCTCCCACAAAGATATTGATTCGAATGGGATTCAGAAGAAGGTAGAGTTAATTTAGCTAGCATTCATATGGGGCTTTAAAATTTGCAAAGGACTTTATAAATATGATCTCATTTGATCTTCTTGGCTACCCTGGGAGGTAAGTGCTATTATGATCCCCATTTTACAGATGAGGGAGGTAAGGTTTTAACTAGAGGTTAAGTGACTTGCCCAGGGTCACACAGTTAATAAATGTCTGAGGCAGAATTTGAACTTGAGTCTTCCTGACCCCAGGTCTAATCCTCTACCTACTAAACCACCTCGTTGCTTCAGTCAAGGCTAGAATCTTGAAATGTCAGTAGGAAGGAACCTCAGAAGGGGCCTCCAACCCAGTGTGCACTTGAGGTGGAATACCTTCTACAATATCTCTCTGATAACAGGTTAAGTGGTTTGAAGAGCCACACTGTCAGTATTTGATCAAGGCAGGATTTGAACCCAGGTCTTCCTGACTAAAAATTTGGCTCTCTTTCCATATCCACTATTTCATACTGTCTCTCTTTCCAGGAGAATTTGCTTTCTATATTAAGAGTAAAGCCAAATATAGTGAGTTCATGTAAATCTTGAAATTGGGCATCAGGAAGGTCTGACCAATTTCTATTTCATTAGAAGAACAAATAGCAATGTACAAATATCTTAATTTTAGCTGTGGATACTTCTCTAAGCCATTAGTCGACAAAACCTGTCTGTAATTCAAACTTTCATTGACATAAAGCTGCAAGGGACTGAAGGCACTGCAGAGGCTGTATGGTCGAATCCCCCATTTTACAAATAAGGAAACTGATACCCAAGGAGGTTACCCAAGATCCATCACATATTATGCATCTAATTTGGGAGTTGAACTTGGGCTCTCTTAAAGCTAGCCAGCCCTCTTTCCACATATTCCTAATATTAAATGTATGATGTACAGAGGTTTGAAAGTGTATGTGTAGTTAAGTTTTAGTGACATTAAAATGCTTCTGGATAATGTTGAGATTAGCCAACTTTTGTTGACATGGATGTATCTAACCAAAAGGAATGCTTCCTTTTAAAAAAAATTTTAAATTTCAATTAATTAAATTAATAAACATCTCCTTTCTTTTTCTTCCACCTCCCCCCCATTACAAAAAAAAAAGATGGGGTACATTTTAACAAATATGAGAAGTTAAAACTAATTCTTGCATTGACCATCTTCTCAATCAGAACCCAAGCTGATCATCTTTCTTTCAGGAGGAGGGGATCCTTCTTCATTACTTGAGTTGATTGAGGTTATTAAGTATTCCAAAGTTGTTTGTTATTACAATGTTATGTTATGGTTCTGATTCTGTTTATTCCACTCTATATTAGTTCATACAGGTCTCCTCAGATTTCTTTGAAATCACGACATTTATTTTTTATGGCAAGTAGTATTCTATTACATCCATATAATCGAATTTGTTTAGTCATTCCTCCATTGATGGACACCCCCATGGTTTTTAGTTCTTTGCCAAGACAAAAAAAGCTGCTATAAATATGTGGAAGTCCTCAAAAGGTAGTGCTAGGTGATGAAGAGGATAGAGTACTGGGCTTGGGATCAGGACAAATTAGATACTTACTAGTTGCGTGACCCTGGGCAAGTCACTTAACCCTGTTTGCCTCAGGTTCTTCAGCTACAAAATGAACAGAAGAAGGAAATGGCAAACCACTCTAGTATCTTTACCAAGAAAACCCCAAATGTCCAACCCAGTTGGACAAGACTGAACAACAGCAAAAAGGGGGTCCAGTGGGCAGAGGGTAGAACTCAGAGTGAGGAAGACCTGAGTTCAAATCCTGCCTCAGACATTTACTAGCTGTGTGGCCCTGGGCAAGTCACTAGCACAGTGTCTTTCTGCCTCATTTTCCTCTTTTGTTGAATGGGAATAAAAAAGAATCTACACCTGTGGTTGTTGTGAGGATCAATGATGTTTGCTTTGCAAACATTAAAGTACTGTATCAATACTAGCATTTACTAATGTTATTAATGCAGGGAAGGGGTAGATAGCCCTACTCCCTTCTACCAATCACTTGTGGCATTGTGTTCAAGCATTGTAATAATTTGGTTGCACATTTAAGGTTGTGGATTTTTTTGGTATGTTTTATTTACTCCATTAAATATTTATCAATTAAATGTAAATTTTTTTTAACATTCATGTTTTTAAAATCTTGAGTTACAAATTCTCCTGCCCTTTCCCCACCCTTACAGAAGGCAAGCAATATATTGATTATACTTGTAAAGTCATGTAAAACATATTTCCATATTAGCTATGTTGCAAAAGACAACACACACACACACACACACACACACACACACACACACACAAACCAAGAAAAATAAAAGTGAAAAAAGTATGCTAAGATTATAGATTTTCAAATGGAGAAAACAACTGAACCTAGGAGGTACTGTGGATAGAGGATCAGACCTGAAGTCAGGAAGACCAGACTTCAAATCCAGCTTCAAACACTTCCTACCTCTGTGACCCTGGGCAAGGCACCTAACCTGCTTATTTGCCTCAGTTTCCTCATCTGTAGTAGCACCTACCTCCCAGGGTTGTTGTGAGGATCAAATAAGATAATAATTGTAAAGTGCTTAATACAGTACCTGGCACATAGTAGGTGCTATATAAATGTCAGTTATTATTATTATTTAAATAGGGACGATGGTAGCACCCACCTTCCAGGGCTATTGTGAGGATCAAATAAATGTTAGCTATTCTTGTTAAAGTCATCCTTTATAGAGCGGAGAGAACGAGATAAATCCAGTTGTCATGTTTCGAAGCTGACTTCATGCGCCCGTGGATGTAGGGGAGGGATGGTGTTCCTATCACTCTGTAATCCCCGACACCCTAAATGCAGTGATGTGTCAAGAAGGTAATTGAATTACTGACAAAGAGCAACCTTTCTGTCCCTGAGCTGAGCCAAAAGCCTCTTTCCGAAAGTCCCGGGAGAAGGGTGGCCCCAGCTGAGGCTGGCCGCTAGCCAGCAGCCTAAGATGCCTCTTTCTTTGCGTTGGACAGAAATGTCGGAACCCGGTTCAGGATGCCTCCGGGTGTGGACCCACGAAGGAACCAAAGCTGGGGAGGCGGGGGGGAGGTAAATATGCAATTTACCTTTGTCTCAGGAGCCCAAGAATTTTGTACTCGGCCTGAGAGTGGAGACTTATGGCTGCGGATGCTTCCTGGTCCCCCAGGGCTCTTGGTAAGAATTGCTGGCAGCTTATATACACTGTTTTTCTTGGGCTCCCTTTTGCAGAGTGGTTGCCTCCTGGGCCCCCCAAATCGTGCCAATTCGAAGTTGACTTGCTCTGAATATGTAAGCATGAGCAAACACTGTGTGAGTGCGCGCGTGTGCATGTGTGCGTGTGTTGGGGAGACAAGGGAGGGAAGGCGTGAAAGCAGGAATGTGTGGGTGGGTGTGGCGGAGTTGGGGAAAAGCAGAGGAGGAAGTGGTTTTCCAGAGAGGTCTAATTGAAGTAGGGTGGAGAATGTGGACTCAGAGATCTGGATTGGAATTACCAGCCCTGCCCACTTGCAACCTCAGTCTATCTGTCAGTTCATCTTTTTGTTCGTTCGCTTGTTTAATCTTTTCTTTTTTTGTCAGTTGTGTATGACTCTCTGGGACTCCATTTGGGGTTTCTTGACAGAGATACTGGGGTGGTTTGCCATTTCCTTCCCCAGCTCATTTTAGCAAATGAGGAAACTGAGGCAAGCTGTGTTAAGTGACTTACCCAGGGTCACACGTCAACCATTTATTAAATGTCTGCTACCTGTCAGGTTAGGCACTGGAAATAGAACAAAACGAAATGGTTCCTGTCTTCTAGGAGTTTACATTCTATTGGGGGAGAGGTCATTTATTAAGGGAGCATAGCATGGTTGCTAGTGTGCTGGGCTTAGAGTCTGAAAGGCTGGGGTTCAGAGACTGTTTTTGAAACTTGCTAGCTCTGTAGCCCTCAGGCAAGTTCACTGTAAGTTTCTTGCCTCAGTTTCCATATCTGTGAAAGAGAAAGTTGGACTAGAATGACCTCTAAGGTCCCCTTCAGCTTTAAATCTATTAAACCCTCCCCCCAATATATTTAGGTACATGAGAAAGTCATTGTACTTCTTCTCTCAACCTCAATTTCCACATCTGTAAAAAAGAGTCAGACTAGATAACCTCTGGAGGCTCGACTAAATGACTTCTTAAGGCATCTCACTCCTTTGTCCCGTAGTTTCCTCATCTGAAAAATTAGGGAGTTGGGCTTCTGAGGTCCCTTCTAGCTCTCAGTCTAGTATCCTGACCGCCTTTACAACAAGTCACTTCTTTCTGGGCCTCAGTTTCCCCAGCTGTAAAACAAAGGGGTTAAACTAGATGGCCTCTGATGTTCCTTGCAGGTTTTGATGTTAGAACTCTGAAGCAAGTGATGTTATTAGTGACCATCAGTGGAAAAACTGGAACATTTGGAAGTTTCCTTTGGAGAGCCAGCTGCTTCTTTTCTTTTCCTTTCCTGAAAACAAAAGCCACATCTTCCTTTTCATTTTTTTTCCCCTTCTTATGTTTCCACTGGGTGGTGCTGCAGGAATTCCTACCTTCTGCCTCTGAGGGGCACTTCCCAGAAAGACGCCTCGCCCGCATAATAGGAGGAAGTCCCGATTTAGAAAGTTTTTACAGTTTCTACACAATAGGAAAAAAAGCTGGAGGATGCTCTGTCAGGAAATCTTGGAGTTTGGGGAGATGGAAAAGCGGCCATTGTTTTGTTGGAGTGAGGGTGTTGTTAATGCGGTGTGTTGGGGGAAGGACTGTCCTGACTTTCATGGACTTGATTAGCATCTGGCTCCCTAAGAGTTTTCAGGCTCACTTATTTTCAGCCTAGGCTGTGACTTGTCCAGGGTCACACAGCTACTGTGTGTCAGGGGCAATATCATCATTGTTTCAACAATAAAAAACAACAACTGTCATTTATGTGGCACTTTAAGTGCCTTACAAATCTTATGTGATTTGATCCTCACAACAACCCTGAGGGGAGAGAGCTATTATTTTTTATATATTTTAGAAATGAAGAAACTGAGGCAGACACAAGTTAAGAGACTGGCCCAGGGTCATACAGCTAGAAAAAGTCAGAGGCTGGATTTGAACTCAGATCTTCCTGATTCTAGGCCAAGCATTCCCTCCACTCACCTGAGTACCCATTGCTTTGACTCCAACTCCAGATCTCTAGATGCCGAGATGTATGCTGTTGCTAATAATAATTAGCCGTTTCATTCAGTTACAAAAATCAGTTATTTTATCTACCTGCCCAACATTCCATAGGATAATATTATTAATCATTTATTATTTATTATAAAATACTAGATATCATATAATGTATTGTTTTATTATATATTTTATATTATATGTTACACATAATATATAGTAGGACAATGTTGTTATTATAATAGCCAGCATTTATATAGTGATGTAAGATTTGCAAAGCACTTTTATATCAACTGATTTAATCCTCACAACAATACTGGGAGGTAGGTGCTATTATTATTTCCATTTCACAGATGGGAAAAGTGAGGCAGACAGAGGTGAAATGACTTGTCCAGGTTCACACAGCTTGCATGTGATTTGAACTCAGGTCTTCCTGACTCCAGGCTTGGTGCTCTATCCACTGTGCCGCCTAGCTGCCTCCAATGTTACGTATAAAGAAATTATGGCAGGATGGCAATTTATCCTAGAACTGTTTCTATTTATACTTTATGAAAAAAAGATGAGAATAAGATTTCCCAGTACCATGATTTCACAAATAAAGGAAATTCTCAGTATAGAAATTCCCTTTTCCAATGAAGACCAGCAACTCATGTACAGCTGATACTCTTGAAAAGTGAGGGGAACAGAGAAATTAAGTGACTTGCCCAGGGTCACTCAGCCAGTAGAGGAAGAACTTGAACCTAAATCTTCCTAACTCTGAGACCAGTTCTAGTCAGCCAGCTCTCTCGCCACTTTGCCAGGCAGATTTCTGCTACTGTGGTGGCCACCACCACCTCTACTATCAACTTGACTAGAATTTTGTTTCTTGAGCCAAAATTACATCTGTTAGGTTTTTTCTTTTAAAATATTTTTATGTAACTTTAAAATATTTGTAGTCTTTTTTCAAATATGACCTTCTCCTTTACCTATCCATCCATCTCAAAAGAATAAAAAAGACAAAAAAAACAATTTCAGCAAAACTAATCCATCAGCCGAGTCTGACAGTGTCTATACCCACAGAGCCTTACCTTTGCTGAAAACAGATGGGGAAGTATCTTTTCTCATCCCATGAGTCATTCCTATAGAGTATTAGTTGAGGATGGAAAATATGCAAAGCAGTACAGAGATATTTGTCCCAGCACTGGGGGCTTCTGTGCTGTCATAGCCAGATACAAACTGGAAGAACCAGAAGAACCTCTTGGTGCCGACCAAAAATAAACAAGGAAATTTCCTGCTTTGACTCCTGAGGGTGAGGGTGGGGGACAGGACAAGCCTTCATTCCCTTCAGAATGGGAGATGAGGCTTTTTTCAGAGCTGTCTCCACTTTCCTGAGTGAAGAATGAACCCACTGTTACAACAGAAAACCCGTCTTTGGGATGAGTAAGATACTTGAGGATTTGGCAGGACCCATTTAGAACTGGAGTGCTGGAGGAGAGAGCTAACATCTGGCTTTCCCTATTATATTTGGCACTGGGCGTTTGTAGCTTGAGAGGCATCCTGGTGTAGGAGCTAGAGTGTCAGATTTGGCATCTGGAATAATAGCATTTTTAATATTTGCAAAGCACTTTACAAACATTAACTCACTTTATCCTTTGGAGGGGGGGCTAACCCTATTTTAAATATATGGAAACTGAGGCATAGAGAGGTTAAATGATCTGCGCAGGGTCACATAGCTAGTAAGTGTCTGAGGCAAGTCTAGCTGCTCTGTCCTCTGGGACAGCTGCTTCTAAAACCTGAGTTTGAATCTTACCATAAATAGTAGGTGTGGGATCTTGGGCAATTCTGTTTACTCTCTGTGGGTCTTAGCTTCATCATCTGTAAAAACAAGAAGATTGGCCTAGATGGTCTATGAGGTCTCTTCCAAATCAAAGTCTATGATGTTTAAAATTCAGAGTCACTGGATCCAAGTTAAAATGTAAATTTTGAGGTTTACTACCTTAGCGGACTAGGTAATGAAGTGAATGGAGTGCTTGCCATAGAGTCGAGAAGACTTATTTTCTTGAATTCAAATCAGATTTCAGACACTAACTAGTTATATGCCCCTGGGCAAGTCATTTAACCCTATTTGCCTCAGTTTCCTCATCTTTAAATGAGCTGAAGAAGGAAATGGCAAATCACTTCAGTATGTCTGCCAAGAAAACCCAGATGGGATCATGAAGAGTCAGTTACAACTGAAATGACTGAACAAAACCTATGTGACTTTGGGCAAGTTTCCTCATCTATAAAATGGGCACAGTAATGGCACTTAAGGCACAGAGTTTTTGTGAGAACAAAACAAATAAATTTCTGTAAAGTGCTTCAAGGGATCATGAAGGGACAACTGGATGGATGTTAGAAGCCATCCAACCTAGAGAGGTGAACTCATTTGTCCAGGGTGCCCCCAGTAATAATCCTAGCTAATAAGTGTATTAAAATTTAAATAGCACTTTACATGCATCATGTCATTTGACCTTCACAAGAACCTTGCTATTATTTTCATTTTACTTATGAGAAATCCCATGTGAGAGCAGTGTAGTGACTTGCCCAGGGTCAAACAGCTAACACAGATCCGACATGGGATTCAAACCCAGGTTTTGTACTCCACAACCAATGTTCTGTTCACTGTCATATGACCTCCCTATTAAGCCATGCTGAAGGAGGTGGGACTTGAACCCAGGTCTTCTGAATCCAAATCCATCTCTCTTTCCACTGTACCATACTGCCCCTTCAACAGGAGCCATTTTTTTATGGTTGGGATGTTTTGATACTGTATATGTTACAACTATGTGCTTTTGGATTTCTTCATGGTCAAGTCATCATCACACATAATGTAGGGTCTTTGGCTTTAGAGTTGGAGGGGAACTTAGGGCCCACTGAGTCAAACCTACTGACTTAAAAGTTGAGGAGAGTGAAGCTCAGGAAAGGTGACTCCCCCAAGGTGCAAGAACTCTGATTCCCTATCTATTGCTTAAGTTAAAATAATAGCTCCATTTGATTTTTCTAGCAGATTTCATTTGAGGCCAAATAAAATAGTTGATAGAAGGCCATTATTAGAGTTGAGAAGACCTGGGTTCAATTCTTTACATCATGGCAATGTGACCCTGTGCAAATCATTAAAGCTCTCAGTGTCCTGAAGCAATTCTCTCAGGGTATAAGTTGGAAGGTGAATCATCCATGGAGGGAGTTTCCAAATCCAGGATTTTCCCTGGACTTTGGAAATCACAGGTTCAACTGTCCCCCTCCCCCCAATACTCAGTTGTACAATTATTCTGATTAGTTGTGAATTTTCATTTACTGGGAATTTCTTCATTGTATCATGTCTAATGAATTACATTCTCAGTTTCATAGTCTCCTAAGATAAAATGCATTTAAAATTTTTTAAAAATAAGTTTGATTAGTATCTTTTGTCTGTAACAACAAAAATAACTTACAGTTATGCAAAACATGATCATTTCTAGATTATTTTCCCTTCCCCCTCTGCCCTTCAGCTGGAATCGAACCCTCTGTTGTTCATTGGGCAAATTTGTGATTGAGTCTGACAGGGTCTGCAGTTTTCTGCCCTGGTAGTTCCCCACCTCTCCCAAGAGGAGAGTGATCTATTTCATTTGTCTATTTCTGGAGCTTTATTAGTTTTTTTAATTCCTCAGAATCTGGCTTCCTTCTAGTGTTTAGTGCTAGGGTTAAAAAGATGAAAATTGCTTACCCTGTAGAAGCTCCTTTCATATCCCTAATGCTTAGCACAGTGCCCAGCACATAGTAGGTGCTTAATAAATCTTTATTGACTCTGGTATTTGGAATGAATGAATGGAGCATTTTATTAAGTGCCTTCTTGGGGCAAGACACTGATAGTATCTGCTTTGAAGTAGTTATATTCTAATGGGCAAACAACACCTGTGGAAGTGGAGGGAAACCATATGGCAAACTAGTGTAGCTCAGTGGACAGAGTGCTGATCTTGGAGCCAGAAAGACTTGGGTTCCAGTCTTACCTCTGAAATATAACCATCCGTGTGACTTTGGATAAGTCATTTGGGATTGCTATTCTGTAAAACCACAAGATTGGATTATATTACCTCTGTGTTACTCTTCCAGCTACATATTCATGATCTTTTTGCTGACATTTTAAATATGTTACTTTATTTTACATTTTTATTGGTATCTGTTATTTTTACATCACCTGAGACTCTGAATATATTTCACTTTCTCCCCTCATTCATCTAGCTGTCTCTACCTTGTAACACAAGAATAAAAAATAAAGAAGAGGAAAGCAAAGTGGTTCTGTAAAACAAACCAATCCATCTACCCATTCTGATGATGAGTGCCACCCTACCACATCCATAGCCCCCCTCCCCCCAAAAGAAAGAAGGGAAGTGAATTTTCTCATTTCTTCTCTGCTCCCATTATAATTACAGTCAGTCAGTAAACACTTATTAAACACCCGAGGTAAACAAAACCCTGGTAAAACTGTCTTGGCAGACAGGCTAAACCAGGTTGAGAGTACTTGGCAGGTCTCAAATACATTGGTGAGTTAGAGGGATGTCCAGGCCAAGCATGTGAAGATTTCCCCCAGCAGAATGAGCTGGAGTTTGTTCCATTGGCCATGAAAGTGGCTGAAGCAGGTGCTGTGGAGCACTTAGAGCTTGATCAGCTATCAAAGAGGCCAAGGTCATCCACTGTATTCCAGGACGTTGCTATTTGTCACGACTTTTGTCTTGCCACTGGACTTCAACGACTCTGAGGAGATAATGAGACTGACAACTTTGTGCAAATCTGCCTCCCTGAAATCCAGTGTTCTCTGTCTCTTTCTGTCTCTGTCTCTCTCTCTTTCTCTCTGTCTCTCTGTCTCTCTCTTTCTCTGTCTCTCACACACGTCAAGACATCACCTGGTCCTCTTCAAAAGTCAAAGATGAACAATGACAATTAAGCACCTACTATGACAAAAGATAGTCCCTGCCCTCAATGTAATGGGGATGATAACATTCAAACAACTATGAACAGACAATATATATTGGATAAATCAATTGATCGATAAACATTTCTTAGGTGCCTCCTATGTGCTAGGCACTGTGCTAAGCCAGGAATGTACAAAAAGAGGCAAAAGACAATCCCTGCCCTCCATGACAGACAGTCAACAGAGTGAATATAATTGAATTAAGGAGGTTTAGAAAAGGTTTCCTGTAGAAGGTGGAATTTTAGCTCGTACTTCAAGCAAATTCATTTTCCTTCGTGTGTATGCATTAATCATTTTCATTGGTATAGTCATTGTGTAGATTTTTCTTCTGGTTTTATTTGAAATTACTCTGTAGGACAGGACCTACAGACCATTTTGTATCATGGAACCAACCCCTTTTCCCCGGCCTTGGCTATCTGGTAAAGTGTATGGATACTGGCTCAGAATAATATTTTTATATACATAAAATGAAGTACATAGAGTTACAAAGGAAACCAATTATACGAACATTCAATTATCAACATAGTAAGAAAAAAGCAAGTTCACAGATCCTATCTTTTGAAGGTTTTGTTGCACAAAGTAAAAAGTGTTACTCTGGAGAGGATTAAGGCATAGAAAAAGTCCAAATGATTTTGCCCAGGAAGCCAGACTAGCAACATTCCTATGTGTTGGGTTCGGAGGTTAAACCAAACCTGACACCAGGCAAAATCAGACCAGAGTAGTGATTACAAACTAGGACAGATGTAAGAGGCCAGATTTCCTGTGGCCCATTTTCCGGTTTCCTGAACTGCAACCTGCAGAAACAGAGGAAGCCAGAAATTAACGAGGAGACCCATGCTAACAATGTCCATCGTCACTCTTGTGGAGCCAGCCTGTGGATGGATACTCACACAAATGAGCCAAAGCCGGTGAACAAAAACACTGAGTGATCCAGCCAGATCTGTAGCCTGAGGGTGTCCGGAAAAGGGCAAGCCATCTGTTTCAAGGGTCTGCAAAGCTTGGGCTTCCCTTTAAGTCCGAGGGTCTGGTTGTGGGGAGGTAAGGGAGACACAGGCAGCCTGAAGCTTTTACAGCTGCCCTGGTCACGCAAGAAATGGTTCCCGTCTTAAGACAGTTAGTTAACCGAGAGTTTTCCCTGGCAAGGCCTTCTAAATCTCTTTCACGGGCATAGTGATATATGAGGGAGGTGGATGTGGTTAACCCATGTGACGATAATGAGTTACAGACTTAGTATTGGGATGTTTGGTGACTACTTAGAGGCTTTGATCTGTCTTGCTTATATTCCCTTAACTGCCCAATAAAACTTTGGTCTGATATTTTCAAAGAATGGATTATGTAGAGATGAATGTGTTTATGATTACAAATAGGCTACAGTATTCTTATCGTGTGAAAATTTTTTTTAATCAGAGTTGTGATTTCATCAAGGTAGAGAGCTCTCTCTACCAAAGCAAATTGGTCTCTTCTCTGAAACAGTATTAATCCCCTGGGGAATGGAATATAGATTTAGAGCTGGAAGCAGCCTTGGAAGTCGGAGTTCAAATACACACATGTACATATACACACATATATATACATACATATACATATATATATATTTTCAATTAACGAGCATTTATTTTCCCTCATACCTCTTTCCCTCCCCCCTGCCCAAAAAAAATTGGGAGGTGAAAGAGAAGGTAAGAAATTGTAAGAAATACACATAGTCAGGCACACACACAGAAAAGCACATGCTGGTCCTGTCTAAAAATGTCTGTCATATTCCGCATCTTGGAGTCTATCACCTTTTTGTCAGGAGGTGGGTAATTTTGTTCATTACTGTTCCCCTGAAATCAGGGTTGGTCATTCCACCGATCAAAGAAAAGCTCTTAACTTTTCAGAGTTCAAACCCTTCACTTTACAGATGAGGAATTTACATTTTACAAATGAGGAGACATAGAAAAATGGATTGACCTACGCAGGGTTACATAGCCAGGATTGTCAGAGGCCGGATTTGAACGCGACTCTTTGTCTTGGAAGATGGTTCTTTATTAACTATACTGTGTTTCCTCCAGTTGAGAGAAGGGAGGATCCTATGATCATAGATTTGGAACTGACTCTCTCCCCTCCTTGTATAAAAAAATTTATTCTGAAAACATTTATTGACTGCTGCTATGTTCTAGAAAGATGGTCCTAGAGGCAGCTCCCCACCTAGATCACTGCCTTGTCATGGAGGAGGACTTCCATAGCTCAATGAAACTATGAACTGTGTTGTGCAGGGTTACCCAAGAGGGGAGTTCTGAGAAAAGGTGATACACTGGAGAAGGAAATGGCAAACTACTCCAGTGTCTTTGTGAAGAAAACCCCACGGACATTGGTCCACAGGGGCCAGAGTCAGACATGACAGTGACTGAAGAGGCAGCCAGGTGGAACAGTAGATAGAATACTGGACCCGGAGTTAGAAGATCTGAGTTCAAAACAAGCCTTAGGTACTTGTAAGCTCTGTAACCCTGGGCAAGTCACTAATTCCTGACTGCCTCAGTTTCCTCATTTGTAAAATGGGGATAATAATAGAACTTACCTCCTAGTGTCATTTTGAATATCAAATGAGAAAATATTTATATTTTGCAAACTTTAAAGTACTTTATAAATGCTGTTATCATGTCTTTTTTATATCATCCTAGTTATTTCCAGTACCTCTCTTCCTCTTAGAGAACCCTATGTGAAAATTAGCATTTTTAAAGACCAAAAAAGGAAAAAAGAAAAAAAATCAATACAATTGATCCATATATTGAAAAAATCTGAAAATATACACAAAGTATAATACTCCCACAAAGGGGGTGGGTTGGGAGGGTCTTTTCTTATTTCTTCATTTTTGCTACCTTAGTTTTATTTTTTTTGTTTGGTTCTTTTCATTTACATCATTGTTGTAATTATCATGTATGTTGTTTTCTTGGCTGTGCCTACTTTACTCTGCATCAATTCATGGAGATCTTTCCATATTTTTTGGATCTGGCCATGGTGGGATTTGTTTTGCTTGACTCTGCATGTTTGTTACAAGGGTTTTGCCTTCCCCCTCCAAATACAAGGTGGTAGGAGGAGGTAGGGAGAAGATGTAGATTTTTGTTAATTAAAAAGAATAGATATAGTATTTTTTTAAAGAGAAAGGAGGTTCCTGTTGTGAAGGTACTTTCAGTATACTAAGGGACACAAGAGAATTGAGGCAAATAAAAGTAATAACCATAATAATAACATATTTATATGGAGATTTGTGTCAGCAAGGCACTTGATATATTTGGAAATATACTTCATTTGACTGAAGTGTTTTATCACATTATCTGTTCTCCCAAATCCAGAATGGTCTTGGAAGTCAACAGAGGTTAAGTGACTTTCCCAGGGTGACACACAGCTAGTTAGTGTCTGAGTTGGGATCTGAGCCCAGATCTTTCTGACACTAAGTCCGGTGTCTTTGTCCAGAGAGGAAGAGTGAAGGAAGGACTTTCTTGTTCAAGGCTCATATCCCCCTGAGGTGGGGGGGAGGGGTCCCAAACAAAATTGCTGCTGGTAGGGAAGCTAGAAACATGATCTCAAGATAGGGGAATCTTCTTTTGCCAGTAGCTCCAGGCAGTGGGTAAACAAGTAGAGTCCCCAGATTCCTATTGCCTGCCTGGTCTCCAGATGTGGGTGTATTTGGAGTGGGTAGGAAAAGCCTGGAGGCAGCCAGGTATAGCCCAGAAAGAATGCTAGCTTTGGGGTCAGGTCTGGGTTGGAATCCCACTTTTTCTGATTCACTGTGTGATGACTTTCACCATGTTGCCTTACTTCTCTGTGCCTCAGTTACCTCAACTGTAAAATTAGGGGCTTGGACTAGATGATCTCTAAGGTCCCTTCACCTCTCTGGTCCTCAGTTTCTTCTTCTGTAAAATAGCAAAGTTGGACTAATGGTCTTTAAGGGCTCTTAACCACCAAGGGTCCTTTGTTACCACACCTGAAAAATGAAGATGTTGGGCTTGACATGTCTAATCTATATCAGATCTCATGGTGTCTAGGGGAGGAGGGAGGGAAGAGAGGGAGGGAGAAGAATTTGGAACTCAAAATTTTGCAAAAATGAATGTTGAATACTATCTTTACATGTAATTGGGGGAAAAATGCTATTAAGAAAAAAAAATTGGGACTTGATGACCTCTAAGGGTCCTTCAGGGGCCGGTAGGGTTAGAACACTGGGTCTAAAGTCCAGGAGATTCATCTTTATGAGTTCAAATCTGGCCTCAGACACTTGTTAGCTGTGTGACCCTGGGCAAGTCACTTAATCCTGTTTGCCTCAGTTACCTCATCTGGAAAATGAGCCGGCGCAGAAAATGGCAAACCACTCCAGTATTTCTGTTAAGAAAATCCCCAATATAGTCATGGAGAGTTGGGTGTGACTGAAATGACTGATCAACAACCAAAGGTCCTTCTGGTCTAAAGTCAGGAGTTCTTAACCTTTCTATGGTTTTGATCCCTTTTGGCAGCCTGGTGGAGTCTTGGACCCTTTAAAAAATCATATTTTTTAAAAAATAAAAGAAAATACATAGGATTACAAAGAAAAGCAATGATGTAGATAGAGTTATCAAAATAGTATCCAAGCTGTGAAGAACCCCTGGTCTAAGGCTGTGATCCTTACAGACCTGGAGTTAGGGACAGAATGGCTCTGACAGAGAATTTATTATCAGCAAGTATTTATTAATCACATACTGTGTGCAAGGTATAGAGATGAAAAAACAATAAAAACCAGCTCCTGCCCTCAAGGACCTTACATTCTCTCAGCTGGAGAACACAAGATCTCCTGGTTGGATGAGCCCTAAGAGATGTTCTAGTCTAATATTAACATGATCTTCTATTTCTTTTCCCCCTCCCTCACAAAACCTTTTTCCCCCTGCCCCACAAAAATAGTTACTCCTGATCCCAATGAATTGTTTTCTAAAAGACCTAGAGAGAATATAGATTTTCAAAAAGAAAGAGATCCGGTTTAGGATTATAACTGAAACAGTGTGGTGTTATTCAAGAAATTATCGATATTTTGCCCAAAAGACTCATTATTGTTTTTATTTTTGCCTAGTTGGACCCTGAAGTTCCTAGACAAATCTGAGGAATTTGGGGTGTGTGGAGTGGGGCTGGGGGGCGTGTTTCAAACAAAGCTTTAAGACTAATCAGTTTAGCAATCTCCAGTATTCCTTTTGAACAGAATGTTAGTCTGGCTCAGCCTTCTCATTTCATAAAGAAGGAAACTGAGGCCCCGAGAGAGGAAGTGACCAGTCCAACATCACCCAGTGAGGAGGTGCTGGGGGTAGCATTCACATCCACATTGTTCTTTCCACTGTATTACTGCATTTCTTACAAAAATTACTTTGCTTTTTAAATGTAGGGTCTATATCGGTGCCTCTAAATAGATGGGAACAGAATGGGAACAATGATGAGGATAAACATCTCCGATGAGCAATACGTAGGGGTGTAATCAGTGACGGTGATTACAACCTGTTGGGAAAATGGTTTCACATAATCTTAGTTCCTCCAGCAAAGGAATAATTGAAAACAATGACAAAGAAGGATCCATACTATTCATTTTAGTATACGGGAAATTTTTTGTTTTAGGGAACTTAGACATGTTTCATCACCAGTGTCTTAGCAATATTCTCTTCTGAGTTACTGAAGTATCTTTCAAAATAATTATATGTTTTTGGCTGATTCTAGATTATCAATGACTTTAAGAGGCAGCAGGAGGCATGGAACAGTAGTTGGGGGTATGGGGTCTGAAGAGGGAGCATGTGTCAGAGTTTGAAACCCTCATCTGCCTTTCACCGTTTGTGTGATTCAGGGCTAGTCTCTTCCATCCCCCGGGCCTCCAGATGGTCTCCCTTCCATAAAATGAAGATCATGGACTGGACCACTCTGAAGGTCATTTCCAGCCTCAAATACAGATCCCTTTGGGTTTCTCAGATTTGCTGAAATGCTTTTCTTCCTTCCTTCCTTCTTTCTTCCTTCCCTTTTTCCTTTCCTTTCCTTCCTTCCTTCTTTTGTCCTTTCTTTTGATTTTTCTCTTTTCTTCCTCTCTCCTTCATTCTTTCTTCCCTACTTTATTCTTTTCCTTGCTTTCCCTTTCTTTTCTTCCTTCCCTACCTCTTTCCCTCTGTTTTTCCTTCCTTCCATCCTTCTTCCTTTCTCTTTCACTTTTCTTCTTCTCTTCCCTTCTTTCTCTTTTACTCTCTGTTTCTCTTTCCTTTCTTTCTTTCTCCTCTCCTTTCTATTTTTATTGATATTTTTTATTCTTACATCACCTTCTTTACCAAATATATTCCTCCCCAGAGAGCCATCCTTTGTACTAAGAAAGGAAGGAAAGAAGGAAGGAAGAAAGAAAGACAGAGAGAGAGAGAGAGAAAGGTAGATAGCCACTTCAAAACCAAAACATCAACACAGTCCTACAGTATATGCAATGTTACACACCCTTAGTTGCCCAGCTCTACAAAGAAGGGGGAGAGGTGTGTTTTCTCATCTTTTCTTTGAGTTCACTCTCGGTTCTTATAATTTACACAGCATGCAGCTTTGTTTTTTTCCATAGATGTTTGTTTTTCATTAGATAACTCTTTTTTCATGCACCAATTTCTAATTTTTCCCTGTGCTTTGCCTATATCAGATACTAAATAAATGCTTTGTGATTGATTGAACTTTGATGTGATAGTGGGGAGTTCTGTGGTAGATTTCTGTTCACAGGAGCTATGGTCTGATTTCCAAGTTTATGGTAGGGAATGTAGAAAATCAGCCCCACATTCCTAGGGACAAGATGGCATGACAAATTAAGGTGTGAATTTTGTTAAAAGGTGTGGATTTTAACAAACAGAAAATAAATACTTCATAGGGACCTACTATGACTTTTCTTTGTATTTTGGAAGATTATAGAAAAAATACTGTTTCTTTTATTTTTGCAGCACAAAACCTTAAGGAAAGAGGTATGAATGTCACTTTCTTACACGAGCTATTAGTCAACAAGCATTATTTAAGTACCTGCTATGTGCCAGACATTGTTCTAGGTGCTAGGGATGCAAATGTAGTGAGTGAAAGAATCCTGATTCAGACATTCTAATAAGAAAGACCACACACCTATACATACGTGTGTGTAAATATATATGTATGTATGTATACATATATATATACTTGTGTGTATATATATACATATATATATGCATGTGCAGACAGAGAGAAAAGTCAAGGACAAACTACAAATCTGTGCAAATCATTTCTCTTCTCTGTGCCTCAGTTTCCCCATCTGTAAAATGAGGGGGTTGGACTAGATGACCCTTCTAAAGCTCCATTCATTTCTGAACACATGAAGATTTAGAGTTGGCGGGACCTCAGAAGGTCATCTGGTACACTCTCCCATTTTACAGATAAGAAGACTGAGATTTACAAAGGCGAAGGCCCCGAGGTCACACGTGTGAGATGAGATCTGAACTCAGCTCCTCTGACTGAAGAGCCAGGTGCTATATCTTTTTCAAAGATGAAACAAATAGTATTAGAGCCGGGACTTCAAAGACCATCTAGTCCTCATTTTACAGATGAGATAAATGGAGGATCAGTAAGGTCGAGTTAATGACCTAAACTATATCAATAGATTTAAAGATGAAAGGTGCCTTCGGAGTTATCCAGTCCCTATTCATTTTGCAGATGAGGATATTGAGACCTAGAGAGGAAAGTGATTTGCCGAAGGTCACAGAGATGGAACGCGTCACAGGCAGGATCTGAACCCAGGCCCTTTGCCTTCCAATCCAGCACTGTTTCTACTGTGCCATGTTGCATCTCTGATGCTAGCAGTCACATGGAAGAAAAAAGGAGGTAGTGTGGTCCAGTGAAAAGAAGGTTATATCTAGATCAGGAGGACCTGCTACATCTTCCCTGTGTGACCTCAGGCAGGTTCCTCTGGGCCTCTGTTTCCTCATCTGTAAAATAAGAGGGATGGACTAGATGACCTCCAGGTCACTTCCTGCTCCAATTCTGTGACCTTCTGATTCTTTCTGACTCTGTAACTGGTTCCATGAAGAGGAAAAGCTGAGACAATTCCGTCTAGACTGGAGATTGGCGTTCAGACCCACCCTCCCTCTGTAGTAAGCTACCTTGTGCCATCTTGTGGTAGGCGTAGCACAGCACAGGCGGAAAGAGTCCACCAACTTTGGGGCAGGGACCTTCACATTCTCTATCCCTCTGCTGCGGGCAGTTTTCTGATCTCTTCTCCTTTCAGTGGAGGAAGAGGGGGATTGGGATAGAGGGAAGGGGGATAGAGAGGAACAGAGTGGAAGAGAGGGCCACAGAAAGACACACAGAGAGAAAGGAGGTGGGGGAGTGGGAGAAGGAGAAACAGAGAGGAGAAAGACAGACAGAGGAGGTGGAAGAGAGAGCCAGAAAAAGAAAAGGACAAGGGAGGGTGTGTGTGTGTGTGTGTGCGTGTATGTGTGTATGCGTATGTACATGTGTGTGCATGTGTGCATGTGTGTATGCGCATGTGTGTGCGTATATGTGTATGTGTGCGTGTGTGCGTGTGTGTGTGAAAGAAACTCACACATGAGAAAGGGGGAAGAGATAAGAACAGATAGTGAGAGCAGGGAGAGACCTGGTCTGCGATGGGGGTGCAGGTCCTCTGGATCTTGGCAGATTCAGGGCAAGGCGCAGAATCTCTGATGCCAGTCCTCCTGCAGTGGGCACAGAAGCTGTTGGTCCAGGTGGCAGCCTCCTCCGGCTGCCTGCTTTTGTTTTTTCTTTGATCCCTCGCACCTAGGACAGTGTTCAGCATTCAGCAGTGGATGTTTTCCCTGTTGAATGCTTGGCAGAGTCATGTGGCCGCGGGGAGCTGGAATTCTTCCCCTTTTGGGGAAGCTGTCTGGGGAATCCTAAGGACGCCTTCTCGGAGTTATGTTTTCAAATGAAGAAAAGCCATAGGATTAGAATAAGAAACAATTATATTGAAATACACTTATAAAATATTTAATCATTTTTTTAAAGGCTTATGGGCTCCAGGTTCTTAATCGCTGGTGGAGGATCAGAAAGGTTGAGTTAATTACTCAAACGATATCAATAGATTTAAAGATGAAAGGTGCCTTCGGAGTTATCCAGTCCCTATTCATTTTGCAGATGGGGATACTGAGGCCCAGAGAGTCACCCAGGTTAGACCGCTTTTGTCCCTCCTCCACATTGGCCAGCTGTGTAGGAGTAGGTCATAGGATTACAGAGTCTGAGCTGGAAGAGACCCCAGTGACTCTCCAATCCACCTCCCTCATTTTACAGATGAAGGAGCTGATTTTCAGAGAGGGGAACTGACTTCTCCAAAGTCACACAAGTAGCACTGGAGACAGGATATGAGCCCATGTCTTCCTTCGTCCAAATCCAGAATGTGAGCCTTTGTTGTGCCCAGGAGAGCATAGGGAGCCAGAACCCACTTGATCACAAAGGAGAGAGTTTAGAACATTCCTTGGAAACATTAATGACATCTGAATGTGCTTTGGTCACATGCAGAGAATTGCTTTGAAGTGGGTAGTGAGCCCTCAGTAACAGATGATCAATCATAGGATCATAGATTGGAGCTGAAGGGACTCCAGAGGTAAATTAGTTGAACCATATCATTCTGTTTTCAAATTTTGAAAAACTCAAATGAGTTTTTCTTGGCAATCATACTGGAATGATCTAAGCTTTTCTTCTCTAGCTCATTTCACAGATGAGGAAACTGAGGCAAACAGGGTTAAGTGACTTGTCCAGGGTCACACAATATCTGAGGCCAGATTTGAACTCAGGTCCTCCTGACTTCAAGGGCAGCACTGCATCCACTGTACTTTATTTTGCATACCCCTCCAGAAATGTGTGTATCCTGTATCCCAGTAGTTTTGAAGTTAGGATATTGTTATAGGTATCCAATGGGCTCTCATTTCAAATATATTTCCTTTTCTATCCCTTTCTCTCCAGCTACTATCACTGACCCACATCTACACTTGAGATGCATGACAAATAAGGCAGCAATAATCTAGAGGTAGCCTCAGCAGAGAGGGAGGCTGGCTGGGTAACTGTTGACCCCAGCATAAAGGCACTAGGTTAAACATTGTGAATTATGTACACCCAGCCTACATTAGCAGTCTAGGTCAGCAAGACCAGAGAATAGGGACACAGGAGAAACAATTTCCAGTAGCCAGAGACCTGTTGGGCCAAATACATTCGATTGCCCTAAATGTCTCAGATTACTTGGTAGACCTCGGAAAACTGCATTGACTACTGCCAGTGATAAGAGACCCTTGGAGAGAAGTAAACTCTGATTTCTTCCCTTTACACAAACCAGGGCAGGCATGAGGAGTTGGAAAATTTCACCTTCTTTCCTGCTATCCCTGTCCTTTGCCAACTGCTTTCTGGGACTTCATCTTTCATGGCATTAAAATATATATGTAGTTTACTAAGCTACTTTTAAACTGAGGTAGCATGATAGAGTGAAAAGTATATTTGCTCCTGGGTTCAAATGCTGCTTTTATTCTGGGTGACCCTGGGCAAACTGCTTAACCATTCTGGGCCTGAGAGCCCTTCTCTATAAAATGAATTTTACCCTTTTATAGCCAATTTTTACAAATAATTTTTTACATTTTAAATTTTTACAAAAAACTCTTTTATAGCTCTGAATCTATGGTTTGTGAGAAGGCAGGAACAAAGAAGGTCAGAGAAAGAAGGTATCTTAGAGGCAACTGATTCTTATTTTATAGGTGAAGAAAGTGGGTCCCACTGAAGTTACATGGGTGGGAGCTGGGGGGTGGGAGAGGATTGGAACAGAGGCTGTTGGAGTCTAGACCTGTCACTCTCCTTGATTCCACCTTACCGCTTCCATCTTAGTCCAGTTACCCCATTCAGTACTTCTGTTCTGTTTCAGATAAAAGGCATGGAAAGAAGTCATTAGGATTACCATAGCTCATTTTGTAAACTCAGGGGGAAGCAATGTTAATTGGCATTTCCACAGAGATTTAATTACAGCTTTCAAAAAGCTCTGGGCCCAGGCAGCTAGATGGAGTACCGCCTTAGAGTCATGAGGCCTGGAGTTCAAATCTGACCTCAGACAGTTCCTAGTTGTATGACCCTGGGCAAGTCACTTAATCCTGATTGCCTCAAAAAAGAAAAAAAAAAGCCAATCAACTCAACAACCTTTGCCTTTGATTTTCATAGTAGCCTCAAGAGGTAGGCACTAGAATCAATATTACCCTTAATTTACATATGAAGAAAGTGAGATTCAGAGAAATTAAATGATTTTGCTTTGGGTAACACGGGGATCTCCTATCTCCCCGGCTAGATGTCTCATTACCTCTATGAATCAGTAGTTACATGGTCAGGCTCATAGGGCATATGTGTCAGTGGGATCTCAGGCAGTGAAGATGTATGTGGTTGAAAGATCATGGTAGGGCCCCAAGGATGGATTCTGAGTAAAGGAGTAGATTGTATAATCTCAAGGAAAGAAAAAAATGATTCCACCAACTTGTGGGCCTTAACCTGCCTTGGAGAGAAGAAGGCAAAGACAGTGAGTCATCCCAGGTGGAGAGGATGTTAGTAGTACTGAGTCATCAGATTCAGATCTTAATCCTAGGACTGTGGTTCCAAGGTGTGGATGGAAAAGCTGGCGGGTGGACATGACCATCGGAATGGTATTCTGGGTTCCCAGGGCAGCCTTATTAAATCCTAGCCCACATGTCTCTGCTCTGTCCCTTCTCGTCCTTCTCAATCTAGCCTGGGCACACTCAGGGCATAGCACTGGTTTAGAACATGGCTAACCATTCCCTGACATTTGTCTAGTCCTTTTAAAAAGTTCACAGAGCCCTTTATGTCATCAGTGGCATAGTGGAGAGGGCTCCAGAGTCAGAAGACATGGATGCAAATGTCAGCTCTTTCATTTACCAGTTTAGTGACTTGATTAGTTATGTCTCTTAACCTGTCAGGTCCTCAGTTTCCCTATCTATAAAATAAGGAGGAGGGGTGTAGATTAGATGGCCTCTCAGATGCTTTTTTAACTCTAGAGCTAGGATCCTATATACCCCTTTACTTCCTTGGGCCTCAGTTTTCCTATCTGTAAAATGAAGGAGTTGTACTAGATGAGTCCCTTAGAGTTCTAAATCTGGGATCCCCAAATCAGCCCAGGGAGGTTGGTGCTATTGACGTCACAGAGCTTATATGTAATGTTATTGATATGAGGAACTCCCAGTAAATAAATTCCTTACACCAATGGACATTGGCAACCCCTCTGCAGTTTACAGTCTTCTAGCAGGGGTTCCTAAACCCTGGGGTCCAGAAATTTGTTTCCAGAAATATTTGGATAACTGTATTATAATATAATTGGTTTCCTTTGTTACCCTGAGTTTTGTTTTATGCATTTAAAAACATAATTTTGAGAAATATGTCCAAGACATAAAAAAAGTTAAAAGCCTCAGTCCTACAGTTACTACCTACCTTATGTCAATATCACAGGTGAGACGGGCCTGGTCATCTCTCACCTTCTCTATCCACTGCCCCATCTTGCCACTCATGCCTTGCACGTAATAGGCATTTCCTAGTTGTTGGTTAAATGGAAGTTTACAGATGAATAGATTAAGAGATGCTGAATGAATTGGTCATGGCGTTATAACAAAGTAGGATTTGAACTCAGGTCCCCTGAAGCTAAAGTCTAGGGCAGGGGTGGGGCCTTTTCCACTCCTTTGTCTTCTTTTGGTGCCCCTGCTGCTGATCACATCTGCTTGTGGATTATTGTGTAAATTTTGGTGAGTTCCTTTAACTGCCTTAGCCTTGGTGTTCTCATCTGTATTCTCTACATTGTGATAATAATAGTTAGCATCTATCTGGCATGCTAAGCAAAGCACTTTGCACATTTTGTCCTATTTTAACCTTGCACCAAAACTAAGAGGTGGGTGCTAGTATTATCTCCAGTTGACAGAGAAAGAAACTGAGGCAGAGGTTAAGTGATTTGCCCAGGGTAAGCTAATCAGTCTCCAAGGCATGATTTGAACTCGGATCTTCCTGATTCCAGGTCCAACTCTTTAGCCACTGTGTCACCCAGCTGCCTCTTCACAAGCCACCAATCAATTCATTCTTTGTTATTTTTATCCCCAGCTACTAACACAGTGCCTTCCACCTAGTGGGTGTTTAATATTCGTTGATTCATGGGCTAGCTCAGTCAATAAGCATGTATTAAGCACCTCTATGTACCAAGTACTGGGATTGGGGAGAGAAGGCATCTAAAAACAAAATGAAACAGTCCCAAATCTCAAGAAATTTACATGGGAGGAGTGGGTGGGCGTGTGGTGTGGAGGAGGGAGCACATGTACACATCCATATCTGTATGTATACATGTATCCATATGTGTATGCACACACTACTTATATGTGTATTTACATGTGTGTATATATGTATGTGGATGTGTGTATATATGTGTGAGTGTATATGTATATGTATATGTATCAGCTGGAGATAAGGGATGTTATTAAATACCTATAAAAAAATGATGACCACAAGAATAACAAGTGACAATAATATGGCTAACATGTATACAGCACCTTAAGGTCTGCCTATGTTAGGTCATTTGGTCCTCACAACAACCTTGGATTAGGTGCTTTTATTATCCTGGATTTCTCAAATGGGGAAACTGAGGCATACAGTGGTTAAAGTGACTTGATCAGGGTCATGTAGCTAGGAAGTGTCTGAAGCTGGTTTTGAACTTAGGTCTTCCAGATTCCCGGTCCAGTACTCTAGCTACTGCTCCCCCAGCTTAAGATTTCCAGTTAAAAACCAAACAAAAAGCCCCCAGTCATCCACTGGTCTTCCTGGGAGAGGTGCTAGCAGTGGGTCCCTGGATCCGAGCTAGAGAATGGGCTGTAGGTGCTGCCTGGCTACCCTTGACTTTTGTCTACTTGCTCTCCCTTCAGGTATGGAGAGTGCAATCACCCTGTGGCAGTTCCTGTTGCAATTGCTGCTAGACCAGAAGCATGAGCACTTAATCTGTTGGACATCCAATGATGGTGAATTCAAGCTTCTCAAGGCAGAAGAGGTGGCCAAGCTGTGGGGGTTGCGTAAGAACAAGACAAACATGAACTACGACAAGCTGAGCCGCGCCCTTCGGTACTACTACGACAAGGTGAGCCCTTGGCTTGGACGCAGACCAGCCAGGGCAGAGGGGGGACATGGCTGCTTTCTCTTGGGGCTGAACAAGGCAAAAATGCTCAGAGATTCCCCTGGAGCAGAAGAAAATCACTGAGTTTGTTCTTCCAGAAGCAGCGGGTCCTAGAGGATGGAGGGGAGTTTAGTCCTACCTCTGACTCACTAGTGGTGTTCCCTGGGGCAAGCCACTTAACCTCTCAGGGCTCCAGGCAGTTCTCTAATGTGTTAATTACCAAAGAGTGGCTGGTTTCCTTGTCTGTATTCACAGAGGTAGTTTCCAATCAAGTCATCAATTATTACGCATTTAGCAAGCTCCTACTATGTGCAGCTGCTCTGTTATAAAGACAAAAATGGAAGAGTCCTTCCCCTCTAGAGGCCTATCTTCTAGAGGAGGAGACAACATGTATATGTATAATTATTGCAAAATCAGCCAGTCAGTAAGTATCCATTAATAGAGGTCTACTTTAGAAAAATAATGATGATGACACATTTATATAGCATGTTAAGGTCTGCAAAGTTCTTTCCAAATATTATCGTGTTTTATCTTCCCTAAAACAACAGGAAGCATATGTTATTATCATCTCCACTTTATGTATGAGTAAGCTGAGGCAGATAGATGTTAAGTGAGTTGCCTGGATTACAGAACTCATAAGTGTCTGAGGTAAAATTTGAACTCAGGTTTTCCAGACTCCAGGCCCAGTGCTCCATGCACAGTGCCACCTAGCAGCGGAGGGTGTGCTTCCAGAAGGGAGAGACCAGCAGTTTAAATGAGATAATGTGCGTAGACTTTTGCAAAGCTGGAAACAACATATAATAAATGTCAGTTCATTATTGTTTGATTGTATCCGTTGTATCTGACTCTTTGTGACCCCATTTGAGGTTTTCTTCGCAAAGATACTGGAATGTTTTAGCCATTTTTTCCCCCAGCTCACTGAATAGATGAGGAAACTGAGGCAAACTGGGTTAAGTGACTTGCCCACAGCTAAGCCGTATCTGAGGCTGGATTCGAACTCAGATCCTTCTGACTGCAGGCCTGGTGCTCTATCCACTGAGCCACCCAGCTGCCTCCAAGTAATTATTACCAGTGTTTATCTCTGATGGAGACTGATCAAATGAGAAGATATTTGTAACGCATTTATCCGAGTGCACAGCACATAGTAGGAGCTATAGAAATACTTATCCCCCTCCCAATTCCATTTTTGAAGTCTTGTGCTCAAAGACTGACATCGGTAGTCATCCTAAGCTTCTCTTTCTGGACTAATTTTGAAAGAGGATTAAAGTAATTGCTTTTAAACTTTAGCTGACCGTTTATATTTTGTAAATTCAGCCAGTCCATCATGTCTTCCAAAGTCAGTTCATGAGGAAGAGATGTGAAAGTCTGGAAAGTCATTCACTCCGTTATCTGGTATCTGCTGAAATTCTCTAGTTTTTTAACAGTGGCCTTGTCTCTTTGTGTCTTGAATATGGCAATCGCTGCTGGGGCGTCTGGTCTGTCCCTCCTCCAGTTTGTCCTCTGTTCAGCCACCACAGTGAGCTTCCCAAAGCACAGATCTGACCATATCTCCCTCCGTTAGATAAATTCCAGTGGTTTCCTGTTATCTTCAGGATCCAGCTGAGGCAACGCATGCTGTTTCTGTTTGGGTTGAGATCATGAGGGTGTCTTCCTGACATGCCTCTGTTTCCCCTGTACTTTCTGGAAGTTTGGGCTTTTCTCTGTTTATGTTCATCAGTGTGAAGGAGGGGACGCTTGGAACGGTACGCGTGATTCTCAGAGTATCTAGCTGTCAAGGATGACAAATACAAAAGGAACGTGCAAAGGCTTTTATGAAACAGTGCAAATGGAATCAGCCTATCCACAGGCATGTTTAAGATGTCTATCTTGTGCCACCACTGGGGCAAAAATGAAACAGTCTGCTGGGAAGAAACTTACGTTGTAACGGGGGTACCATACGTACAAATATAAGAAGAGAAAGAATAAATTGAACGGAATAAATACAAATAAACATAGGGTAGTGAGAGGAGGGGATTCGTGGGTTGGGAATCAGGAAAGGCTCAGTATAAAAGATGATACTTGAGTTGCTTCTTCAATAAAGAGGAGTGAAGAGGGTGAAGGTTCCAAGCTTTCAGGAAAGTCATGCATAGGCTTAGAGATGGAAGATTGAGTGCTATGTATGTAAGGAACAGAGCAAGTACCAATTTCCTCCCTCCCCTCCCTCCCTCGCTCCCTTTTCCCCTCCCTCCTTTCTTCCTTTTTACCAACATTTCTTCCTTCTTTCCCTCCTTCCTTCTTTCCTTCCTCTCTTCCTCCCTCCCTTTCTTCTCTCCTTCCTTCCCTCCCTTCCATTTTGTATCAGTCATTTCCAGATATACCCCTCACCCCTAGCACCAAAGTGGTTAAGAAAAACTTTAACAGTGTATGTACCATTCTGTACCTCCAGTTTTCTTGTGTTTGTCCTTCATTTTCAAAGAGGACCATGACATCAGGGAGATGAGGACATGACTTGCAGTTGACTTTAATTTGAGTGAGGGTGGGCTGTGCAAGCTCACCAGCCTCACTTTCTCCTCCAGGGCCATCTGAGTCCAGAGGCCAGATATTCATCAGGAAGACTAGAGATGCCCCAGGACACAATGGGAGACCCTGGCCCTTTTAGGCTAAGGTCTTTTCAGGTTCTCCCTTTCAGTGAAGTAACAACCATCAGTGAATAGTCCTCTTTAAGAAATGAGTCAAGGTTATGCAACATGACTAAGGTGGAAATGTATTTAATAAGAATGTATGTGTAGAACCTACATAAGATTGCATGCTGTCTCAGGGAGGGACAGGGGAGGGAGAGGGGAAAGAGGAGGAGGTAGGGGGAAAAGTTGAAGATATATGGAAGTGATTGTAGAAAACTGAAAACAAATAAAATAATTAAAAAAAAAAAAGAAATGAGTCAAGGGATGGCCCCTTTCATTAGCAAGAAAAAGAAAAAAAATCAAGCCAGGAGGCGAAGACCCAAACAATTACCATTGACATTCACCGTAAGCCAGGAGGGCCCAAAATCCAGCCATTAAGAGGAGCTTGGGCAGGGACTTATTGTGCTCCAATCTATAATCTTTAGAGTGAAAAGGAAGGAAGGGAGGAAGGAAGGGAGGGAGAGAGGGAGACATGAAAAGAGCTTAACCTCTAGTCTTCCACCTGACTAAGGAAAGGCAGGAAATGTGTTTCCTCACATCGGGGTCTGCAGTCCTTCCTTTTCTGCAATTATTTGTTAAGCACAAGCTATGGCTGAGAGGTTTTGCTGCTTCTGTCCCCACCAAGAGTTAAAGGTGGTGCAAAAGCCCTCTCTTGCTATATTCCCAACAGAAACATCACATTTCCACCAAGCAAAGACTTTGTGAAACAATTTCTTAGTTAATTAATGATGTATGAGGAAGAACAGTTAAGGTAAAGTCATTGCCTGAGCATTTTCCTGGAAAGTAGAAAGCTTCCCTTCCTCACTTAATTGGATAATTCATTTCAAATTAAGTGGACAGTCATGACAGGAGAATGTTAGTATTAATAATACATCCCTTTGATGGAGAGTTTGTATCATGAAGCCTGGCTGGGGTGTAATTATTTAACTCTGAAAAATAAATTTTTAACCAACAACACAATTTATTGTGATAGCGGGAAAGGGATGAAGATGGAGGCACCATCGTGATCAGGGAATACTGCTGTTCCTCACAAAATTCCATGGCAGAGGATGGGACTGGGCCTCATCCAAGGGGCTGAAGTAACTAAGTATTCATTGGCCTTCCCTGGCCTGCCTGATCCACACCCAATGTACGAGGGAATTGCAGCAGCTCCAAGGTTTTGGAGAATAACAGAGGGGACTTTGCCCAGTGACCTAAGCTTTCTGCCGATATTGATTAGCAGCTAACCCTGGAAAATACCCAAGGGCCTGACATGTTGATTATCCCAATCAACCCTGTGAAGGCCATTCAGCCCAGAGAGAAGCAAGAGTCCTCAGAGACTTTCAGGAGATGTTCTTAATCTGGGGTTTTTAAAAAATTGGATTAAAAGAACATAGCTGTTCTACAATATAATTGGCTTCCTTAATAATCCCACGTGTTGTATTTTATGCATTTAAAAACATTATTCTGAGAACGAATACACAGATTTCGCCAAACTGTCAAAGGGTTCAGGACCCATCAGAATTGCTTTAAGCCAGAAGGGTCCTTAGATGACATCAAGCCTAACCTGATCATTTTACAGCAGAGGAAACTGAGGCCAGAGAGGTGAAAGGGTCAGATCTCACCAAAATTTTCCCTTCTCACCAACTTTTCTGCCACTGTCCCTTCATATTCCTGGCTGGATGTTGAAACTCTTTCCCATTCTCACAGTCACAGAAGGGAGCCTGGAACCCCCATCTCACTGTGATCCTTGGGCCTCAGTTGACCTTCCCAACAACCTTGGGTTAGGTTTCTTTGAATTCCTCATACTCATTATTTCCTACTAATAATATTTATTATGTTAATAATAATTAATATATTAATATGTTATTATATTATATACAATTATAAATAATATATTATAATATATTTATAAATAAATAATAGATTAATAATAATTAATAATATATTATGTAGGAATAATAATATTTATTATATTTTGTTTGGCCATTTCCACCCTTAATGAGAATCTAATATGTTTATAATCCTTTGTTACTCCAAAGAAGCGCAGCTATGAATATAAGGGTATATGTTGGACTTTTGTGCTCAGTAGGGGGATCTAAGAGAAATCTAACGTGCCCTATGGTCACTGCTCCTAGGTCATAGCAGAGCCTGGAATTGAATTCAGTTCCTTTGATGATCTCTCTTTCCATTATATATCACTTATTATATGGTTGGTGACACTACTTTGATGAGTAGATGTAATAAATGAATTATTGCATCTCAGCACAATGCTTCCAGGAATGTGGAGGAACGCGGGGCCTTGCCATCAGCCGGATCCTAGCCACAGCTGAACCCTCCAGGGTGTGTGTTGTCTCTCTTATTTAGGATACGAGTTCCTCGAACACTCCATCCATCCATCCTGTGTCTAGAATCCTTTCCAGCTCTGACATTTCACATTGTAGGAGGGAGGCATGTATGCCAGGCACTGTGCGGCTAGGTACTTTACTAATATTATCTCATTTGTTTTAAAGACCCTTTCATCTCTGATGCACTGAATTCTCTGTACCCTTCACATTGGGACCTTCTATGCTCTAAGGTCTTTTTCAGGTTCTAAGATTCTGTATTCTAAGGTTCCTCCCAGATATAATAATTTATATTTCAAAGTTCCCTGGCTGGTAGGCGGCACAGGAGATACAGCTCCTGGCCTGGAGTCAGAAAGACCTGAGTTAAAACCCAAGCTCAGATACTTACTAGCTGTGTGACCCTGGGCAAGTCACTTACCCCTTTTTGTCTCAGTTTCCTTATCTGTAAAGTGAACTGGAGAAGGAAATAGTAAATCACTCCAGTATCTTTGCCAAGAAAACCCCAAATGGGGTCAGGAAGAGTCAGACATGACTGAAAGTAGTTCCAGTCCTTCCCAGCCTTGCCATTCCATGTTCCAAGGTCCCTCTTGGCCCTGATATTCTGTATTCTAAGGTCTTTCTGAGCTCCAGCATCCTATGTTGTAAGATCTCTTTTACCCCTAATAGTCTATGATTTTTATTTTCTGGCATCCCACATCTCCCCAACTAGGCTTGTTGCTTAGAAACCAGAATGGGGCCTGGAGACTTAGCATCAGCCATAAAACCTGTGTTTATGAGGATATCTCCATATTATATACTCAGCTGCCAAAGCCTGAACCAGCTTGCCAAATGAACACTTACATCATACCACTGCCTGGAGCACAACAGATGCATGTTTTGCCAGGATGAATTTTCTTGCTTCTGGGCTTTTATTGGCAGGAAAAATGGAGAGATTCATTTGTTGAAGTTTGCTGTTGGCCATGAAGGCAAACTGACATATCTCTTAACTGTCTCATTTTGTTAACTTCTGTCCCATCCCATTTCAACCCCTCCAGTCTCACTTCATTCCCCCCAATCCCACTCCATTCCTCCAGTTCCATCCCCTCTCCTTCAATCCATCCCATCCTCTCCAATCTCACCCCATCCTCTCCAATGCATCCCATCCGTTCCAAGCCATCCCATCCCTTCCAAGCCATCCTATCCCCTCTAATCTATCCCATCCTCTCCAGTGTTTTCTATCCCCTCCAGTCCCACCACATCCCCTCCAGTCCAACCTCATTCAATCCCATATCTTTTCCTCCTAACATCCCAGTTGCTTATATTCACTCAGACAATGCCTCTTCCCCTACCTTATGCTCAGAATGTGTTTTCTATCCAGAATTTATAACTTGTATGAGCTCTGTCCAGGGTTTAGGAAGACAGTTAACACATAACTGACCCAAATCTGAATCCTTTGTAGAGCATAAAAGTTAATTAAGGAATGGAGAGGCTGGCAGAGATAAAAGATCTTCATGCCTTGTTTACGCTTTGAAAGGGCCATGGAAAAGACCCTTTACATCATGAGTTTCTGACTCAGTTGAAGTAGAAAGTTTAGAGTTCCTTGAGGGCAAAACTGCTTTGTATCCTCAAGTCCTAGCATGTTAAAAAAACAGATCTCTAATGGGAGGAAACTCTCTGGCACTGCATTTTGGTAATTTGTTTGCCATCTTAAGGAATTGCCCAGAGTGCTGAAAAGTTAAGTGACTTGCCCAGAGTAACACAGTCAGTCCGTCTCAGAAGCAGGATCTAACCCAAATCTTCTGTCTCCTAGGAGGTTACTGGATCTACTCCTATGCTACCCATCACATGATAGACACTTAATAATTTTTATCTTTCTATCATCTATCTATATCTTTCTATCATCTCTTTACTTTTGCATTGGGCAGTAGTCTCTGCGGAGGCAGGCAGTGCTGTGTAGACCATGCAGGATCTGAAGTCAGAAGATCTGGATTCTAATCCTGAGCCCTATACCTATTAGTAATGTGGCAGTCAATCCATCATCCTTACTTCTGGTTTCCTCATCTGTACAATGGGGATGATAATATTTGTACTACCTGCCTTCCAGGGTTACTGCAAGGAAACCTTGCAAACCAGGATTTGCTATTTAAAAAATAGGATTCCTTCCAGATAGCATTACTTCCCAGGAGGGAACCTCTCCCTGGTTGGGGGTAGGAAGCAACTCTTCCCAGAAGAGGCCCAGAGGGGTTGATGGGATTTTAGTTTTGTTGGGTTCGTTGGGTTGGTTATGTTCAACTGCTATTTTTTCTTTCATTAAAAAATTTTTGTTATGAGATCAGGAGGAGAGGGATATATTTAGAACTCAGAGAGTTCTACAGGAGATCTAACAGAACCACAAAAACATTGAAAATCAAAGTTACAAAGGCTAATAGGTGTTCTGTATCTGCTGAAGGTTAGAATTCATTTTCTCATCTGTGACATAAGATCTGCACTGGATGATTGGAATGGGCTTTTCTGCCTCTAAATCCTTTGATCCAATGATGGAGTTTATTTTGTTTGTTTGTTTTTTTTTAATTTTCGTTGCCAGTTGGGTTTAATGGAAAGAGCGGTAGATGTGGAATCTTGGCTCTCTGCCATATATTAGTTTTGAGACTTTGCAAGGGAGTATGGAGGGGGTAGACAGGCTAGACTTGGAGCCAAGAAGACCTGGGATAAAATTCCATTTTTGGATAAAACACCGACCCTATCTAGGTCTCAGTTTCCTCACTTGTAAAATGAGAGGATTGGACTGATGGCTCTCCAGCTCCCAATCTGTGATCCATGATCCTTCAGACCATTTTATCCCTCTTCCCAGTCTTGTTCTGTATCACTCCCTTTAGCACTAAGGTCCAGCCAAACTGACCTTCTTGGGATTCTTCATACATGATACATCTCCCATCTCTGTGCTTTTGCCTGGAGTGCACTCCCTCCTTACCTATGCTCTTTAGAGTTCCTGTGTTCCTTTAAAGCTAAGCTTAAGCATCTTCTCCATGAAACTTCTACTGATTCCCACTCTTTACTGATTAATCTTTACTCTTTTGAGTCTTTTTTTTTTTTTTGAGGCAATCTGGGTTGTGACTTGCCCAGTGCCACATAGCGAGGTTGGATTTGAACTCAGGTCCTACTGACTCCAGAGCCAGTGATTTATCCACTGTGCCACCTAGTGGCCCCTAATCTTTCTATTCTTTATGGATCTGCCCCTCTACACTTCCTCCCCCAACTGCTAGGGCTCCCTTCTTCAATATTTTCTTGTATTTATCTTATATATGTTTATATCGGTGCTGTTCATTCATTTTTCAGTCATGTCTGACTCTTTGTGACCCCAATGGAGTTTTTGTGACAGAGATCCTGGAGTGGTTTGCCATTTCCTTCTCCAGCAGATTAAGACAGATGTTAAACGACTTGCCCAGGGTCACACAGCTAGTGAGTGTCCGAGGCTGGATTTGAACTCAGGTCTTCTTTACGTATTTATTTCTACAAATACAGGTCATCTCCTCTAATAGAATGTAAACTCCTAGAGAGTAGGCAGTGTTTCACGATTGTCTTGGCATCCCTAGTGCCTAGCACAGTACAATTGTTTCTAAACAGTGGCACTAGTTTGGGGAAATGTGAGGCACCAGAGAAACCAAAGAATATTAGGGTTGAAAGAGACCTTAGAATACACAATGTGAGGGCTAGCAGGGCCTTAGAACAAAGATCAGAGCCAGGAGAGACTTTGGTATATGGCACATCACAGTAACAAAGGACCTTGGAATGTCAGGGCTAGAAAGATCTTAGAACACAGAATGTCAGAACTGGGCAAGACCTTGGGACATGCAATGTCAGGGACAGAGGGATCTTAGAACATAGAATTTCAGAGCTGGGACATGGGATGTTAGGGCTAGATCTCAGAACACAGAATTTCAGAGCTGGGCAGGACCTTGGACCATGAGATGTCAGGGCTAGGTCTTACAACACAGAATGTCAGAGCTAGCAGGAACCTTAGAATATAGAAGGTGGAGCTGGAAGGAGACTTAGAATATGGAATGTCAGTACTAGAGAGGGGGCCTTGGGGTTAGAATTCCAGAATCCAGAACATAGGATATTAGCACTGAAAGGGATCCTAGAACCCAGATCATCAGAGTTAAGGAGGACCTTAGTGCAAGTGTGGGGGATGGATTCCATGACCTGTCAGGTTCCTTCCAGTGCTACATCTATGATCCTATGATCCTTCTTGCTTTAACTCTGTGGTCATCTATGGTTGTCCTGAGTACCACACCCACCTCCCTTCCGTCTACCCTTTTTTTAAAAGGGGAGAGAAAGTGAAGACCACAGAGGGTCACCTCCCTCAGTTTCCCCACCTGTAAAATGAAGGGGTTGGTCTCAGTGGCCTCCAAAGTCCCTTCCACACCTGAATCTTGGATCCTATCATCCTAATCCTGTTTGTGTAACTTTGAGCAAATAGCTTTCCCTCCCTGGGCCTCAGTTTCTCCATCTGTAAAATAAGAGAATTGGACTAGATGACCTCTAAGATCCTTTCCAACCATAAACCTAGCTAGATGGCCCAATGGAGAGGAGGCTGGGCTTGGAGTCAGGAAGACCTGAACTCAAGTCCTGTCTCAGACACTAATTATGTGACCCTGGGTAAGTCATGTGATCGACTCATTTTCCTCAAGTGTGAAATGAAAATAATAAGAGCACCTGCTTGTTTGGAGGATCAAATGAGACGATATTTGTAGAGTAATCAGCAGTGTGTCTGGCATATAGTAAGTACTTAAGAAATCCTTCTTCCTTTCCTGTGCTTGTACCTTTACCTCTGAATCTCTGAGTATCAATTAAAGTCACTTAGGACCACATCCTCCACCCTCTTCTTTAATTTTTAATTGAGGGGGAAACTGAGACCTCAGAGTATCCAAATGACTTGCCCAGCACCAGCCAGGTAGTTCATACCAGACTGGATGTCCCTGGACTCCTCAGACAGGACCTCATCCCTGTAACAGAGAAGTCACAGCGGGTATTTTAAAATAACTCGGCTCCCAGCTAACAGCACTTCTACCAGTAGGAAGAAATATGGGGAATTATTATTTTTTTATTTGGGGAGCCATTTTTTATTTTATTTTTATTAACACTTCAGAAGACTTTAAATGAAAGGGAAGCACGAGTGTTTATAGAGGGCCAGGAGGCAGGCAAGCTCTTAGCCCAGTGAAGAGCAGTCAGCATGCCAGAAGACCAGCTCTTGGTTTGGGTGAGAGCACACAGGCCCAGCATATGGTCTAGTAAACCGTCGCCTGGGCAGCGGGCCAGGGAAGGCTGGAAAGGATCTCCTCACGGCCCTGCTCCCAGCTGACTGCATTTCCACGGGCAATGGGAGGGTCCAGGCCTAGCCGTTTTTGGCTGCTTCATTTTTGTTTGGTTTCCCCCATCCAGCAGCTTCCCAGTGCCAGAATAGCAGAGTCCCACTGCAGACCACAAGAAAGGGCCCTACTGGAGCTGAAGGAGTCAGCCAGTTCAGGCTGGAAGCAGAGAGCCAGACACAAAGTTCGGGCTTTGATCTGCCAGCCCGTTATAGTTTTAGATGTTGGAAGTAGGGTTGGTGTCTGCAAGTGGAGGTGGGGGCACGCACACATATGGCCTTGGATACAAAAGGTAGGGCGGAGTGATGGCTGATGGTTGAAGGGACAACTTGGACCCCAGTCAGAAAGGACAGTGCTCTCTCCTCTTAGAATTCCAGAGAAGGTACTAACCTGCACTGGACAGGGAGCTTTCCCTATACTGAGGAAACCACAGATTTCATCATGCTCATCACTATAGCAGTTATCTTCTTCCTTCTCCACCCCTTCCTCCTCCTCATCTGTTGCTATTATTATATATTAATATTTAATAGTAGTTTTTTTAAAAATTATAGATATTGAGGCATTATGGTGGTAACATTACCAAAATGATCACTAAGCTATTTTGGGTCATTCATCTTTCTGAGCACGTACGTGGAGGCTGGTGGAAGCACCATCAGCTTTGGAGTCAGAGGACCTGGGTTTGAGCCCCACCTCTAATCTCGCTGGATTTTTCTAGCTTCATGTGTTGTGATCCCATGATTCCATGATCCCATGATCCCAGAAAGTCCTAGTGGACTGGAAGTCAACAGCAGCTGAGGGTGGATCCTGTCCCTACAGTTGTGTGACCCTGGGCAAGTCACTTAACCTCTGTCTGCCTTGGTTTCTTCATCTGTAAAATGAGCATAATGATAGCACTCTTATGAGAATTAAGTAGGGTAATATTTGTAAAGCACTCTGCAAATATCAGAAAGATGTTTGGTCTCTTTTTTATATCAGTGATCCTTTTGGCGGTCTGGTAAAGACTGCGAACTCTCGTGTTTTTAAATGCTTAGAATAAGATACATTATATTATAATGGAAACCAACTAAATTGAAATTAAGATGTATTTCTTTCTCCAAAACCCTCTGATGTCTCTGTGTGGACCCCAGGTTCAGAGCCCCTGTGCTTTATGAATCTTAGCTGTGATTATCCTCTAAACAAGAAAGGTGTTCTTGAGTCGGGCTATGTCTTTAATGCTGGGTTTCGGAGGCACAGGTAGACTTAGTCCTAGTGACCACACCATTCCAGAATTCCAGGTGATCTCTGGATAACTGGGTTCCTATTAACACAAGAACCATGGGCTTCCTTGTTTCCTTTTTTTCTATGCTTGGGGTCTCTTGGGCATCTTGATCATGGAACATTGTGTTCATTCCCAACATCTGGTGTGCCAACCCCAGTCCTAGAGGAGATATAAGAGCTATGCTAAGTACTGGAGCACTGACTTTGAATGCTAATTGCCTCCCCCCATAATTGTTACACACACACACACACACACACACACACACACACACCTGGTGCATCTGGCTAGCATTTGCATCACTTTATAGGGTCTGCCATGAGGCTCCTGTGTTGTAAACCATAATGGCGATCTAACCAAAGGATGGGGTTGGTGCTCCAGTATTCCCCACGCTTGACCTCCCCCCTCCCCCTAATTAATGTTACTGAATTAATTTTGACTGGGGATTTCTTCATAGTGAGTGTCAAGTGTTGGCCATGTTAGGTGTGATGCTCTGAGGACTTTACATCTATCTCTTGTCTAATTCCAAATGAATAAAACCGTGTTTCCCCAGCTCATCAGAAATGTCTAAACAGATGTCAATCTGTCAATAATAAATGCTTGAGCACAGTTCTGCTGAAATAAAGAGGACAAATAAGCACTCTTTAAAAAGCTCAATATTAACAATGCTAAAGATGAACAAGAGTAAAAAATCCCAATATGTGGAAAAGGGACAAGACTCATGGCAGTATTAGTACAGGGAACCTACAGGTGAGGAATTTCCATCTACCAACGCAGAGCAGAACCTTCTCTGTAATTCATACTCACAAAGTTCATAGACTATTGGATAGAGCACTGGGCTTGTAGTCAGGAAGACTCATGTTCATGAGTTCAAATCTGGCCTCAGTCACTAAACCTTGTTTGCCTCTGTTTCCTCATCTGTAAAATGAGCTGGAAAAAGAAATGGCAAACCACTCTAGTATCTTTGCCAAGAAAATCCCCAAATGGAATTAGAGTTAGATATAACTCAGCCACCACACTCAAGAAGCTTACAAAGTCCTTATTACAAATATTCATAGCTCAGCAAAACAAATTCCCTTGTTGGCCATATCCAACAATGTCTCTCATTCTTGAGTCCATCACCTCTCTTTCAGAAGGTATGGACAGAATGCTGTCATAGGTTCTTTGGAATCATGGCTTGTCACTGAATTGATCAGAGTTCTTAAGTCTTTCAGAGTTGTTTTCCATAACAGTGTTGTTCTGATTGTGTAAATTGTTTTCCTCATCCCGCTTGTCCAGTTCTTCATCAGTTCACACAAGTCTTCCCAGGTTTCTCTGAAACCACTCTTTTCATCATTTCTTATGGTACAGTAGTATTCCATTATATTCATGTTATATAATTTTTTGACCCATTCTCCAAGAGGCCACCCCCTTAGTTTCCAGTTCTTTGTTACAACAAAGAGAACTGTTAGAAATATTGTACATATGGATCTTTTTCTTCTTTCTTTGATCTCTTTGGGATCTAGAATTAGTAGTAGTATAGCTCAGTTAATGGGTATGCACAGTTTGGTGACTTTGGGGGTATAATCCCAAATTGCTTTCTGAAATGTTTGGGCCAATTCACAGCTGTCATCAACATCTTTATAGTATCTGTTCTGTACTGGGTATAGAACAATGCGGTGTGGGGAAGGGATGGGGGGGATGATAAGATGAGGTGGGGTCAAAAAGGGGGCACAAGGGAAATAGACAGTGGGTCTCCTCTTTGGGATATTATATTTAGTGGAAGACATGGGGATTCACATGTATCTGATAGGAGTTGTATGAGGCAAGCCATGGAGTCTTCCAACCCTAAGGTTCTTTGATTCTATGAAATAATCTTAGAACACACTTATAATACAACAGAAATAAAAACACATGAGTTTTAATGGGGGGAGGGGAGAGGACTGCCTTGTTATTAATAGTGTGAAGGATTCTACTGGCATCTTCCTGTATGCATAATCATACTGGTCCTTTTCACTAGGGGGTTTCGATCTAAAACCTTTAATTGAAGTGATAGTCCAAAGACGTCATTAGCTTTTCCACCCCAGGGTGGAAAGTATTCCCTTTGGGTTGAATTTTCATTTCCTCTGGCGCCATAATGGTACCCCATCTCCGATTCCATTATTATCTCTCCAAATACCCGTACAGACAGGCTAGCCATTTCTTGTGAATCAAAATTTAATGGGGAATTAAAAATGAGCTAATTCAGTGCCTACCAGGTAGGACAGATGTGTTTGATCGTCCTAAAAACACGATGAGCTACTTAGTGGAGCTCGCTATGGGTGACCTCTTGCCAGGTTGCCAGGCAACAAAAAGCATGCATCCCCTTATTCACTGCTATGAAATATTTCAGGCCACCAGTGAGCTCCCCTGTCTCCTGACTCCACTTCACATCTGATAGGCCCTGACCTTGTGGTTGTTTATGGTGGAAGCTTCTACCATTCACTTCACTTTCCCATTTGAAAGCCTTTTCTTTTCCTACTTTTTTATAGTTGTTGTTAATGAATATAACCATCTACCAAAACCAACAAGTCAGTAAGTACTTGAAGCAGGATTTGAGTCTAGAACTCTATCTACCACACCACTCTGTCTCTATCTGTAAATGAAGTTAGAAGAGAAATTGTGTCTGCCCAGCACCTGGACTGCTGCCTGGGGTATGGACAAAACACAGGCAACGTTCAGAGCCCAGTGCTACCCCTTCCTGCCCTCTGACCCCCCCAACCAAGTCATTAGATCAGTCTGTTAGATCCCATTAAACTGTGGGCTCTTTTTAAAAAATTTTCTTTGTATCCCCAGCACTTAACATGGTGCCTGGCATACAGTAGACGCTTAATAGATGTGGCTGATTCACCATCTGAACCTCTGGTTTTCAGTTTGCTCATCTAAAATTAGACAATCTGTAAATGCCACTTTCAACTTGGATTTAAGATCCTCCATATTAAGCTACTTGCCTTCCGCTTGGAATCTATGTTCCTATAAAGAATGAAGGATGCCTCTGAGGGGATGATTATTGTTTTTTTTTTTTATTACAGAATGAAACATTTTTAATTTTTTTTAATTTTTAAATCTTTTTTTTTATTTAACTTTTAACATTTATTTTCACACAATTTTGGGTTACAAATTTTCTCCCCTTTTATCCCCTCCCCCCCCCCAAACCCGAGCTTTCTGATTGCTCCTGTGACCTATCTGCTCTCTCCTCTATCCTCCCTCCTTGCCCTTGTCTCCGTCTTCTCTTTTGTCCTGTAGGGCCAGATAGCTTTCTTGACCCCTTAACCTGTATTTCTTGTTACCCAGTGGTAAGAACATTACATTTGGTCCTAACACTTTGAGTTCCAACTTCTTTAGCTCCCTCCCTCTCCACCCCTTCCCCTTGGAAGACAGGCAATTCAATATAGGCCATATCTGTTTAGTTTTGCAAATGATTTCCATACTAGTTGTGTTGTATAGGACTAACTATATTTCCCTCCATCCTATCCTGTCCCCCATTACTTCTATTTTCTTATGGTCCTTTTCCTCCCCATGAGTGTCGACCTCGTATTACATTCTCCTCCCCTACCCTCCTCTCTATCCTCCCCCCCACCCTGCTTGTGCCCCTGTCCCCCACTCTCCTGTATTATGAGATAGGTTTTCCTATCAAAATGAGTGTGCATTATATTCTTTCCTTTAGTGGAATGTGATGAGAGTAGACCTCATGTTTTTCTCTTGCCTCCCCTCTTTATCCAACCACTAATAAGTCTTTTGCTTGCCTCTTTTATGAGAGATAATTTGCCCCATATAACTTCTCCCTTTCTCCTCCCAATATTTCTCTCTCACTGCTTGATTTCATTTTTTTTTTTAAGATATGATCCCATCCTCTTCAATTCACTCTGTGCACTCTGTCTCTATGTGTGTGTGCGTGTGTGCATGTGTGTGTGTGTGTACCCAGATACTGAAATGTTTCAAGAGTTACAAATATTGTCTTTCCATGTAGGAATGTAAACAGTTCAACTTTAGTAAGTCCCTTATGACTTCTCTTTGCTGTTCACCTTTTCATGGTTCTCTTCATTCTTGTGTTAGAAAGTCAAATTTTCTTTCCAGCTCTGGTCTTTTCATCAGGAAAATTTGAAAGTCCTCTATTTCACTGAAAGACCATTTTTTCTCCTGAAGTATTATAGTCAGTTTTGCTGGGTAGGTGATTCTTGGCTTCAGTCCTAGTTCCTTTGACTTCTGGAATATCCTATTCCATTCCCTTCTATCCCTCAATGTAGAGGGTGCCAGATCTTGTGCTATCCTGATTGTATTTCCACAATACTTGAATTGTTTCTTTCTAGCTGCTTGCAATATTTTCTCTTTCACCTGGGAATTCTGGAATTTGGCCACAATGCTCCTAGGAGTTTCTCTTTTTGGATCTCTTTCATGCGGTGTTCTGCGGATTCCTTGAATATTTATTTTGCCTTCTGGTTCTAGAATCTCAGGGCAGTTTTCCTTGATAATTTCATGGAAGATGATGTCTAGGCTCTTCTTTTGATCATGGTTTTCAGGTAGTCCCAGAATTTTTACATTGTCTCTCCTGATTCTATTTTCCAGGTCAGTTGTTTTTCCAATAAGATATTTCACATTATCTTCCATTTTTCGAATCTGCGCGGTATGTTCTGAGATGTCTGTCTTTCTCATAAAGTCCTTAGCGTCCATCTGTACCATTCCAGTTTTGAAAGATCTATTTTCTTCAGTGAGCTTTTGAATCTCCTTTTCCATTTGGTTAATTCTTCTTTTGAAAGCATTCTTCTCCTCATTGGCCCCTTGCACCTCCCTTGCCAACTGAGTTAGGCTAGTTCTCAAGGTGCCAATTTCTTCAAGATTTTTTTGGTTCTCCTTTAGCAGGGAGCTGATCTGCTTTTCATGCTTCTCCCTCATCCCTCTCATTTCCCTTCCCAGTCTTTCCTCCACCTCTCTAACTTGATTTTCAAAATTCCTCTTGAGCTCTTCCATGGCCCAAGCCCATTGGGTGGGCTGGGACACAGAATCCTCGATTTCTGTGTCTTTGCCTGATGGCAAGCATTGTTCCTCCCCATCAGAAAGGAAGGGAGGAAGTGTCTTTTCTCTGAGAAAATACCCTTCAATAGTTTTATTTCTTTTGCCTTTTCTGGGCATTCTCCCCAATCAGTGACCTGACCTCTGAATGTTCTCCTCACACCCACCTTGCCTCCTGGTCCTCCCAGCCAGCGTTTGGGGACTGAGATTCAAATGCTGCTTCCCGCCTTAGGGTTTTTGGTGGGGGCAGGGCTGCTATTCAGTGTGAGAATTAAGTTCAGGTGGTCAGGGGCAGGGCCGCCTCTGTGGCTCAGTTCCCTCAGGGGGTTTATGCACAGACCTTCCACAATGGATCCAGGCTCCCGCCCGTTTGGGGAGCCCCTGTCTGTAGCCGCCTCTCAGCTTCTATCTCCTGGGGGGGCCCGAGCCATGGGGGCACCCCACTCCCCTCTCAACCCGCCAAAGAGACTCTCTCACCTACCCCCGTCAGTCACCTGTTGGTGGGGGGGCTTGTGCTGCCGCTGGAGATCCCGTCTCTGGAGCCTTCTCAGATCTGTGCCTCTCGGAGCCCCGGCTGCCGCAGGTCCGGGCTGGGCTCCGCGTCTGCAGCGTGACGGACCTTTTGTGAGAGGTTTGCAGGTCCCTCTGTGGGTGGGGGGACCCACGTGGCTGCTGGAGATCCCGTCCCCGTAGCCCTCTCGGATCTTTTCCTCACGGTGTCGTGGCCACGGCAGGGCTGCCCTCTGCTCCCCGTCCCGGCGTCCAGTCCACAGCACGAAGGACCCCCGTGAGAGGTTTGCAGGTCTCTCCGGAACAGAAATCTCCCTCTCTCCAATATTCCGTGGTCTCTGGGTGCAGAATTTGCCCTGGGTTGGTCCCCTCTAGCTGTTCTGTGGTTTGTGGGTTCGGAGCTATGTGTATGTGTGTCTTTCTACTTCGCCATCTTGACTCCGCCTGGGGGATGATTATTGTTTAGTTGTATTCAGTCATGTTTCATTCTTCATGACCCCTCTTGGGGTTTTCTTGGCAAAGATACTGGAATGGTTTAACTTCTCCAGCTCATTTTATAGCTGAGGAAACTGAGGCAAACTGAGTTAAGTGGCTTGCCCAGGGTCACCCAGCTAGGAAGTGTCCAGGGCTGTCACTCTCTTTACTTTGTCTCTGCTCCTGAGATAGTGACCACAAATTTCCATGAAGAATACTACAAACATTTGGCTATGTGGCCTAGGGGCATTTTTAATTTATGTTGGCCATGAGGTTTTGCAAATTGTTTTTGGCATTAATTTAGCATAAGTGTGAGGATGAGGTCAGGTGGAGTCAATGGAATTAAGTCAGTGGATATGTGGGTTAGAGCCCAAGATATGGCAGCGAACAGAAGTGGCCCAAGGGGAGGGGGCGAGCTCTGTCCTAACGCTTCTTAGAATTAGCAGAAATTTTTGAAGAAAGATGTTAATTTTGGAGATTTACATACCTGTTTTAAAGGTTCCATAGAAGAGAATGTGATTTGGGCATTAGGGCAGTAATTCCTGCCCGATCTGATTCGGCAGCCCCGCCATTGCTTCTGCTCCACCTGCTTTCTTGGCCTGACACTTCCCATCTCTCCTCTTGTGTCCACAGAACATTATCAAGAAGGTGATTGGCCAGAAGTTCGTGTACAAGTTTGTCTCTTTCCCCGAGATCCTCAAAATGGACCCTCATGCAGTGGAGCTGAGTCGGGAGAGCCTCTTGCTGCAGGACGGCGACTGTAAAGTGCCTTCTGAGGGTCGAGACCCCCACAAGCACAGCCTGTCGGCCCTCAAGAGTGCCAGCCGGAATGAGTACATCCATTCGGGCCTCTACTCGTCCTTCACCATTAACTCCCTCCAGACCCAGCCAGATACTTTTAAGCCCATTAAAATGGAGAAGCTGGAGGAGCCGCTGGATGGAGGTGCTCCTCCAGTGGATGAGGTCAGGACGGTCATCAGGTTTGTGACTAATAAGACAGAGAAGCCAGTCATGAGGCCTGTGGTGTCTCTGCCATCCACCTCCGAGGCTGCAGCTGCCTCGGCCTTTTTGACATCTTCCGTCTCAGCAAAAATCTCCTCCTTAATGTTGCCTGGTGCAGCCAGTGTTTCCTCTACTTCCCCATCCTCCTCTCGGTCCCCTTCCCTGTCCCCGGACTCCCCGCTCCCTTCTGAACCCAGAAGTCTCTTCCTAGAGTCCAGCTGCCGAGATTCTGACTCTCTGGAGCCTCTGAATCTCTCCTCGGGCTCCAAGACAAAATCACCATCTCTCCCCCCAAAGGCTAAAAAACCCAAAGGTTTGGAAATCTCTGCCCCACCGCTGGTCTTGTCCAGCAACGACATTGGCTCCATTGCCCTCAACAGCCCAGCCCTCCCCTCAGGATCTCTCACTCCAGCCTTCTTCACAGCACAGGTAAGAGCCGTTTGAACTGAGTCTCTCTGGGGCCTGATTGGTCTGAGCCCAGACAAAGGCCTGGCCCACTCTGGATGGCCATGTTTCCCTGTGATCCCAAAGGCCAGTCCCCATGTAGTAGGAATGGGTATCATGGTGGAAACATAGACTACTATTCTTTTTCCCTCCATCGAGAACACTAACCAAATGGGAAATGTTCTGTAGGGGCAGCTTTGGATGTTGGTCAGCGATTTCGAGGGGTCTGTGTGTTCATCTTCACTTACACCTCAACACTCTTTTCAATGGAAAAGCACATTTACACACATTATTAGCGTTTTGATTTTCATTTTAGACTTTGTTAGTTGGCCAAAGCAGATATTATCATCATCCCCATTTCACAGATGACGGGAGGAAACCAAGGCTCGGAAAAGTCAATGAGCTTAAGGTCACAGTACTATTAACCCTGTGTTATAGACTGGGGGAAGCAGAAGGTGACTTTAGGGGAAGGCTCTAGCCTAGGAGCACTGCAGCTGGTGGAAGTCAAGACAACATGCATTTATTAGGGAAGGAAGGGAAAGGGAATGAGCACTTATTAGGGAAGGAAGGGAAAGGGAATGAGCATATATGTGACACCTACTGTGTGCCAGGCCCTGTGCTAAGTGCTAACTCAAGGAGCTCACAGTCTATGGAGGAGACATCTTACAGACAACCATATACAAACAGTATACAGACAGGATAAACTGGAGATAATCCTAGAGTCATCTGGAGGGAACAGGGGTAATCTCAGGGATAATCTCATTAATTCTGTTTTAGAGACAAACTGAAGCTCCTGGGGAAGTGACTAGCCTAAGGCCACACAGCAATTGGTGAAGGTATTATTATCACTATTTACAGATGGAAGAACTGGGACTCAGAGAAATGAATTACCTAGAGGTGAAGGTCATCTAGGGTTTGGGTTAGAGCTGAGACTCAAATCCAACGTCTCCACTGCTTTCCATTGCACCACACTGCCTGGACTGGTTTCTGTGCTTGTAATATCATGCGCTGAATTGGCTCCAAAAAAAAATGGTATACTCATTAGTTTTGGGAAATCCAAATCCATGATTTCTTAAGAAAGTTTGAGTAGAGCAATTGAAAATGCTCATGGGATCATAAATGGTGCTAGAAGAAACCTCAGAGATCATTTAGTCTAACCCTTTTTATAGATAAGTATACTGAGGCCCTGGGGAAGGGGGAAGTGCCTTATCCAAGGTCACATGACCATCTGGACAGCATCAGGATTTGAACTCAGGACCTTGGCCTCTAGAGCTCACAGTCTACTCCCTATAATACTGTTTAGTCATGTCAGTTGTGTCTGACTCTCTGTGACCCCATCTTGGGGTTTTCTTGGCAAGAATACTGAAATGGTTTGCCATTTCCTTTTCCTGCTCACTTTACAGATGAGGAAACTGAGGCAAACAGGGGTAAGTGACTTGCCCAGGGTCACATAGCTAATAAATGTCTGAGGCTGGATCTGAAATCAGACTGAAGATTCTTCCTGACTCCAGGTCTGGTGCCATATGCAATATGGCGCACCTAACTGCCCCTGAGGATGTATAAAAAGTCATTTCAAGCTGGTAGGTGAAACTCAGTCAAGAAAGAGACATGTAATATTTATACCACAATCGTTTGGGTTGGTTTCGAACCCCACACCTAACCTTGTTTCAAAGCTTTTTTTTTTTTTTAAATACAGCATCTTTTTCTCTCAAACAGAGCTCTGTCTACTGGTCTGAGAGCAAAGCTTTCTCCATTGATGAATGGCAAGACCCACCATTAGGCCATATGGATATTCATGAAAGAAAAGTCTTGTTGTTAGGGTTTCCCATGAATAGGAAAAGAGAACAGGGATTAGGGCTGTCTGGTGGACCATGGAGCAAGCAGCAAAGTCCCCTGATGCCCGATTTCTAAACCAGGGGAGAAGGCCAATGCTATTCCAGGTCTCCTTGCTGGCAAAAGTCAGTTATTCTACAGACCTCTGGGCAGATTCTAGATTATACCTTGATAAACCCAGACTGGTTCTGGAGGTGTAGAGAACATCTTCTGTCATCCCAGTTCAGACTGACTTCTAGGGGACACTAGAAAGTGCAGAGGAGTCTGAAAAATCAGAATTCAAATCCAGCCTTCAACCCTTACTAGCTGGGCAATATTGGTAAAGTGTTTTGAAAAATGACAGTCATTTAATTTATAAATGCTAGCTTATTCCTTATTTCCTCATTATCTTCTTGAGGGCAGGGATTATTTGCTTTGGTATCTCCCGGGCCTGGCACAGTGCCTGGCATAAGGAGGTGTTTAATCAATGTTTGTTTATTGACCTAAGGGGAAAGTTGCCTTCTACCACTGAGTCCTCAGCATGAGTGATAACAATAATCATTCATCTTTAGCATCATATCAAATGAGATTTTATATACACATACACATGCATATATACATACACACATATATACATATACACAAACATATATATGCATATATACATATACACATATATGGTGGTATATAAATGTTAGCAATTACATTACTATTGAGCATTTCACAGTTTACCAAGTGTTTTCCTGCCTTGTGAGGCAAGTAGTGTAAGTATTTCTCTTCCCATTTTACAGATGGGAGAGCTGAGGCTTGGAAAATTAAAGAGTTGGCCCAGAGTCACCCAGTCCATGAGTGGCCCAGCCACAAGTCCAGCCTATGGCTTTGTCTCCTGAGTCTAGTCCTGTTTTCTTTTGACCTTCTTTCCAGCACATGGGAAGCAGTGGGGGAGGAGGTGGCGATGGGTCCAGTGAGCTAGATCGATTCCAACAGCTCTGGCAGTCATCAGGGTGACAGATGTCTCAGCCAGATGGCCTTTTCCTCCCTGGGAGAGCTTTTCAGAACAGCCACAGGGGTTGGAAATAAGCTTAGCCACAGTTAGACTGATACCATTTCATGACTGGATAGGGCCCAAGAGAGAATTATTCTTTACAGGTGAGAATACTGAAGAGCACAGGTGAGTCAGTGACCTTAGTGGCAGAGTGGAGGCTGGGCCTCTGGGCTCATGACTCATTGGTCTTTATTCTCCATGTCTTGACTCTGAAGCCTCTCCTTGTCTGGCTGAGGCTCTGAGCTTTTGTTGCAATCCTAGAGTATAGAGCGATGGACCAAGGGGCCCGAAACGGAGGCGCTTTCCCTGGCTCCTGCCCCTCGCTAGAGGGAGACAGACTTTTCTCATTTTACAAAAGAGGAAACAGCCCAGACGGGTCAAGTGAAACAACATCATGAGGAGTGGGACTGAGTTAGTACATTTTCTACTGCACAACAAAGACTGTTTTATGTGTGAAATGATGCTCTCTCATACCCATCCCAGCTTGACTTGGGAGTCAAGAAAACCAGGAGCCTTGGAGGCCGTGGATAGTGCTGGAGTCAGGGAGATCAGAGTTCAAATCTGGTTTGAGATACCCTGGGCAAATCATGGAACCTTGAATCTACCTCAGTTTCCTCATCTGTAAAATAGGGGTGATAATAATAGCACCTACCCCCTATGGTTGATGTGGAGATAAAATTAGATATTGTTTTTAAGGCTCTTGGCAGGAAAGTATCATACCAATGCTTGCTGTTATTATTTTTTCAGCTAAAGAAACTGAGGCTAAGGGAAGGAGAGGAACTTGCCCACAGCAGTTTGAAAAAACCTTATCTCAGCGTGAGGAAGGCTAGCTTTGGCCTCCCCAGAGTCAGTGCCCAAAGAGTGACAGAGATGACATGTTGAGTAAGGAGGTTTAGGGAGAGGTTAGGGAAAGGTTACAAAATGTCAGAACAGGTTTTTATACCATTGGAAAACCAGGTATTTTCTCACCAAGCAAAAATGTCATGAAACTAAGGGCAGATATATGGGTCAGGGATAGTCCAGATCTCTTGGAGTTTGAGATAAAGAGAGTCTGGAAACTGCCAGTCAGTTTGGACAGTTATAGAAATCCCTCCCACGAAATTCCTTTGCTCTTAGAATAGTTTAAAAAAAATGTTGCAGAAATAGCTGGTCTTGGAATGGTCTGAGATGAGACTGGGGCGGGCCAGATTATGGCACTGGTTGGGTATTAGTGCCTCACCGTTTCAGAGATCTAACAGGCTAAGAATGTGACCAGAAAACCCCATCCCTTTTCACCCCTGGACCATCAGGGGAAGTCTGACCCCTTATTTCTTCAGTTAGTCATTCAACAAGCATTTCTTGAAACCCTACTGTGTGCTAGGTGATGGGGATACAAGGAGAAAAGATGGACTCTGTCCTCAAGGAGATTACATTCCACAGGGGGGACATAACATATACACAGTTGTATAGTGAGAGGCAGCCTGGTTCAGTGGGTAAGGTGCCCGACTTGAAATCAGAAAGACTTGGGCTCAAATCCTGCCTCAGACACTTACTAGCTGTGACTCAGGGTAAACTGCTTAACATTTTGGGGGTCTCAGTTCCCTCATCTCTAGAATGAGGGCGTTAGTGACTGTAGGTCCCCTCTAAATATAAATCTCTAATCCTCTAAGAAAATAAATACAAAATAATTTACAGGGGGAGAAAGAACATTGGTAAATGGTACCAGTGGTATCTGAATTAAGCCTTGAAGGAATTTGTGTGAGGAGGGAGAGCATCCTAGTAATGAGGAAAGCCTGTGGAAAGGGGCAGAGGGGCAATCAGGCCATTGGATCCTGAGGTGATGAAGAGCGCTGAGATTCCAGTCACAGGGGCTTGGGTTCAAGACTGACCCTTACTTCCTGTGTGACTGTGGTCCACTCACTTCCTGTCTCTGAGAGATTTTCTTTTGTGTAAAATGAGGGGTTGGCTAAAGGGTTTCTGAGAGGAGTTGAACCTATGATCTAGTAGAAGAATCGCTTACTCTGAGAATACAAAGGGGCCTCTGAGGCTTTTTAGCTGGACACACGAGGGAAGTGACTTACCCAAGATGGTCTAAAAGTAAACAAGATCAGAACGGAGGTTTTCAGATTCCATTGCCTTCGCCTGAAATAACAGTAGTTGGATAGCACTACACATTTTACAAAGAGCTTTCTTCAGAACTGGAAAAAATAATAGCCTTCATTTAGTGCTTGAGGGTTTAAAAAAAATTCTGCTTTGTTATTATTTGATCCTCACTTCAACCATGTGAAATCAGTGTCTGTTGTTACCATTTTACAGAGAACACCAAGGATAGAGGGGACTTAAGGGACTTGACTGGGGTTCCACAGTTCTTTATGCCTTTTCTCTTCGGGACATATGATTCACTTTTTTTTTTTTTTTTTGGTGATGGGGGGAAGTGGAACAGTCTGGATTTATTTTATCAGGATAGAGCAAGCCCAGTATGGAAAATCCCTTCATAGGTACAACGCTGTGATTCATCCATCTCGTTCACCATTTTCAGACTCCCCAACTCAGATAGATTCACCACCAGAGTAGGAACTGTCAAGTCCTGAGATGTTTTCATAAGCTACACCAAGCAAATATCAATGACTCAGCGTTGACATTGTACCAAACGCTGGACCATTAAAGCTGATATCCTTCTTTCGTTTACTTAGTTGATGTGCTGATTTGAGGCTGTAGTCATATGCTAGGTATGAGATAAAGTGGGGTGTGGATGTGTGGGGTGTGGATGCCATCACATTCCACCCCAGCTGTGCTGTTCCTCATCATCCTAGGGGCTGAAAATCAAGTTCCACGTCCTGCTCCCACCAGCCAATGGATAAGCAAGGGGTAGGATGAGAGAGGGGGCTTTGGCCTGTGAAAAGAGCACACCCATTGCACCATTTGTTTGTCTGCTGGTGACTCCTTCTCCATTGCAGGGCACCCAGATGGCCTGAATCCACAGTTGACCAGGGCAAGGAGGCCCCTTAAGATATTTCCCAACTCTAAATTCAAGCTTCTGGGAAAGCTGGTCAAAACTAATCAGTTGTAAACTGGCCTTTTTGTGTCCAATAAAGATTCAAACCAGGAAGTTATTCAACTCACTTAATTCAGATTTTCTGTTTTGTCCCAAACAGTGATGTCATTGCTGATAGGAATTTCCACGGAGGAAACTCCCCCTACTAATGTAGTTGGGAACCTACTGTGCAATTTGTGGTCCTAGAGACTCACTTGGGACACCAAGAGGTTAAATGATTTGCCCAGAGCCAATATATAATTGGATTGTGTCTTATCAAGTTGTCCTCCCTTAGACCAAATTTCTCTATGGGGGTAGCCTTCCTAATTCTCTGTCATTGGGCTGTACATATAGGGGATTGGAACTGGACCTGTATTACCTTATCAGCAGTGCAGAGGAACTCCTGGTACTAAGAACCTCTCCATCAAATGGAGCTCTAAAAGAGCTCCCTAACTCATAGATTTGAGAACTACCTGGGGGCTTCAGGGGGAAGTGACTTTACTCAAAGCCCAGGGTCATTCATGCATTTTGTATCACAGGCTCTGGACTTAAATCCAGGTCTTCAATACCCTGAGTTTGGCTTGCTGTTCAATGTGTCACACAGAACTGTGATTTATTGAGATGAAACATGCATCAATTATTGCTAATAATTTTTTTTTCCCTTTGGAGGCAATTGGGATTAAGTGACTTATCCAAGGTCACACAGCTAGTGTCTGAGGTCAAATTTGAACTTAAGTCCTCCCAACTCCAGACAAGTGCTCTATCCACTGCACCACCTAATTGCCCTGCAGTCCTCTTTCAGTTTTCTCTTTGGCCCCGGGCAGGGGACCTTGTATAAGGTAGGCTGGGTTTACCCTTTGCCCTTAAAACTCTCCATCTTGAGGTGTCTGGCTTGTGCCGGCTGCCACTGCTTGTCTTAGAATCTTGGTACTGCTTTAGGGCTGAGATATTTATAAGAGGCCTTCAGAGGATGATGGAGGATTTCAGAGGTGCTGTCAGACTGGACAAAGGCAAATGGTGATTTCCCAGGTAGTGGAGAGAATGGCTGCACACCATAGCCCCAGTAAGTCTGACTTCAATTCTTGGCAACAGAACAGATGATTAAAGGAATGATTTGTGTGCAACTGGAGAAGGAAGCAGCAATCATAAAGGGCCAGCATGGTTTCACTAAGTTGAGGTCAGGCTGGACTTAACCTCATTTTTTTCTTTAACACGGTTTCTAGAGTGGCATATCAGGGGAAAACTGTAGCTACAATTAGATTTTTGTATAGCATTTGAATAAAATGCTTTCTTGTGGATGAGAAGTGAGGGAGGCTAGACAATAGTATAGTGGTTTGGATTTGGGACAGGTTGAATGGCTGTAACCCAAAGAGGGATCATTGATCATTAGATGTCAACTTGGAAGGAGATCTCTTGAGCAAAGGTTTTTACCCTGGGGTCCATGAACTTTAAAAAACGTCAGTAACTATGTAAAGAGAATTGATTTCCTCTGTAATCCCAAGCATTTTATTTTACACATTAAAAACCATCCTTCTGGGAAGCTTCACCAGACTGCTAATGGACTCCATGATCCAGAAAAGGTTAAGAAAATCCCTGCTGGAAAGAAGTGCTCCAGGGAGCGATTCTTGGCTTTAGGTGGTTTAACATTTTAATCAGTCTTGGATAAAGGTTTGGAAGTCATGCTTATCAAATCTACAGATGACATAAAGCAAGAAGAAAGCTAACCTGCTGAAGCCAAAGGACTGGAGAGTCAGGCTCCAAAGAGATTTGAGACAGGCTAGAACATGGGGAGGAAACGAGAAAGATGAAATTTTAATAGGGATTAATGCCAAGTCTCATGCTTGGGTTCATCACAGTTAGAAATGGGAGAGACAGAGCTATACAGTGGTTCTCCTGCAAAAGATTTTCATGTACTGCTGATTCAATATGAGTCAGCGGTCTGATATGTCAACCAAAAAAACAAAGCTGTGTTATTTAGACTCCACTTAAGAAAGATGTAGGGTCTAGAATGGAAGGGGGAGAGAAGCACTTACGTAGTGCCTACCGCAGGTAAATGCTTTAGAAATCTTACCTCATTTGATCAGGGTTTCTTAACTTGGGGTCAGAGAACTTTAAAAAATTCCAGTAACTATTTCAACATAATTGATTTCCTCTGTCACCCTTTGTATCTTATTTGATGCATAAGATTCTGAGAAGGGGTTCATGGGCTTCATGAAATTGGCTGCCCAAGGAGTCCAGGACACAGAAAAGGCTGCACAAGCCTGGGCTCACTCCTGTCCTCCATCTGCATCAGATTACAGCTGGAGTATTGTTTTGTTCTGGGCCTGACATTCTAGGAGAGATATTGATACACCAGAAGGCAGTCAGAGGAGGGGACGGTAAGATGGCAGAGGGCCTTGGGTTCATGTCATCTATAAAGTGGTGGGATGAATCAGGGACGATGGGCAGAAGTGAAGACTCTAGTGGTGTGCAATCACTTTCTTTAAGAAAGGCAGTCAAAGGGAAGAAAAATTGTTCTGATGGTGCAAGAGCAATGGTAGAAGATGTAGAGGTCTCAGGTTAGGTTTGATGCCAGGAAATGCTTCTTAATAAGTAGAGCCATCCAAAAGTGCCATGAAGTAGTGAGTTCATCATCTCTGGAAGTCAGGTAGGTTATAAAGGGGATTCTGGTTCCCACTGGGCAAAATGGCCTCTGAAGTTCATAGGCTTGTGGGATTATAGACTGAGAGCTAGAAGGGACCTTCAAGGCCATGGATCCAATCCAGTCATTTAATGGATAAGGAAATGGAGGCCTAAAGAAGTTAACTTGATGCATCTAAGGTCAGGATCACAGATTTAGAATTGGAAGGAACCTTAGAGGCTATTGAGTCTAGTTGCTTCTTTTTACAGATAAGTAAACTGAGGGACAAAGGAAGTGAAATGACTTAGGGTCACACAGCCAATAAGTGTCTAGTAAGTTAAGTGGGGAGTCGAAGAAAAGGAAGGAATCGAAAGATCACAGGATTGCAGGGATCCAGAGCTCAGGGGCCTTGTAGTCGCCTCACTGTACAAAAGAGGAAAGGAGGTCTGCACAGGTTACTAAGGTCCTATAGGTACTAAGTATGAGGGCTGGGATTTGAACCCAGGGCCTCTGTGACTTCAAAGCCAGTGCTTGTTCTGCTGCTTTTCTCAAAGACAACAGATATTTAATTATGGGCAAATTCTGGAACATCAGGGATCATCTCTTCCAACCTCCTCATTCTGAGAGGAAGCTCATTCTAAGGCTGAATCATAGCCACAGAGCCGGTCTCTGATCAGAGGTCATCTATTCCATCCTCCTTATTTTACAGATGGGGAAACTGAGGCCCAGAGAGGCTAAATCACTTGTTGTAAAGGGGTCATGGTATCATAATCTTAAAGCTGGCAGGGACCCAGGAGTTATCCAATTCAACTTCCTCATTTTCAATATGAGCAAAATAGAAAATTGGCTCAAGATAGTAAGCCTCAGAAATGAAGTTTGAACTCAGGTCCTATGTCTCCAGTGTCAGTGTTCTTTGGGACCCTATCACATCCCATACTGCATGTTTTCTCCTTTAAGATGATATGCTTTGCATGGAGAACAGGGATGGGAAAAGCCAGAGAGAAGAAGAGTTCATATCACTGTAGTGGTCTGCATATATTACAAATAACATTTTAAACCCAGAAAGCCTGCAAAACGTTCTCTTCAAGTTACTGGATCTTCAGGCTACAATCTGGTATCTTCCCTTGTGACTGAAATATGGAAAGATCTCAAAGCCCTTCATGGCTCTGCATGCTACATCCTTCCAGGAGGCTCCTACTTGAAGCCCCTCTCCCACCCCTGACATTCTGCCAGACCGGGCTGTCTGCTGGTCTCCTCTGGTGAGTGGGCCTTGTCTCTCTTGTCCCCATGCTGAGTCCAGAACATCCTCCTTCCTGACCTCTGCTCCCTTCAGGGTTTGGCTCAAGGCCCAGCTCCTTCCTAGCAGAGATCTGTCCTGGATCCTCCCTCGCTGGCTGCCAGGAGCACATGGCACCATGCCATACCTCGGCATGGCACCTAGAACACAGCAGGTGTTTGATGATTGTTTCCTAACTCTTCACTTGTTACACTCTCTCATTTCAACATATGCCCTGTTTCTTTGTATTTACTTAGGACGTGCTTGTATTTGGTGATCTGTGTACAAGTTATCATTTCCTCCTAGAAGGTAAGCCCCTGAGAGCAGGAATGGTTTCATTTTGGTTTTGTATCTCCGGCACCTCATATAGTGCCCAGCACATAGGATTGCCTTTGGAGTCGGAGAACTTGGGTTTTAATCCCACCTCATACTCCCTGTGTGACTTTGGGCACATCTGGCCTCAGTTTCCTCATCTGTAAAATGAAGGGGTTGGAAGTCTTCAAGGTCCTTCCCAGCTCCTACCAGACATATGCAGTCACCTATGGCAAGGTTCCATTGTCAAAACATGGCCTGAGAAATGGCTGGACTGAATACCTCATTCATTGCTCAGAATCCTGCCTCTGACACTGTGTGACCCTGGGCAGGTCACTCAACCTTCAGGGGATGACTTGAAAAAATCTGCCTCATGTAGGAAGTCTGTCTTGTCATAGGCCCTTCTAATCCGTATGAATATAACATTAACTAGCTTTTATATGTGGCTTTTAAGTCACAAAGTACTTTACAAATACTCTCATTTTCTTCTCACAAGAGGATGGAGAGTAGGTGCCATGGTTACTATTCCTCTTTTGCAGATGAGGAAACTGAGGCCAACAGAGCTTGAGTGACTTGGCCGTGTCTAATGGCTTTTTAGTGTCTCAGTGAGCATTCAAACCCCAGGCTTTATCCCAGATGCTGCCTCTTTGTGCCCCTTTAAAGAGCGATAACACACTGTTTCTTTTCACATCCCTAGGGGCTAGCACACTGATTGGCACTTAATAAATGCTTACTGATTATTTATCTATCATTCAAAGGATTAAGTTTTTTGGCCTAGACCTTTGATTTCATTGGTATAGGGAACTCCTCACTGAAGACCCTCCGCCCACCAATGTAGAAAGGCTCCCATTCTCTGGTTTATAGCTTTGGTGAGTCACCCCGAGGGCCCAGAGAGGTCAAGGAACTTGCCCATGGTCACCCAGATGGAATGAGCCAGAAGAGGGACTTGAATTCAGGAGTTTCTGACTCGGAGGCCAACCTTCTATCCACAGGCCATCTAAATCCAGTCGGATGTGTTATTTTGGCTTATTTTTGTTGCTGGAGTTCGTTTGGACAGCATGTTCATTTTCTGAAGACTTGTCACCTGAGTCCAGAGAGTCTTGTCTGTGGAAGGCCAGCCATCAGGCAGTGACCGTTATGGCCACAGGAATTCCAGAAGCCACCCATTCAGGTTTAGAAAGGGTGGCTACCATCTGTGGTGCTGGAGGGAGGACCCTCTGGGGAGTATTCTGCTCATACTCCTGGTTGGATTGGAGCACTTCATAGATATGGACACGGGGGACTTTGGAATACTTCCTCCATGAAAAATTGATGAGGGGTCCTCTTGTGGTTGGACATGTGGACATGTAAGAGCCTGGGGGCTTTAGCTGAGCATGGTTGTCAGGCGCCTAAGCTATCGATTGCCCAGAATGAGCTATGTCTCTTCCATGCCATCAAATGCTGATCTGGGTAATGCTTAAGAATTATGATCCATTCTCCCAAGTAAATGATACAGGGCCATGAGAGGTTGTCAGAGTTTCAGAGTTTGATGTTAGAGAGCATCTAGGCCAACTGTCTCATTTTACAGATGAGAAGATTGAGGCCAATAGTGGTTAAACCCTAGATGAACCCAAGTTCTCTCCTGCTTTTCATCTACACTGCCTCCCTCTATGAAAGTGCACTTAATTTTTTTTAAACCTCCCTTCCTCCCCTTCATTCTGAACCTTGGCAGTTCTGTAAAACTAACCAACAATTAACTGATAGACAAAGCTCTTTGAGAACACACAAGTCCCACTGCCAGAAAGCGCTGAAGGCAGGATATGACACAGAACCAAACACGTAATAAATAATTAATTAATCCTGGACCTGGGGTCATGAAGACGCCAGTTCAGATCCAGCCTCAGATGCTTACCAGCATTGTGACCCTGGGCAAGTCAACTCAACCAGTCTGCCTCAGTGCCCTCATCTGTAAAATGAGGATGAAAACAGCACCTACTCTGAAGGATTGTTGTGAGGTTCAGATGCAATAATATGGTAAAGCACTTGGCAACCCTTGCAGCTCTATATAAACTTAAGCTATTGTTATCATTAATGTCAATATATAATTAACATAACTATTATTATTAATATTATTGTTATAAAAATGCTTATTGACTGAAACCAGGTCTTGCTCCTTCTTAATTCCAGACTCTCTCCCCATAGATGCTGAGCAATACATGATGAATAAGGCATTCAATTGAATAATTCATTTTTATATCTCTGTATCCCCAGCATCTTGCAGAATATCTGACATTATAGTAGGTACTTAGCTTATGGACTGATTATGCACATTCCGACTGCAGTATCCCTGCCCCACCCCAAAGAAGGGAGAGATATAGATCTTCTCATCCCTTGGGGAAGGGCGGACATGGAAGAGTGGGACTTGGTCATTATAATGTCATAGCATTTGGTGAAAGTCCATTTTAGAGAGTGAAGGAAACAGTCAAAAGAACCCCAGTGGCAGCCACAACTAATAATACGTGTGTGCCCTGTGCCTGACACATAGAAGGCGTCTGAGAATGCTTGTCTGATGAATCAACATAGCTGAGACTGAACCAAATTGTGACTGAATGACTAAAACTAAGCTTGCATATCTTCCTCAAAAAATGGGCATCTGTGGCAGTACGTCTCACATATGGTCTGGGGACAGTCACTTTTTTTTTCAATCTTTGTTTTGGAGACAGTTGGGATTAAGTGACTTGTCCAGGGTCACACACAGGTGTCTCAGGCTGCATCTGAAATGGGGTCCTCCTGACTCCAGTGCTGGTGCTATATCCACTATCTACCCTTGTAGCCACTTCTGTCTCAGTTTTTCATGGTAATATACATGGTGGGGTACTGACTGATGTGTCAGTCTGCTGGGTCGAAAGAAAAAGTCCAGTGCCTGGCACACATGCTTGATAAATGTGTGCTGAATGACAAAGATCTATCAAGGCAATGTAAATTCATTTCAGTAATCACATCTATGAACACAACTTACCAGGGCAATAAGAATAGCCAGGATTTATGTAGCAGTTTAAAAGCACTTATAGGTTTTTATCATCTGATCCTCACAACAGCCTGATGAGGAAGGTGCTGGTATCATTCCCATTTTGTACATCAGAAAACTGAGGCTGACAGCTTAAAGCTCTAGGTGTCACATGGCTAATAGCTATCTGAGGTGGGATCCAGGAGTATGAGCCTTCCCTTCCCCTCCACTCTCCCCACCTCCAGCAGCTGCCACAGGGCCCTGAACTCAGGCTGTTTGTCCTGATTTCAGTCTAGGCTGACGTCCCTCAGAACTTAAGAAGCATCCAGCATGACGCAATCAGGGACGCTCCACCAGGAGAGCTGCCTTCCCTCGTGGACAAAGGCCTTCATTGACATCACCAGCCTCCCAAGGGGTTGCTGCCATGTCACCAGCAGCCCCTAGACTGCTTGGCCTGAAAGCTTTCCCTGCAGAGAGCAGGAGTGATGCACAAGGCTCAGGGTCGGTGTTTCTTTACTAACTCTCTTGATGGCTCGAGGCCAGGAATTTCTTAGTTGCTCTGTGCTTACTCCTCTGGGAAATCCAGATTTTTGGCCTTAAAAAGAATCTGGCATGAGATGGATTACTTTATTAAAAAAAAAACCCAAACTGAACACAGCCAGAAATGATCCTTTATGTATCCTCTTTGGTCCTCCGCCCTGGCTGGGATGCAGTTTGGAACCAGAGGCTAAGCTTCCAAAGAGGCTGCTGCAGGGGACAGAGACACCTTTTCTTTGCAGAGACAGCAGACTTTAGGTGTAGACCACTGTACAGACTGTCAATGAATAGACTGATTAGTTTTGCTGTACTGATCCCCCCTCCCCTTGTAATGAGTTATGAGACATTGCTTTCTGGGCAGTGGTGAGAAAGCGTTCTATTCGAAAATGGAGGTGATGTCAAAAGAAAAGCTATTTTAAGCGTTTGAAGTCTCATTGATAAGGCAGTGATGACAATAACAGGTTAAGGATTTAGATTCTGTTTGGTTTCTATTTTTGATCCCTTTGTCAATCAACGTAGTAGGGGACAGTCTGGGAGTAGGGAGAATCCCGAAAATGCCATACAGGCCTGGCAAGGCATCCTTCTAGAATAGGAATTTTCAGCCTTTTCTGGGTCATGGATCTCTTTGGCAGTCTCATAAAAGTCTATGGACCCTTACTCAGAAATATGGTTTTAAATAATTGAAGGAAATGCTAAATTCAGCTTGAAGCTAGTGAAAATGAAGATGTAATTTTTTCTTCCCATTCAAGTTCATCAGCCTCCTGAAATCTGTTTGTGGACCTGAGGTTAAGAACCTTTTTCCTAGAAACTTCTCTGGATGGGGAGGGGATGGCAGATGGGAATCAGATTCCATATCTGTAAAGTGAGACTGTTTGCCTAGATAATTCCAGAAAGTACCTTTCATTTCTCAAGCTGGGCTCAAGCCTCTGTTCTATCACTTACTAATATTTGTGGCCTGTCACTGTAACTTCTCTGGACCTCAGCATCGTCATCTATAAACAAAGACTTGTGATAACTTTCTTTCCCGCATGATGTGGATGTGAGGATCCGAGGATCCCAAGGCTTGTGTGTAAAAGAGCCTTATAAATGAGGCAGTAGTACGGATGCAACTTGGTGGCACAATGGATAGCGTGCCAGTCCTGGAGATAGGAAGAGCTGAGTTCAAATTTGGCCTTCCTAGCTGGGTGATCCTGGGCAATTCGCTTCACCCTGTCTGCCTCAGTTTCCTTATCTGTAAAATGAGATGGGAGAAGGAAAGGCAAACCACGCCAGGATCTTTGTCAAGAAAACCCCAAATGGGGTCATGAAGAGTCAGACACAATCGAATGACAAAACAACAGAAACATAAAGGAATTTTCTTTTAAAAACCTACACACTTCTTTCAATAGGCAGAGTATACATACTCTTGAAAAAGTACAAGGTTTTGACTCACAGCCCTTGGCCCTTTACCCCCATTCATTTGAAATGACTGTGTAGTTATGTTGTTTTTACTCTGTATTTAAGTATCTGGGTCCCTGCTTTATGCCTCCAATGGAGTATAAACTCTTGGAGGGCAGAAGGATCACAGGAGTGTTGGCTCGGGATCCTCAGCAGGTTATTTATTAGATGCTTTTTGAGCTGAATTAGTTTGGGGGGAGATAAATGTGGTCAGATGTTTCTCAGGAAGGTTAAGTGGTTGATTTCCCTAAAAGAACGGACAGCCCTTGAGGTCAAGGACTGCTTTTCATTTTTGCCTTCATGTGCCCAGCACCAGGCAGACATTTGGTAAATGCAAGTCAACTCAGTTCAACAAGGATTTACTAAAAGGTTATGAGTGAATGAATTTAAATTACATGCATTTAAATGCCTTCTATGAATGAATGAAAAAGTATTAAATGCATTTTAAATTTTTTTATCAATTTATTAATTTATTTTTTGTTTTCAACATTCACTTTCATAAGATTTTGAATTCTAAATTTTCTCTACCTCCCTCCTCTCCCCAAGATGGTGTTCAATCTGATATAGGCTCTACATATACATTCATATGAAATGTATTTTCACATGAGTCATGTTTTAAAGAATTAGAACCAATGGGAGAAACTATGGGAAAAAGAAAAAGAAAAAAAAGAGCAAACAGTATGATTCGATCTGCATTCTTGATGAATAAATTAATGAATGAATAAAAAAGTATTAAGTTCCTTTTCTGTGTCAGGTACCATGATCGGTTCACAGTAGAATTAAAATGGATTCCCTGGGATTCTTTTGCCAAAGTATTAAAGATGCGATGAGGTAATATCTGCAGAAAGAAACATGGGTGAACGTGCCATGTTTGTGTTGTAGAGTCCAAATGGATTGCTGTTGACGCCCAGCCCGCTGCTGTCGAACATTCACTTCTGGAGCAGCCTGAGCCCAGTGGCCCCGCTGAGTTCTGCCCAGCTGCAAGGACCCAACACTTTGTTTCAGGTGAGCTTGGGACATGAACATGCCTGCTGATACGCAGGCAGGATTAGATCATTCCACAGGGAGGGGCTCTTAATATAAGGTCTGGGAACTTTAAAAAATTATGTATTTTAATGCCTGTATTTTGGCGTAAATGTGATAAATACAAGTTCCTTTGTGATCCTATGTATTTCATTTTATGTTCATTTAAAAAGAAGGGACCCTCCCAGACTTGTCCAGTCTGCCAAACGGATTCACATGCCCAAAAGGCCAAGAATCTCCCATCTGTAAAGTTGGAGGAAAAAAAAAAGAGTACTGAACAAAATGTGTAAATTTATAGAAATGGGGCTCTTATAATTTGTAGGTACACTTAGAAGGAAAAACTCACTTAAACATCTTTGTGTGCAGTGGAACCAGTGCTGGTTCTAGCATTCTACGGTTCTAGATTTTAATCCTGATGCTGACACTCTATGTGTGACCTTTGACAAGATACTTCATCTCTCCCATCCATAAAATGAAGGGGAGTTGCGAAGACTAGACCAGACTCTTAACCTGGAATCCCGGAAGTTGTCGGTAGACAGATAACTGTATTTTACTGGTTTGCCTTGTTAGCAAGCCTACTGTGTGTCTACTGTGCTAAGGGTGGGGGATACACAGGCAGGTAAAAGACAGTCCTTACTCTCCAGGACCTTTCTGCCTGACTGCAAGACCAAGCCAGAGATGTGCGTTAAAAACATGATTCCAAGGAGGGGTCTGCGGGCTTCACCAGACAAGGGCCACAGGACCCCTTCCCACTCTGCATCTGTCACACTGTCATTTCCTTCAGCCAACTCATTCGTCATCCGAAGAAACTACTGCTTGGAGAGGTTACTTTACATGACTCAAGTCACACAGTGGTGTCAGGATCATCCTGTGTCACCATGGGATCTCCCAAAGACTCAGCGAAGTAGTTATTATGCACCTAATAGATACCATGCTCCGGGGATAGATACAACAAGTGGCACAGGACAGTCCCTGCTCTCACATAGCTCACAGTCTGATGGGGGAAACAACATGTATGTACAAATAAGATACAGACAGGATAAGTGGGAGATACTTCATTGGAGGATATTGGTTCAGGGGGAATCAGGAGAGGGAGGGATTTGAGCTAGGTCTTGAAGGAAGCCAGAGATGATCGACAGAGTACCTTGCTTGAGAACCAGCAAAGAGATCAGTTTTGCAGAATCATGAAATACTTGAAAGGGAGAGGACAGGAAAGGTAGCAAGGGCCAGGTTAAGCAGACCTTTGCATTTTATAACTGAGCCTCAAGATGACATTTGACTAGGGAGGTGATGCAGTCAGACCTGTGCTTTAGGAAGATTGCTTTGGTGGCTGAGTGAAGGGGAGACTGGAGTGGGAAGAAATTCAAGGGAAATGAAAACAAATTCCATTTTAGAAATAGTTTTAGGTATCTATTGAGAGTCAGAATGTTAAATGAAACCAGGTCCTGACTCCAAGTGTAGGGCTCATTCTTGCCTTCCAAAGATCAAGATTTGAACTCCTATCTTTCCAGCTTCCCCGGCCTGTTTGCTTCTCCACCACACCTCTGGTACAGGACATCTCTTCAGACTGTTACCCTAACAGGGCCTGTGGTGTTCTGCTTTCCAACACTGCAACGCATCTGCTTTGGATGTGTCTTCTGGGATGGTTCCGTTAACTCTACGGGCTAGCCAGCATACTGACACACCCTTTTAGGGGATTCAAGTGGATTATCTTTGGATCCTGCCCAGGCTGTGGGACAATACTGTTCCTCTTTCACATGGCCCTCAAGATCAAATTGGGAGGAAACTTTCCCCGGTTCTGAGGATATTTTAAGGCAACACACAACAAAGGTTAATGGCTTTTTGATTTTAAGTCCCAGAATTGGGACTTGGAAAGGCCTTGCTGAGAAGTTACCAACTTGCATTGGTAAAGGGGATTTCCTCACCTGGGAGTCCTATATGCCAATTATAGGTCAGATCTAGTCCCTATTCTGGCAAAGGCAAGATGTACACATTTCTTTATGGAGAAGGGTCATGTCCGAGGATCCCTAATGGTTTTGTGAGGAGGGAGTGCTTTTTACTTCAGCGAAGACCAGAGATCACTAGGGGTATGGGACACTGGGGTGCTGTCCATGAAAGTCCTCAAGGAGGGCTGCACAGGTGTGAGGCCACAGGCTCCTTTATTTACTTATGAATCTGTAATCCCCATTGTGGGGCAGCTCCTCCACTGAGGCAGACTAGCATCTTGCCTATAAGCCACAGCAGAGTTCTGCCTCAGTCACAGAATGGTTAAGGGACTTGCTTAGAGTCCCACAGCCAGGCCTGGGTTACGGGTGGGGCTTGTGCTCAGATCTTGCCTCTAATGCTTACCCTTGGGCAAAAGGTTATCTGCAGAAAGAAGGGCCTGGCCCAGCTGCCTTCTGTAGTTCATTATGACATTTATCTGCCTAGGACCTCTTTTTCTTTTGGAGGGAATGAGGGAAGAAAGGCAGGGGACTTATCTCAGTTTGTCCAATTTTTCTTTGCTTTTTTTTGGAGGTGGTGGTGGTGGTGGTGGTGGAAATTTACTTATTACCCAATTAAATTCTAAACCTCTGGCCCTTTGACTTTCCTAAACTTTAAGGATTGGCCTCAGCTACAGCCTCTATAAAAGGCTGAGTCTCATTATCTCAGTTGATTGTAGTCAAATGTAAGCAGAGACTATATCTCACTCTATTTGTACACCCAATACCTAGCACATAGTAGGTGTTTAACTGATTATTGATCCTTCATTCCCTAACTTGCCACTTTAATCATTTTGGAACTCAGCACAAGGTATATGGGTAAGATTCTCATTTACTACTTCAATAAATTAACTGCAGTTCTACAGCTACTATACGTGTGACTGGAACTATGGCCAGGCAGGTCATGAATCCTCAGAAAAATGGTCTTACATGCACAAATTAAAATACAGAGGATTGCAAAGGAAACCTACTATAATGAAATATAGTTGTAAAAACATTAAAAAAAATTCATGGACTCTAGGTTAAGAATACATGCATAAAGTATTGGGTTTAAACAGGTATATTTGGGGGCCAGGTAGGTAGGGAAGTGATGGAGAAACAATGCCAGGCCCCCTCCCTTTTTATAAAAGAGTATTTCCTATGAAAGGGGAGAAAAAAGTGAGCATTTTGAAAAATGAAACATAAAATGGAAAGGGAAGCTAGCTCTGAGGTTTTCAAATTGGGTACTACAGGGTAGGCAATTTTTAAAAATTCATTATATCTGAAAATAATTTCCTTCAAAAATTACTTTTCCATAGACTTTGTCTCTGCCATAGATGTCCTAGAATCAGAGAAACAAGCAACCAGACTTGGCCTATAATGAATTCTCAACAAGACTGGCAACTTTCCTATGGTGATAATTAGAAGAGAACACTGGATCTGAATCTTTGAGGTTAAAGCTGACAGATCTCAGATGTCTCAGCCAGATCATGAAAAAGCTGTTGCCTGAGTTTGGGGGGAGAAAAGAAATCTGAGATGACAGTTATGGCAAATTAGTGGGGAACATCACAGGAGATGGGGGAAGATGAAAAGGAACAAACCATCCTTCCCCAAGAGTACTTTGTAATTAAGACAATCTCAGGGACAGCCAGGCTATAAGCAATGGAAGACTGCAAATTGCTAGTCAGTACACACACACACACATGCTCACTCCCCAAAGTCTGAGTTTTAAACTTTAAAAGCTAAAATAGAATTAAGAGGCAAATTCCAAAACACCAACACAGAAGGAAATTTAAGAAACTCTTCTTACCTTTTTCCCCTCATAAGTCATGGAGAAATGTTCTGGAATTCAGAGCCTTTCAACAGTAGTAAGACTTTTGGGACACGTGTGTGTGTGTGTGTGTGTGTGTGTGTGTGTGCGTGCGCGTGTGTGTCTCTCTCTCTCTCTCTGAGTGTGTATGTCTCTCTCTGCAGGATATGCGCTTTACTCATACCCTTGACACCCACTTGCTGAGTAACCTTGGACACTTCACTTCTCTCTGCCAAACACACAGTCTACTGCACTCCTGAGTGTAGCCAGTAAATCATAGATATTACACTGTGAAACTAAGTCACTATGCTGCCTGCAGGGAAATTGGTGTATGCACTGCTGGTCCCCATTCTATTTGAGTCTGACACCATTATATACACTCTAACTGGCCAAGAAGGTGCCAGCCCCTGGTCTGGTCCAGCTCCTTCCCCATAACATCAGGGTGCTCACTCCCCATTATCTCCCAGGTACATAACCATAGCATCACCCTCTGCTTTTCATTCTCCCTCACCTCAAATGTCCAGTTACCAGATCTTGTCATTTGTCCTTTTCCCACTTCTCTTACACCTCACCCCTTTGGTTCAGGCCATCATGACCTCTTCCCGTCTTTGTTCTCAAGCACAGCTATCAAACCAGAGGTTACGTTTCAGGTTAACGAAACCATCTTTCTGTTCCCTGTTTTAAAAGTGTGTACTCCTAATACTTTGAAAAGATACTTGATTTTATCAGTATGGGAGTAATCTAATAAATTGAAATTCCTCCACCATCCAGCAGCTGGTTTTCTGATCTGCTGTGTCTCTAAAGGGGGCTGGGCTTAGTGATCAAGCTTTCCCAGTCTTAGCTGAGCTGGCTGGCCCTGGGACAGCAGCCTCTCTTGTAAGCCATTCAGAGCTTATGTTCATCGGGTGACATCATAACCAAGGTTACCCACCTTTCATGATGAGAGTCACACTTGGAATCTCAGAGGACAAGTAAATATTTCTCCATTGTTGCTAACAGTTGTCAGGAGACCTCCCTGGAAAGCTGATGGCAAGTTTCATGGAACACTCATACAGTATTAAGGACTCATTATCATTGACTTGTACAGTGAGAGAGCCAGTAGCTTTGGCCTCTCCATGTGAAGCTTCCTCTTGATATTTAAAAGCCAATCAATATGGCTTCAGGGGCTGTGCCTGGGACCTGTTCTGGCAGGGCTAGATTGAGTGCCTTTCTACAGGGCACTATTCATAGGGCTGCCAATCACACTGATTTGTGATGGTGACATTTTGCTTTTTCTCTCCTGCCTAGTTCCCGACTCTGCTCAACGGCCACATACCAGTGCCAATCCCCAGCCTGGACAGAGCCTCTTCCCCAGGACTGCTTTCTTCCAGTGCTCAGAAATCCTGATGATCTCTCCACATTAAAGGACTCATTAATTGATAAAAGAAATCCACCCCCAACGGGCTAGTTTTCCTGTGTCGTGACAAGGACATTGTGAAATCCTGTTACTTCGGTTTGCACTTTCCATTACTTGGATAGTCTAGTTTGTTGCGTTAGCATTTTTCAACAGTTTTTTATATATATGTAAAAACCTGTTTTGCATTAAGTGATTTTTTTTCATGTTTTTATATTCTCTTAGCTCTCAAGTGTTGAACACTGTTGACAGTGAAGAACTTTCCTTAATGGATTTCATTGTATCTAATAAGGATGTGAAGCTTTCCCCCCCTTTAATTCTGCACTGTGCTTATGTACACTATAACCGGCTGTGCCTTCCTTTGCATAATGTTTAATGTTATGTAAATGATTTATATATTTTCTAGTATTAAGAGAAAATGGTTGAAAGACAAGAATTAGTATCCAACAGCGTTATGGTAGTGTTGCATTATTTTTCACAAGTAGGCAATATGAAAGCACATTCATATAACTTTTTACTTCGTGCTTTCAAATTGTATACAAAATTGCCTTATAATTTTTTGAAATGAAAGACAATAGTAAATCTACTGTCCAAGGTAATGAGTTTTTTTTTTTAAGAATAAACCAAGCCATATTTAGATGAATATTCATAGACTGAAATGTTCTAAGGGCGTATTAAAAGCATAATTTCAAAAGACAAGCCTTCTGGCTGCTGACTAGACCTTTCAGATTCTTTGCAAATAGGAAACGAAGACCCAAAAGCTCCAGAAAGAGATCCTCTTTGCACGCCCTTGGGACCTGTCTTGGATTGCTCCTAATCATTATGTGCCCTCTTAGCAAATGAGAATGACCAGGGCTCCACTTTCCATACAGAACTGAATAGATGTACTCTGTCAACATGTGTTCAGGATTTCCTGAAACTCTCAGGATCATAAATAGAATACTGAAAACCTAGTGTTCTGAAAGGGGCTCACTTAACAGGGGGTTCTCAGTTTTGAAAATTTGGGCAGAATGCTCTACTTACTTGGATGTATCTATGGTCAAGGTGAAAGAAACCTAACATGAGTTCAAATTAATCATTTTCTGGAAGCACTATGGTTGTGGCGCTGAATCCAACTGTATTAAGGAATTTGTATATAGTCAATGTACATTTGCAATTCAGAGCAATGATTATGAAAATATGTCCTGAGGGACAAAGCTGAAATGAAAGACAACCTTCCTTCTAACTGTATTTTCTGTTCTTTGAGGAGATGACAGGCATCCTACTAGAGAATGGAAGAAAAGACCCTGAGAAAAGTGTCTGGTCCTGGTACATTCAGGATTGGGTTAATCACAATCCTTAATTACTTTACTGTTCATGAAAACAATCTTGAACGATTACTGTATAGCTAATTGGTCCAGCCCATACACGGGACAACGGTCAATATGAACCTGTATGTAAAGCTCTTACAACGAGTACTTAGATATTTTTGAAGTCAAATATTCAGATACTGTTTTTTCAGATGTTCAGGGAGTCCAAAGTTTTGGGTCATTTGGAAAGAAGGAACAAAAGGAAATTTGATTCTATGAATACTGTCTGTGATATTGGGGGGAGGGACAATCAAGTATATAGGCTATGACTACAAAGTCGTAAGGCTGTATCAGTCTTATTACCATCATGTTACCATTTTATAGCCACATCTCATTATTTCAAAAGTACCTAAACAGAAATGAGACACGGGCAGAAGAGATTCCATCTACTTCTGACGTTCAAAAATGGAGTACCAAAGCCCCAAGGAGATGAGGTGATTTATCTAAAGCCCCACAGATGTTACTGAATCAAGATCTGATTCTCAACTGAATACTCGTCCACTGGGCCATCATGTTGCATGCCAGTGTTCCCATGGCTGAAAAAAATGAAAGGGTAGAATCTTTCCGACTGCTTGAGTCACACAGAAAAACCAGGCTCCAAATATCACCTGAATAGTCTCTAAAATTGCATAACTATGATAAGAAATCATTCCAACAATCAAGTTCTTACAATAATAACCAAGGTGGTGAATCAGATCCAAGAACATTTCCAGTGCCCCCTTTCCTCTCCCCATCAACGACTGGAGAACATCATTTAGGGTTACCGAACTTGGTGGGGTCCTGTTTCTCACACACACACTACATCAATCAAACCTACAGTGAGGTTGTTATGGATGGAAAAAACACCATACTTATTATGATGGGTTAAGAACTCGGCTAATTTAGCAAAATGAATGACAGCTGGAAACATTTGGAGGTAAGCTGTCACTGGTCCTGCCTCAATCTATTTTTTGCACAGACATATTTTTTCCCTTTAAGTCAGAAGATGAGATTTGCAATAGCATTTAAAAAAAAAAGTATACAAAAGCTCTTCAGCTCCATGCCTGCTGAGTCTGGAAGAGCAATGGTGAAGATGCTGCACAACCATAATCTGTACGTTGGATTCCTTACATACACATCTCACCACATGGTCAGAACTGAAAATCCTCATTCACTTGCATTTATGTATGTATCATTTTTACTGCTACATTTTTTTGTTCAATAAACAATTTTTTTAAAAAAAGCTTTCACAAGCATTTTATAATAAAAACCTTGTCAGCAGAAGGGTGATTTCTTTGAAAGAAACATGACTGACCAGGGGATAGATTCGGATTGTACTGATATGGAGTATGACCGCCAAACAGGGTTGGCGGGAAAAGTAGCGTCAGGTGGCAAAGCCCTGAGCAAGCCCTATGGATTGGGACGGCCTCTGCTTTTGCTTTTCCCTGGGGAAGGGGAGTGCTCCAAGTTGAGAAATGGCTCTGACTTTCAGAAGCCATCTCCTTTTTAGTACACACTGTCTCCTCTTCTAAGTACCTGTCAGCGCATGAGCTCTCACTTAACTCTGCACCCCATGATGTCTATGATAGGCAGAGACATTTAAGAAATCTAAAAAGGCCACTTCTTTTGAGGGAAATTAATGAGGCATCTTTTAAAAAAAAATATAAGTGTCATACATTTGAGTCTGGTCCTTTCCCTGACCTCACACTTTTTTTCCTGACTAGTGTGTGTTCCTGGTCTGCCCACAGCACAGGAGCATGCCTAATTTGAAATATTCCATCTGGGGCAAAAAGCATAATTGCCAAGAACTATGGGACAAGGAGGGGATCAGAAGTGCAAAGGGGAGAGATGACAGTGCCAATCAGGTAAAGTTCTCATTTCCTTGTGAATGTGCAATATCTGTACCAATAATTCTGAAGTTGCTGTGGTTACCACTGTTGCTTAGGGTGCTAAACCACCAAACATCAAAGCCCTCCTCTCCCTCCAGGTCCCCTTTTTGTTTTTTTCCCACTTGAACATTTATACTGTCTCTAAAAAAAATGGGTAGAAAAGATGTGCTTTCATTTTTACTTACCTCGGAGAACCCTGCTGGTTTTGGATGAAAGAGAGCTTTTCAACAGTAACCATTACTGAGGCTCCGGATCCTTCCCTTGTTTTTGGTTCCGAGGGTCAGTCAGGTATCACGGAGCGGCTGGCTTGCTTCCCTGACGCAAAAACTAAAGAGAGAAAAAGAAGCCTCTCCAGGCATCCCCAGCAAACGTGAGTTTGGGTGGCAGTCACTGCAGTATTTCTTTGTCTTTCTTGAGAGAATAGGTCTTTGGGGATGAAGCTGAGCAGGTTAATGCTCTGACACAGCCATGGCACCAGAAGGGCCTTTCTCCAAAGGGGTCAGGACCTTATCATCATTACATCCAACACTTAAGTATCCCCAGGGTGTGAGATATAAGAGTAACTATACTCTACCCAAGGTTCCTTTTCTGTGGAAGAATCACAATTCAGCAAAACCGTATTTTAACAACATTGAGATTTTGTTATTATAAACTTCAAAACAAAACCAAGGAATTCCACATAATATTTATACTTTCAAAAGTACAATATTAATACGTGTTTGTCAGTTAGAAATAACAGCAGTTTGTTAGGTCTACAGGATTTTATGTAAAACCAGTTTACAAATGCTGGAAAGCAGTAGTGGTCCAATATTCACCAGTATACATATGAATCTGTTTCTTCCAGAAAATTAAAAAAAAAAAACCCAAATAATTAAATTTACCAGTATCATGAACTATTAATAAAACACCCCCCCAAACATGCCACAATCATTATTCACAAATAAAGTTAAAAGGAAATATACAAAAATTCACTTAATACTGTTAAATAACAATAAACTACAAGATTTCCTGAACAGAAATGGTAGGACCCCTGAATGTTTTACAGTGAATGTCAGGAAAAAATTTAAGTTGTCTATGACTATTTTCATGATATGCCAGCCAGAGATTTACATGACCATTTCAAAATATCCCAATAAAGATTTACAGCCTTTAAGATGCACTATACAACTAATTGTTAAAGGTGAACACAAATGCTTAAGAAACTGTTCCCACCACCCACCCAGGTGCACTCCTGACAACCAAGGTGACGCACAGGCACAGCCTTCACTTCTCATCCCTGGTAAACAGAGGTGGGTGACAATTCTCTAAAAGCCTCCAAGTGCTCGTTTTGGGAAGAGTACATAGTTAGTCATGGCTCATGTCACGTATCTATCACAGCGTCCAGCTGATTCCAAGTGAATGTCATGGAAGGGAGACGGGAGGGAGGAAGTAGGAAATGAAATTTGTTCTCCAATCAAGGAAACCATCCTGCTTCTCATCCAATAAAAGAAAAATATTTCATAAGAATAATGGGACGAGAGGGTGGTCTGAACGGATCTGTGTGAGCTAGTCCTCAATGGATTAAAACACAACATAAATGAAGGTCGATGTGTTGTATACCACCGTTCAGGAGCATGCAAACGTTGCTAAACTAGAGGTGACAAATAAATAATGCACACGGCTCACGGCCGGGGCTTCTAAGAGGAAATCCTCCCAGGCTCCTCACCTTCCTGTGCCTCCCCCCCGCCGGCAGCTGGGCAGGCAGGCAGGTACTCACTCACTCAGATCCCCTGCTGAGCCACATGCTTTTCTAAACATAATGTGCTTATAATCTCGGAACTACCACGTTGCCAATGTTAAATAAGAAATTGTCTCATGAACTTAGAGCATTCAATGGTTCACCTATTTACCATTAAGCAAAGCTAAGTTTACATTCCAGGAAACATTGCAGTTTAATAAAAACAACAAACCAACAAAAACTGCAGCAGGAGAAACAGACGCATTCACATATCAGAAAGCCACTGTGACTTCTTCAGGCCTTCGACTGCTGTTGTGAACTAGACAGACAGTAGTGACTTAGCAGCAATGATTCCGCAATAAATAATGCACTGTGTTTCTCAGTCCTGCACAAAAATTGCAGCTCCAGTTACACCAAGAGTTGTAACTGACTGGCTCTAATGGCAGAGGAGACCTTAAAACCAACTGTACAAGAAATTGTCACACTGTGACAACAAATATAAAAACATAATCTGCAGGTTGGAAATAAAAAGACTCCACTGGGAAGAGGACAGCGTAGACAAGCGGAGCTCCCAAGTCCAGATCTGCGTCCTTGCCTGGAAAGAGAGGCTGGGGCTGGGCTTGAAATCCTGCTATCCAACTTAAAAGAGCATGCTCTGTCTTCTGTTCTTGCCGTGTCCTAAAATACAAAGTCATGGGGTGAGGCAGTTCAGAGCTCAGAGTTGACCCCACAGATCGGGTGACTCAAGGTCACTCCACGTTCCCACCAGCAAAAGCTCAGACTCCGTGGTCAGGGCGACCGGCTCAGGCTTTTTTTAATGAACCCGCTTGGGGACGGGGTCAGTCTACAGCTTCTATGCTTCCAGCGTGAGCACAAGGTGCATCTTCTGCTCCAGGTACCAGGCACGGTGTGTTCAATGATCGAGCCAGGTCACTTGTAAAAGGTCTTTGTGTCATTGGCATCTTTCAGGCTCCCTGATTTGACTGAGTCTGATTTCTCTCTGAAGGAAGATACACTGAACTGCCCACATCATATAGAAAAGCGAATTACGTGCAGTTCTAAAAGTATACCATTGTGGTATGCACAGGACACTGAGTTTCACATTAATAAAGTTACTAACCAATTCATAAACAAAAAGCTTGTTTCCATTTGGAAATTCAAGATCGACACGTGAAATGGTTTATTACAAACACACCTGTCTCTGGATAGGAAGAATTTCGAAAACCCGGGTCCTTTTGCAACTGAATTTCTTTCAAACTGAATATTGAGACACCTAGAATAAGGAGGAAAATATTCAGATATAAGGGTGAAGCATCAGCCTTTCGAATTTTAAGCTAATTTGTTGAAACTATTAAACAAAATTAAAAAAAAATATTTGGACCCCAGTGTTTACTAAGCATTCTCTACCCAATTCCAAGATGTGAAGAAAATCAAGATATTTTCCCCCAAATAACTATTCCTCCTACTTCCACTTTATAAGTGATTTCTGCTACCAACCTCAATTTCTCTAAGCACAAGGTACTATGCTTTTGCTACAACAGAAAAGGGGTAAAGGAAAGGCCTTTTATATCAATAGAACATCTGCTGATGACTGACAGGGAGAGAAAAGGAGCTAGTCACTACTCTTTTAATCAAGTTGGGCTGTATGGATGGCTATGCCTCAATCTAAATCCAACTCCATGGAGAGATAAAGTGAATGAGAGTGATCAAAACTGTCCTCATGGAATTAAAATGCTTCTGTGCCAAACCTAAAGCTAGAAAGGCAACAGCATTTGTCCGTCATGACGCAACGCACTCGTCTTTCCTTTCTGAGAGAAGCATTATTTACTCAAAACATCTGAGAACTACCAAAGGAAATGAAAACCTTAGATCCTGGCTGCCAATCACTTTGCTGCTGACTGCTTCCTAAGGATGAGCAAGTCAGCCTTTTCTTAGTTAGTGACAGTGGAGCCCAAGGGTTAACAGATACTGGAAGCAGGTAGGCAAGTGCCCTGATGTTGGCACAATTCTTACCTGTCTCACACTTTCTTTTTAGAAAAGTGTTGGGGGAAATAAGGGAAGGAGATAGATAGGAGTAATTTCAATGAGGCAGAACAGACTTTTACTTAATATCTCACTGGAAGTGACTGTCAATGACATAGATAAAAAGGAGAAAGGGTCAAAACCAAAGAAATCATTATCTAGCACACATTAAGGGAAAAATCCATTTCTAAAGGGAAATCTTTTAGGGTCTTGAAATGGTGATCCCTGCTTCACAACAAAATTGCATTCTAACAGCTGTTCTTAGACTGGTGATCACATCACACATGCCTTTTACTTGTTGCAGAAGGCACATTTCAGTTTCATTATGCAGTTAATGGCTATCGTTCACCTTTAAGGTACTAAGAGGGTACACAGGAAGGAAAGGAAATAACATGGGACCATTCACTTTCAGAAGTCTGATCCAATGATGGAAAAGCCTAGGATCTTAAGTTTGAAAGACAAACTGTAGAATTCCTCTTACTTTCAGGTAAAGCATGTATTCTTGTTCCCAGACTTCGAAAGTACGCATGTTTCATGGCTTCCTCTGCTGAAACCCTTTTCTTTGACTCATACTGTGAAAAAACAAAAAGATCATTTCATCAACTTTTCCTGGAATTATCCTAATAGAAAAAAGAAAAAAACACAGAGAAATACTGTATTTAGAGCCTCTATTTCCCTACTCTTGGTCATTTGATGTGATGACTATTTTATGTAGAAGTTTTATGTACATCTGGCCCATTTATAAATGTAGTCCTAATTTAAACTGAGGTAGAAAAAAGCTTGTTTTTTTTAAGAATGAATCTTTTCCAACCTATAATTTAAGTCTCTTTATAGGTCTTGAAATGACAAGAATCAAGACTGGTGTTAGCTGATCTTGGGTTACTTTTCCTTTACAAACACAAAGATTCCAAGACTACTATAATGCACTGTCCATAATTATTCTGCAACCTCAGGCATCAAGTCCCTGATGCCTCCAGGATCTAACCATGACTGGAGATTCTTTGCAAGCTTCAAGGTAGTATGCTATGGTGGGGCAGCAGGAAGGCTGAAACATTCCCTCTCAGTTCCCAAGTGAAAGTAATGATCAAAGAAGAATCTCCACATCCCTGCAGGCAATGTGCATAGCTGATAATATGGCATGTGAAGTTTTCAGCACAAAGCCAATATACGTTGTGTCTAGACATCAAAAGATGGGTCAGTTACCAATCAGCTATGGAATCTTGCCAACAATCAGCAAAACAAAAGCCAGATCCCTGACAACACACTCCATGGAACATCTACAACAATGCTGCCTTCAGTGAATTTTGTGGCAGGGACACCAGATGAGGGGTCAGACAATCTCCCTTTGCTCCCTGCCGTGCATAAAGAGCACCTCCTCCTCTTGTCCACTCAGATGCTTTTTCCTGCCATCTCCTCCTTCACATGATGACGTGGCTCTCCTCCTGTGACTGAATTCCTCGAGAGAGGCATCTACACCGTGGGTCTCCACTTCCTTTCCTCTCTGCAGTCTGGCTCCTGAGCTCACCATACAACCCAAACCAGCCTCTTCTAAGTCACTGCCCAGTCAGCAACCTGCTCTCCGTCCTCAGTCTCCTCTCTCTCCTTCTCCCTCTTTTCTGGTTCCTACCTCCTTATGTGACTACTCCTTCTGTCTCCACCACTGAATCCTCATCCAGGTCCCAACCAATAACTGGAGGTGTCACTGCAAAGCTATGCTTTGGCCTCTCTTCCCTTCTCAAAGATGGAGAGCTGCGTCTAATCCCCTTGTTTGACAAATGAGGAAACTGGGGCCCATAACTCAATGACTTGCTCACACAAATCATGTTTCTGAGACACGATTTGAATTCAGGTCTTCCTGCCTCCAACCCTTGTACCCTACAGACCGCACCTCACTATCTATTATTATAATACACAGGCATTTTCCTAGTTTTAATTACCTCATTCCAAACAGCTCATTAAGTACCTACTATGACAAGTACCATATACTTGGGGATACCTGAAGACAAAGATACTCTCCCTGCCTCTGAGGACTTTACAGTTCGATAGGGATGAAAGAATGTATGAAAGTATAATTACTCATTCAGATATTACAAATGTTACCCAACTAGATGGGAAGGAGAGCAGGCAGAGGGAAGGAAAGAAGGAAGGGAGAGAGGAAGGAAGAAAGAAAGGGAGGGAAGGAGGGAGACAAGCAGGAAACAGAGGGAGCAAAGGCGTGGACGGCACAAACAACAGTTTGTGCTTATCAGAAGTTGGGCAAGATAAGCCTGGAAAAGGAGCCTGAAGACAGACTACAGAGAACTACAAATGGCAGGATAAAAACTTTATTCAGTAGATTGTGGGGGTATAAATGAAGTTTTTTGTTTTTTTTTTTAAGGGAAAAACCAAATTAGCCATATGCATTATGAAGATTAAGGTGGGAGAAGAAGTGGGAGAGGAGACAGGGAAGACCGCTCCAAGGCATTTCCTAAGTTTCACTAAGTGATATTTTTTACCAACAGATATTGAGGGCTGTCATAATGTGAAGTCTTGAAATATAAAGTTCCCATTTTCTTAGAAGTTGGGAGGAAAAAGAAATCCTGTTTAGTGATCTGGTCAGTAAAGAATTCCAAAATAAAATGTTAACTGTCATGCTTCTTGGAAAGATCATGATTTGTGAAGCTGAGTTTTCTCACCATGCGGGGCTCCAAGCTCTGTGCTGCTGCCTAGGAGGATGAACCTGAACAAGGTCGGCCCTTGCTAGGTGTCTCTGCAGCCAGGGGAAGCCAGGTGGCTTTATCTAGGAAGTCCCAGGTCTCCCAGCTTGGAGAGGATGCTATTGCATTTCACCCTGAACAAACTATCTGCTTCCTATGTTGCACATCTGCCCATATGATAGTTCTACAATTAAAATGTAATGTACAACTTACCTGAAGAAATCTTGTTATCAATTCAATTCCTTCAGAGTCCAGTCTGGAAACAACAACAAAGAGTGATCAATTTTACTTTTTCGTCTTAGTTGCGAGGAAACTCAAGAGCCCAATGTACCAACCCAACTTTGTAATCTGCGCAACTCTGCACTGAAAGATCCTATTAGGTAGAATCTGTTCTATGCTCAATGTCTCACCTTAACACTGTGTGTCAACTAGAAGCAGCTGCTCAAGCCCTCTAAGATGTGGACAGAATGTGAAACCGAAATCTTCTCGGGGGGCCAGCATTTATTAGCAAGTGATGTTATGAAAAAGGCAGGATTCTGATAGGATAACCAATACCTTGCCTTTTTTAGGGGGAAGGCCTGTTCCTAGGGAAAACAGGCACATTTAATTCTTCCAATGCCCCTGCAAAGAAAGGGTGATGCAGAGGACAAGGCAGAACTGTGGCTGAGAAGTAGCTGACCCCTAACTACCCAGGATGTCCTGGGATCTGGTCTATTACAAGTCAGAATATACATGAGGAGGGCCTGAGTACACTTGAAGGGACACCATTAAGACTCACCATGGCTTCTGCCCTCATGGAACTTATAATTAATAATGGTAAAAGACCAAACAATTAAAACCACTTCTAAGTCAGCATGGTAGTTAAACAAGTATATTGTGGTGAAGGAGGACAATTATGATTCTTTCACCACAAATCTAGTGCTTTCTCCTGGGTCTGATGTGCCTGTAAAATTCATGGATGATAACCAACTTGTAAAGCCAGCCTTCTATGAGTGCCTTCTGGTGGTCCTGTGTCAGTATCAGAACCCCCCCTCGCCCAACTCCTTGGGGGAGGTGGACTTCCGGCATCTGACCACTTTCTCACATTCTTACACTACTCTGACACACTCAGCGCTGACAGGAAGCACAGACAGGAGGAGATAGCTCCTGAGCCTCACTGGAAAACATGGCACTGAAAGTGGACCAATCATCATGTATCAGGAATGGCTATACAAACCACTTTTACAAACTTTCTCATGAGCAGACCTGGAAAAAGAGGCAAAGCCCAGACCACAAATACATAAATGCTAATAATTACATGATTTATGAAAGAGAAGAAATGCAGTATAAAAAATGATGTTGCACTTTCCCTCCTAAGAAGCAGATCTGGCCAACGTTAGGTCAGCTGCTATAGTGACCAGAAACAGGGCAAGAGAGTCCCATGAGTGGTTTGAAAATATTTTTGGTGTTGGTAACCATTTTGCTGATCTTTCAATTGCCTGAGAATATAAAAAGGCAGACTTCTTGAGAATTTGAGTGTTGTCGGCAACGGCCATGACTAAGTTTAAGTGTAGAAAGACTTGGAGGGTCAAGATGTGGGAACCATGGGAAATAAGTCACTGCTGGCAAAGCAGTTGGCAAAACCTCTCTCACTGACCCAGAGATCCCAGTGCTGGGCATTGGCCTCAGGAGGTCAAGGCCAGAAGAGATAAGCTTCTGAAGTAACCAAACATGCAGTGGCACTTCTGGTGACAGCAAAGTCCTGGATTGGCTAAAAGACCCCGTGGTGCAGATATATAATGGAATGTGACTGTGCCACAAGGTACTATGACTATGATGAAAGCTGATGAAGACAGAAGTAATAAGCAGGGCAAGGAAAACCACAGAAACAACGGCTACCATGGTACATGTGGACACAATGTACATGCCACGAAACAACTGAAAACAAGGATCACAAAACTACAGAGAAAAGACCTGGCCCCAAGGGACAGAGTTGGCCACTGTCTGCTTGGCACAGAGGGGAGGTACCGTGGGGTGGAACACCACACACACTGCCAGATTTTTTCTCATACATTGATTTCTTTTGCTCACTTTTCTCTTACTTTTAAAAAGAGATTCATTACCTTTGTGGGGGGAGAGGGAGAAGTACAAAGACAAGAACAGGCAAGGTGAATGTAGAAGATGTACAAAAAAATGGTTTTTGAAAGAGTTTCTGTTGTCATTAAACGTTTCACTTGTCATTAAGTTTTTGCTGACAGGAATCTTGGTGCCATACACTATTTTGAAAAAGGACAACAGAAGACTGTTTAAACAGGATGTGCTGGGGCTATTCCTGTAGGGACTTATGAAGTCAGCTTTGCTGAAGACGTTCAAAGAATTCACGAACAGATAGCACAGTTGGACTCAGAAGCAAAAAGACTGCGGTCCAAATCCTCCTACCATCAAGGACTGGTTCTGAGGCTGTTCCTTCATCCTTCTACAGCCTGGGGGTCCCACACAGCACACAGAGCACTTTCTTCGCAGGGTCGTGGCTGGTGCCTTTTCCTTATCTGGCCCCTGACTGTGCCTGGAAGTTCTCTGTGGCTCTTCCTGAAGACTGCATGCCTAAGCTGGGAAGGCTTCTCTAGAAGGGGCCAGAAGAGCAGCCCAGCTGAGCTCAGAAGCTTGTCACCGGGAGGGCTACATGGTGATTCGCCGTTCACTTGGGACAATTCTCCAGATCATCCACTTAGTTACAGAAGGGCTGAAGCCTCCTTCAACAAAGGGCATATCCATATGGATGAAATCAGAGATCTCACAAGTGTGGTGGCTATTTTGTGGTTGGGAGGAGCTGATTCTGGACTGAGCAACCGATTTTATTAAGCCCTGGAACACCACAGAAACATAATGAAATCCACAACCACCCAAAAGATCAGTCTAGCAACTCAAAGAAAAAAGTCAAGGGGGAGAAAAATGCCTATGACCAGACTGTGTCACAGAGCTGGATGGACAGTCTAATGAATTAGTTTGTCAACATGGGTGTCATGGATACGTACTGACAAAAAGGGACCTAGAGCAGAAGCTCACACTTATTTTCAGAGAAAGCAATCAGCTTCCTACTTCCAAACCCCATATTTTGAATCACAATAGTCTCTGAGTGGTGCTATATTGCTATGAATCATGGAAAACCACCATCTCAGAAGACTCCAAATGAGAAGACCCAAAGGAAAGATATCCAGTGGGCATACACAGCGAGTGGCAGGATACTTCAAAGAATAATTTTTGTTGGAGAAGTGGTGTAAAGAAAGTGTCCCTGGGGTCCCAGAAAAGAAGACAGGCACAGTCATGGAGGGAGACCGAGGGATGAGAGATGAACAACAAAGGCACAGAAACGACAGCCGGGCAAAGAAAAGTGGGAGGGCCTCCAGTATGCTGGGCAGGTGTGCAGGGGGTCAGATCCCTGGAGACCACCAGAATTACAAAAGATAAAATAATGTAGATGGGAGAGAAGAAAAGACACACTGGGTGTGATCATGGACCCATCAAGACCATAAGGAAAAAGCTTCACAAAAACATGTCCTCATACAAAAATAAAATATTCTTTAGATGCTAAGATAATTGTGGTCTCTAAAATTTCCCTTTACCTGCTTCTTTCTTGATCATTTTATGCTAATATTGACATTAATGCTGTTTTTCAAAGTGGAAAATGGCTTTCCCAGGCAGAATGTGAAGGCAAGAAAAACTCCAAGTCCCAGAGAGCAAACACAGACCTAAAGTGTTTGCTTGTATTTCTTTATGTGTACTGGGAGGCAGGCACATACCTAGAAGGAGCATTTTTAACAATCACAAAAATCATACAATATTTGCCGATGAAACAAAACACACACAAAATACCTGGGTGCGTGATTGATTAGAGGCTGTGGTTTGTATTTAGGAAAGTTGTAGTTCTTGAACTCATCATTTGAAGCAACACCCGGCCACGTTTCAGGACATGGTGTTCCTGGGTTTTAAAAGAAGACATACACAATCCCATCAGAAGTACGTCATTACAAGTGAAAGTCACTAGAGCCCTGGCTGCCTCCACCAAGAGAGCTCAGTCACCCCTCGCCCCCTTCCCTCGTCACAACATGACCATCCTTCTGGTTTGTACTGGCATGCACCTGCACTTATTTACATGCTTGTTAAGTTTCACTAAAACTAAAAGGCCAGAAGCCTTACACAAGGCTGGTTTGATGCAAAATTCTTAATCAGGCCATGGGAACATATGTGCCTCCCTCTTTCCATCTAGTTGTCAACAAAGCTAGTAGTTATTCATTTATAAAATGAGAGACAACTTGACAAGGGCATGGATGGATCTCCTTGGGCACCCAGGAGGACAGAGGAGCTGGGGGTGCAAGGTGACTACTGCATCAGCAGTAACAGTTACTCAAGTCAATCTCCACATTGAAAGATTTTCAGATTATCTTCAGACATCTTATGTATGAAATGGATTCTTCTGCATACGTGTATATAAAGAAATAAACGAACACACAATGTTCAATCAAACACCACAGCCAGCAGACTACAAAGGTGGAGCCTAGAACCAGGGTGGTCACATTTCCACGGCACCTGCCATGATCAGATGACAGCATGGCAGATAGTTCTGCGCACAATGCTATAGGAACTATATTAATAAGGGTCCCTGTGGGCTATTCCAACAAAGGATAGACTCCGGGAGTTCCAACCAGGCTGGAAAAATACTGCACACTGGCCAGGCCAGGCCTAATGCCCAAGGACCAGTCTGGATAAGTTTGGAGATGCTCAGCACCAAGTGTAAGTATAGGGAGATGAATTCATGTTGTGAATTCATGCACAACAAATCTCAGCACCCTTCTCCTGAATAAGAGATGATCCACAACATACGATATAAGTTGGAATCTGTCCAGAGAAAAGCAACCAAGATGGTGCTAGAACTCAAAACCAAGTTGTCTGAAAACAGCCTGAAGGAACTAAGGATGCTTAATCTGGAGAAGAAAAGACTTAAGGGGAGACAGAATCTTTCAGGTACCAATATTTGAAGGGTTGCCATATGAGACCAGATGTTTGGCTTTCACAACAGCGGTCAGAACTAGGCCTAAGTGAGGCAGATTTCAATTTAATGTTTAAAGAAAACTGTCCTAAGCCTCACAGCTGCCCTCAAATGAGATGTTCTGAACTGGTAGCTAGCAAGTGCTTCATCAGTGGACAAATTTAAGCCAGGGCTGGATGAGCACTTACCAGTAGTAGTGTAGAAAGGATTCATGATTTTCTCTTTTCTTTTTTTATGTTTATCTATTTATTTTTAGTTTTCAACATTCATTTCCACAAAATTTTGAGTTCCAAATTTTCTCCCCATTTCTCCCCTTCCCCCACCCCAAAACATCTTGCATTCTGATTACCCCTTCCCCCAATCTGCCCTCCCTTCTATCACACCCCTCCCTTCCCTTATCCCCATCTTCTCTCATTTTTTTGTAGGGCAAGATAGATTTCTATACCCCATTGCCTGTATTTCTTATTTCCAGGTTGCATGCACAAACAGTTCTCAACCTTCGTTCCTAAAACTCTGAGTTCCAACTTCTCTCCCTTCCTCTCTCCCTACCCACCCTCACTGAGAAGGTAAGCAATTCAATATAGGCCATATATGAGTAGCTTTGCAAAAGACTTCCACAATAGTCATGGTGTGTACGACTAACTATATTTCCCTCCATCCTATCCTGCCCCCCATTTATTCTATTCTCCCTTTTGACTTTGTCCCTTCCCACGAGTGTTTACTTCTAATTACTCCCTTCTCCCATTTGTCCTCCCTTCTATCATCCCCCCATCTCACTTGTCCCCTTCTCCCCTACTTTCCTGTAGTATAAGATAGATTTTTTCATACCAAATTGAATGTGCATGTTATTTCCTCCTCAAGCCAATAAGCTTCACTTTCCCCCCCTCACCTCCCAGCTTTTCCCCTCCACTGAAAAAGTTTTTTCTCGCTTCTTTCATGTGAGATAACCTGCCCCATTCCATTTCTCCCTTTCTCCTCTGAATATATTCCTCTCTCATCCCTTGATTTTATTTTTTTAGATATCATCCCTTCCTATTCAACTCACCTTGTGCTGTCTATATGTGTGTGTGTGTATATGAGTGTGCATATATAATCCCTCCAACTACCTAAATACTGAGAAAAGTTTCAAGTGTTACAAATATTATATTTCCATGCAGGAATGGAAACAGTTCAACTTTAGAAAGTGCCTTATGATTTCTCTTTCCTGTTTACCTTTTCATGCTTCTCTTGATTCTTGTGTTTAAAAGTCAAATTTTCTATTTAGCTCTGGTCTTTTCATCAAGAATGCTTGAAAGTCCTCTATTTCACTGAACGACCATTTTTTCCCCTGAAGTATTATACTCAGTTTTGCTGGGTAGGTGATTCTTGGTCTTAATCCTAGTTCCTTTGACTTCTGGAATATCATATTCCAAGCCCTTTGATCCCTTAATGTAGAAGCAGTTAGATCTTGTATTTCCACAATATCCGAATTGTTTCTTTCTAGTTGCTTGCAAATGACCTGGGAACTCTGGAATTTGGCTACAATATTCCTAGGAGTTTCTCTTTTTGGATATCTTTCAGGAGGTGATCAATGGATTCTTTCAATATTTATTTTACCCTCTGGTTCTAGAATCTCAGGGCAGTTTTCCTTGATAATTTCATGAAAGATGATATCTAGGCTCTTGTTTTGATCATGGCTTTCAGGTAGTCCCATAATTTTTATATTGTCTCTCCTGGATCTATTTTCCAGGTCAGCTGTTTTTCCAGTGAGATACTTCACATTATCTTCTATTTGTTCATTCTTCTGGTTTTGTTTTGTAATTTCTTGGTTTCTCATAAAGGCATTAGCTTCCATCTGTTCCATTCTAATTTTTAAAGAACTATTTTCTTCAGTGAGCTTTTGAACCTCCTTTTCTGTTTGGCCAATTCTGCTTTTTAAAGCACTCTTCTCCTCACTGGCTTTTTGGACCTCTTTTGCCAATTGAGTTAGCCTATCTTTAAAGGTGCTATTTTCTTCAACAATTTTTGGGTCTCCTTTAGCAAGCTGTGGACTTGCTTTTCATGATTTTCTTGTATTGTTCTCATTTCTCTTTCTAATTGTTTCTCTACCTCTCTTACTTGATTTTCAAAATCCTTTTTGAGCTCTTCCATGGCCTGAGACCACTGAATATTTATTTTGGAGGTTTTGGACGCAGAAGTATCGAGTTTTAGGTCTTCCTCTGATGGTGTGCATTGTTCTTCCTCATCCGCAAGTATGGAAGAAAATACCTGTTCACCAAGAAAGTAGCCTGTTGTCTTATTCTTTTTTTTTTACCTTTTTTGGGCATTTCCTTAGCCAATTATTTGACTTTTGAGTCCTTTGTCAAGAGCAGGGTATACTCTGGGGACCTGTAAGTTAGCACAATCAAGGGAGAGGAGTTTATTCCTTTCCTGGTCTGCACTCTTGTCTGTGAGCAACCACAAGCACTCAGTTCTGCCCAGGATCTGTGAGTACAATTCCCTCTCCACAACTGCCTCCAGCTCTACCATGGCAGCACTCTTCCTCAACCGAGGACAGCTACTCAGGGCTGAGATCCAGGACAGCTGCTCAATTCCCCAAGGGGCTTTAGACCAAGGGCTCCAAAAATGGATGTTACTGCTGCAGTGGCTGCTGCCAGCGAGAGGCCAGACCCAGTTCCCTTCTCACACAGGTGAAAGAGCTTTCTCACTGCCCTTTGAAGCTGTTTTTGGCATTTGTGGGTTGAGCAATCTGGAATCCACAGCTACTGCTGGGGATTTGGCCCCCTGAAGCCTGTTCTGGTCCTACCCCTGCTGTGCTGTGGCCAAGGCCAGGCTATGCTCCACTTCGTGCCTGGTGCGAGAGATCTTTTCTGTCAGCCTTCTAGGCTGTCTTGGGCTGGAAATCTCTTTCACTACATTGTTTTGTGGCTTCTGCTGCTCTACAATTTGTTTACAGTAATTTTTCACAGGTATTTTATGGGCTATGGAGGGGAGCTTCTACAGGTCTGTCCTATTCCTTCATCTTAGCTCTGCCCCAGGATTCATGATTTTCACAATTTAAAGATTTCCTCCAAGGTCAGATCACCTTAGAATCATCAGATTCTATGATTGTACCATTTTGCAAAATTCTAGAATCCTGCTATGAAACTGACTAAAATGTTCAAACTCTTTGACCCAGAGACCCTATGGCAAAGAGGTCAATGGAGGAAAGGGGTCAAGAGGCAAAGAAAGGTCCTATAATAAACCAGTAATGTTTTACAGAACCAGGATAGTTCAAGAAACGGGGGAAAAAAATAAGCAAATCACCCTTGATTGCGGAATGAATGAACAAGTTTTGCCATGTCAATATATTGGAAGGTTATAGAAATGATGAATATGAGAGAGAGAGTGAACTGTTGCAAAGGAAGACAAGAGAACCAGGAAACCAACCTACACAATGGCTACAACAACGGCTATGCCAACAATAACAAAATATCAAAGCAATGTTGGGAAATTATGAAAAGACACCTTCCTCATCCAAAAGGTAACAAACTCCCTCTCCTCTTCAATCTTTTCTCTCTTCTAACACTGGAGCAGGTCCTCATCACCACCATGCATCTGGACTCTTTCCTGTCCATCCTGCACTTAGCTGATCTTCCTAAGAAGTGGTTTGGCCATGTCCCTGACCTAGACAGTAACTCCAGGGGCTCCCTGTCTTCTCCCTGGTGGGTGTTCCAAGCCCTTCATGACCTTCTCCCCTTCTCTCCCACTCTTCCCTGTCCCCCAAGTGTTCCTAGACCTTCCTCAGTGCCATGTACTGTGATCCGTTGACATGGGCCTTCTTCTGGTCCTCTTTGCGACATGTTCCCTGGCCATCGCTCCAGCCTGGAAGGGTCCTTCCTCGTCTCCTCTGTCTCCTGGCTTCCCCAGCTTTCTCCAAGTCATTCAAGAAGCCATAATATTGGTGCCTTCCCTCTGAGGCAATCTCCAATTTGTCTTGTCTCTCTCTTCTTTGTAGACATTGTGAGCTCCTTGAGAGCAGGGATTGTTTTTGCCTTTCTTCTGAGTACAGTGCCTGACCCATCAGAAAAGCTTAATAAATGCTGACTGACTCAGGGACTTCCTTGGGTACTATGGGTGTGGAATACTTCAGAGAATGAGGTCAGATTTGGCTCAACTTTCTTTTTGTTCCTTGGTCACTTATTGCTTGCACAGATTAAAGTGGCTTTTGATAGTCCACACCCTCCCTGCCACTCCCTACCCTTTTCAGCTTCCTTGTATGTGTAGTCCCCCCAATTAGATGTCAAGCTCCTTGAGGGCAGGATCTGTTTTTCTTCTTATTTCTATCTCCAGCACTTTGCACAAACCCTGGCATACAGTAGATACTTAATAGATGCTTACTGAATTGAGGTATATACTATAGGAGAGGTCTTTCTGGAAGAGGGGACTTAAGGGAAATGAAGATGATGCAAAAACAACACATAACTTTAAAAATACACTCAACAAATCTTTAGAAAAGATGCTATGCTTCAGGCAGGAAATGTGCAGGTGTCACCCAATAGAAGAAACTGGCCATTACCCAGCAGTCGGAAGATTAGGTGCAGTTCATCTTCCACTGTAGAACCTGGAAAAAGGGGTCTTCCAGATGCCATTTCAAAAAATATGCAGCCAACACCCCTTTAGCATGTGCAACGGAAAAAAAAAAGAGAAATCAATTAACACAAGAGAAAATATGGCATATAAGTCTTTCCCTTTCTATTTCTATCAGTCTCCCACCCAGACTTCTCAGCTCCAAGCACACTAAGCTGCCTCCTGGACATTTCCCTCACCTGCCTGCACTCTTCCCCTCTGCCTTTGGCCTTATCGCTCCTCTGATTAAAAGCCCTCTCCAGTACCCTCACTGCAGACCACAATGCCTTTCCTTACCACACATGCCACTCTACAGTCACAGCACTCTAAGAGTTCTTACTTGGCGAATACGGTTGAATATTTTTTCTTCTAAGTGCTCATCCTTTAGTACGTTGTGTGTACTCTGTCTCTATGACCAGCATGTTGATTCTTTTTTAGAAACAGATTTTTATTGATATATTTTGTTTTTATACCACCTATATTTTCCCCTTCAGCCCTCTCTATCCAAGAAAGCCATTCCTCTTAACTGGAGACACAAAAATAGGACCCTACCTTAAAAGAATTTATAATCTGGTTGAGATAAAAACAAACAGCTAAACAATAATCGGAACAAGATTTAAAATAACTGTTCAAGACCAGATAAAAAAGACTTTAAAAGTCAGGTGATTAATTCATTTCATTCAATGAGTACCGCAGACAATAAATTTAACAGAAGCACTGAGAAAGGCGAGATTCCCTGAGGCTGAGCACTCAGGAGGACTCACAGAGGCTGTTCCAGCACAGGAGGCACAGGACAGGCAGATTATGAGAGGCATGCAGTACATGCATAGATCATCATAAGCAAATGCACTTTGGCAGGAGAGCATGTGACATTTTCAGAGAAGTGAACAAGCCAGTCTGAGAGGAGCAGAGGGCTCCCTTAAGGAAGCAGTGAGAAAGAAGACTGAGGCTAAAGTCACATAGGAAGTCTGGACTAAGTCAGAGGGGACATATGGTTTTGTGAGTAGAGGAAAGCTAATTAAATGGAATTACCTTTAATTTCATTAACATAACAATGATACTGAACATAATTTCCTCCAAATGAATATTCCGATTCCACCCTAATGTTCTGCTCTGAAGCCTGATCACAGTGTGGAGGTGACCCTGGGATGTCAATGGAGATCTGCATCCTTGAAAGGAGGACTCACACCAATGAAATTTACTGTAGTTTTAAATACACACTGTTACCAACAACAACCAGCATGTTGAACATGGCCTAAGACATGGTGTGTCTGAAGAAGGAGGTTGAGCTGGCCCTGGAAGAGCACCCACAGCACTTCGAGGTGCTTTTCACATACGACATGTCATTGGATCCTCACAGTGAACATGAGCCAGGGGATTACTCTGCCCACTTAATGGCTGAGGAAGAAGGCTCTGATGTTAAGCATCTTGCTTAGGGGCACACAGCTGGTATCTCAAGTGGGAGCACAACCAAGTTTTCCTAACTCCCAAATTTGGTCCTCTCCTATGAAACAACCCAAGAGCGAGGCTGCCAACACAGGGGGCTGATCCTCAAGGGAGGATTCCCTAGAAAGCATGGAGAAGAACAACACAAGGGAACAAGACAGAGAAAGAGGGGGACCTGAATGGACAGAAGGAATGCCCACACCAACGAAATACACAGTGTCCATACACTCACCACATATCAATCTGTGTTGAGTACTCTGAGGAGCCCAGGAGAACATCAGGTGGCCGGTACCAAAGTGTGACGACTTCATTTGAATAGGTCTTTGTGGGAACTGACTTGGCTCTTGCTAGTCCTTTATAGGAAAAATAAAAACACTTCATGTTTTAATAAGGACTAGGGATTTTAAAAAACCTTTATTCCCATCTCACAATCCTAGTTTCTTAAGTGAGCTACTTCTGATGACTACTCAGAGCTACTCAAAACTTACGAGAAGCTTGTTAACCATGAAGCTGAAAAATGTCAACTCTTTCCATATCTAACGAAGATGCTCATTTTTTATGAAGCACTCCTTTCTTCATGAAGGGCCACCTGGACAATCACTCCTTAAATGGGATTATTACTACACCTCAATATGACAAGTACATGCAGAGATATAGATCCGATGTGCTATTTTCATAAGCCTACTCTCCTACTCTATTTTGAATTTATTTTGCCAGACTTTAGAATGATCAACTCACCAACCACTATCACGATAAAGAAACCCCAAGTCAGTCCAAGTAATTTCTGAATAGCAGTGCCATGGAAGTCCCTGATAAAGGCAAGACCCATGGGAATAAAAAGAAAAGTTCCTTTGTTTTCCTATTATTCAGGTAAAAAGGTTTCAGCTTGTTCAGACAGACACATCTCTCTGTCTAAAGAAATTCAGACCCCATCTATGTAGCATGAGCAAAAGGCATGCATCCCAGGGCTGCTTCTGTTGGCGCTTCTACTGTAATATGGAAATTCATTGCTACTGAAAAAAGACAACTGGAACTCACACATCCATTTCTCTGAACTTCCATTACTGGTGGCACCATAATGGACAGAATGCCAGGCCTACAGTCAAGAAGACTGCTGAGTTCAAATCTGGCCTCTGACACTTACAACCTGTGTGACCCTGGGCAAGTTACTTCACCCTGTTTGTCTCAGTTCCTCAAATGTAAAATGAGCTGGCTCCAAATGGTGTCATGAAGAGTCAGATACAACTGAAACAAGTGATCAACAATACCATTAAACTATACAATTTTTATGTATTTGGGAAAGGAGTAACTTGAAAAGATATTTGAGATGTAAGACATGTGTGCATGCATATTACATGTGATTTTAAAGGTGCCTAATTATCAAGAATATCAAGAATCTATCAAAAATACATGTATGCATATATGTCTATATATGTGTAAAGGTTCAAAAATATTTCACTAATTCATTCAACTAAAGCAGTCAGAAATTTCCAACAACTTGAAACATACCCATTTTGTACAATCTTGGTTTTATGTCTTTATCTAAACAGGATCATGAATCAGAGTCATGGAAATGTATCTGCTTATTTTAAGCTCCATCCCCACCACCATCTGGGCACAAAGAACCATCACATAATTCCTCCTCTTTATACTGCTCCTTTCCTGCTCAGGAAGAACAAGCATGGGGGCTCATAGCCTCCTGACTCTCAGAAGCTTGAAGGTGAAGAAGCAGCATCTGCTTTAATCCCAAAGGGTCAAATTTAAAGAACCACCAGCTGCTTGATAATGTTGAAGAAGACGTAAGAGAGAACTAGCCAGACCTCTAGCTAGTGCCTCCTCCCATTCCCTGCCAGCTCCCATGAGCTGGAACAACAGGGTTCTCATTAGGGACTGGCCAGGAGTAAATTGTGGGAGCTCTTACTGAGCAGGCCTGTTGAGAGAACCAGGGCATTTATTGGACGTTCTGAACTCCAACCCCTTGAGGATGGGGCAGTGACCTAGGGCAAGAACAACTGGCTGGTCTTTCTTTTGATGAACCCAAGCTGCTTCATTATAAAGACTAGGCATTATAAAGGAAGACCACCTTTAGTCACTCTGCAGGTCATCTCCCTCTTCCTCTTCTATCTTATACAAGAGTCTGAACTTTATCATCCTAAGCATCATCACTAAGAATCACACCGGGACAAAGAAAAGAAGAAGTGTGAGGAGAAGGGAGATTTTAATGAATTTTTTACTGATTACTGAGGAATGTATGAATCACTGTTTCCTGTTACGTGGAAAAGAAAATTCCAGAGATGAAGGAAGAGGGCTGAAGATGACAGGATAAGAAGCAAATGTTTATGAAATGACTCCTCACTTTGAACCCTCACCCCTTTCTCTTCATATGGTCATATACCTGAACTTCTTTCAGATGACTACGCAAGCAATAAATGGCTATGCTATAGCTACTGAAACAGGTCTCATTATACATGAAGAATTCAATCACATTTATGAGGATACAAGTCATTTTTCCCAATTGATAAATAGTCAAAGGATACGAACATGTAGTTTTCAGACAAAGAAATCAAAGCTATCTATAGTCAGGTGGGAAAACGTTTAAATCACTACTGATTTAAGTCACAATCCTGAGATACCACCTCACATCCATCAGACTAGCTAATGACAGAAAAGGAAATACTGGTAAATACTGGAAGGGATGTAGGAAAACTAATGCATTGTTGGTGAAACTGTGAACTGGCTCAACCATTTTGGAGAGCAATTTGGAACTAAGCCCAAAGGGTTACAAATCTGGGCATACCCTGTGACCCAGAAATACCACTGTCAGGTCTATATCCCAAAGAGATTTAAAAAAAAGAAAAAGGACCTATTTGTACAAAAATATTTATAGCAGCTTTTTATGGTGGCAAAGAAAATTTAGAGGATGCCCCTCAACTGAGGAATGGCTGAACAATGGTATGTGACTACGATGGAAAACTACTGTGCTCTTCACAAGAAACGACGAGGAGGACGGTTTCACAAAAACCTGGAAAGACTTACATGAACTGATGATGCAAAATGAAGTGGGCAGAACCAGAACACTATACATAGTAAAAGTAACACTGAACAATGATCAACTGCATAACTTAGCTATTCTCAGCAATACACTGATCCAGGCTATTTCCAAAGGATTCATGATGAAAAATGCTATCCACTTCTACAGAAAGAACTGATCGAGTCTGAATGCAGATCAAAACAAACTACTTTTTATTTTTATTTATTTTTGGGGGGGCAGGGTGTGTCTGTGTTTTCTTTCAATACATGACCAATATGGAAATATTTTACATGACTATACATGTATCTGCTTCTTAGGGAGAGAACTTGGAACTCAAAATTTTTAAAAGAATGCTAAAAATTATTTTTACATGTAACTGGCAAAAACATTATTTCCAAAAAGAAAGTCAATGTAGTTCAATTTTCAAAGTACTCTTTTTACGTTTTCTAGACCCTAGAATGATACAACCACCCAAATTTAACAAAAAATAGTCATGAGATCCTAGATTGTTAATCTAAAGTTAAATCTTTTTTAGAACAAGGTGGCAGAAGAAAGAAGATATTGAATTTCACTTTATTTTTTGCTCTTAATTTTTATTCACTAAGAAAAGAAAAGTGGGTGAGCATCTAACCATGTAATGGTGCAGAAAGCTATATTACAAGATCATGGAGTAGCAGGCAAACAAAACCAGTGCTCTCTTTGAGGAATTAATCCTATGCCCAGTTCTGGGGTCACAGAATATCCTTAGCCCTCCTTCCCCAAGCTCCCAACTCTATGATAGTCTGTATTTTTGGTCATAGGGAAATGGTCAAAAGAAAACCATTAATGACTGTCCCTATAGGCAACAATTTAACTGCTCTTATGACATTTACAATACTTTATGTTTCATACCAAAGTCTGCTAGCTTTAATTCTCCTTTCTCATTAATGAGCAGGTTCTGAGGTTTCAAGTCCCGATGAAGCACCTTCCTCCTGTGGCAGTAGGCCAGACCACGAAGAATCTGGTATAAAAAAAGCTACAAAACAAAACAAAATAGACATTCATTTATACACATCCCATATAAACAGAAGTCACTCTTATGGTAAGTATACATTTCTTGATTAAATGTGTAACTTTAAAGCAATCAGATTGTCTTGTATAAGGTAAACCCACATCTGAGGCTGAAAAGCATTTGGCTTTGCCATGTTCTCAAATTCACTATATTGTTCTTCTTGGTATAACAGCTTATTCGTAAAAAGACAACATTAGACAACATTCCAAAATACAGCAATGAATATTTTAAATACCTTAAACATCTGCTCTTTGTTATGAGATGTAATTTAAGATAATTAAGCTACACATAATTTAGCTACATACCCCCCAACCCATCCCCAAACATGCCTGTGAGATTAAATTTGTTAAAAAATAGAACTAGATCAAGGATGTCAGGGTGAGGGGAATCTATGGTCAGGATGGAGGGTTGTGAGAGAGCTCCTAAGAGGTCACAAAAACAGAAGCAAGAGAATGATGGAAAATAAGGTTTATAATTATAATATATAATTATGCTATATAAAGGAGCTGAGCTAGTAACATGCAGCTGAGGCAACAGAGAGCCCCAAACGCTACAGTCTATAATTATCTTCTAAGGTTGAAAAGTTCTGAAAATGCTCACTTTGAAACGACTGTTCTCACCAACCATTCTAAGAGAAATGGAGGCTGGTGCGAGATTCTGCCTCTCCACCCCTCCAACTTTCTTTAAATCACTGCTGAAAGTTTATATGGCAATCCAGTGCAACAAACATTTGTCACTTGTGATGCACTGGAGGCACAAAGACAACAAAAACAGTGAGAACGGAAGCTCCCTGAGGGCTGGCACTGTCTTTGCTTTAGGGAGGAGAGGGAAATGTAACATCTGTACTGGTAAATACAGTATAAGGAAAACTGGGCTGGGAGGAGAGAGAAAAAGGGAGGGAGGGAGGGAGAGAGATGAGATGAGAGAGAGGGGCAGGAAGTGAGGGAGAGGGGAAAGAGGGGAAGGGAGGAGGGAGACAGAGAATGAGAATACGCATTGTTAATGGGAGTGGGAGCACGCGTAATAGTGAAGCATTTAGGGGCTAAGGGAGGGTAACAGAGGAACAACAATCCCATGGCGAAGGTGATTTCTGATTTGGGCCTTAATTAAAGAAAGACAAGGATTTTGCCAGGCTGAGTTGAGGACACTTCCAGGAATAGAGATGAGAGTGTACACAGGCAGAAGGAGTACTGAGTTCAGAGAAGGGAAGTGCTTTGTGGCTGGAATGTCGTGGTCATGAAGTTGGAAAGGTACGCCTGGGAAAGGCAGCCTGCTAATGGGGAAGCACGGAGGACTTTTTAGCAGGGGAGCAACATATCCAACATGTGCCTTAAGGGAACAGCACCTCTGTGAAGAACAAACTGGAGATGGGACAAGACTAGAGGACAGCAGGGAGACCAATGAGAAGGCCACTCCAGTAGTGTGGAGGAGATGACAGGGGCCTGACCTAATAAGCAGCCAGGAGAGGATGAAGACAAGAGTGGTTGTGATTACTCCACAGAGACAAAGCTTAACTGACTAAGGGTGGCAGGGCCTTCATTGGAAATAAGGAAGCCTAGAAAAGGAGGGATAATTAATTGTTTTGTTCTTTTTCTATGATTTTTAATGTGAAAACAGAAGGAAAGTAAAAAGCATGACCCAAACAAAACCCATGGGGAGGAGGGCAACCCTTTTGCTGGAATGTAGAGAAAGACCAAGTGCATCTGGATGCTCATCAAACCTCACTGTCACTGTATATTCTGAGCTATCTTTTACTAGCTCAGACTGATTTTACTCTGCACATACCATTTTTACTAAATGTAACTAATAAAAATAGCAAAGAAACAACTCAAGAGTTCCTCCTACCTGAAGAAAGTGTCAAATACAGACAAAGTGCTACCTATTTGCACAAGGACTTTTCTTAACAAATAGTAGCTGAATGGGTTGGCTCATAGAAATTTTAAGGAGTTTCAATTTTTTTTTTGAAGAATAACCAATTTCTTTCCCTCACTTCACCATTTTTTCCTGAGTTTTGCACTCTATTAGCACTGTACCAAATTTGACATCACACAATGTTCCTTTCATCCTTGGATTTACAGATGATACAACTGAGATGGGTGGGATGCTTCAGTAACATTTCCTGCTGACTATATATATATACAGACTGGAGGTGAAACTGGAATGATCCATCTTGCATACTGATCACACCACTGTCGCTATCCTTACGTAATGGATCCCACCCTGAAAAATGTGTCTGATTCTGTGGGGGTAACTGAATCACTTTTTCATGTAGAGAAGCTCACCATTTAAAGGAACACTTTGGTGACATTCACCAGGTTTGGTTTCTTTTTTCCCTTTTTTAATATCTATTTTAACATTCATTTCACAGGGTGGTGGTGACACAAGGGAGCAGGGAACTTCCTTCACAGCGGCTGGACTGCGTTGGAAGTCATGTTCCCGTGGGCTCACGGCACTCACCTTCACGTTGTGCATGCTCATGATGTTGCCACAGTCATCCATGTACTGCTTCAAATCTTTGTCCTACAAGAACATGGCAGCACAACTTAGTATGTGACACAAAATGTTCAGCACCCAACTTCTTCTCAATTATTGCATTTAAAACATAATGAGCTGTTCTCCAGGCAAGGCTACCAAAGCTGGCTCTGAGATTTCCTTGACTGCCAGCAGACACCAAGAAAGGCCAGTGTTTCTGAGACATACATCATCACACACATGTTCTGCTGCAATGAGGAGCTTCTCTCTAGTTCTCCAGATCCAATCCTAATGCTACCCCTAACAAGAATGCCTTCTGTTGCCTCCTTTCCCCTCCCAAATGATCACATACTTCTCTCACTCATGTGCCCAGGCACAAACACCTAGTACATGACAACTCTTCTGACGCTCAGCTCTATCAAGGCTAGCCTCCCTTCTCGAGTGCCCCTTTCCTAATGCCCTTTGGGATAGCTATCTATTCTATGGAAAATAAACAACCCAAGTCAGACAAAACCGAATGACTGCACAAACAGAACAAAAACCTCCTTGACTTCTTTAAATATGCCTTTTCTTTTCTCCTTCCTTGATTCAGCCCCTTCCAAACAGGCTGTTCTTTTTCCCACTCCACTTACTTCCATAGTCAGAGGAAAGAGTTGTTCTAATTCCTTATACTCAAATCACTGTTTTTCCCAACACCCTCCAAAACAACAATCTCATCTCTGAGCTTCCCATGATCAGCCAAAGATCTCCTTTTCTATTTTATTTAAAAGAACAAGACCATCAAGCAGCCAGTTCCTCAACTGTTCTTTCTCCCTCAAACCTAGACTTCTTTCCAAGGTTAGATCTTGTATCTGGACTCCTGGGCCCTTCCCTTTCCACTTCTTCTGGAACTCTACTCTATCAATTATCCCCTCTTACTTCTGAATCTTCAGAATCTCTCAATAACTGCTCCTCTCCCTCTACTTACAGCTATATCTACTTAGGCTACTCTAGCCTAAAGCACCTTCCTTTGACCTGCTACCACTCTGGGGTGAAGTTCTATCTTTCTCCTATTTACTGTCAAACTTTGGAAAGTAGGCATTTCTGCTCCTTCAGAGGCCATGGCTTAGTTTTTTAATGTGTCTCTGTATTCCTAGTGACTGGCACACCAGGTGCTCAATAACTACTGCCAAAGTGAACTGCTCTAAGCACTCCAGGTCACCTAAGTGACTCCTGCAGGCCTACTCGACAATATGGCCTGAGGGTCACTTGGGGCCTACCCAAGTGGCCAGGGGAGGTATGTTGTTCAGGCCTGTTATACATCCTCTACATTTTTTGAGGGCCAAAATCCTTTCTCAGAGGCTGAATGTTACACAGGCCTGCTCTAGCCCTTTGGTCCTGGCTCTTCCTGTCCTAGTAATTTAATGACTCAGGAGCCTAGGTCATACCCTAGGCTAAGTCATCCCATCATACTTCCTTCTTGTTTGGTAATCCTCAACTGGATTTTCTGCTATGTGCTTACCTGATCACCTCCCACTATCCCTTTAAGACTGATTTTTTTGGGGTCCCCTGCCCCTGCTCCTGCTCCTCTCAGGTGACAAACGGCTCTCCTTCCTCATACCACCTAGAGGAGACCTGCTAGGTGGGATGGGGCATTTGTATCCAAGTGTTCCACCTTTTGTCATCTGCCCCCTACTTCCACTAGAACAATCAGTCTTCTTTCTTCTCCACTTCTCCTCCTCCATGGCAGCTCTGCTGACCCTTCCTCTTCTCCAAATGTCTCCTGCCTCAGCTTCTCTGATGTTCCACTCTGCTTCTCCTTCAGTCTTCTCTATCACATTCTGAGGTTCCTCTTCCTCTCAGTCCCTAAACCTAACTATGGAAGGCCAGTTCTTGGCTCTGTTCTGTTTTCAATTTTCTATTCCTCAGAAATCTCCGAGTCCTCCCCCACTATTTCCTTTACAAGGCCCCCTCCTGGAGCCAAATATACATTGGGTTTTTCTAGTCTCGATGAATTTTTTTCAAAATAGTCTCTTTTACCAATTTGTCAGAATCCTACCTATCTTGATATGGCCTAGCTAAAATCCCAGCCAGAAGTCATCTTCACCATGTTCCCAAGCACAATATTTTAAAAAATGCTGGGGGACCATTTCTCCCTCATTGTTAGCTATTTGGATAAACATTGCTCTTTCCCCAAGGGAGGTAGGTATCGTGCCTCATTGGTATTTACACCCCTGCTTCCCAGGATGGACTGAAATATTTGATGACAATGTGAGCAAGCTTCTTTTCCCATGTTATACATATGCTTAGTAGCAGAATAAAAGCTGCATGATTAGTGGGACTAAACATATTCAAATTTAATTCAGTTTTAGGTTCTGAGGCTACTAATTCTTTTAAATAAATATGACTGCATTTCTATGGCTGAAGATATTTCAGAAGTTACTATAAAAAGCCTGCTAATAGCCCACAGGATTAGGCAGGAAGGTCCACATGTACAATGACACTCAGTCTTGTGCCTTTTTTATCATAAAGTTTGTGGAGAACTTTTGATTTCAGGCAAAATGGCTCTTGTCTACATTTTGCTTCTACCACTTCAATGAAAATGATCATTCACATGCTGAAGATACATGGATCTATGAATACTTTTGCTGGACACATTGGATAGCATACTGCAGATGAGGTCTGACCAGCAGAGCAGAGCAAGGCCATTAGACGGTCTTACTGTTGGGTGCTAGGCTTCTCAATGCAGACCAAGCCTGCATTGTATTCCCTTGGCTACTGTATCATACTGATGATTTATCCTGATATCAGACAGTCCCCTAACATTTCTGGCTATTAGTCAAACTGCCATTACTTTAGGAGCATCTCTGAGGCTTAGGCAACTCTGCGGCTTGTCTACTAAGGTTATAGATGGCTTATGATCTTCACCACAACACATCCTTGACAGTGAACTGAACAGCTGAAGTCCAAAAGAAGCAGTCTGTATACAACAGTACATATGTACAGACTTTGGAAAGGACAACAATTGTGCCATCTGATTTAGTTGTGACTAGACTAGCCAAAAAGTGAAAGAAAAAGAAAACTGAAAAAGAAAAAGAAAAACATTCCACGTGCCAGAGCACTGCCTCAATGCCTATGCTTCCCAATGCAGTTCAAGTGTCTATAACAAAGATCTAACAGCAACTGGGGGAGAGTATGAAACTCAAAAGACCAAAAGTGATCTTTAACCCCTGGCATAAAGGCATGGAAAATAACCTCAACACATTGCACTCTTCTACCAAGTGGTCCAACATCAGTGCTCAGTGGCCTGTAACTCAGTCCTCCTTCTAGTATCATGCTACAACAGAAAGTGACCAAGTCTTTCCTTGAGCTAGACTCCTCACACTGCCTTTTTGGGTTTTCTTTTGGGCGGGTGAGGGAATAAACATGAAATAATAAAATGGAAAGGAGTTAACATTTGTAGAACATCCCCACTCCTACCAAGACATGCCTACATACACAGTGGCATGGAAACACAGCAAAGGTTCCTAGAATTTCCATTTCTAACCATTAAAAAAAACCTTACAGGTGATTTTTGTTCTTACCTCTTACAACGTTATCCATTTGTCCCTTGTTGTTAGAGCTATTTGGATAAATGCACGTTCTTTCCTTGAGGGAGGTATTGTATCTTATTTGTAACTGCTCCCTTCCCCTCTCCCCCATTCCCCAAGATGGACTTAAATGTTTGATGTCACTGTGTGGGAGCTTCTTTTCCTATGGAATACACTTGGGAATAGGATAAAAGTAGAACAGAATAAAGGAAATAATGCTTACCAAGTACTCAAAGACCAGAGTCAAGGATTTATCTGTGTGAACGATGTCATGTAACGTAACGATGTTGGCATGCTTTAGATCCTTTAATAATGAAACTAGGAAAAAATAAGGAAAATCAATTAAAATCTATGTGGGATTAAATGGATCAAAAATTACTCAATATGCTATTAAAAACTGATTTAAAATAAGAGTTTATTTGAAGTGAATGTAGGCTTTAATTTTAAAAAAAGTCAACTCCACCTAAATAGTAAGATTCTGACTTCAAAACAATACAATCCCATATCCAAGAGTGCTTTGATACAGTCATGGAAAGAACCTGCGAACTACACAGTCATAAGATTTAATAAAATATATTTATTTAGACATTTGTTTTCAGAAATGTTTTTAAAGGATGGAAGATGACCTTTAAATTGTTTCCTCTTTTTGCATCTCAGCCCTTTCATTCACAGAACATGAGATCTGTACATCATCAAGCTCCAGGAGTACAGTTCTAAGAAGCATGCTAAGGATTCATTTCTCATGACAAAAGAAGCCGTCATACCTTCTCTTATGGCTGTACATGGTGCTCCCTCTTCATGCTCTAAGCGGATCTCCTTTAATGCTACCAAGTTCTCTGTCAATTTGCTCCTTCCTTTATATACAGTTGCATAGGTCCCCTAGGATCACATTCAAAAAGAAAATGGCACACCAGGAAAACCCATGAAATTATATCTATGCCATATAGCATATAGACTGGAAAAGGCCTCTAAGGGTATTTCCAGGCTCGATTTCATTCTACACAGAAAACACCAGTATGTTTACCCTTTCTTTTCCCAATGAGCCAACAAGATGTGTTAAGTCCTAGCTGCAGTGCTTCTGTACCCTCCTAATACTTAGCTAATTGTACATTTAAATCAAACATATGCTACATGAACCTTTTAATTTTTAGTTTCTTTCTGGCTCTAAAGGTGTTCCCATCCACTAAGTGCACACTTTTCTTTGGTTCACTCACCATGAGAGGTCAGGTTTTTCTGAAACTGGTCAGTCATGGTGGAAAGTTCCAGGTAACCATGTTTAGGATTTGAGCTTTATAATTTCATTAATAGTCAGTAACTTTGCTGTTACATCCTAATGACATGTGCTTTTATTACTCAGGGCACCACTTTAAATCTCAAGGGCTTGAAGTCACGCTTTTTACTATTCCTCACATGCTGGCATAGAGAACCCTTTCATTAAAATTTCTAATTCAACTAATAAAGAAAATTTTATATCTAAGTCAGCAGTATTTTGAAATTTCAATAAAGACTATTATGAGGATGCCAAATCCTGCCCTCATTCTGGGATCTGTTTTTTTAACATTATAAATTTCTTCCCTTGAGGGAAAAGCAATCTCACATTTATATATCACCAAGTATCTATCACTTAGGAAAAGAGAGGCAATGTACAGTCTTTTAACAAGGAAGGATTCTTTTTAGGGTGATAAAAATAGAACGCTAATAGGGTTTTTTCTTTTACAATGTGCAGTGTATGGTCAAATAGACTAGTGTACTCCTCAATGTGATAGATATCACATCCCCATAAAGAATGAAAAATGTGAATATATAGAAATATGTGGATCTAAACAGAACAATGCAAACCAAAAAGAAAAACTGAACTAGGAATGACATATTGTCTAGGATAATTTTTTGCAAAATCTGTCTAAGTATATATATAGAAACACAGAATCTTAAAAATCAGGAGGAGGCACAAAGTGACTTAATATAGATAAGCTAACTGATACTTGTATGGTAAAATATGCTTTTTAATGCAAAAAAATAACCAGAGAAAAGAAGCAAGTTATATGTGAATTCCTCACCTCTCCAAGCTTTTCCAATTTAATATAGGTCTCCATTTTCCCAAATCCAATCTCCGACTACAATTAGAGCAGAAACATGAATTTTAACATTTGTTCTTAAAACATCATATTCTCTGCTGCTTCTGATAATCCGTTATGCTGCCAATGAGCACAGCAGTCTAGTCCGATTTAATTTCCTGGGCAGCTATTTACAAGGTTAAATTCAAGAGGCATGGAAACATTAAAGAGGTCAAATCAAATTAAATCACTGTTAAAACTGTCCTACATCTTATATAAAATGGTACTTAAATAATATTCTTTAGTCAAGACAAAATTATGTTCTCTTTGAGATGGCTGCTCTTTGGAAAAAAGCAAACTGTCTTCAAGATAATGAGGTCTTTACAAAGACAAATGCCAGAGCCTGCTGTTCTGACCATAATGTGGAATACAAAGAAAGCACTTCCCCCTGCCTACCACCTTGCCAACTACTCCTTACTCGTCAGGAGAAGGGCATTCCCAGCAACCAGAAGGAAAGTGCTACAATGTCTATACCAACAAATATGGAGCACGGCCAATGCTGAAGATCATCCTCTGCTCAGGAAACTGTACAATGAATGAATGAAACTGAAGAATGTGGGTCTAATTCTAGAAAAAGCGATGTGCAAGAATTATATGGAAAGAATCCACAAGCTTTCAAAAACTCTTTCCCTTTTTTCCCATTCTTTTATGTGGCCCAATTTTTTCAGGTATTTGGATTTAGGAAAGGGGGTACCCAGATATTCCTTTGATTGGTCCAATAGATTAGACATCCACTACTTGGAGGAACCCAAAGCAGCTGACATGGAAAGCTTCAAGCTCAGAAAGAGCTGGGAAGTCATACGGAAAGAGTGGGAAAAGAAAAAATGTGGATAAACAGAAGAAAGGAAAAGGATTCCATAACCTAATGGCAACATCTCATTATCCAGGAGTGGCAATAACTCTATTTTCCCAGGCAAAGGAAAGGATGATGGCAGGCAGGGAGGGAGGGTAAGAGATGTCCTGAAACCTGACCATCAAGGACTTTCAACAGCCTTCTAGCAACTGCTCATGGTTAACAGAAGAGGCACTGGTGGTTATCTGTGAAGGGAGCAAGTTAGAGAGCTTTACTGGGTTGCTTCTTTTATATAAAAATAAAGGAGCCAGGGAGGAAGTAACTGTTCCTTAAACTGTAATCTTGTTTCACAAAAGACTATAAACCAGGCCAGGCTGTCAAGGTCATCTATTGCAATCTCTTTGGTTCACTAGAGGTGAAAAAAAAACCACTTTATCTAATGGTCAGGAATGATGCTGCATCATCTTTGGAGGATGAAGTACTTTTTTCCTGGACAGCTAATACAATGCTATACAAAGAAGACTCTTTATTCTCCTACAAGTCTCCTCCAGAAGGCTTCTTATCTCATACTTCCCTGAGGAAAGAGAAGACACAGGCTATGAGAATGCTCTTTACCCCTACTTTCTATACCTCAGAAGCCCTGGACATTACCTCCTTCTCTCCTTTTTTTCCAAGCTCTGATGAAAAGGAGGCCTTTTTCCTCACCAAGGTCTCATGCTCTATTGGGTCACTTCTCTCACCCCCAACACTTCTAAGCTGCCCCTCATCACCCATCTTTCCCTAGCCACAATGGCTCGTGTCCTGATGCCTACAAACATACCCTGGTGTCCTCCCCCAACTGACCCCGCCTCTCCACGCTCACCTATGGCTCTCACTCACCTCACAGCCCTTCAAAAATCTGCTTTTCAGGATCTTCCTTCCACTGAAACTGCTCTCTCCAAAGTTACCAATGATCTCAATTGTTACAGCCAGGGGCTTTTTCACAGGTCTTACTCTCTGCTACTGGTAGAGCAGCACCCTCTGCCACTGGGATGCTCCCTTCCCCTCATACTTTGGAATCAAGACCACTGGCAGCCTGAATTCAATAAACATATCTCTCTTCAAATAAACATTAAAAAATGTCTGCCTTCCTCTATGGCGTAGCAATATAGAGTATTGAGAAAGTGTACATGGTTATGGGTTTTTCCAGGGTCACAAAACATAAACAGAGTATTGAAAAATGCCACATGCTAGTAAAAGTTATCTCACTTTCATTAGCATGAGGCTCAATGTCTTTTCTTTGCAAAACTGTCACAACAGGGCATATTTATTGCAGAAAATAATGTTCACAGTTAGGCTACTTTAACGTTCATACATCCACCTAGAGAAATACTTTGAATATCCAACACAAAATGACTTTTGTAAAATTTCAAATTAGAAAACAATTTCCAATACTACTTTCTAGATTACAGCATTATTTAACTGCTAATATGGCTGTCACTCATGTTTCAACCCCACTGAAAACCAAATCACATACTCTATCTCTCTTTTAGAGCAAAGTCTTAGGAATCATAAATACAGAGTGCATTTGTCTTACCCTCAGAAAAATAAACTGTCACAAGCAGATTTATCCAATAATATATCTTCTAACTATAGGTTAGTGTTGCACATGATATTAGATAGCATTACTAAAAAAGCTTAGATTCTTTCCTTGTAGAACCAGTACCTCTGTTAATCAATATAGTGAAACTAGATCTAACAGGTAAGTCCTTCCTATCATGGTGAAGGCTCTTCATTTCCACTGACACAAAAGGCACAAGGCATCAAACGCAGCCTACCATGCATGGTAGATCATGCCAACCTGATCTGGAGTAGCTCTTGTATATGGAGACGCATTTTGTGCATGTCCCATAGATGTAGACATACACCTCCTTTCTGCAGCCTGCATGCCATTTTAAAAAATGCTGCAGCTAAACCATGGATGGGAGCTATGATTACGGTGAATCGATCTGTCTAACACCTATCACTAGAGAATGCAGGTGCCTGACTTCACACATGTGTGTGCACTCTAATTTTCCCAGGACAGAAAAAAAAGGCCTTGTGAGTTGCTTTCAATAAATGTATTAAAAGTCAACTGGGAAATATCAGAAAGTTACAACTATCGGTAAAAAATTAGCCAGATTTGATCACCTACTATGAGAAAAACAGGAAAGAATAAAGCCTTCTTAATAACCAGAAACCTAAAGACTTTTCTGGGCAAGTTGTTTAAATAACTATGTACTTAAAATATCATAAGCCCTCAGCGTAATAAAAACTGCCTGATTAAATGGTGGAGTCTGCTTTAATATATATATACATATACATATATACACACACACACATACATACACACACACACATACATACACACACACACATACGTACACACACACACACACACACACACACTTTCAGGTCTATAAAGACAGAAATATCACTGCTGCCTAATGACAAATACATCCAATAAAGTGAATATATACAGTTCCTCCGCTAACCAGAAGAACTACATCTAAATATTCAAAATTACCAAGAAGAGTCAGTCCTGTTTCCAGCCCCCTCACAGTGGAATTCAGTGACATCATCAGAATCTGCTGACAGGCTACAGAAATGGAAAGAAAACACTGTGCTGTACTCGTAACGCTGAATTTAGATGTGAACAGTGGGCTATTAAATGAAGTGAGTGGCACTTTCACTCACCTCCCACCCAAACCAAAAAATAGGGAAGACAAAGGGTCTTGCTGATTTATAAAATTCTGCAACATGAGTGGTTACCTGTCAGGCTCCATAAAGATGAAAAACTTTTCCATCTTCAGAAGTTTAATAAACCATCATATTTTACTTATGAAAGCCTAAACTGCAAATTTGGGTGAGTATGATAATTCTCTGCAAGTTATCTGTTCAATAGGACAAAACCACCAACAAGACAAGGAATGATCAACTTACTAACATTCTCTCCTTAGAATATTCAAGAGCCAGAAGACAAAGCTAAAGAAATGTCATTCTGACTGAACACAGAAACTAGAGTGTTGGTATAAGCAACTCAAGTTTTGCCCAACTTGACAGAATCAGTTCCATTCATTCCTTACATCTATATGTTGCGTATAGTTTTACTTTTAAAACTATCCACAAACATGACACCAGCTCAGCACCACCAGCCTTCCTGTGGTGCAGTCCAACACGTTTTATTAAGTAAAAAACAGGGGAGAGTGTTTGATTCCATGGGGGAACCTACACTCACACAGTTGAAATGGTTCTTAAAGAAATAAGTTTTGTCCCATAGTTGTGAAGACAGATGAACAAGATTATGCAGTTTCAAATAAGTTCAGAAAGGCAGTTTTCCAAAACAAGTTAAGTAGAGGCTTTCTATGACTTTCTTGCAGCAGCGACCAAAGCTGGTGAGATGTCATCACTGTCCTTTCCCCAATTCTGTGCACTAGGTGGGAAAATTAAGTGTTAAGCAACTCCTGAGTTTGGTGTCTCATTCTCATGGCAGAAGTGCTGCTGGGAAATAACTAGATATAATAGAATGGTTTGGCTACAGGTAGTGAAAACACAATCATTCTTGGTTTAAGGCAGCTCTCTCCAAAGTGCAGTGAGTAAGATGATCCACTGGGCAGTGGGAAGAAAATATTACAACTTCCATGTTGGTGTATTTTTATCTTAAAATAGAAATTAAGTTGTACAAATGAAATTTAATAGAGAGAATGATACTGGTGCCCTCATTTGGTCTATTAATCAGATGGCCAAATATCACTTTTGGCACACGACACGTCCTGAGGGACGAGTTGGAATTGTACAGTTGTGGAAGATGGCATCCCACAGAATATCATGACTGAAGTTTACTTGTGTTAAGTCAATTTGTAGATAACTAGTTTTAATGGAACAAAAGTCAAGACATAGCTTACAAAGACTCCTGCAAAGAAGGATACCATGGATTGGAGATTTTTAATAATGTGAATTTGAGCACACAAAAAGGAAAATGGCAGTGTGAATACTTCTCCTAGTATGGACTTTTTGGTTGACCATGTTACCAATAAAAACAATAACAATTTAATTAGCTCTGACTGTAGGTCTTCCCAAAATGGAAATAAACAACACGACTTAAAACATAGATTTACACAAGGTGGCAAGGAACCTCACATCCTTTCTGTGTGGTGTACCTCAAATACTGGTTAATGGTAGCATGAAGTCATCACGATTATTAGCAAGACATTTGAAAATTAAGCTTTTGTTGCTAAATGATGATGGGTTTTCCATTAAAAAGCCTCATATCTATACACTTGAAAACCTGGAGATGTAATTTTTCTAACCTACTTAAGAATCTTTCAAATGAACAGTTAACTGACGAGTTTTGAACCCATTTGTTAAAAATAAAAAAAACGTAACTCTATCAATCAGTTTGTAAGAACAACTAACTGACATAGAGGAAGATGGAAATTTACCCAGTGCAACTGTTATATGGATATCTAGATGGGGGGCGGGAGAAGAGAATAAAAGAGAGAAAGCAAGAGAAATATACTTGGATTCAAAAAAATTAACTGCAAAATTATAAGAATCCCCCCCGCTACATGCACACACGCACGCGCACACACACACACACACACACACACACACACACACACACACACACACACACAGTTTTACTGGACTGCAACCACGTGATATGGAAGCCAGGAGAGTTAATACATGCATTAAGAGAGGCCATGTCCAAAACTAGAGAGGTTACATGACAGCTCTTCCATATCTGGGCACAATATTTTAGGAAGTTCTAGGTGTCCAAAAGGCCCCCTGGAAGGTCAATTATGACTTCAAGTCATATAAGGACTTATAAAAAAAAAAAGTGAGGTTATTTAGCCTGGAAAGTATTTGGCATGACATCTCTGTTTTCACATATCTGAATTCCAAGAAGAAGGAAAGGGCTTGTTCTGGCTGGCCCAGAGAGAAGAACAAGGAACAATTCTGGATAAATAATGTGTGTCCAAAAGGCAGACTTGGCCTTGAGATCAGGAAAAGCTTTGTAGTACCATTCTGCAGGAAGAGAAATGAAAAGTGGCATTCTCCTCTACAAGTGGAGATGCCTAAGTACAAGTGGGACACATAGATGACCCATCTGGGCTCTGCCCTAGAGGTCATTTTTGGTCAGGTTCAGGTTTGGACCAGGATATTTCTGAGGTCCCTTCCAAATCTAAAGTTCTGTGATCAAGTTTCATCACTTTAGTCATACTCTTCATACCTGGCATTTACATACATTCCACTGGATATGAGATGGAATTATGGCCAACGCTTCATTTCCATTTAAGACTCGTCTGCCTATACATTCTGACAGTCTTTAGTCCTTGGTTTAATACTTGAAAAAAAATGTTCACTTCCATTTTATGTCAAGAGTAACAAGTATTTATCTGGCCCATCCACCATCAATGTCTATTAACTGAGATACTAGTACCAAATAATTGATGAACTATAAGATCTTGAAGTCTCTTCAGAAAAATAACATTTATGAGCACTGTTATGTTTTTATCACATTAAGATATTCTGAAAATAGATAATTAGGTATGTGTGGCAATTATTAATCAAGGCATTTGATTAACAAAATACTCCATTTCTTAATCATCCCACATAAGGGAGTTGCATGTAGTTTCTATGATGTACCTTGTTTTAAAAGGCAAAGTGAAGTGGAAAGAAAAAATACTTGCCACCTGGGTTAAATTAATTTTTCCTTAAAAGGTACGGAAATCACCAGAATTCAACTATAGTTTCTTGGTGGCCTAAGTTCAAAAGCCAGACCACAAGAAGGCAGGAGGTCTCCTTGAGGACTGATTAGTGTTTCCAATATGGCTGGCTAAGAGCCAGAGAAGACGAACTCAACTCAACCAATGCTACATATCCTTGCTGAGTATTCCTTCCATGCTAGGGGTAAGTAAATGATGATCTGAACCATTCAGGCCTCACCAATCCTGTCTTCTAACAGAAGATAATATCTTATTTCAGAAAAGTGTGTAATTTTTTAAAAGCCACCTTTTTAAAACAAGAAAACATATCCACACAAATTTTAACCACTGAACCCTGCATCTTATGTGGTAATAACTCAGCTTATGTAGGAATTACATAATATAATATATAACTACATAATATAATATATATAAAATATAATATATATATAAAATATAATACTGTAGTTGTCAATACATATTTGATCCTAACCAATAAACTACAGGAGAAAGGCAATACTAATTTTTTAAAAGATAAACTTAATACTCAGTCTTTTAAAGTATGATTTTTCAGCAGTTTACAAAAAGTTCAAGTTGAATCTAGAACCAGAAGCAATAAGCTATATCAATAGCTGTATCCATACACTGCAACTCTAGCCATAAACCTAAGGTTCAGTTTGCACAAGCCTGGACATCGAGGTCCTACAACATAACACAGAACTGTGCAGAACTTGTAACAGGCGCATCCTCCCAAACCAAAACACAGCCGGCAACCTTCATTTTAGGTACCAAAGCTACGACAATCAATTTAAAGCAAGGAAGGGGAAACAACCAACCTTGCCTCAAGCAATCTAAGGTTCCATTCTCAATACACTGAAAATTCATTAGAGGGCACTGTTTTCCTTAATTTCATCACAGAGCAAAATAGAAGCTGCAAATGATAAGTTTTAGGTCTTTCATTTATATCTGGCATGAAGCTAGAACAAATCAAACTAATATTTCAAATCCATTGTTTTAGTAGTCTAAGTTAGTCCTTATTAAAATTACTCAGAATTCTCAATCTTGGATAAAGTCCCTGGTACCAGAGACATAGAAAGAAGTTTTAGACCTTTGTTTTCACCTGCTGTTTTACTTCTATCAATACCACAGTTAAACCTTTTGAGTACTTACCAATAAAGAACATCTTCAACTACGGAATGTTCTCCCAATTCCACCCTCAAGTCCCCTCAGCATGATCCACTCTCCTGCTTCTCAAAGGCGTTGGCTCAGCCTTTCTGCCTGCTACACCCACTCCCCCACTGGGGCTGGCCAGGATACATTCTCTTCACCCCTTCCCTCTGTAAGCTTGTCTCTTTAAGCCTTCTTTCTCTCTCCCTAATCTTTCCTCATCCACTTATTTGCTGCCTAGAAACAAGTGCAAATCTCTTCCCTGAAAAAGCTTCCTGGGACCCTCCCAAAGAACGAAATCTTCTGGAAGCAGGGACTGCTTCCCTTTGGTCAGCAGATCAACACTGATCAAGTGCCTACTATGTGCCAGGCACTGTGCTAGGAGTTGGGGATATAAAGGCAGTCCCTGTATCCAAGGAGTCAACAGTCCAATGAGGGAACAGTCCAATGAAGGAAAATGTCGCCCAAAAAGAAGCTGAAAAAAAGGAGAGGAAGGAGGGGATACAACATGTCTTACACGGAGTAAATGTGAGTCAAATGTTTGTTCACTGATCCTACATCACTTTTCCTTCCCGTAGTTGAATTTCCAGGAAACTCAAGTCTATGCTCATTGATTCTACTTCCTTTCTATTTCTTATGGTCTGGTTTCCACCTCCAGCACTCAACTGAAATGGTTACTAATGATTCTTTCTTGCTAAATCCAATTGCATTTTTCTGGGTCCTCAATCTTCTGGACATCTCTGCAGCTTTCATACTGCTGAAGACAATGTCCATCTTGGTTTTCCCCTCCCTACCTGATCGGACCAATCTTGACAAGATTACTGTCCACATCCCCACGTCCATGGCTGACAGCTCTCTCTGTACTAGTGCTCTTCAGCTCTCAAAAGAATTCAACTATCACTTCTAAACTGATGACTCCCAAACAGATTTACACTTTGTCTTTTATCCTGAGTTCCACTTCTGCCTCCTGAGCTCCCTCATAGTTACCTCGAACTCATTAGAGACAATACAAAACTCATTATCTCCCTCCCTCACTCAAACTGTCACAGCCATTTTCCTGTTTCAGTAACAGACACCACAATTATTCCAGCCACTGAGTATACAACCTAGGAGGGACTCTTGCCCTTCCTAGCTCAGGGCCTAGGTAGGAAGGCTGTCCTCCTGCCTATGTTCTCTCTCTCTACCTCAGCCTCTTACATTTGGACTCCAAGCACCTCATAGCAGGTACTTAACAAAGGCTTGTGAATTAACTGACCCTTCAAGGTATGATTTATAAGGTCCTTCTAAACTTACTTAAAGTTTAATTAATTTAAAGTTTAAAACAAAACTTTATAGTTAGATTTTTTTTTAAGCATCATCTTTACAGCAACTCTATAAGGCTGAGGAGAAAGGAAACCTGACCATGTGGTATTTAGAGACATTCTGTTCTTTAGTTAATGTCTCTCTAATAAGCTAGTAATCACTAAATCTTAAAAACACTCCAAGATGCATAAAGACGCAAAACTCCAAAGATCACCTGCCACCTGGGCCTTAGCAGGTGAACTTGGAGAGTTTCTGTACCTGAAGGAATAATCACCCTGAGGCCAGACCATCCAGACCATCAGGAATGCTAGGAGGTTGCACTTGTGTTTTCTGATGAAACATTCTGGTTGGCATTTCAATTGAAGCAGAATGCATTGGAAATTTGGGGATATTCTTCCTTTATCCTGAAAAGCTTATGAAATGAACTGAGTTTACAACCTTAGCCAGTGACCTAGAACAACACAATTTAGGTCTGCAAACACTTAAAAGAATCTACTATGTAAAAAGGCTATGAATGACAAAGCAGAGCATCTCTGCCCAAGCAGAATGTATGTAAGTCTCCACGTGGGTGAGCTTATTTTTCCTTCCTTTTTTCATCCTCGTAGCTTCAAACAGACCCCTGTCCACAGGAAACAACTTTTTCTGTTATTGTTGAAGAAGTTTAGTTCCACCAGGAAGATATAGTTTGTACACAATTAAAAAGTGTTAGCCTTGATTCCACTGAGAACTGAAGTGCAAATATGGCAGGGTGACCTCCATTGACCAGCCACATAAGTTCCAGGATCTTTCTTTGCCCTGCATCTGTAAGACACTGAGGGTAATTACAAACTACTAAGCTCAAGATTAAGAGACTGAGCAAAATATGGGGGTAATGATAAGAGACAGATCCACGAAAACAATCTATACTTCTATATATTAGCACCCAAAATAAAAAGAAATGAAAAAGAAATATCTTTTACAGCAATGAGAAAATGTAGCAAATACATGGATATTAACAAGAGACTTGAACATAAAATGTTCAAAAATGATTTTGACAGGAATGAAGGAGGCAATGAATATTACTTAATCTGGTTGGTTTGAACAAACATAGAAAAAAATAAACGAATTTACCATGATATTTGCCAATACAACCAAAATTTAGCTGCACTAATAGGTCTTGGTTTTTTCTTTTCATGATTTTTTTTTTTTGGTGGTAAAAGTGCTAGCAACAGAATCAATGCTTTCCAACATATTTGCAGTAGCCCCATCAATGTATGAGTATGCCTGCCTTCCCAGGGTACCGTATATCTTGGACTGTTATCACTTTTTTCCTGCTTCTGTCATTCTAGAGGGTATAAGATAAGGAGTACAAAATTTTTCTCAATGGTGACATTTGCAATAGAAAAAAACTACTATTAAACCTGGAAAACAAATTACAGGCCCAGCATTGACGAATGGTTAAATGAAACAGTGACATGATTAAACACTTTGATCTATTCATGGGATTTCACCAATAAGGAAATCTACACTAGTGAAGACCAACACTTTATCAGTAGTGTTCTCCAGGAGCTTTCCATCTAATGGGGTTGAAGTGGGGAAAGAGAAGTGACTACAGGAGAACTCAAAAGGAGGAGGCAGTGGCCTGAGAAGTCAAGTGGAGGCTGACCTGACTCAGAGTTGGATGGTTCTGGTGGGAGAGGGAAGGGCAGGAAGGAGGATGCTGACCAGAGCACAGGCAGTATGGTTCGGAAATGGTTCAGTCAGCTTCAATGCTTCTTCCTGGATTTCATATGTTTTTTGGTTATTTGCTTTTAATGATGGTTACTAAGTTTACATTGAAACTTTTAAAAAAGTAGGGCTGCATTTAGATGTCATTGGTAGAATTAGCTGAATACTTGGGTCTACCCACTTGAAGGAGCCTAAAAAAACTAGCTACCATTAGCAAATAGGACAAATGAGACAGAAAAGACCACAGAGAAGATATGGGAAAAGCCATGGTTATTTTCCCTTGGAGACAAAACATAATCATGGCAAACTTTCATTTAAATATGTTAGTCAAGACTGGGGTGTGTGAAATAATTGATGAATAATTTCAAGAAATTTAGTAGTTTATATGAAATGAATAAGAAATCATAAAAAAGAAAAAAAAAACATGTCAGAGAGAAATATCTATTCAACTCAGCTTTAAGAAGTCTGGAGAGGGTTAAGTTCATGGACTTGCCTTGGTATCAAAGCATATTTAGATTATAGAGGGAATTCATCCCCTCCCTTAAATGTCAAATGCTCCTACCAGACCTGGGGTCATTCTCTTCTATTAGGCCCCAGAAAGAACACAAAGCAGAGGCTAGAAGCAGGAGACAAACTAATATTTGTGTGCTATGGTCAAAAAAAAAAAAAATAGAGAGAGAGATTCTAAATCTTTTTGCATTGTATTGGTGAAGCTTTTAGAACATGCTGTTTATTTTGGAATCTGGCTTGGATTCCATATAAAAAGGATTTCAATTACTTATTTAGTGACAGAACCTACTCTAGTCTCTAAATTTGCCACCTGCATCAAAACCAGAAAATAGAAAGTGGGCCTGGAAGCACTCTATAAACCTACAACGTGGTTCCTTCCCTGGTTCTCTAGAAACAGAAACCAAGACCCATGTAATACAAATTTGAAGTCATGATTTCTCCAGAAGAGCTCTAGACGCAGAATTTCTAGTAAAACTCATATTGGGCTGAACACAAGCCATACTCCTAAAATGAGAGCTCTTTGGGGGGAAAAATACACACACATACACATTTGAACAAGCTCATTATAAGACTGATCAGGTTTTACACAAATCAGATTTAAGGGGAGAAAGCACAGTCCACACATATGTACAAATTTCTTTACAAAATTAATGGGGAAAATCAGAAATTAAAGATGAATATATGCCTTTAACAGTGCATAATAAATAAACCATTTTAAATTAAGACTCAAAGAAAATTTCTTAAATTCCACAGAATTTAAACATAACATTAATAGCAATATGTTTAATTTCTGAAATAGTATTGTGCATATATATGGTTACCACATCCAAGGAACTAAAATAAACCTAAAAGGCCAGAGAAGCTGCACAAAAGATATATAGAAACACCAGTCAATCCAGCTCTAGTGTAGGAAAGCAGAAAGCTACCCAGCTGCCAGGGCAAGTGGGCACCTTCTCGGCCACCTGAGGTTTCAAGGAGCTGCTATCAGCTTCGTCACAGAGCACTGAGGTGTTGGGGGCAGGCCTTGGTCTCAAGCCTCCTGGCTCCAAAGCCAGCTCTCTCTCTACTAGGCCACACTAGTTCTCATTAGATTGAGAATGTTGACATTTTGAAATCTCTATTCCTAGGAAGTCAGAGGCAAATTTGATTGCTGTTGGGAAAAGGGATCCTTTGAAAACTCACCAAGGAAGCTCTCCGAGAGCGTCGGCTCATTGGCTGATCAAATGGAGGGCTGTTTATCTGCAGCTTTTCTAAATAACCGTCAGGTATTCTAATGTCTGCAGGAAGTGACAATCGCTTATTTAAATCCTGAAAGAAAATAAAGAAAACTCTAATTTAAAAACAGATTCTTTGTGGCTTTTCTTCAGGACTTCTTAGTGATGAACTGCTAGACATTTATTTTGGTTTTATACAATATACTCAGACCTCAACAGCTATTAGCCGCTGAAAGTTTTTGAGCTGAGGAGGGGCATAACTCATCAAACAATAGTGAGAAGGATGAACTGGAATTCAACCCTCTTTACTCCAACCTCCACCTACCATTCTAATTTTTACTAGTGTCCTTCAAGGACTCTGTGCCAGTCAAAATAGCCTGTTAGCTACTCCCTCCACCTCCTGTCTTCAGGTCCTGGCCAGTGTTACCCAGTTGGAAAGTGTCTGAGATCAGATCTGAACTCAGAAGATGAATCTTCCTGACCTCAGACCCAGGGCTCTAACCACTGTGCCACCTCACTGCCTGCTGCCTACCATACAGAAGGTACTTAATAAATGCTTATTGAATTGGACTGGAAGGAATGAAGAGAGAGGGTGAGTAAGCTGGCTAGGAAGCTAGGCAGATGGCACTGGGGAGCTTTACTGAGGTATTCTTTATTAAGGTTGTAGGCATAAGAATAAGGTATTATTCCTGGTGGGAAGAGAAAGAAGAGGAAAACAGATAACATCTGCTGAGGGCTGCTTTATCCCAACTGAGCCCTTGCTTCCTTCTTGAAGAAGGCCTGGAGAAATGTGGCCCACATGACTTGTAATGTGTGTAGAGGCACAAGTCTTATGACTTCAGTTCTACACTTCATGGCTCCAAGTGTCACCTCAGCTAATCACTACAGCCCTCCCTTCCACCTGAGCTTCAGGTCCACAGTCCTACTGCACAGACATACTCAACCACCACATGAAACTCACTATGTCCAAAGTGGAGTTCTTCATTTTCTCCCCCAAACCAGCTGTCCATCCCAAACCACCCTTTTGTGAAACTCTTAAGACATCTTTGACTCTTTCCTATCTCGTGCCACCTGGATCTACTTGGTTATTATTTCCAGTTCTAGAGCCACACTCCTAGGACCCTATTACTCTCCCTTTGTGATATTCCTCATATTTACCTCTTCCTTTCTCATCTCACAATTACCAGTCTACCTCAGATACTCATCTACTCAAACTTAACTTGTTTCAGAAACTACTTTTCTACCTCCCAACTTCCACTCATCTTACAGTTGAAGAAGCTGAGGCAAACAGATTAAGTGACTTGCTGGGGGCCTACTACTAGTTTCTTAGACCTAGTAGTTAGACCTTCTAGTTAGACTTGACCTCAGGACTCCCTGACTCCAAGCCCAGGGCTCTGTGCACCTTAGTGCGCCCTAAAATACTATGGCATACTGGAAGGAGGAGGACCTATTTACAGGAATTAGAGATATGTGTCAGAGAGGGGATAATAAGCACAGTCTAAGACACTGGTGTGACCAAGCAAAAGAAAACAGCAGGTGCCCTCTGCCCTGAGGATACTCCTTTGGGGTCTCTTGCTCCACGCTGGAGTAAGTCCAAAGAAAGGAGAGAAAGATGGTCGGAAGATCGAAGACCATGTTCTTGGGTCTATTTTCTCACTTAATGATCTTAGCCAGTCCCCTGGTTCCAATGATCATCTGCATGTGCCCACATATGTGCTTCCTGAATCTACATCCCAACCCTGAAGATCCTTCCAGAAGGCCAGTTTTACACCTGTTTCTTTCTCTCCAGCTGGGACAATTACTCACATCTCCAACTCTGTTACTTTTCTTGCCCAAAAGTAACTCTCCCTGTCTAAATCCTCTCCAACTCTCTATGAAACGTTCCTTAATCACCTCAGGACAAAATCCTCCTTTCTCTGAATACTCCCTGTGGCATTTATCAGAACAAGATTCCCTGGGGTCTCAGGATATCTTGTACTGTTAGTTATCATTTCATGAGGATTTTTAAAATCTTTCTAATTAAACTGGAAACTTTTTGAAGGCAAGAATGGGCTGCTTATATTTCATAGCACATACTCAAAAAATAAATGACTACTTACTATTGATCTAGACCTAGCACTATACCAGGTTACTTAAATAACAAACAAGAAAAAAATGAATACAAAGAACAATTCTATATAACAAAGCAATTTTTATCTCGGCTAACAGATCACAGAAACAATGCTTTCTCTGTTGTGACACAACAGACACATATAATAAAGAGTCCTATACAGTATCTGATTCCTGTCATCCACATGAACTGTGTATCTGAACCACACTGATGTGAATGAGAAGAACGTCATCTGCTGTAGCTAAGCTCCTTACCCTTCTATGGTCCTACCTGACTCCCCTTCCCATCTGAAATATCAAAAACACATCATCACAAAAGCCCCTTAAATCAAAATCAGATGCCAACACCAAGTAATATATGAAAAATCTAGAGCTATAATGATAAGCCTCTAGAGAACATTAATAACACTTCTCCAGGTTTGGGGTAAATGGGTCATATATAAAGAGAGCTATTACAGGGGCCCATGGAGGTTTGTGGAATGAATGATGTATGAGAACCAGTGTTTTATGTGATGATTCTTGGTGTAACTTTTAATAGTGAATTCTTCTAGAATCTAAAACTCTTTTCAGTTTATGCGATCAGTGATCTTGGTGTGTTAGTCTAATTCTTATCAAATGACTTGAATACGAAATCCCAATCAGTAGAGGTAGTCTCTCCAGATATGGTGGAGCCTTTCCTGGTCATCTCTGAGCCAGCTGCTGCCACCATGTCCAAGTGCAGAGATGAGTATCTTTGGTGGCCACCATCTCCCTGGCAAGCAGCCTCACCCTTCCTCCCACATCCTCCCACTTTGGACAGCACTAATTCACTCTTCAGAAGTTTTCCCTTAAATGCACCCTTAAGTCATTTCTACTCATTTCTTTAAATTCTGTCCTTAGAGCAGAACAAGTTTGATTCCCATCAAATACTAGAAGACAGTTATCTTATTCCCCTAAGTCTATCACAGGCACAGAGGAGGAAGATTTTAGATAAAAGTAGGAGAGTGAGGTGGGAGGAGGAGAACCTGCACAGTAAGCCTCATGACTCCTAACAGGTTCTCTCAGGATCCTCCCTATGTCTGAGGACATCCTCTAAGGATGCCTCCAGCAGCTGCCAGTCCAGAGGCATCCCGATTGCTTAACCAGTCACTTACATCAATCCTGTATCATATTATCACTTAGTAAAAGTACAGCAAAAAAAAAAAAATGTTATCTATGGTTTATTGATTCTGACCAAGTCCAATTCAGTTAGATAAAAATTTGTATCATCCAGGTAAATTCCACTATGTAGACTAACACAATCTAAACATATGCACATTCACAGTGATGAACCCTCTTCCACACAGATAGAATAGTTTTCTTTTGGCAAATTAGCTCAGAGGACAGGGACAGCAGAGGCAAGGGGGAGCCCTGCGTCAATGATTCCATTAGCACAGAGAACTCTGGCTATGGAAACCCCCTTGCCACTGATGATAACGATGATGGTTATAACAGTGATGAGACAGCAGACTGACGAGTGCCTCCAGCTAGAGTAAAAGGCACCTGCAACATGGAAATGTTCAATCACCTTTTTACATCATAAAGCTAGCAGATGTCAGACTTGCAAGGAATATACAGCAAAATTTGAACTCAAGACCCTTCTAATTTCCAGGGAGACTCTTCATTCACCATGATGCTCTTCACCTACCATGCCAAGCAGTTCAGCCCTCTATCCACTATGCCAGGCTGTACTCCCAAGTCATTTTGTACCATAAAATGGTTCACAAAAAGTAGGAGTCTGGGACAGACAAAAACTATGATTATGTTAAATGAAGGTTACAGAGGAACACATGATGGCACTTTGACAGTACACCTATCTTCTTCCTGAGTTTTCATTCTCTATGCAAAGATCCCAGAGACAAGGGACTCGAAATGCTAGGGAAGCTGGTCAACCAGTGAGCCTTAATAAATATTAATTAAATGCCTACTATGTGCCAGTCACTATGCTAAGCACTGGAGATACAACAGAATGCAAAGACAGTCCAGGTCCTGAGAATCTGACAATCCAAGAGGATAGAGGCCCATAGAAAACAACAAGCACACCAGTAACAGCCGACTGTCCTTCCTTTATTGAGCAAAGTGAGAAGAGAAAATGAAAATACCTGAGGAGAACACCATCCATCTCTTCCTAGTCCTAATGTGGATGGGGTTATTGGGGCTAGAGTGCCATCTGATCAGGGTGTGTCTAAGAAGCAGGGGGCTTTCAGGGCAGCTGAAGTACAGTAATGAGTCATTATAGATCAAGTAACTTTGGTGAAACTGTTCCACTTTAACAGGTTTGGGAATTAGGCAGGAGAGAAAACAGGTGGGGTAGAAACTTTCTCCTCATGGGAGAAAGAATCCTGAGGGAATCTTCAGTCTGTGGATGTGCTAATCAACAGCCACTCTCTCCTGTGGGTGAGATCAAGCCAAAGAGAGCAGAGAAAGCAAGTATGTCAGTAAAAGACCAGGGAGAAGGATGAGCAAACAGGAAGTTTAAAAAGCTCTCCGCCACAGAGCAGTCTTCTCATTTTGTTTCCATCCCTCTCTGTTCAACCCAAGCCTTCTCTTCTGTCAGGAAGCAGTTCCTATCACTCCAGGAAGTCTTTTCAGTGACAAAATAGCACAATGAACCCAAACCTCTGACATCATTATTTGTACTACTGTTTTAGCTTCTTTTGTAATTATCCCCAAATCACACAATCTCAGAAGCTAGTTCAACTCTTATCTGCACAAGAATGTCTTTTTAAACCCACCAAGTGGCCATCCAAGTTTGCTCCAGCATAGTGCCAGATGAGCACATATGTGATCACAGGCAGTAACATCATCAGTTAAGCAGCCAATTCACTGTCTGGAGTTTTCTGATAGTTTTAAACCTAGCAAAGTCCCTAGTCTCATGTCCTGCTGGGTGGGGGATCCCTTCCCCCTCATCCCAAAGTCACCCATTTCTACAATAGCTGTAAACACAGTATCTGTCCAGTTTCTCTTGTGCAGGTTAAGGACAAGAAAGAAAGAAACCTATACTTGCTGCCAGGCCCAAAGCACATTTCTTGGAAGATCAAAGGGCTGGCTCCTTTCTCCCCAGCCTTATCTGAATTCCTCCACTGTGAAGACTGGGAAAGGGAACTATATCATGTGTATGTGGGCCTTCTGGTGATAGCATCATCCCCTTATCTAGGAAGACTGGAAAAACCTGTCTGATCCTAAGAGGCTCCTCACAGAATCATTTAATGGACACAACATTAAGAGGGACAATTCCTTCTCCTCTTTGAATAAACAAATGAGTACTATATCAAATAGTAGTGACAAGTTAGGAAAATGTGTACCCATTTTAATTAGTAGTTCTTCCAAGGCACTACTTCATGCTAGCTTGGAGGTGACACTTAATTCAGTCTACAAAAGCTAAATATGCTCAAGCTTTTCAGGTTGCTTTTTTGGGGGGAGAGGGAAGGAGTATGGAGGACCAGAACTGAGATTTCAGTGGTGTAAAGAATATCTAGTAACAAAATTCCTTCTCTCATCCAAAGTACATGGGCACCTGCTTTGTAGCTTGCTGTCTTAAAGATGGGCTCAGTGACTTGCCCAGGGTCACACAGCCAGCATGTGTCTGAAGCCACACGTTTCTTTTGGATTCTCCAAGACTGTTCATATACTGTGTTGTTATGGCTTTTACAAGGCAGTCCAGGACTGTCCCAAAACACTATTATTACAAGAGCATTGTATACAGTGTCATTTGATGAAAGCAAGGTGAAAACCAAAGTTTACTCTCTTACTTCTCATTGCTAGAAACTCTAATTTCGTATTAACTTGCAGTTAATAATGGTCATCTTAGAACTGAAAATAAAAATAGTATAGAAAAGCCTTCTATATCTAAATCCCTGATTTGCAAATGATTCTAGAAAATTTGTAATTTGGTTCCTAACTCTAACTTATGTAATTCAGGAGCCAATGAAAAATGGCCATTATCTCCAAAAACTAAGTCTACTGATTTTTGTGACATCTTCACAAAACAACCTCTTCTTCTCTCTGTCTCTCTCTCACTTCAGGTCTCTATCTGCATTATGAGAACATAAGACAAGTTAGCTGCTTGGATAAACAAACTAGAAAAGGAATGTGGTATTGTCATAGCTCTCTCTCCTGGTTGGGGAGATAGATTTTGTCATCATTCCAAAGCGATGTTACAAGTGAATGATGAAAGCGACCAAGAATGGGTCCTAAAGCCTTAAATGACTTTTTCCTTTTCCTGAATCAGCATATGCTTTTCCTCCACCGTCTATGATCTCTTTCCAAATATTCTGACAATATCCCAATTGTCACTTAGTATGACAATATCCCAATGCCCAAATGTCAAGACGTGGGAAGAAGAAACATTTGAACATTCCCCTTCTTGTCACGTTCTAATCCCAAAGAACTCTCCTCTGCTGGAATAACAGTAAGAGACAAAGATGCATCCATCACTTTATCTCCAGAACAGGCTGGACCACATTTTGAAAGACAAAGGAACACACTCTCAGATTCACTATGACAGTATTTTCTTGGTGCTCTCCTTCCTGCCCCCTGATGCTTTCACATTTGGTTCTTTAACGAAGCCAACAAAGCTTGCAATTCTCCCTTTTCAGAATAAGAGCAGAGGTAGAAAGCTAACTTGGCGCTGCTTGGTTCTAGAGAAGAGTTGGGACTGAGCTGCATCTGGTTCCAAATGAAATCTGTCAGTTCTAGTTCTACATGTCTTGGATTTCTAAGACTCTCCCACTTCGGAGACTCCTACTAAGGGACATACTAAGCAGCTTGAGTTCAGAAATAAAAATACTAGCAACTGTTAACAGTTTTAGCTTCCTAAAAATTCTTTCTAAAAGTACTCTTGTTTATCAATGCCCCCCAAAACACTGTTCACATTCCAGTATTCCAGAGCTAGCCCCGGAGATGTCTTAATTACTAACACAAGAGACAAAAAGACTTTTCCTTCTAAAGTCAGTTGATGTCCGTCTGATTGGCCGCATAATTCATAAAAGGTCAAACAAAACTGATTTGTGCTTTTGGAGAAATATCTTTCTGAATAAGTTACCTCACCCAGCTTCTCTGCTGTCTTCAGAAAGACAACATATCAGCTGTAGTCACAAGTGACTCATTAAGACGACTGCTACACAAGTACTTTTGTTCCCTGGAGAACATTTAATGACACCAAACCACATTAATGTCTCTACAGTTTCAAATACATGACAAAGTGGCCTTAAATCTATCTATACCACAATTTACATGAAGACTTACATGAAATGTCACCTGACTTTATATGTTATGTATATTTAGAAACTATTTAATTTCAAACAACATCTCATCCCATACCCTGCCCCACTTAGATACTTACTGAGTTTGAGCTGACTCTCAACAATGACTTTTCAAGAAAATGGCTTCAATTTTATTATAACTTAGGTATGATTTCTGGGAAAATACTGTTAGAAGAATATAAATTCAAATATAGCCAAAACACTACAAAGAACAAAGCTATGAATATGCAGGGGAGGGTCCTGGACTTTCAGCTTGTAGCTTGCAGCTTGTAGCTGTTGCCACATGTTCTTGTAGAAAGGAAATGCTGATAAGATTTCTATAAGATTTAATGGCTTCCAGAATCACAGAATATTTCAGGTAAAATATCTACACAGGAGAAGCATGGGTGACCTCCTTTTTTAGAATACCACAAATGCAATCTTTCAATGTGAACAGCCTTACTAAGTTTACCTAAACATCCATAAAAGTGAATATGTTCCTGCACTCAGAATGGAAATTTACTATGGCTGAAAGAATAGTAAGAGGATGTCATGATAGTGTAGCAGGTAACTTCAGGTAAACCATCCAGTTGTAATGATATTTGAACGTTCTATCAATTTTCAAGAAAATTTTTCAAAAAAAAAATTTCAAAAATTTTGAAGAATTTGAACATTCTTCAAGAGAAGAAAAATTTAGCGTGGAGAAATATTTTCTAGTGCTTAAAGGTGAAAGGGGAGTGAAATCACACTATTCTATTGTGCAACTATGAAACTCATCTTGTTTGCAAATGGGGTTCAGTGAATGTTCAAAGATGACTCATGTTATACGATTTATTAATATATGACAAATATCATTCTGCCTCACACGCTGCCAACAAATGATAAGGATGCTTCTTTTTAAAGGAAGTGAATGAAACATTCTATATTTAACTGTTTAAAGCTGGCTATTTTAAAATAAACCATACAGTATTATTTCATTGATGCCAGCAGTTACACCAACTGCTGTCCTATCCAGTTAAAATGCTATAAAATGAAGGGACAGAAGCTGTTTTTCATATTAGGCCTCTACTTAAATAATTATCCCAAACCACAAGGTGATCTGATACTGTGAGTCTTTCCAACTACTTTTAAATGCTTTTAATTAATCATGTCAAACTTTGGGGTTTATTAAGGTCTCTAATGAGTAAGAAGGTAAAATTTTTGAATTTCTAGTCAAGAAGGTGATTCATTTTTTTTTTGAATATTCTCAAACCTACTTAGACTTTCCTACACCTTAATCGCCATCTAATCTGCATTATAATTATTTATATGTAAGGCTCATCTGACTTCAAAAGTTAAATTCAATTCCCTGATTTCTTACCTTTTTTTTCCTCTGGGAAAACTTCATCAGCAGAAATTATGTCAAGTTAAAATCATAGAATTTTTTATGTGGAAAGAACCTTAGATATCCTCCAGTATTAGGGTTCAATGAAACTTTTATAAGGAAAAAGCTACTTTTAGATATTGAAAGCAAAGTGATGAGGGAAAATATCAGCGTTGAGGGAATGTAAGTTTTTAAATAGGGAGAGGCCCAGGGATAAGTGATGCCAGAGGTTATTTAATTCAATATAACACATATTTATGAAATGTTTACTCTACAAAGTCATTTAATCTGATATCTCCCCATGGCTTGGGAGTGGCCCTGGCTCTCCAAGACTATGTTTGGGGAGCATAAGTTCTACCATACAACCTATATACAGATTAGTGAAAGTAAGGGAGTAAACAGTCCTTTCAATACAAGGAATCTGCTTGCCAGGATCAACCTCATTAATTACCGAGAGAACCAGTAAGATCACCAGTAAGCTGTCCACTTAGTGATGAATTCCTAGGCAATAGCAACCCCCAAAACAAGGAAGAACAGATAAGATCTCTCCACTCCACTTATAGGAAAAATGACAGGAGAGGGAGAAGAATCAAAGAGTTTTTAAACTGTCTAATAATGCTGACTCAACTCCTTACAAGGTAAGTTCTTGAACAATCACCGGTGGGCAGACAGACTAAAAGAACTGAAATGCATCAATCTTGGCATGCTAAGTATAAATAAAATCATCAGATAGCTAAAAGAAGCATGGTTCACAGATTCCTTTTGGACAGACAAAAGGATTGAGTAGAGTTACAGTTTCACCATATGTCTAAAGGCAACAAGGAACACTGACATTTGAATATTTTCCTATTTCAGTAATCATATTAAATATTTGCAAAAAGAACACCATGGCAGCAAATTACAGCTTATGCACCAAGATTTGTGGAGGAGCACGAAGAGTTACAGAAATACTACAAAGAACACAAGCCACTCCAAACTGAAGTTACATACTTTGGATAGTGATTTCAACATAAAGTGGGAATAGGCATGGTTGGCAAAAAAATAAAAAATAAATCCTAGTTTAAGGGCTGAGATCAAGGCCTTGCAAACTTATCAAACAGATGACAGCTACTCACTTTTGGTAATCCATAAGGGCATAAATGAAAAAATGCCAATGATTAGGAAGTCTTTGACATGAAACTTAAGACCATAGGGGCAGTGCCTATGTTTTTCTCACTGTTGCACATTTGAATGCAAGGTACACAGAAGAGGAAAAATTAATTTGGAGTGTGAATAATTACCTAAGAAGATGGTATGAGATGGGGATTGAATTTCTGGACAACAGCTGGAAACACAGAGATGACACAATCCTTGGCCAGAGAGAGTGTGAGACATTCAGGACTTCTCCAGAGCCAACCTCCAAGAAAGGATCCAATAATAAAGCCCGTAGACTCAAATATCTATAGACAAGGAAGGTTGGAAGGTTTGGGCAACGAATAAAAAGAAACAGGAGAGGTCCTAATGCAAGGAGCCAATTTTGACCTCACAGGGATCACTAAAACCTGGAAAAAGGAAAACCTGAGCCATTGTTTTGAAAGGGTATGCTTTTTCAAAAGAAACAGGATAGGGAAAAGGGGGTGGAGTCAGGTAGCACTGTAGGGCTATAAATAAATAAAGTATAATCATGCAAGGAAATTCAGGAACCAAAGGAGAGAGGAATCATGACGGAGAGTATTTGGGTAATAGTCCATGATGGGGAAAAAAAGAAAGTGAAATTGACATTGGAATGTATCATCACCTGAACAGAAAGAGGCAAAAGATGAGTTCAGGGCAAAGATCTCAAGTCTTGCCCAGAGATACGATGGAGTAAAAAGAAGAAACTTCAATTACCCAGTCATATGCTGAAGAGCTCTCTTCCAAAAGTTGAAGAGCTAGTCATTTCTTAACTTGCCTTAGTGATAATTTCATCCTTTAAAAGGTGAAGAAAGTAACAAAAGGAAATCTGAGTCTGGGTCTGACTCTCACTAACAACACGGAATAAACTGGTGACCATGGAAAGGACGGGAACTCTGGTGGAAGGGCTGCAAATGAGCACTCCTGCAGAGTTTACTACGAAGGACAGGAAACCCAGGCAAAGTCAGACACTTGCCCTAAATTTAGGGAAAAGAGAGTTCATATAGTTCAAAGGAAAAGTAAATAGGAGCCTATGGCCTAAAATGCTATAAGGGGAAGTCAGACGAGAAGAGAAAGGCTCAAGAATGAAATTCTCAAGGCAGACATTAAGGGAAACAAGTTCACTAAGGCAGACACAAAGAATTCATCTGAAGACACAGATGTGCCTTATATCATCAACCCATTAATATGTAAAAAAAGGGAAGTACCTAAGATGGCAGGGACAAGGTGAGGCAAGGTAACAGAGGATGAATACAAGAGCAAGGCAAGCTGCAGAAAGGGGGCTTTTTGTTGTGGTGGTCGTTTACCGCTATCCATTCCTCTTGCCTGAGAGACCGCTTCTTAGTCTCCTCTGCTGGATCACCATCCATGTCATGCACTCTACCCACAGCTGTTTCACGAGGCCTGCTCCTGCTCTTTTCTGGTGATCTCATCTGCTCCCATGGGCTTAACTATCACTTCAAGCAGATGTCTACACCAGTCTGCATCACTGAATAGACGTCCCAAAAGCAGCTCAAACTCAGGATATCCAAATCATCTTTCTCGTCAAGTCTAGCCTCCTTCAAGTCTATCTATTTCTATCAGGGACACCAGGCCTGACTGTCTCAGTCAGCTAGGGTAGCTAACTCACTGTTTCACAACAATCTTCCTTGATACAATCAATTGCAAATCTCAGTCGATTCTATTTCTACTACATTTCTCGCATTCATCCCCTTCAGTCCACGGACACTGCCACTGACCCTCATCATCACTCACTTGGACTGTCTTAAGAGCCTGCCTCCCAACTGGCATCTCTGCTCACTGAAAAATTCACTACATACTCATGCCAAATCATCTTTTAAAAATGCAGATCCTACCCCATCCCTCATCTGCAACACACTTCCTATGTCTCGCACAAAAATGAACTTCCTTCAAGGCTCAGCTTTCCCAGTGATTTCTCCCTCTGCAAATGATCATTTTGTACCCTCCAGGGAACTTTTATTTTGTCTATGGAGTGCAGTGGGGCTGGCACTTGTAGGCAGATGAAGACCCCAACACAGGATGCACCAGGGATTTGCCCAGAGGCACAAAGGCAGCTCAGAATAAGAAGAATTGAGTGCATTTATGCCATTCGGCTTCTAAAGTGCTTCTCCCTAGCAACCCTGAATGGTTGATATCTGCCTCCCCCCACCTTGTACACATGAGGAGCCTGAGGGTTATATGCCTCATGTGTGGCCACATCACTAATAAGGACGACAGCTGGGATTCAATCTCAGGTCTCCACTCTTAAGTCCAGGACTTCATTTACTAAACAGCCAACAAGGTCCAGGGTTTCCTTCACCTCAAATTTAGAATGGGAAGTCAAATGAATTGAAGGGATTTTTCCACAATTAACCAATCTTCAATAAAAATCTACCTTTTCACACTCCTACCACAGGAGCCTCAATAAATTACATTTTCCCACGAGCCTAAATAAAAGAGGACTACATATGGATTTCCTCCTAATTACTGCTTATTAAAAAGCAGATAAAGCAATAAAATACATTAAACATGATTTACATTGGTCAATGTTTACCAGTACTAAAATGATCATAATAAACAATTATGAGCGTCAAAAAGTGTAGCTGTACAAGACTAATAACTGAGGGAACTTCAAATGTCCAGCTGGTCAAAGAGAGCTGATTTTGATTTTATGTCTGTCAAATAAAACTCACCCTTCCAAAAGATACAAAACCTTTTTTTGCTAATCTAGTCCATAAATCCTGCTACCTTTCAATGAGGAGAAAGCTTGTGTGAACAAGAAAACTTTTTATAAATATTAAATTATGAATTCTAATGTATAGTAGATGACATACAAAAACGGCCCTTTAAAAAACAAAATTTGGGGGTAGGCAAAGGTAAAATATTTTCAACAATATTTCAGATTTTTTTTTTCTTGAGCAAGGATGGGAGATAAAAACCGTTCAAGTATGCCCAAGGAACAAGACTGCAAATACTTCATGACAAACTGGTGTTCTGACAGGAATAGTACACAACCATTTCAGTCATCTAAGAACTGGATTTCACAAACACGAGGCTATTCCTTTACTTCTATGACTAATGGAGCTTGTAATCAAATGGGAGAAAAATGTCTCCCATGAGTTTTGGCCCAAAGATAGTTCCATAAACACCAGTTCTGCCCTGTCATTTGAAGTGCCTTTTTCTTAAGCATCCTGCGCCCCACCTCTCAAAGAGGAAGCTTGGATTTAGGTCACTGCAGAATATTGCATTTTGTACTTCCACCACAGGCTTCCAACGGCGGACCCTGATATGCCCCCACCGTCCTCTTTCTTAGCCTTTTCCACCAAACCTCGAGGAAGACTAGCCTACCCTTACCATTGTGCCTTAGGCATCACCCACTCATTTTCTCAAACCCTCACAATCTGAGCTTCAGCAGTTAACATTTGCAAGGTCACCCACTCTGACTTCTGGCTTTTCCTCCATTCTTCCTTGATCACTAGGGAAGTGGCAGCTTTGGCCAGAAATCGCCCAGTTACGATGAGGAGGAGCTTCTAGTCCAAGCACTGTGCTTATTGACTTACTGAAAAAGGCCCAGGCAGCAACATGACTTTGTTCACAGCAATCTAAAGTGTCTTTAGGCAGGGCTTGCCAGATAGCGCACCACCACTGGCTACAGCTGAACTACATGTCCTGCTCCCCTGCCAGCCAAATGACACAGGAACTCCTTAGCCTTTTCCATCTTCTAATATTCCCTTATACATATTTCATTGACCAATCAAATACACCTTACACTTACTTCCCCATGTCCATGCTTTTGCCCACACCTTTCCTCCTGCCTTAAGGCATCATCATTGGAAGAAATCCTCCCTGTTCCTCAAGGCTGGACTGCTTCAGTCAGAAGGGATCCCTTTCCCTCTGAACTTCTTAGAGGACATCCTTTTCACCAGCAGGACAGAACATAGTCAGTGTCTGTTATTTCTCTCCATGTCTTTACCTCCTTTACTAGAATATAAGCTAACTTGGGGGCAGGCACTGGGCTAATACGTAACAGGAAGCCCTTGTTCCCCATCCCCAGAGCTTTGGTTCAATGATTATTTGTTGAAAGGTGATATAAAAAAAATCATCCTGATCACAAGGACCCTCTGCCTGACTCAAGTGATCATCCTAGATCTCTTCTACTTGCCCAGAACATCTTTCTTCTCACCATGCCCTTCCTAGCCAAGCCCCTGTGATCAGGCCTCTGTCCCCACCACCCTACAGTATTACTTTTTCTCATTCTTCACAAGCTCTTTCTGCAGGTGTGGCAAGGCTGACAACCCTTTACTCCTCCTTACGGATATAGGCAAGTTCTCTCCTATCTCTGGATTCCAACCTCTTCTTTCTACTCATACGTAGATCACATCCATCTTGGCTTAGGCCTGCATTACCTCTTGCCTCAATGACTACAAAATCCTCCTAACTGCTTTTCTGCCTACCTCAGATTTCTCCTCACTGCAGTCTATTCTCCACACAAGTGCCAAAATGCCTAAACCTCGATCTGACCAGATTATCCCCTCATTCAATATCCTCCAGTGGCTCCCAATTGCCTCCAGGATCCAACAGAAACCCCTTTATGCAGCACTTTTTAGCTTTTGGTAATCTGGCTCCGAGGACATCACTCCATCATGATCTAGCCAAACTGGCATTTCCTCTGTTCCTCACCAACAGCACTTCATCTTCTACCCTGGCATGGACTATCCCCTAAACTTGGAATGCATGTCCTTCCTCATGTCTACCCCGTACAGCCCCCTTCCACATGATGCTGTGCATGTCCATACTTGTCATCTCTGGTGCTAAGCCAGCTCCTTCAGAGGAGGAATTGATCATTTCCTTCTGTCTTCTCCTCATCTGACTGCCAGCTTTCTAAGACCCTCTCTTGATCCTCAATCATCACTAGCCAGAAACCCCTATCCTGAGTTCTCTTCTCCACTCAAGCCTCTCAGTAATCTCAACGAGATTTCCATTACAATCTCTATTCTGATGAATCCTCAATCTGACTCAAGCTCCAATTTCTTCTGGGAATTCTCTTACATTTCCAATCACGCACTAGACATTAATGGCTGGATGTCCCAACAAACTGAATACGTCCAAAGTGGAATTCATCACCTCTCTCCCTAAACCAACCTGTCAGTCCACCCACCTTTCCTAATTATGTGGATATATCATCCTTCCAATAACCTAAGGTCAACAATCACTTTTCATATCCAGTCTATTGTCCAGTCAACCAATCAACTGTCACTGATCAAGTCCTCAGTGCTCTGTCATCTAGATTATCAAACCAGCCTCCAAACTGGTCTCAGAGTAGACTGGAAAGAACAGTGGACCTAGGTTTAAACCCAGGCTATGCTCACACTGAGTGTGTGACATAGGGTGAGTCTCTTGACATCTCCAGACTTTGGCTCCCTAATCTGTAAAATGGGGAGTGGGCACTATGGGGAACTGGAATAGAAAATCTTTCTGGTCCCTCCCAGAACTAAATCTAAGCTGGAACAGTTTTATGATGCGAATTTTTGCCCCTATCCTTCACAAAATGGCTAAAATAATCTCCAGTGCAGATATGTGTACAGGTCACTCCTTGCTCCAATGCCTTCACATGCTGCCTACACATGCAGCAATGGTTCCCAATGGTTCTGAGCATAAGGGCCTTTATGATATCTGTACCTGTATATATCCAGCCTACATCCATCCCATGTCACCAACTGCCTACCTAGGGGACATTTCAGCCAGCTTCGATGTCCCAGAGACCTCTCAAACTCCCAACTGAGCTCACCATCTTTCCCCCAACACTCTCCTCCCCTACACCAAACTTCCCTTTTTCTGTTGGAGCTGTCATCATCCTTCCAATCTCTCAGGTTCTCCTCCAACCTAGAGTTCCTCACCTCTTATTCTAACTGCTTCCGCCCCCTCAGCTCAGACCCTCCTCATCTCTTGCCTAGACTCCTGATGAGTCTTCCTGATTCAAGCCTCTCCCATTTCAGTCACTCCTACACACTGCTGCCAAAGGTATTTTCCTTATGAGCAGATCATACTGTGTCACTCCCATATTCAATCAAACTCCAGGGTCTTCCCATTGCCTCAAACATCCAACAAAACTCCTCTACTTAGGTCTTTAAGCCCTACACAACCCAGCCCCAAATAATCTCTGGAAACTCAATGGCCATTATTCCTCCCTCTGGCCCACACTAACTCTCCTGTCTGCATTCTTTTGCATGGCTCCTTCCACAGGTCTGGAATACACTGTTCTTTTCTTCTGCCTCACAGAGTTTCTATCTCTTCCTTTAAGACACAGCTTAAGCGCCATCTTTGGATGATCCTCCAACAGCTAGTACCACTGTTCCCCCAAAACCTTTTTAACTACTTTGTGTACATGTGCATCTATTCACCATATATATGTGCACGAACTTCTTGTCTCTCCCTTTAGAATAAAAACCTCCTTGAGAGTAGGGACTATTTCATTCTTTTATACTTGTATCCCCAACACCTTCTGCCAGGCACAAAGCAGTTTCTTAATAAATGTTTGTGGGTTAACACAGAAACACTTCTACATATTTGAAAAAGAAAGTCTCTGTGTTTGCTTGCCTGAACCTGTGATTCTATTGGTTTACCAGAGCAGATCTGGAGTGAGAGAACTGCCTAGATGGCTGAAAGGAAGTGACTTGCTCAGGGTGACAGAGACTGTGCTGGGATTTGAACTCAAGCCTGCCTGAATGAACTGGCTCACTACAAAAAAGCACTGACCTGGAGTCAGAGGATCAGGATTCAAATCCTGCCTCTGATAACTGCAATCTGTGTGACCCTGAGCAATCAGTTTCCCTCCCTGGACCTCAGTTTCTGCATCTGTGAAATGGGCTTGGCCTACATGGTTTCTGACATCCCTCCCAACTCTAGATCTGTAAGTGTAACTCACAGGTCTCTGCATCCAGTCCTGGCCTTTCTCCTGGTTCCAATTTTTAATCCCCAACTGTCAGGTACGCATTCTATTACATATCCTGAAGGCATCTCAAATTCAACAATACGGTGCAATGCAGCATCTTTTCTCCCTCTCATACCCACCCACTTTGGCCAATGGCAATACACTCCTTCATCACAAAGCGTTCATAGCTGTGGGGGTCATCCTCAATTTTGCAATCTCACTCACTTAATCACACATCTTAGACTAAACTCATTATCTTTCCACCAAAATCCTTCCCCCTTCCTGGCACTACTGCCCTCCAGTCACCTGGATTCTTAGACCAGCCTTTACAGTCAGTAGAAATGGTGCTGGAGGTAGAGTCCACAGGCTTGGCTTTGAATCCTGTCTCAAAGTGGGGCACACTGGTACCTGCCTAGAAGCCCTGCTATGGGCGTGGGGCTCAGGCCAGTCCATTTCTTCAGCTGCAGTAGCCCAAACTGACTGGGAATCTGAATTGACTGTTCATCCTGTTCAACTCAATCCCTCTCCCTTTCCCAGCAGAGGCTGCCTCAGGAGGTGTGAAGTCAGGTCAAAGCTCCCAAGCAGACCACAGTGGAACTTGGCCCATGAGTAGCATTTCCAGCCTGGATGAGATAAGGAGATTAGTCTTCAAAAAAAATGTTTTTTAAGAATTTAGACTCTGCCACTACCTGTGTGATCTCAGGCAATTCCCTCAACCTCTCTGGTCCACACACCATTTCCTCACCTGTTAGAAAGAGAGGCTGTAGAAGACCTCAAAGCTCCCTTTCCAGCTATGAACAACTCCTTCTCTACCTGACCCCATCCTCCACCATGCACAAGACTTGTTCTCCCCATACTCAGTCACTCCCCTTTGACTCAAATTCAATGACTGATCCTATCTGGTTTCAGAGAATTATGCAGGCCACTTCCATGTCTGAAATGCATTACAACTCCTCCACCCTACCTCAGTAAAACTTTCCCTTCCTTCAAGAACAAGCTCAGCTACCACCCTTCAGCGGAAAATGATCTCTGCCTCCTCAAATCTTCCTAGAAGGCTTTGAATCTCTGTTCTCTATTTCTGATGTCTAAACAGGAATGCTATTTATTGGGGCCCATGCTACAGCCACCCTTCAGACTATGGCCTCCTAGAGAACAGAGATTTTGTCACTATATACAAACACATGTCTCCTTGGTACCCAGTACAGAATCCTGTGCTTGAAAGTACAGACAAATAAACACCCTTTGAATTAAGGGAGGACAGACATCAGCTTAAGAGACAGGGTCAATAGAGAGTTGCTTTCAACAGAAATTACAATTTCATCCCCAAAATACATATTTGCAATGACAATTACCCTCATATTAATCAGATGCCAATTTTATCTATATCTCTAAACGTTGGGTTTTTACAGAAATGAACAACTTTCAGAGATTCGCAGACTAGGAAAAGGGTGACATAAATAATTTAAAAACAGGTTTGGAAGTTTGAGGAACACATTTACAGCATCACTGAGAAGGAAGAAATCATCTGTTTGGGGGAAATTCTGTAAATGCCTCTTCTCTGCTGAACCACCATCTCAAATAGCACTAGGATCGATCAAAGTAACTGATTAAAAAAAATGCCCCTGACAATCTGAATTGATTCCGTATTAACAAAGTACAATTATTCCAACATCTTACATGAGTTGTTCATTACTTCATTTTAGAATAAGGCTAACAAGATGAGATCAGAGACCTAAATGGTCTGGCCTAATGGAAGCTCTGGTTCACAGGCATTTAAGAATATATGTAAAATCTTTAGGATATAAGCCAATAAAAATGGCACTGCTATTTTCTTATGAAATTAAGTGGCAAACAATTGTTTTCATGAGGAAAATACTAAGTACAATAATTGATTTTCCACGTTAAAATGTTATTTTTGCTTGGGGTGGAGAGACAGGAGATAAACCAGAATGATCATGCCATACTGAATTTGGTTGAAGGAACTGGATGTTCGCCCTAGAAGAAGAAAAAATCCTAGGGATGACTGTCTACAAATACTCAAAGACTGTGATGTGGAAGAGTTGAATTAAGACGTTTCTCTTGGCTCCAAATGGCAAAACTACTAACAATGAATTAAAACTGAAGAGAGGCAAACGTGGCTACATGTGAACCATGAGTGTGGCCCAAAAAAGAAATGGGCAGCCTCTGAAGGCATGGCATCTCCAAAGAGAAGGCTCGAGATGGTGGAAAGGCACAGGTTGGACCAGGTGGATTCTGAAATTCCTTCTAGGTAAGATCCTACAAAGAAGAGTCATGCAGTGAAAATTCTAACTCCAAGGCAGGTAGGGTGGGCATATTTCAAAAATGTATGACAACAACAAACAGGGGCACACAAATCCTAAGGATCCATCTTTACTGTCAATAATAGCAATCCTGTGAGGCAGGTTTTATTATTGTCCCCATTTTACAAATGAGGAAACTGAGGCTGGGACAGGCTAGTGTCATATTATTATTAAACACCCAAGAAGAGGCTTAAGCTCACGTCCTCCTGACTGAAGCCTGTTACTTTGTTCTATGCCACATTATGACTAAATAGAGCTGTTTACACAAGGAGTACTCTAAAGTAAATTCTTATTCTCCTTGCGCATTTCTAGTAAATACAATGTATTTGTAAATAAATCTATGCATGTGATATAGTATACACCTTCGAAAATTCACAATATGAATTCAGACAGGTTTGAAAACATGTTCTACCTCAAAGTATAAGAAAAATGCTTCTCTTCTTTTAGAAAATAAACAATACAAAAAAAGGGAAGTTTTCCTTTTATTTACTTCAACTCAAAACAGCTACAGACCAACAACAGAACACAGAATTCTGAAGTCTACTTTGTACTTAATAACATAATATGGTTTGATCACTCATCATTTTAAGAGTCTCTTTAGGACACTGCTAAGAGGCAATGTATCAAATTTTCCAACAGAGAAGGCAATTTATTACAGAGCAGAAGTCTGTTCCTTCAAGGAAAAGATAATAGCATACATAATCAAATCAACAATTTGATCTCTTGTTAGAAAGCTAAACCAGAATTTTTCATTGGTTTAGCAAAACTTAAAAATCAGGGTGCCTTATCAGACAAAAGCTTACTGTGTATGTTGAAGGATGCTAGGAGATAAGTCTGACTTGTAGGTAGTCAAATGCCAAGCTTGTCATTAATACATCCTTTCTACTTATGTAACACTATTAAACTTAGGTGGTCCATGTCAAATCACGACTTTCCTACACTTTATCTTATGGGAAATAGAAATAAAGACTCTGTGAAAATGGCTTACATGAAAATGTTTGAATTTCAGAGGAAACAATTCATTTACTAGAATCGAGATCTACACAAGTTAATGTAGTATTATGTTTAATAAGCTCATCGATTGTCACAGTAACATCTACCTAATCATCATTTCCCATATTCTTTTTCTTAGAACTCTTCATTTGGACAGCTCTTAAGACTAGTTACCTTCTCAAAAAAATTCCCCAAGACTAACTGGCCAATTTGACTTTAAAAATTTCAGCCTTTCAGTAGGAGTCTATGAATTAAACAGATGTTAATCTGGGTGAGGAGCACACAGAGGTACGACCAATGGGAAGAGTAATACCTTGGTGATCACTAGAGACAAGAAACAAGTGAATTTGTCTAGAAAAGATGGGAAAGGTAGGACAGCCATACAATGAGAGCTTTCACAACAATGGAGTCTAGTGGAGGTTTTGGAAAGATGGTTGAACACGTTGGAAGGCAATAAAGGAGGAATGAGATGGGATGAAGGGCACATGTAGGGAGGCCAGTCTCAACAAGGTAGATGTCAAGTGGTTTGGAAAAGAAGGAGGAAAGATGGAATTAATGGCGAGCAGCCTCAACTTTTCCAGGAAAATAAGAGGCAAGTTTCTCACCTACAGCAGAGAGTCAGGGACATGGAGAAATTCTGGAACATCAAGTACAATCAGTTATTTCTGCAAAAGCACTGAGTCTGTCTTGCTACAGTTGTTTAAAAAAAACCTATTCTGAAGTTTAGCCTAAAGATAACTGGATATTCCCTGTTTATACCATACTAACCCTAAATAGTTATGATATAAATTTGATTAAGGAAAATAAATAACCATCTTATTATTCTGAATGGAGAAATATGCAAATGCTGTATGAACAATGGAGACTGGTATTTGATAGTAAGTCGAAGATACAAAAAAAAGTGCGTCTATATTTATTTATGAAGTACTTGTTCTTTTGTTTTATGTCTTAGAATATCTGTTTAAATAAATGGGGAGAAGCTAGGAAAGAGTCATACACCCTTACTATGGTCAGTAAGACTCAGTCCATACAGAACGAAGTAGAAGAGTCAGATTGAATTTTCAAAAACAAATGTTAGATTTAAAGAATCTGTTGTACCAAAAGGTCCCCAATTACAAAATACCTTGGTACTATGAATACTCACTTGGATTTTCAGGGGATGTCCAAGAAAAGGCAACATTCCCCTTCTCTATAAGTAGGTGACTCATATTTGCTAGGCTACAAATATTGCCTTTAGGTTGACAGACTACCAAAACACACAAACATATAAACAACCTATGATTATAGTTTCTCCAATCATGTAAATATATTGGTTTTGGAATGATTCAATAGACATTATTAGATATGCATTAAAGAGAAAAAAATATTACCTCCATCGAGATTCGTCTGTGTATCCGGTTTCGGAGACAAACACCTGTAGGAGACTGGACTTCATCTGATGAAGTCCCTGAAGCCTGGTCACTTTCTCCATCTGATCCCATTTTTAAATTCTCATGAACAATATCTGAGCCATAAAAAAAAAATGCAGATTATTTTCCTTACAGGATGGATTAAACCTCTCAAGAGACATGTTTTCAATTACTACAAGTAAAATTATAATTTAATTTTAACTAAACTGCAAAAATTATGCAATGATGTTTTGTTTAAATTCTAAGAACTATGTCTATTAGTACAGGTACTTCATTAACTGAATACTAAACAACATTTCTCAAAATAATTCTAGTTAATAGTTCAGTATTTTGAAGTCCAAAATGCAGGTTATAAAGGATCATTTCTAGAGTATTCTTTTTATATTGGAGAAAATTTATTATGTATGTTTTAAAAGAAATGAATACCTTATCTCAACACTATGGAAAATAAAATTGGACACCTCCTCCAACCTGCGAATACATTAATTATCTTCTGATTTATCTCTGAATAGCTGAAACAAGGAATGAATTCTCACCAGCCTAAATTAGTTTAAATTCAATCCTGACTAAATCAAGACAATGCAGTAAACCACTTTGCTGCTCCTGTTCCGGTCAAGGCCCAATCTGGGCGTGTTCTATACCTGCCGACCCTGTCTCTCTCTTCTACCTGTTCCTCACCGTAGGCTTTTCACCCCAACTGCTGTCTTTAAGGTCACGCCGCACTCCCTGACAAGCTCCATCGTGCTTTCTCAGTCCTTCTCAAGTCTGATTCTTGGCTGCATTTAGCACCACCCACGCTCCCTTCCAACTCTTCTGGTTCTCTGACTGATTTTTTCACATTTGGACTGACTTCTTGAACCATAAGTATGCATGACATAAAGTTCTAATGCCTGCCCTCCTCTTCTTTCCTCTTCATAGGTACACTCTGACACCAACTATCTTCTCAATATAAGGATTATCAAATTTCCAGCCCTGTCTCTTCAATCTATAATACCGTATTTCCAAAAGTTTTTTCTATTTATATTTTTAAAAGTTGGCTCTGATTAATGCTAAGTTAATAAGTCGACATTTTTTATTCTTTACAAAAGAAGTTACGAGTGACATGTTAATCACTCCAAGTGTTTTAGGAATTGTTTCACAAGATTTTCCCCAAACAGAAGATGAAAATACACTTCTGTTTCTTCTGTCTCATGATAGTGGTCATTGAGTTGGATTGGACAGATCACTGCTCAGGAAAAAATAAAGTAGAAATATACATGTTAATGTTAATGACCCAACAATGAAAATTTATTAATTCCAAGAAGTACAAAGCTCAGGAAAAAAATTATGCAGATACTTAATTTTTTAAAGTTACAATGATCTAATATTGAAGTATCCAAAGCAAATGTGATAATTCACAACTTTGGTACCACTGAAGAAATGAGAAAATTGTAACTTCATAGGAAAAGGTCTGTTTACTTCTTTTTGCTGAAGTCAACTAAATTAATAACTACAAAAATAAACTTTTCAAAAAATTTTGTTTAAAGGCAAATGTGTGTCTGTGTGTGCATATCTATTCAGATGGGTGTGTATATAAATCAATAAACATTTAAAATGGCTGCTGAATGTCTTTACTTTCCCCTCCATGGCCACCTGCTACTATCACTGTCATAACCTCCTAATAGGCCATCTTATATCCACTCCATCTCCCTTCAAATCCATCTTTCATAGCACTGCCAGACTTTACTTTCTAATACACAGATCTTGCCATGACACTGCTTTGCTCAAAAATCATTCATAGCTCCCAGCCACTATACCTTGCCTCCTATTCAAGCATCTCCATAGTCCGATGCCAGACTATTTTCAAGTTTCATACAACCTTTCAAGTACTCTATGTTCCAGGCAAATTAGATCTCAGATATTCCTTTAACTTTCCTATTCCCACACCTTTGCTCTCCTTGCCTCCTCTGCCTAGAATGGAGAGCACTCTTTCGCCCTCTTCACTTAATTTTTATCCATCCCTTAGAAGCTGAATGAAGATTTTCCAGGCATTCTCCAGTAGTAAATGACCCTTTTGACTTGACATCTCCAAAAGGCACCTCTGAGTACCTTTCCCCTAAAGCTCTTAGCACCCACTGTTGTCCTCTGTACATATGTCTCATTCCTCTAACAGTCAGTAACATACAAGGGCAGAACCCCATTTAATCTAAACTTTGTATGTCTTCCAGCATCTACCATGTCTTTCTACACTAGAAATACTTCATAAGGGCTTGCTGTCTTGTTTCTCCATATATAAATTTATCATAAGTGAAATTTATTCAAAAAACAATGTGATGTAATCAAAAAAATGAAATGAAATTTTAAATAATATAGTTATTCCTCTCCTAATTTGTAAATGTAAATTAAAAATCACAGACTGGTGATAATAATCTATGTTTATGTCTTTGATTTCCCCCCTATTTTTCACATCTACAAAGTTTTTCATTAATTGTCCAACAAAACATCTTTTAATTTTTATATTAGCTAACAGAACTATCTTACATTTAGCAATATAATTCCATTTCTTTTTTTCCCTAGAAATTATGAACACAAATCTTAGGCAAGTTAGTAAAGTACTTTATGCAGTTGAAAAACACACTTTAAGTCAGTGAAAGCCTCATTAAAATGATCATCCTAGCACCTTTGGAATTGTTCAATACATACCCTGTTTAAAAAAAAAAAAGTAGCAGCCTAAACTAGCATAGTGGACAGAGATCCAGTCCCCCAAAGTCAGGGAAATGTGGGTTCATGCTCTACCACTGACAGAGACAGCTGTGACCCTCTCAGTGAGGGCTCCCCACAAGTTGGAGGAGAGAGGGAGCTGCATCCTCATCAGGAGACTCCTACAACAATGAAATCACTAGTAGGGCCAAAAAACCATAAAACCAAACAATTTCTATAAAGAGCAAAAAATCCCTCCCAATATCTAACAAGAGAAATTACATCCTGACATTCAATACTTCTCAAAACTAAGTATTATAGAGTGGCAGCTGACAGGAGGCTTCAATCACCACTTTTTCTGAGTCAGAAGACCAAGCATTTAACTATAAAACAAATTTATCCAATTATTCCTTAAAATTATGCTGATAAGAATGAGAAGCCTAGAATTTTACAGACTTCTAATCAGTTTTTTCTTGATTAGATTTGTTTATAGAGCTAAGAGAAAGAATAAACAACATAAAAGAATTCAATGTAGAAACTGGTCTGATTAGCCAGAATACAAAGTGGCCCACAGCCAAGTTTAATTGACTATTTAGTAACTGCAAAAATCAGCTTTTGTCCCTAAAGATTATTCATAAATACCAAGATAATGGTTAAAAAGCTAACTTATATACATATAATATGCCATAATATAAATGTGTATATGTATAAAATATAAAAGTATATGAGTCAAATAAAAGTGCGATCAGAAAACTGAGATTGAGCTTTTTAGAAATCTTTCAAACTTTTAACAACCAGTAGGCCCTTAGTTTTTCATCATCAATATTCAAGGACTTACATACAGTGTTTTGTAACTAGCCTACATTTCAAAATGTGAAACTGATTTTGTGAACTAACACCATGAATTATAATATTACTCAAAAACTTAAACGAGACACTCATTCTTTCTTACAGTTGTTCCTGTGGTTATCTTAATAATTAGTAATCATTAGTAATGATTTTCCAAAGTAATGAATTGGTAATGAATTTCCAAAGCTTATTTTGAACTCAGAAATCAAAAGCCACATATTCAATGTGAACAATTAATATTTATTATTAATTAATCAATTATTAAGGAGCGAAGCTATTCCACAAATCTAGTTTCCAAATAACTCATTTTAGCCCTTTAAATGAATAAAACTTTAGAAATTACAAACCGTTTGGCAGAAATCTTCCTAAGACATGGTTTCCCATTTCCCCAGTTTCTATATGTCTTCCACTAAAGGTCCCCTCTAGTGTATCACAGCAAACTACGGGACCACCGAGGCTATGCCCTCAGTGCACAAGCTCTGATAGGTCATGGGAAATTGAAAAATCAGCCAGGATGGGTTCAGAAATGAATTCTATGGGTTTGTCATATCTAAGGTCTGCCAAGCTGAAATCAGAGAGGCTTTTCACCAGAAGGTTGGTCACCAAGTAATGCATGTGGAGGGTTTGGGGGACAGCACCTCTCAAAGATGACTAAGACAAGGAGGAAAGCTACTGATCTATTCCACAGCAAGGAGTACCCAGGCCAATGAAATCATGGGTGACTAAAATCCTGGGATACAACATTACTCAGTGATAAAAATGATGACTTCAAGGTTACTATTGTGCTACACAGTACAAGGGTCTGAAGTGCAGAGCCCTCAGCTCAAGCGTGCCTTTTTAAATGGTTTTTCTTTTCCCGTGCTTTCTGGCTCCTTCCTCAGTAACAATGAAGCTATTACTTATAACTGCCACTGCACCTACATCGGGTAGTCAGTCCATCCCTTTCCTTAGTCTAACTTTCTGCAGCTTTTCTCTGCACTGGGCTGGGAAATGAGGTCCTCAAGCTGGATGGTTCGGCTAGACAAATTCACATAAATCAACGAGTGGCACTGTGTTAAGGTTTAGACTACAAAGCAAAAATAAAATATCCACAATAAATTACCAAGTCTGCTTCCATTTCTGGGCATTGCCATGAAGGAGCCGAGACTTCCCCCTATCACACTGTGTGGTCTCCGCAATGGGGGCTTCTTGAAAGAGCCCGTGTACTGATGGAGGAAGGAGTGCATGCTGTGTGACGCTGGAGGCCTGCCATTCTTCACAATGGGCTCTATCATCCCCGGGGGTCAAAAATGTCATTCCATGCACATCCCCAGATCCAGGAACACGTCAGAGGAATTGAATAAGTAAACAAACAAACAACAACAACAACAACAAAAAAAAAAAAAACACAAGAAAGTTACTATGCAGATCTCTGTAAATAACCGTTATTTGTCAGTCTCCTTTAGGAACACACCTAAATTATGACTTCCAAGTTACAATTTCTGAGCATGACCCTTGTAAACTTAATTAAGTACATATTTCTTGTTCAAGTTAATCTGGAAAATTTGATTACATGCTTTTTAAAGCTCCCCACAGAGTTTTATTCCCATTAAAAAATTTACTTTAAGGCTTCTTTAATTTTTTCTTAAAAAAAAAAAATCCTACTACGTTCTTTTCATTTCCAATCAACCCACAAACACTTGAGGATTATCTACCCAAAGGACTGTAGTGAGGAAAACATTTTGTTAATCTTGTGAAAGCACTATACAAACAGTGTAGTACACTACACTAATCCATGACCTCACCTGGGTGAGGATGTACTAGCCTAACACTAAAGGAGACAGCAACAGAGTCTGAGAGAAGACTGGTGGATCCAACCACGTATGTAAACTCAACAACAATGCAAGACCGTATCAGGGCAGCATTGGATGAACGGTAATTGAGCATAGACCGGAGGTTTTCAATCGTTCTGAATTCAGAAAATTTTTATATTAAAAAAAAATTTTTACAGAGAGAGAGAGAGAGAGAGAGAAAAAGGGGGGGGGGGGGGACCTTGGCCAACCAGTAATGATACCTTCATGATTACATGTCTAAAAGTACAGTAAATGGCAATAATGGAGCCAAATATATACTAGTTTGTGACCAACAAGGTATTTGCCAGCATGGACAATGTCAACAACATTGACAAGGGCAACAATAATAATAATTACAGTGTTAACCTAGTAGCACTGTGAATACTTTTTAAAATCTCATTTTTACGCCTTTTTTAATTTAAGTCATGGTAAAAACAAATGTGCATATACACACCAGGGACTATTCTCAGCTGGTTCCATAAAAACAGAACTTTTGGTGCAATGATGCTAAGGGTAGGAAGACAGTTTGGCAAACAACTATGCAAACACATAATATATACATGGAAAACTGATAATCTCAAGAGGAAGGCGCTAGCATTAAGGGACTGAGAAAGATTTTTTGAGAAGTTAAATGAACAGAATAGGATGTAGGGAAATGCACAGTTAGTAACCATAACTGTGAATGTGAATGGCATCAACTCACCCATTAAACAGAAAAAGAAAAGCAGAATACATCAGAAACAAGAATCCAACAACATGTCTACAAAAACACACGTGAAACAGAAAGACTCACAGAGGTAAAAGAAAGAGGTAGAGCAGAATCTATTATACTTCAGCTTGAGCAAAAAAGGCAGGGATAGTAATCATGATCTCAGATAGAACAAAAGCAAGAACAGATTCAACTGAAAAAGACAATCAGGAAAACTACATTTTACTAAAAGGTACCGCAGAAAATGAATTAATAGTAATGCTGAATATATATGTACCAAATGGCACTGAAGCTTTTTAAAGAAGAGTTAAATGAGTTATAGGAGAAAATAAAAAGTCAAAACTATAATTGCAGGGGATCTCCACTTCGTAAGACCTAGATAAATTTAACTATAAAATAAACAAGTTAAGGAGATGAACAGAAATTTAGAAAAGTTAAATATGGCAGGCCTTTGGAGAATACTGAATTGGAATATACCTACTTCTCAGGTGTGCCTGAGAAAGGCTTTTTTGCAGAATTTTAGCTGGGACTTTAAGAAAGCCCGGAGATACATAGGAGGCAACAGAAGGAAAGAAGGAATTCTAGGCATGGGGATCAGTCAGAGAAAATATTTGATCCTAGAGGAGATAGGGAGTCATTGGAGGTTAAGGAATAAGGGGAAGAAGAAAGGCAGTGGTGACATGATTGGACCTTCACTTTAGGAAGATCAACAGCAGGTAAGTAAGGGGAGGATAAATTAGATGTGGAAATATTTGAGATAGGGAGACCAACCAGTAGGCATAAAATGATTAGGCCTACATTGGGCTGTTGGCAGCATCAGAGGAGAAAAGAGGGTATACAGAGATGTTACAAAGGTAGAGCCTGACAACTGCTAATGCAGGGAGCAGGAAGGCTGTGCAAAGTTGATGACGACATTGAGGTTGAGGTCCTGGGCAATTGAAAGGATAAGTAACAGGCAAGTTAAGAAAAAGGGAGGGATTATGGGGAAGGATACTTAAGTTAATTATAAAGAATAAATAGGAAGAGAATAGAAATAAATACAAGGTAGTTAAATAAAGAGCAACTAGGAGGCTTAGGGGATAGAGTGCTAGATCTGGAATCATGAAGAAGCATCTTCCTGAGTTTAAATTTGGCCTTAGAAATCTACCACCTATGTGAACCTGAGGAAGTCATTCAACCCGGTTTACCTCAGTTTCCTTATTGTTAAAATGAGCTGGAGAAGGAAATGGCAAATCACCCCAGTATCTCTGCAAAGAAAACCCCAAATGGGGTCACAAAGAGTCAGACATGACTGAAAATCACTAAACAATAAAAAGTCAAATAAAAGGTAGTTCAGGAGAGAGGGCATGAGCTGTTGAAGGGATAAGGAAAGGCTTTGTGGAAAAGAAGGTTGAAGACTTTAAAATTTAAACAAAAGGATGTTTTTATTTTATTTTATTTTTAATCCTAGAAGCAACAGGAGCCAAGGGAATTTGTTGAGCAGAGGGGTGACATGTTCTGATCTGAATTTAAGGAAAATTATTTCCTGAGTGTAGAGGATGGGTAGGAATAGGAAGAACAGGGAGACCAAATGCACAAATGTAGGTACGAGCTGATGACAGCCTGAACTGAGGTGGTGGCCATATGAGAAGTGATCAGAAGCAAGAATGGGGGAGGAGGGAGGGGAAGGACACAACAATGGGCAAGATCTGGCAACTGAATGGAATAGATGGGGTAAAGAAGAGTAATGAGTTAATGAAAACACGGAGTATATGAACCAGAGAGATGGAAAGAACGGTAGTGCTTTGCATTAGAAATAGCAAAGTTTGTAAGAAGGGTAAGGTTTTAGGAAAAAAGATTTAGGAAAAAGTTCTGCTTTAGATATTTTTGTCTAAAATGTCTAAGAAAAACCAGTGAAGTAGGTCCTATTTTCAGAGATAAACTGACTTGTGAAGGGGCATACAACTGATAAAATGCCTCAGGCAGGATGCAAACCCAGATCTCACTGGCGGACTATAGGTTCTATAGTCTAACCACTACTCCACATTGTCTTTTTACAAAATAAGGAAACCTTAAGCCATAATTTCCAGAGTAAAGTAATGCTTTGTGTATAATTCTACAAGTCAGAAATGGAAGCAAAATCAAATGAGCAATGAAATTATAAATTAACATCTGATTTTCACATTTTATCCCAGTAACTGAGCCTACTCTTACGGCAGACTGAAGCGACTGATTAATGTCAGGTTTCTCTTTGGCATCTACGTCTGAACCTGAATGATTCCCAGAGCTGGGCTGGTTCAAATTTGAATGCATTCTTTATTGTCTGCTGATAGCTAGTTTAACATCTTCACTAAAAATAGTGGAGACATGAGAGGCAATCCTTTCGTTACCACAAAGCCCAGCCTAAACTGGCCACAGAGATCCCAAGAATTAGCCCAACGGTTGAAGGGGTTGTGCTGGAACGAGGCAGTTGTCTGCATTAAGTAACAAAACCTGAAAATTATACCATCTGAAGTACCATTCACAGGAGACTGAACCTTCATCAGAACAAACATGACTTGAGTAAATGAATACGAGCTAGGAGGAACAGAACTTTCTGCCACTGAAGCATTACACATATACATTTGTGTGCGTGTGTTTTTATTCCAAACTTAACACCATGCAAAATGGGCCTTTTCACGTATGAAGAACATAAGACTGTATATGAAACTGTAGGATTCTCTCACATGCAACTTGCACATCTTTTAAAGCAGATATTAATTTCAACCTATCACTTTCAAAGCCATCCTGCTCATCAGTGCTTCTTTCTGACCTTTCTTCTGTCTCTTTTTTAAAAAGATGACTTAACAAGCCCCTTTTCTTCTCTTCTAGCTGCTCTCTCTCTCTCTTTCCCCTTTACTCTCCTACACACCTGTACTGGAAAAACTAAAAAATAAAAACAAACCCCTTTCAACAATTATGCACAGTCAAGCAAAGTCAAGTCCCACATCAGATAATTCTCAAGATGCACTCTGCTGTGTATCTTGAATTCATCACTTCTTTGTAGGAAGTGGGCAGTAGTGTGCTTTACCATCAGACCTTGCAATAAAAGCTGGTTCTGGCATTGATCAGAGTTCTCCAGTCTTTCAATATTAAGGAAACATGTTTATTTACCAAAAGTATTTTAAACAGAGGTGTCAATCTTGGCCAGCAAAGCAATTCCCTATCCTAGTCTTGCCCTGCCCAAAGGGTTGAGAGGAAGGAGCAACCTTACCCCCTAGAAGTTTTAGTTTTCTCTTCTGTATAATGAGAGGGTTGAGTTAAAAATGAGCTCTAAGATGCCTTTCAGTCTGAAAAGGCTGCGAGTCTGTGCTCTGCCTGCCTTAAACACAAAAGCTATTTTTGGTTTTGGATATGTGGTTTGTTTTTGTTTTTTGAGGAGGAATGGTGGGGCTCAGTCAGAAAGCACTGGGAGGCGGGGAGCTGAAAGCTATCTGCACTTCTTCTGGAAAGACTTGGCCGATTACAGCCAACAGACCTGGTGTGTTATTAAACCTCAGGGGTTGCAGCACCATGGCAGTAACAAACAGGGAGAAGGATTCCCAAACATTATTCTAGATTTCTTACCTCATCTACCAGCGACATCGTAATGCCATCTGAGTTGTTTTGTATTAGAAAGAACTCAAGGCACTAACAGAGCAAGTTCTCAAAATGCCTGATGAGCAATTTTATGTATATAATCCTTCACATTATCACATTTAATCTTTAAAACAGTTTTATAAAAGAATCTTAAAAAGACACTATTACCATTTTAGCTAAGAAGAAACCAAGGCTAAGACTGATCACAGTGATTTGCCCAAGGTCATATATCTGTGACTTGAACTTGGATCTTTTGCTTCCAAAGTCTAGAGTTCTTTCCATCACCTCTCATTGCTTCTGGTGATGGCTTGGTGTGTGCTGAGTATGGAAAATTTGTTCTCTGTACGTATCACAATTAAACAGAATTGGATCTTTTCTACATTATACATCACACTTGATTCATCCAAAATTATCATATATTTATGTGATAATTAAGAATAATGAGACTGTGCAACTGTTTAGAGGGACTAGTTTTCACTATAATTTTAGGCTTAAACATTCTGTAAATAAAAAATGTAATGAATGGATATGTTATTTCAACTCTTTATGGCTCAGTCTTTGTTCTCAGTGCTTCAACACCACTGGGCATGCTAAGTAAGCAATTTGTGTATTGAATAATTAGTATATCCAAACCATTTGTCTGAATAATGATGATACATGGATTCTACTCTTAACAGGGCATTCTTTAGTTATGTCCCTGTGCTTATGAAGTTATATTTAAATGATGTTCTTTTACCTATAATCAAGCTGCCCAATAGTACTGGCATACTCTGTATGTGTCTACCAGGCTTCAACAAAAGCAATTTCTAGTCTTTCAGCCCTGGCTCAGGCACTCTCGATTTCAATTTAATGTTTTCCTCCTGTTTAGAAGAAAAAGGAAATCCTCAGAGAGTTCTCTTAGCTAATCTTCAAAATAGCAAAAATAACTCAGAGTAACAGAGTTATCAAGTTAAAAGGAAGGAGAAGAAAAAATAAGCAGCTGGAAGTTATAAGGAGAATTCTACATAGTTCAGTTGTAAATACTCACACTAAAAATGGATCAGTGTATTAACATGAACAAAGTTATGTTTTTCAAATCCTGACATTTGTTTCATCTTTTTAAAAAATGTTCAATTATTGACCCAGGAGACATGATGAATTTCTACAGGTTCTGACAAAGTGCTGAAACATTCCACCTACTGAATTACACCAACAACAAACACATCTTTGGATCAATCATGGTGTTTCAACCATTCTGAGGAGGCAGGACATGATCAGAGCCTGGGAAGGTCTGGCTGTCAGCTCCTCACAAATGTTACTAAACTTTCAATGTTCAGGAATGCGGGCTTGGGGGTTCCAGTTTTCCAGATCTAAAATTGGCTGAGTCATAAGACAAAGCACACTTTACACTGCACATCTAGTAAGCTAACATTCTTTTCTAGGAACTTTTTCAATTAATTAAAAAAAAAGTTTCCTGGGCAGACAGAGTCAGATCTGCACTTCAGGAAAATCACTATGGCAGCTGAATAGAAGATGAATTGGAGTGAGAGAAACCTGAGGCAGTGAGACCACCAGCCTTGGTAACAGAAAATGTAGACTCGAACTGTAGGTGATGGGCACATGAGGAAGGATGTTGTGGCGGTAGAACTGAAAAGATTTAGGAACTTCCTGGGCATGCAGGGTGAGAAAGATGGAGGAGGAGAGGATGACTCCAAGGTGGCAGAAACATGACAAGAAAGATGGTGGTGCCCTCAGCTGAAACGGACAAGTTAGGAAGAGGGCTGAGTCTGGAAAGAAAAGATCATTAGTTCTGTTATGGAAAAGTGGAGTTTGAGGTGTTTAAGAGACATGAGCTTTGAAATGTTGGAGTGAAGGCCATGGGCATCAGTTTGTACGTGGGATGGGAGCTCAGGAGAGAACTGGGCACTACCTATATAGATCTGGGAGTCCTCTGCATGGAGACTGTCACTGAGCACTTAGAAGCTGACAGACCTTAGCGGGTGCAGGTCTCAGAGGTAAAACCCCTGACTACAGAGTTAAATGTAATGAAAACATGAGGAAATCAAGGTAGGGCAGAAAAAACTTGACAAAGAAAAAAATATTTTCCAAAGAGTATTTCAATATTTTTAAAAAATTTACTTTAAAATAATACAAAATTCTTAAGTGATTTGCTTAAGGACTGCATCTCTAATAAATATAGTTAATAAAAATTATGAAAAGATGGATTCATCTTACCCTTTATCTTTCCTTACCACATATATCTTTCCATGCAATTAAAAAAATACACAAATTTTATCAAAAACCGAGGACATAAATCTACTTCCAACCTTGATAACAAAACAAAACAGCTTTCCATTTTTTAAACTTACATATGTAAAGGGCTCAATACAGCCAAAAGAACTGTATCATGTAAGCCAGCTCTTAAAATAAATGTGCTTGAGATTTATTCACAGAGGTAAATGTTTCTAAAAATTCTCAGATTTGTTAATTTTGTAAGAGTTATTATTCCAGTCCCAACAATAGTTCTTTTGTCTCAAATTGAACATTTATTTCTAATTCAAATGAAAGAGGCAGAAAGTCTGGATCACTTACAGTAAAATTTATGTTATGGAAGCAAAAAAGGGTGGAAGGAGGGAATGGAGGAAAGGGGGTCTTACTAGGCCACCTAAATTACTAACTTCCGTGAAGGAGATTTCAACCTTATCCCTTAAAAAGAAGTTGGTGAAGAGGATGCAGGATTCTACTGTTAAAAAATGCAGAAATGAGGGGAGGACACTGAAACAGTGCCAGGAGAGGAGACATTCCTTCCTGGAGTTCTCGACACACTGCCATGAGGTCCTCTCACGTTTCCTGGCCCTCCTGGTGGCCAACAAAGCTTTTCCATTTCTTTCAGCAGCCTATTTGGCTCAGTTCCTATGCCTTGATCTAGCTCAGAAGAGAGCAGCTGTTCAGAGGTGGATGCTAATACTAAAAGAAGACGAAAGGGCCTTGAGAAACTGTGATATCATAGGGCAAACAAGACTGTTGTCCTCATCCAAGTGACCATAAAAGCACTAATTACCCAAATTATTTGTGGTTTTATAAACAAGGAATACCTGTCCTTTCTTCCAAACAAAACTACAAGATGAATAAGAAAGACTGGGAATTTCAAAAAAAATTGGAGGGTTTGCTTTTATATCAGGACTTGCTTTTATGTAGCCATACCTTTCTCTCACTCAGGGAACTGGCAAAGGATGATATGCTAACAAAGAAGATGTAGTGCATTTTCTGTTAGTTTCTTGTAGATTTAAGTTAGGTTTCATGCACATTCAGCATCACTATGTAAGACAGTCTCTTTAATAAATGCAAGTATTAAAGTTCTACTGGATCAGTCACTTTCAGCCCAAACGGAACTAAATGCGCACTGAGCCACAGAAATGTCAGCTACTTGCATGGAGGTCATCTAGACCAAACTCCAACATAAAGGGATCTCTACAGGGCATATACTGACTTAGAAAACCACAAATTAATTAAATTAAATCTACAATGTACTGAATTTTTATTTATTGTTAAATATTTCCCAATTACATGGTCCAGATGTGCAAGCCAGAAGTAGGGAACTCTAACACCTCAGATCTAGATCTTTCCCTTCAAAGGAAGAATCTTTCACAATATCCATAAAACAACAGCCACCCAGGCTTTCTGTGAACACTTCCATGGACAGGGAGTTCAGTACTTAACAAGGCAGCCCTTTCCTTTTCAGACATCTCTAACTGTTAGGATGCTTTTCTTATGCTAAACTGAAATCTGATTCCAGGTAACCTTTACCAGTAGGTTCCAGTTCTGTCCCCAGGCCAATACAAACCAAGTCTCATCCTTCTTCCACCACTCAATCAATGCACAAGTACTTATTACCAACTACTCTGTGCCAGAAGACCAGAAAAACAAACAAGCCCCTGTCCTCCAGGAGCTTACTTTCTACTGGGGAATAAATTTAAGGTGGGCGGGGTGGGGGACGATCACAAAGGGTCTCCAATAGAAAGTGGTCTGAAGCAAACTAGGGATTCTAGGGATATAAGAAGGGGGCACAGAATATTCATGCAAAGGCACAGATGGAATATTGTACTGTGAGGAATAAGAAGGTCAGTATGGCTGGACCATAAAGAACATCAAGGGAAGCAACATAGAATAAGGTGGAAAGGTAGGCTGGAACCAGGTAGCAAAGTGTTTTAAATGCTACACAGGAGTTTGTGTTTGATCCTAGAAGTATTAGGAAGGCCTTGGAGTTCCTCTGAGCTAGGAGAGTGACACAGTCATACCTATGCTTTTTTAAGAAAATGACTGTCAGCTCAATGGTGGATGGATTAGAGAAAGGCAGAAACCTAAGGCAAGGAGACTAATATAGAAACTACTGCAGTAATATGAAACTACAGTTAATAGTCTGAGTAAGAGGTAAAGACAAGGTAAGAATAGAAAGTAGGGAGAAAAGACAAACAAAAAAGATTCTGAAGGGGTACAACTGAGAAAACCTGGAATATGACAGTATATGACGGATGAGAAAGAATGAATCTAGGACAATTTCAAGGTTATGAGCCAAACAGGAAGTCAGAAAGAGAGCTAAGTTTGGGAAGGAAAAATGAGTTAGTTCCATTTCAAACATGTTGAGTTTGAGATGCCCACAGGACAACCACTCCAAATGTCCAGTATCTAGGAGATTGGTGATGGAGGACAAGAGTTCAGGAAACAAGGAGGGGATACATAAATTTGGGAGTCATATGTATAGAAATGTTCATTAAACCCACGTAAGCCAAGGAGGCCACAAAAAAAGAGAAAAGAAACCCAGAGCCATATAACAGACTTTCAAATATTTAAAAAGTTATCATGCTGCCTCCATGTTTCTTTACGTGGAATAGTATCTCCTCATACCACAGGGTTTCCAGGAAGCTCACTATTCTAGCTGACTTCTTTTGTCCTTCTCCAGTTTGTGAATGGCCCTCTTACTAGTGCCAAGAATCTAACACAATAACCCATACATAGTCAGACCAGGCAAGGTACTGTGAAACTATTATTTCTTGTGATCTGGACACTATAGTCCTATTATGTGGTCTGAAATTACATTAGCTTTTTTGGGGCAGCCCAGTCACACTGCTGCCTAAAAAGTCTAAACAGTCATCTAACTAATAGTCATCTAAAGCCCTCAGGGCTTTCACTTTAACTACTAAGCAAGATCTACCCCCATCCTTCAACCAGGACAGGTGATTTCCCTCTCCCCCCCAAAGTTAAATGCAAAACTCCATCACTTCTCACTGATATTGATCTTATTAGTTTTAATTAATGAATGTGATCATTTAGATTCTATAGTGCTTTACTCTTTACAAAGTGCTTTCCTTACCACCACCACTATAGGAGGTTCAGATGTTGACCTGCCCATCACATCCTTAGAAAATTTAAGTCCTAGGGCTTCAATTCATAATGTGATTACAAGGTCAGTGCTCTTTCCAGTGTACACACTGACTTGAGATCTCAATGAAGGGTGATTTCTGTTATCCAACACTGCAGGTCTGTGTCACCTGACAACGTTAAGAAGTATGTTCATCCAATTTTTTTAAAAGGCTGATAGAAGACATATCAGACCAGAAGATTCCTTCTCCAGGCTGACATAGGACTTCTGACTGCAGGCCCAACATTCTCCCCACTACACCACCCAGCTGCCTAGATACAAGTTCTAGAGGGGAATCAGTTGTGCCATACTTTGCTCCCTGTAAGTATGAATGTGTTCTGATGATCTTTCTTCCACCTCTGCATTCCTGAATTCCAAATCTGCCACTCTTTCTCAGAGATTTCTACTGTTTTGATGATTCTCCACATTCAAAAGTATCTATTTCTTTCACTGCGAGCTCTAATTTCTCTTTGTTTTCCACCTCTATATCTTCCTTGTATTCCTTTTGCCCCTCCTCAAATAAACTTTGAGATTTGAACAGCTCTTTTCATTACCACATCTGAGGAATCTCATAGTAGATATTGAAGAATTTTCCTTCACATATGGGGTTTTCAAATCATTTTCTTTTACTTCATAATATTCACTGTACAGGTGCTTTGATTTCTTTCTCACCTCTTTTGCTAACTGTTGGTTTTCCTTTACTTGGGCATATTTCTTGTTATTTTAAGATGGTGGCAAGCTAAGCATGAACATGGTTTCACTTAGTAACCACCCTGCCAAACATCCTGAGTGCTTAATATATGATCAAACAATCTCTCTGTCTGGAAAATTTTACTCTAGAAAAGAATACTCAATTTTGAAACTAATTTTTATTTTTTTAAGACACACTCTAAAACTGACCAATCTACAAATTTTTACCTGTTTTAAATTTTATCTTAGAGCCTTAAAAAAATTTGCTTTTTATTTTATTTAAATTTCTTATTTATTTTTAACATTTTCTTTTTAAATCTATTTCCAAATTCTCTCCCATCCTCCCCCACCCACAGAGAAAGCTAGTTTCCTTGTAGCCTTGAGTGCAGATGCTCCTGCTCCTCTTAGCCTTAGGACTGTGAACAGGGCCCCTGCATCCTTGTGACCAATCACAAGCACTCCTTTCCATCCTGGAAATGCAACCAATAACTGCTTACTGGGTAAAACAGCTGCCAGTCAGAGCCAGATTTACCCAGGGACACAAAAGAGCCCCCTGTAATCTTTTTCTGACCCAGTTGTCTGATTCCCTTACTATCTCTGGGCTGACAGGGTGGCTGCTGCCACCTCTACCCCTGTTGATATGACCACCTCCAAGACCCACAACTTGTGCTGCCTGTTGTGCTCTGGGTGGGTCCCCACCTCTGTGTTACAGAGCACTCCTGCTCACCTCTTAAGTTGAGGTAGGCTGGAAAATTTCCTCTCTCTTGAACTTTTGTTGACTCGGCTGCTGCAAAATTTGATTTGAGGAGTTATATTAAATTTGTCTAGAAGGGAATATTGGGAGAGTTCAAATGCAGGTTGCCATCTTGGATCCGCCTTAGGAATTTTTAATTACTTAAGTCCAATCTGAAAGTTTCATTGTGATCCTGCATGTGATCCTCAGTTATAAAGTATAAGCCCATGAAACAAAAGTTTTGTTGGGTCTTGAAGTATAAACAGCCTGTTTTGGGCACAACATTGGAAAAGACTGAGCACACTTATCCAGCGATTTGACCACAAAGGATTGTGACCAAAGAAAGGTCTTATATGGCCTTCGTAAGAATACTATTTATCTGGGAAACAAGGAGGCAAACACAGTGTGACCTAAATACTTTCAAGACTACACATACTAATTTAATGCTGGTACTCAATTTGCAAATTCAGTCCAACAACTAGCAAGCTAACATGCTACTGGAGAAACTGACTATAGTCTTATTCTAATGATAAATGAAAATGAAAGTAGTTGCATCTGACTTAAAAAGGAGATGGGATGACCACATAATAAGATCTATTCAAGGACATCAAAAAATGGAACATAGTTCACTTAAATTACACAAGGTATAAGGGAGCCTCCAGAATGCTGCAAGCAACAGAGTACAGTGGGAAAAGTACTTGACATGGACTTGATTTAACTGGTTTTGGATTCTGGCTTTGCTATTTAAAATCTGCATGACCTCACACAAGACACTTTAATACTCTGTGCCTCATGTTTCTCATTTATAAAAAGGAATTGTCAGATTAAAAGATCTCTTTGGTCCCCTCTAATTCTATATCCTGTTTAACAATAGTAAAAAAATGAATAATCACACAAAACAAGGAGGGAAAGAAATGCTGCTATTTGTGGAAGAAATATCCACACCATGAGTTAAGATACTTTTTAAAAAAGGCTTTACTGATTATATAATAGTCAAGTCACATCTCTTCTACTTAGGAAAAGGCTGCACAAAAACAATTTTCCTTCATTTTAACCACACTGTCTGCCCACTCTCCAGCCCCACAATTAACCCCCTCCCTCCCAGTAAAAGTCATCTGCATTCATTCTTGAAGGGACTTTAAAAAAGATAGAATGCCTTCTCTCTCCTCTCCTTTTCTCTTTCTCCTCTCTGCTCTCCCTCCTTCAAATATCCCTCTATTCTGTCACCTTCTTCAAAGAGAAGCCAGAAAGCATGGTTTCTCTATGACATTTAAGGATTTTCTTTTCCTTTCTCTGATTCAAGGCACTTCCTATTATCTATAAATGGTCTTTTGATTTTACCTTATTACTAGCAAATCAAGTGCTTGACAAGGTGTTGAGAATAAATGGGTTCAAATTTGGCCTCTGGTACTTACTAGATACAAATAACTGGGCACATATTTCTGAGCCTCAGCTTCCCTATGAAGTAGAAAATACAAAATCCATTTTACAGATAAGAAAACTAACTCAGAGGCCAAATCGTTTGTCAGTAAGCCTATGCAAAAGTATTTCAATACAACACCAGTGCCCCATCTACAATGTCATACTACTGATACTGAATAGTGCTTTCAGGAGACAGAATGATGAAGTAGTTGGTGAGAGATGGGAGTCAGAAAAACTTGGGTTTAAGTCTCACTTCAGATACTTCAAACACCTCAGTGACTGGAAGAATGGTGACACCTACCACAACAGGGGAGCCTAGGAGGGATTAGTTTGGAACATCTAACATCAGAGAGATTTCTTTTAGTGACCTCTGCTGTGTATTCCATGCAAACAGCGTATCATGCACAGAACTGCTTACGACATTTGTGATCCCTTCCATCTGAATATTATTCTTTCCTTCTGTGTTTCTTTTAAATTTATATATGTGGTGAGCCAGTCTCCCAACCTCACCTTCTTAAATGCCACTTCCACACCCTTGTGTGTGACATCAGGTCTTAGAGTGTTAAAGTCCAAATATAATGAGGTTTTGCATCACTATTTACAAGAAAAGATCATGAAAGAACCCATTAACATGGCTATCACACTGTACGTTCGCTTTCCTCTTTCCACTGTCCATTACAAATGCTTGTGAAGCGATCCAGCTGTCATAGATTTCATATCAGGCTTTTTTCCCAAACCATTAGTTTTGTTGTCTCCTGAATCACTGCGGTTCAGAAATTAGTTCTGGCGAGAGAACTCACTAAACCCAATTCTCTTTCATCACTTCGAAATAGGAAAAAATGTATCCCATAAAATAAAAGTTACAACGACAACAACAAAGGGTTTTACTTCTCGCCTTCTCAATGGTTGGGGGAGAAAGAAAACTTAGAACTGAATATAAAAACAGAAACAGGAATGAAGGAAAAGAGAATCTTAAAAGAAAGCTATGAAAAGGAAGAAGCATAGAAGAGGTCCCAAGTTGTGAATACAAGAAATACCCAAAAAGAAAGAAAGCACTGAAAACTAGACCGACAGCAAAGAGAAAAACCTTGCAAGAAATCTCCAAAGTGATTTAGAAAGTCATTAAGAAATATAAAGGAAGTTCAGGCATGTGTGTCAGTAGAGAAAAGATTGTTGAAAGGTAAATACAGAAAAATGCACTTGACAATTTGAAAAAGATCAGGGAATGACCGAAAACAGCAGTTTTTTCTGAGGAATATAATGACCCAGAAAGGACCAAAAATTTTTTAAAAGATAACTAAAATTCAATTCAATTAGGTGTACCAAACATGAATGAAGTATCTACAAATGTACAAGATGGTGGACATACAAAGACAAAACCAAATAGCTCATGCCCAAAGATTTTACACTGCACTGCAAAATCCTTTGTGATTTCTCTAAACCCAAAGTCACACGTGGCTAGAATAATCTCGGGAAATTCATCCCCAAGGATGAACAGATGTGGCAACACTTCAACAAATTATAAGAAAAAAGCCTGGCAATACTGCAAACAGAAGAAAGAAGATAAACTGAAAGGAGACATGTAACACTGGTGAAAATAAACCCTAAGTTTAACTCAAAACTGCAAAATGCTGTCATCAATTTCCAAAGTTTATGGTAGAGAAGAGAATTTATTTAAAAACAATTCACAAAACAAAAAGCACTATTCCAAATAACTCAAGTTGATTTACTAAAGATAAAAAAAGTCATAACATGATATGCTGAAAAGAAAACTGATGTGCATCCCCAAACTGTATATCCAGAATGGCTAGATAGTCCCCATCATGAGAAATAATAACCCAATGATGTCAGCAAATTTCATTCTTTCCTGCTAAACAATTTCTATGGGGTCTTTGACATGCAAGTCCATAAGCTGCTTCTTGCAAACAAGTGGCAGATACCTTTTGGAGGGGGTGGGGAATATGTCAAAATAAGAAATAAGTAAATTATTATTTACATGCCCTATGATTATTGTAGTGTGGAAGTCCCATCTTATATGATGGTCACTGAGAACAAAGGTTCACTGAGAACAAAGAATTCAACTGAAAAATCTCACAGAAAGAAATTAACATAAATTAGGTCACCTGGAAGATTGAAAGAACGTGGAAAAGTCAATTATTTCTAAATAGAATACACCAGATTCTTATCTATTTTTTGAGGTGAGAAGCAGCATCAGTAAAAACTGGGTTCAAGACTCACCTGACACATACTAGCTGAACACAGGCAAGTCACCTCACTTCTCAGGGCCACAGGTGATTCTCTAAGCATATAAGTTACAAAGGAGTTGCTGATCTGAATCAATGGATAGGGTATCCATACCTGGAATTCCTTGAATACATAAAATCATGGGTCCAGATCTCTACTCCCACCCTCACCATTGTCCCTAAATATCAGAACTAGGCAAGTAAGATATTTTTTGAAAGGATCATATCAGTTAAAGTGGAATACTTGGATGTGGGGTTGATTTGTACAGGAGAAAGGTGATATCTACACATAAGTACAGCAACTAAGATTGATTTGATATAAGCAAAAAGATTGTTATCTTATGCTGATAAAAGTAAAATTAAATAAAAGGAACAAAAGACTTTCGGGGAGGAAAAATCAAATTTAAGAATTTTAATCTTGTATGTTAACAGTCTGAATTCACCCACAAAATAGAAATAAACTTAAGAATGGATTATAAAACAAAACCCAAAAACAAAAACCTGCTATGAGAAACTTATCTAAAGCTTAAGGACCAAGAGACTAAAAGGAAAATATTAGAATAAAATCAATTACACTTCAGACATATCCAAAAAAGTAGAAGCAAAAATCAAAATTTCAGATAAAGCAATAGCAAATATCAGTATTGTCAAAAAACAAAGCAGGCAAACTACATTATTGTTAAAGGTATTATCAATAACAAAAAAAAGATGAACTTTAAATAAATATACACTAAAGGTCAAAGCCACTAACTTTTTAAAGAAAAAGATAAATGAAATGAAAAAAAGATTGGGAAAGTAAAACACTAGTTTCGGGGATAGCATGGTATGTTTAATAAAGAACGAAATGAAAGAGAAATTTAATTGGGAAAACAAAATCTGATTACCCTATGGAAACTACTAAATGGAAATCTTGGTATACTTACTTCTCAACCCTCAAGCTAAGTACTGGAAAAAATTATAGTCATGGGTCCTGATCCCCTTCCAGATCTCATTCAGTGGATCCTGTCCTTCCCCTTAGGCTGCCCAGATCTCTTCTAACAGACCCACAAAGAACAGACGCCCCAAGAAGATGTTCCCTTTCTTCTAATCTGACTTTCCCTTACCTGGCTGGAAGCTGTCTTTTCATCCTCACTTGTGTAGGAAGGAGCCCAGTCTCCACTACCAAACATGGTGGGCTTGGCCTCTCCACTGTCCTCCTTGCCACCTTTGCCCCGATGGATATGGCTGCTCACAGTTTTAATTAGCTGAGCATCACCAACTAAACCACCTGCTCCACTACAGGGTCCTTTATTACAAGATTACCAACTAAACCACCTGCTCCATTACAAGATCTACCCAGCCTTACCACTGGCCCTGCTACCATAACTGTTCATCAGACCAGAATATACTATCTGCCACCCTCCTGAACCTCAGACATTCCCATCTGAATTGCCAATGAAACATAAGAACTCTGGGTCTTCTCATTCATCATTCAGCTTCACTCATAGGATCATAGGGTCCCCTTTCCATATGCCCAGCAGCTAAAAGGACCTATATGTGTTGTCTCCTACTTGAGAGCAAGAACTGTGTCATTCTTCTATTTATATATCTCCAGTGCTTAACACACAGTAAGCATTTAATAAATGCCTTTTTACTCATTCAGTCATTCTCAGGCTCACATAAGATTTTTATAAAAACTGATCACATACTAGGAAATACAGGACTCAAAACAATGTAAAAATGCAGATATCTTAAAACATGTCTCTTTGACAGCCCCTAATTCGATAAAACCATAATCAAAACAAAGGAAATAAAATAACAACTCATAACCTTTATAGTAGTTTAAGGTTTGCAAAAACTTCGTATCTGTACCACGCAAGGTAGGGGCTGTTATTATTCCTACTTTTCTGAGGGAATTTGGGAAATTTCCCCAATTGATAAATGATCAAAGGTATGAATCTTCTCTTTTTAGAGGAAGAAAGCAAAGCTATCAATAGCTGTATGGAAAAATATATTCTGAATCACTAATAATTAGATGAAATTCAAATTAAAACAACTCTATGGTACTACCTTACACCTATCAGGCTGGCAAAGCTGCCAAAAAGGGAAAATGACAAAAGCTAAATGTGCCGTGGGAAAATGGGTATACTGATGCATTGCTGTTAGAACTGTGAACTAGTCCAGCTGTTCTGGAAAGTAATTTGGAAATATAAACACAACGCTGTTAAACTCTGCTTACCCTTTAACCCAGTGACACTACTAGGTCTATACCCAAAGATATGAAAGAAAAGGACCCATAGGTACAAAAATATTTACAGCAGCTCTTTTACTGGTGACAAAGAATGGGAAAGTAAGGGGTGTCCATAATTGGGAAACGGCTGAACAAGTTATCTTATATGTATGGGATGGAATGAAGCAGGAAAATTTTTCTTTAAATTTTACAAATAAGTAGATTTTAAACGAAAATTAAAAGTAAAGAAAGAAATGATGGAGACAGCTTGATAGAAATCTGAGAAGACTTCTATGGACTGAACTGAGTAGAACTGGAACAACGAGTGAAACAACAATACTATAGAACAAACAGCTGTGAAAGACTTAGGAGCTCTGGCGACACAGATGGAGGCACTTGACATGGGAACTTGGCTTTGCTTGACTATACATATTTCTAACAGGCTTCATTTTTCTTGCATTCTCAATGGGTTAGGGAAGGGGAAGGTAGGAGAATTAGAAACTGAAAATAAAATAAAATTCAACTTTAAAAAATTATTTCTATTTTGCTAATGAGGAAACCAGGCCCAGAAAAGTTAAGTAATTTGACTTGTCCAGAGTCACAAAGCTAGAATGTGTCAAGGCAGGATTCGAATCCAGATTTCCTGACTTTCAAGTCTTGCACTCTTTTTACCACCATCATGTTATCTCTCATCTATAAAAAGAGTAATACAGATGTAGAGACTAAAAAATGATATCTTAAATAATGAGTGGGTCAAAGACCAAATCAAAGAAACAACAATTACAAATTTCCTAATAGAGAAAATTTTATCAGGCAGCTAGGTGGCACAGTGAATAGAGTGATGGCTCTGGAGTCGGGAAGACTCAAGTTCAAATCTGGCTGCAGATACTTACTAGCTCTCTGACCCTGGGCAAGTCACTTCACCCTGTTTGACTCGATTTCCTCCTCTGTAAAATGAGACAGATAAGAAAATGGCAAACCACTTCATTACCTTTTCCAAGAAAGCCTCAAATGGAGTCATGAAGATTCAGACACGAACAATAAAAACAAAACCTTAAGTCTCAGAAGAGTATTATTAACAAAAGAGAAGAGAGAAGAAACTGAATAATTTTAAAAATATAAACTTTTGCAAATGAGCCAATTCCAAAAAAGTGTTGCGCTTAGCTGCCTTTCTGATGAGATCAAGTGCCTTAGGGATCATATTATTTCTTGGGTCTTTTGGTTTTCTCATTTCAGCAATTATTTTAATCAATTAACTTCTGTAAGAAATGATAATATTATTCTTCTTGAAAAAAATTCTTATTTTAAATTGGTCAACAAAAATTAATTAGGAAAAAAACCAAACATCTTTACCATTATCCTTGCTACTGTTTTCTTCAATAGTCATCTGCTCAGCCAGCTCAGAAAGCGATTCATCAATAGTCTGGCTTCCACGAAGCGTGAGGGATAGTCTTCTTTTAAACTTTTTCATTCTACCAATTTATAGTCTGGCTTAAAAAAGCCTAAAAAAGAAAACAGAAAATAAGTTATAGTCATGATTACTTGGATATTCAGAAAATAGTCCCTTCCTGAATCACTGATTCAATGGAAAATCTAAGCATCAGAATGTTAGTTAACAGTGAAAAATGAAAAAGAGAAGTGTATAGTCATTCAGCAACTCTGGAAAAAACAGTATATGGAATGTTTTGGTGTGTTTGCATGACAATTTCAAGAGCTCTACAGAAGTTCAAGGTTGCGGGTGGGGAGGTGCCAACGTTTTGTAAAACAGGTAACAGGATGGATAATAGTCCAAAAAGGTCATGTGGCGGACCTAGAAGAGTTAATGGACTAGGTTAATATTACAGAATGAATCTCACATTTTCCCAAATTGCCAATTAGGAAGGCAAAAATGAGTGGGATGAACCAACGATCCAGACACTGAAAAGAAATGCAAACAGCAAGAAAGAAAGATCATCACTTCTGTAACTTATTTATTCGGATCTGCTCTCTCACTGATCACATGAAAGAGACAAGAGATCCGAATGGATGAATAACTGCAGAATAAAATATTCTAAGAGCAATTTTTTAGAGACTCATTTAAACACCATGCTTTAACAATAGTTTAATCAATCTTTGTACCTCCTCCCACCCAGGAGATTGGCTAAGATGACATGGGAGAATACGTACACTAATATACTGTTAGTGGAGCTGTGAATTGGTTTAACCATTCCAGAGAAAAATTTGGAATTACACTGCAAAAGCTGTAAAACTGCCCATAGTTGGGCCCCACAGTACTGCTGCTAGGTCTATACCTCTAGGAGATCAAGGAAAAGAGAAAAGGGTCCACATGTACAAAAACATTTATAGCAATTCTTTTTGTGGGGCCAAAGAACTGGAAATTGAGGGGATGCCCATCAACTGGGGAATGGTTGAACAAGTTATGGTTTATGATTGTGATGGAATGTTATTGTGCACTATAAGAAATTATGAAGGGGATGGTTTCAGAAAATCCTAGAAAGATTTATATGAACTTATGTAAAGTAAACAGGACCATAAAGATGCATAAAGTAACAGCAATGCTGGGAAGATAATCAAACTATGAAAGACTAAGTAACTCTGATCAATTCAATGATCCCCCAAACTCCAAAGGAATCATGGTGTAAAATAATATCTACCTCCAGGTAAGAGAAGTGATCAACTCAGAATATAGACTAAAGTATAACTGTTTTCCTTTCTTTTTCTGGCTTGTTTTTTCCAGAACAAAGCCAATTCAGAAATATGTTTTGCACAATATATAATGGGTATGATATTTCTTCCCCTCTCAATGGGTGGGGGAGAGGCTGGAGGAAGGGAAAAATTTTGGAACTGAAAATAAAGATAATTTTTTAAAAAATCATCTTTGACAGGGATCTTTCTGAAACATATGATTCCCTGCCTTCTTACCCAGTAAAATGAACCTTTTTTACTTTTTCTAGTGACAGATAAAACAAAATCCCAGAAAGGTAAAACTGGAAGTAATTTTGGAGATTCATTTCATTTAATCCCTCAAAGTGCAAATAAAAAATGAAAATCCAGAGTGGTTAAGTGAGTGCCCAAGGATAACAAAGTGAGCTAATTAATGGCAGGGCCAGAACAAAAGCCAAGGAAATTGGACTTGACTCTGCTGGTGCTGTTGCCACTAGCAGTTATGAAGATGTTGATGGCCACTTGACTCATGACATCAGACTACTTACTTAGCACTTTCAGTCTGAAGAGTTGTATGTATGTTTTTGGTAATCTTTTTCTATCTTCAATGTGAGGTTGTTACTTGTCACTTCAGACAGTTATCAGTAAACCTGTCTCTAAGTCTTCCCTTAAAATCAGACTTCAAAATCCTTATGGTTTTTTACAGGAACTCCTAAGGTCATCTAGTTGAATCCCTACTCAGATCATGCATTCTGGATATGAGTAAATGGACATCTAACCTCCAACTGAAGATGTTCAGATCATATATAAAATCCATCTCCAGTTACCTTGTTCTGCTTACTGGCCACTGCAGTCATGTTTTATAGGAGCGTGACAGTCAGCAATACGACCAGTTCAGTTAGAATAGCGAATGCAGAAAAGGGGGGAATAATCTGTGGTGAGGCTGCAATGGTAGATGTGGGGCAAGTCTGTGAACGTGCTAGATGTTCAATGCCCAAGAGAAGAGTTTCTATTTCTACTGGATTCTATAGTGGGCCACAATAAGGCACTCATCCACCAATCAAGACCTTGGAGGGCAGGGAGTTCTGGAGTTGAGAGGGTTCAATTCTCCAGGGCATGGTTTCTGGTCTTGGTGGTAAAAAGAGGGCAGGGAAATAGATTTCTTAATATAAATGTGTGAGAATTGAAATGAAACCCTGAGACAATGGTATCCTGCTGTCTTCTAATTTATTACAAGGGAGTACCAAGCCTAGTAGAGGCTAAACAGATTTCAAAGAATTTAGAGAAAGATACATAAGATCTCTTGGCCCAAGAATGACTGATTTTTCAACTGAATCACATCTTTAAAATTTTTGTTAAGTACTTACACTGTACAGATTATTTGTGCTAGGCACTTGAAGAGCTACAAAGTCATGGCTTTGGGAAATTCTGAGTATAACAAGAAATGACACATACAGATGCTGAAATACAGTCAAGGAGGTGCAGCTAGAGGAGAACAAAACAAAATATGTTGGAGAGGAAAAGGGCGACAGAAAGAGGAATGAAAACATTACAAGAAGAGACAGGGAAATGATTCTCTCAAAACACAGGATAACCACAAATGACTTTAGATGGCTAGATGGCATACCTACTAAACCATGAATCAGCATAAAATTAGGGCAACAAACGACAGAATCAACACATAGACAAAGAAAATCTTAATAGGAAGGTATATACCAAGATACAGTATATATCAAGAAAATGAAGTTTAGTAAAAGATAAATCTTAAGTCTTATACTTATGCTCAAAAAAGTCAACTGTATACAAAGTGAGAGTGAAGGGGATATAATCAGCAAGCAGTTTATATAGAAAACCCTTGTCTTAGTCAACCACAAACTCAACACTGTGTTGCGGTGGCGAAAAAAGCTACTACAATCAGGACCAATTCCCAAAAGTGCAACACGGAACACATCTGCAAAAACCCTACTACAGCTCCTTATTGTGACATGGGCACAACCCTGCCTCTTGATGAAGCACAAATTCTATCAAGGAGAATACATCCTGCCAAGGACAAAATGTTCTAAGCACAAGTATAGTCAAATGAAGAGGCAACAAGGAAGCACCTACATGTGCTAGGCACTATGCTATGCACAAGGGGTACAAAGACAGGTGCAAAAACATCCAATCTGTGTTCTCAAGGAATCTGGAGTCCAGTGGGAGAGACAACATGCAAACAACTATGTACCAATAAGATACATGCAGAAAACTAAGAGATAATCACAGAGAAAAGGCAATAGCACTGAAGGGAATCAGGGAAGACCTTGGGCAGAAGATGCAATTTTAGCTGGGACTTGAAGGAACCCAGGAAAGTAAGGAGACAGAGATGAAAAAGAAGCAACTCTAAGGACTGTGGACAGAGAATGTGTCTTGTTACTGGACTGAAGAATATGTAGAGGGGAGAGAGGTATAAGAAGGCTAGAAACGGACCAGGTTATAAAGGGCTCTAAAAGCCAGAGAATTTTATATAAGATCATAGATGTGTGAAGGGAGCCACTGACATTTACTGAATAGAAGAGGAAACATGGTCAGACCTTTGATTTAAGAAGATCAATATGACAGCTCAGGGGAAGATATATTAGAGTGGAAAGATACCTGAGAAGAGGGAGTAGCAGACTCACAATATCTACAGTAAAAGAACTAATCAACTCAATTAAAAGAAGACTTCACAGAAAGCTGACCACCAGATGCTGGATTTGGTTAGCCACAACAATTTATGAAGACCACACCCTATGGCATGAAGGGGTTACGATCTACAGTGAAGGAAACAAACCAATGATAAAAGTACAGAGTTTTGAAGCACCTGAAATACACAATCTTTGCCCAAAGATCAAGGTGGAATACCAGAAATAAACCAAATCTATATTGACATTCTTTCCCTACATTAAATGAAAAATATAAATTGTAGGAAAAAGGAAAGGGCAGCTCAGTGGTTCTCCTTAGAGAGAAAAGAACTTTTATTTGGGACTATCGTGCCCAAAGACAACAAAAATCATCTCATCCTGCAGTTTCCATGATTAGTGAAACTAGGCTACCATAAATAAAGCTGAAGTTTACATGCCAACATCTGTTATTGAGTGGAAAATAGGAGAGAAATTTTATTTTAAAAACCTCAAATCTAACAATATTATCTTGAAACTGCATGACTAATGTAAGGTGGGCACATGGGAGATGAATGCTATCTTATAAAAAAAAAAGTTTGGGATGAAGACATTTAGAAAATGAATAATTTATGGACTACTATGAAGATTTACACCTAATATGTCACAAATATTACTTTCTTCAAGAGAAGGAATATCCTGGATGTGGCAAACACTGAGCAACATGACAAAAATTTGTCTGACAAGTTCTCAGACAGAAAATGAGTTTGCAACGTAAGTTATTTCAGAAACAACTATGTGAAATCAAGACTATTGACTGGTTAGAGCAAAGGCTAATATTAATACCAGATAAGAATAAGAAAAATGAATACCAGCTCCAACAAGATTTAAAAAATTTGTCCACACCAAGAAGAAAAAAGGAAAGAAAGGAAAGGAAAATGGACAAAAATAAAAGCATTTACTATCACTATTTCTAAGATAAATTTAACGTACACAAAACAGTCACCAATAAGAGTTAAGAAACCACTTCAAGCCTCACTGAATGCAAGTTGACAATCTACTCCTGTATGGAACTGACATGAAGTTGGGGAGATATTGTTTTCCTGCAACATCCATTCTCTTAGTGACAAATTTCCTATAGTCAAAAGGTTTGTAAGCTTAAAACCAGATCTATTAAATTGCAGACTGTTGGTAGGGGAACATCCCAGGTTAAGTCTAAAATTAAGATATTAGGCTTAGGACTTTAGACCAACAACAATAAGTTAGGGTCCTTTAATTCTTAGTAATACTGTGGAAACAATTAGGTCAAGGGCTTGTGAAGTTAGCATACATAAATTATTATTTGTATTTAGTTGGTTAATGTTAAAAAAAAAATTCGTTTGTGGTCTATATTGTAAATGCTTTAAAAGAAGTATCACCCAACCAAAAGGTGGAATTGTTTTATGTGATATAAACTGTGTTAAAATGAAAAATAAAATTAAAAAAAAAAGAAAGAAAGAAACCACTTCAACCAGCAAACACTAGCTCTTGGTCAAGAAGAGAAATATAGCGATCAAAAGTAATGCTGATTTAGCACACGTTAATCTGAAAAGCATCGTGTAGGACAACATAAGATTAAGAGCACAATGATTTCCAAAAATAATGAACAGTCAGAAAAAGCAGGACAACAGAGAACTAAATCAGATCACAATTAAAATGTGGATGACCCAAAACATAACAGAAAGGTAGTCTGTAGCCTATCGTCGAAAGTTTTGGCATAAGGACACATATAAAGAACACTGATAAAGGTTTTGAACTGAAGATACTAATTTTAGACGTACCAACAAAGGAAAGGTTAGTTCAAAGTTTGAGAAATGGATTGAGTTTTCCAAGGGACAAAAAAATATAAAATGAACAAAAACATGAAAACTGAACCTTGGGGAATGCTCATGGTTATGAAGCAAGAAAAGGAAGATGATTAGGAAATCCAGGACAGGTTAATATGGAAGCCAAGGAGAAGAAACATAAAGAGCCAGTGGTCAGCTGGGTCAAACACAGATAGGAGAATGAGGTAAAAAGAAACTGTCCCTGAACGTCACAAAGAAGTCTTTGAGAGATGAGGTGCACCAGAATGGTGGGAATGGAAAAAAAGAGATTGTATGGAGTTGTGAAGGTGAGATGTTGGGATGAAAGAGAGGAAATAAAATATTCTTTCTTTTTCTCTGTGCAGGTGGTGAGCAGGGGAGGGTGGGCCTCATGTAGTATTTATAAGATTTCTATATTATTTTTGTGACCTTCCGTGGAAAGACATGATAATGTGTGTAATGAGAGAGAGGGACAAAAAGTTACTTACAAGGTATCCTTAAGTGAAAGGGCACTTTCAATTTCATTTTTTAAATGTCATATAAAATAGCATCTTTAACTTCATTTACCAAGCTGCAAAACGTGTTTTAGCTGTATTAAGAGAAAAAAAGAAAATAATGTTTTTTCCCTACATATAGTGGTGCTATATTTGTACCTTAATTTTCCCTTCGTCACTTCAACAAAACTTTTCATTTCAGCTCCAGTGTTAAGAAGTAGTATTCATTTCAGAAGAAGTCCCTTGGAAAATCCAGGAAGGAGAGGGAAGGCCAAGCCCAACATGTCTAAAACCACAAGAATGGTTTTCTGTTCAAACAGGACACACCAACTAAACCAATCTCTTACCCTTCTTGAATCCACTAACCTTAGTTCCATAAAAAAAAAAAAAAAAGTTATTGACTATATAATGGGACAACCTGCATAAACTAAAGCCACATGTTATTTAACTGAAAACAAGGAATCTTTGCTCTATTGCTATATTCAATTTGAAAACAATAGTTTAACACACACACACACACACACACACACACTCGCACACACCTATTCCAGAAACACAAGTTGGCTTCTGTAATTTTTGATATGAAAATATCGGGGGCTTCACAATCAGGGGTAATGTGAACTAAAGGAAAAAAAGTGGATTTGGAATGAGGGCTCTCCTACTGCCTACCTGGGTGACCAGAGGTGGGAAAGTCACTTATAGTCTTTGGGCCTCAACGGTGGGAAGAGTTAGGCAACATAACCAAAAAGGTCTTCTCCAGTTCTAAAGTCTGGAATCCGCTGAATTCAAATGCTTTATATTTATTAAGTGTTTTATTTTTCATTTCCCCCCACCCCCACCAGTGGTGGTCAGGAGAGGCAGGGAGGGCTGGAGGAAGAGAAAATCAGTGTCTGTTTATTAAATAAAATAAAACTTTATTACACAAACAAAAACATAGTTCAAATGTTTATGATATACCTTAGATAAACACATCAACTTAGCAAACTACAGGAGGTCAAATGTTAAATAAGTCTTTCACAGGAGGCTTAAAGAAAGGGTATCATAGCTCAGAATAGGAGTAAAAGTCCAACAGTGAGCACCCTTTGCCCGCAACATATTCTGTATTACATTTTTCCTGACATTTGATAGGCAATAACCTGGAGGGCCTTAGAGACAACCCTAGCACTATTGCCATGTATATTAACCATGAAAGATAAGAAAGCACTGGCAACCAAAACAAAGCATCACAGAGTTATGGTGTTAGGGCCAATCCAGACCGGCACCTTTTCCTCAAGTAACTGTCTAAGAGTCCTTTTTGGGCACATGGGCTGCCCAGGTCACACAGCATGATGTGCCAAAGATAGCACTGGAGCTCAGGTGGTCCTGCCACCAAGGATTGGGAAGGGGTTGGGTGTTGGAAATGAGGTGCTAGAACAAAATTACAAAAAAAAAAAAATCAAGAAAATGGGGGAAAAAGACATTAGAAAATGTAAGATACTGGATATCAAGAACTGACCTGGAAAATAGGTCAAGAGATCATTTAAGAAGCAATGGGCTCCTTGAAAATAATGATTTAAAAAAAAAAATCTGAACATTATTTCAAGAAGTCATAAAAAAAAAACCCCAAAAAAACCATGCCTAGAGCTACTAGAATTAAAGGGCAAAGTGAAGAGCCCTTAAAGAAAACCCCTATAAAGGTCAAGTCCCAGAAATGTCACAGCCCAAATCGAGAGTTCCTACTTCAAGAAAAAAATCCTGCCAGCATCCAGAAAGAAGTTGTTCAAGTCCCAAAGAAGTTTGGGCAGCATCACACAATCCCTGAAAGTCAAAGGCAGGAGAAACTGGCTTACAAACAGAACAACTTTAAAAGCAAAGCATAATCCTCTAGAAAGGACAGATGGACCTTAAATGGAACAGAGGACTTGTAGGGATTTCTGCTGACAAGATCAGAGTCAAGTAGGACGTCTGAAATACAAACACAAGAGTCCAGAGGAAACTAGTAAGGCAGATCTATTGTGTAACTGGAAGATGCTGTACTATGGTGTAGTGCTAACATTCTAATGGGGGAAAAGAAACATAAGCCTTCAGAGCCTTATGGTCTTCTGGGTATTGGGGAAGTTTAAGAAGGAAAGGCAAGGACCTGGGAAACTGATTGTGTTCGGAAAGCTTGAAGAAGGCAAAAGGAAGAGAGGTGGTAGGAGTAAACAGAATGTACTAATGTAGAAAGGAAGGATGGATCAAGAACAGGAGAAAAAACATAAAGGGAGGAAGTGGAGCAGTCATTAGATGAACATGACTGATATTAAACTGAATACACATGCACACACACATACATGCACACATACATACACGCACACACTTGCACAGAAACAGACCAAACTCAAAAGGGAAAGACAGGGAATGATCACAAGCAGAGTCATCTTGCTGATCCTGAAATGGGGCTGGGAAAGATAAAAGACAACCAGACTCTAAGGGGAGGATTTAGACTGATGAGGAGACAACCAGGGAACGAATGGCACAGGCACAGAATGGAACATCACTACACTATAAGAAATGATGAAAAGAGACAATTTCAGAGAATCCAGACAGCATGAATGACAAAAGAAGAACTTCAACAATAATTTTGTAAAAAAAAACAAAAAAACAAAAAAACAACCTTAGAAGATTCAAAACCTCTGATCATGGCCAGCCCTGTCTCCAGTGGACAGGTGGTGAAGCAGCAGGTGAGCCAGCTCCTGACACGCAGGAGATGGACACAAGAAAGAGATATTTCTGTACGTGATGATTGGAAGAATTATTTTTGCTTGACTCTCCTTATTGGTTACCAGGGCCCTCTCTTTCTAACTGTGGGCCGGGGAAGATAAACGAGAAGGGAGTTTGCAAGAGAGTGACACCTAAAAACAGAAAGCCAGTGAAATAATTTTAAAATTTACCTGGAAGCAGAAAAAACTTTAGGCAAACAGAACTGTTTTGAAAGTAATGAGCAGAATTTATTATATTATATACTTTTAAAAAGGTGATACAAAATGGAAATTGATGGATTCATGTATAAACCTTTTTGTGTACTGCTCTGCATAGAGAAATGTTCTTTTTTGGTGTCTAGGTTGAGAATAAAAAACAAAAAAGGTCATTTTTGCAAATCCTAAAATTACTGCAGCTATGATGTAACATAGCCTGAGTATAGGGAACTTAAGGATCTCCAAATTCATTGTTTTATTCAACACACATTTATTCGATGTCTACCATGTACTGTGTGCCAAGGCACTATGTTACATTGTAGGAAAGTAGGAGCACAGATTAAGAGCTGTATAGGACCAAAGAGACTATCTAGTCCAATTTTTCAGATGAGGAAACTGAGGTGTAGAGAGGTTAAGGGACTTGCTCAAAGTCATACAGGTACCAAGTATTGAGGCCCAGGTCCCTTGACTAGCCTACTCAGCCTTCTTTCTAGAGTGACACAAAATTAAACAGCTCTTTGAGGATCTCACCTTCTGTTGGAGGGAACAAAGTACATGTACACAAATACAAAAGAGAAAATAATTTTCTTGGGGAAAGGTAAAAGCAACTGGGAGGGTATAAGGAGAGGCAGCAGAGCAGGGCTTTAAAGGAAGCTGGGGATGCTTTAAGAAGCAGCAGCGATAAGGGAGGGCACTCCAGGCATGACAGATGCCTGTATGGACAAAGCTATGGGAGCAGGAAATGGAATGTCATGTATGAGGAGTACCAGTCAGTATATACTGCAGGTTTGGCTGGAACAGAGTGTGAAGCAGTCGTGTGTTATAATATGCTTGAAAACATGGAGAAGAATGGTAACGGGGTTTAAATGCCAATGGGAAGGGGCTGATCCTCCAAGGGAGACCTCAAAGCTGTCAGAGCAAGACAGTGACATGATATGTACAGGCATATCAACCTGGCAACGCTGTGGATGGATGGGAAAAAGGGATGAAAGAGTGAAGGATACAGAGGGAGAGAGAGAAGATAGGGAGAGACAGACAGTAACAAGGTCACTGCACCAGACTAGGAGGGAAATGCTAAGGACCTGAACTAGGATGTGGCCCCCAAGGGAAGAGAAAGGACCCCAAGATCAGAGAGGAGCAGGAACCTATAACACATGAATGAAAAACGTGGATCGAGCTCTTACTCTGGGCTAAGCAATGGCTTTTTAGACCAATTCCCTCACTTTATGAATGACCAAACCGAGGCCTAGAGAGGTTCAGTGATTCATCAGAGGTTACACACCTGTTAAATAGCAATACCAGGAGACATACTTCCCATGTAATCTCAGATGGCTGGAGACTCTGCAGAGACAGAACCTGTAAGATTTGGAACCTGACATGTGAACACAATCAGAAGTCAAAGACGGCACTCTAGCTGCAAGCCTGGCCTGGTATTCAAAACCTTTCATAATCTGCCTCTCTTCCCTCTAACCTGCTTCAACTTTATCACTAGTTTTCATTACATACACTCTGGGCTCCTTGAGAGCAGGGAGTGTGCTAGTTTGGTTTAGTTTTTAACATTTCTTTGTATCCCCAGCATCTGACTCTGGTAGAGAGAAGAGGGTTAGTCAATGCCAAGGAACTATCCTCCTTTAGGATATTTTTTTACTGCCCCCTCCCCCAATAAACCATATTTACTAATCTGTGTTTTTGCCCATGCTACACAGAGAGAAGGTCTTCTAATCCAGTCTCAACCTATTGCACCACCCCCCCCCCTTCAAGGCCCAATTCCAATCCTATTTTGTCCATCAAATCTTCTTCAGCTACTACAATCTATGTTAATCTTTCCCATCTCAATACTCCTTGAGTTTCTCTAATTTTAAAATACATGTTTTCTCCTTCCAAATACATTACAAGCTCCTTGGAAGTAAAAAACATTTATCTTTCATTAAACATTTATTAAACACCTACTGTGTGCTGGACACTGAAATAGGTGCTGAGAGGATTCAAATATTAAATGAAGGAGAGATGACCTCTGACCTCCATGAGTTTATGATGGGGAGTGGGGGAAAGATGGACTGATAATACAGGTAAGCAAATAAATATTTTTAAAAATTCGAAAACTAATCAGAAGTCTAGGATAAGAAAGAAAAGAGGGCTACAATAAAAGAAGACTTTTAAAGTCAGTGGCACCTTGAAGAAAAGAGAAGATTCCAAATGACAGAAATGGGACAGAAGCCATGCCAGGCAGCAGGGGTGGCATTACTCTAGACATGGCGATGAGAAGGTGCAATACTGCATAAACACAGGGTACCTGGAGGCGGGGCTCTTTAGGCAAGGCTGGAAAAGCGTCCACCTTGGAGCAAGGGTTTGGGGGCCTGGAATGGTAGGCTAAGGAAGGAGTCTGAACCTTCCTGGGAGAAGAAAACAATTTACAATAAGGAACCACCGGCATTGCTTAAATGGGGAAGTGATATGATCAGAGGTCATAGCATCAGGGATGGAGCCTTTGGAAGGAATCTTAGAGATTATCTAATGTAACTTCTCTGTCTTCAGGTGAAGAAAACCATGGTCACTCAGGTAGGAAAAAGCAGAGCTAGAGTTCAAACCCAGGAGCTCACACTCTGAATCCAAAGCTCTTTTCTCTGCAGGATGCTGCCTTATAAGCCCCTCCAAAGACAGCGGAAAAGGAGGCCTGGTGTCCCCTTCAGCAAAAGGGGTGTCCCCCCCATCCTCAGTCAATGACTTCACTTCCTATTCTCAATTCTCAACTAGACTTTGCATTAGAAGATGATTCAGGGAAGAGGAGGAGGTTGAAGGGAAAGGGGTGGTTCTCTGCTCTGGACAAGGCTTCACATCAATCTATTTTGTCCTAAATCCTTACATACAAGAGTTATAGTGAAACCTCTTAATATGGTAATGTAAGTTTTCTCTATTTTAATAGTTCCAGAAAAAAAAAAAAGGTTGTAGATGTTGGGACTGGAAGCTCAATTCCGTGTGGACAGTCTCGGGCAGGTAAAAGTGGGACTTCTAAATCTTAGAGTCTTACGAGGCCCTCCATGAACAGCGGGGGTTCGAGAAGGTCAGACCGAGCTAGCTCGGCTAGCTCGGGTATTTCCGCCTCTCCCCTGGAGATATGTGATGGGTGGAGTCTCCCTGCCCTCGAGGTCGTCCCGGATTGGAGCACACCTAGTTACCTAACAGCACGGTATTGAGATGCAAACTGTGTGGCTGAAGGTTAAGTAGGATTGAGGAAGCCTGAAAGCTCTCTTAGCACGTGTGGAGCCAAAGAGAAAAGTAGGGCTCCGCTTCTTTTCTTTCCTCTCTCCCCTCCCCCTCTCTCCCCGCTTGTACTTCTACTTCCAATCCCTTAAGCTTAGCCTCCTTAGGAAATCTCCCCCTCTTCGTCCTAAGAAAGAAGAGCCCCTGCACTTGTAACCGAAACCCTGTAATAAAGCTCAACCCCTGTTTGACTCTGGAACGTCCTTTCTCTCATACGTGCATCCGGCGTGGCCAGCCGAAGACCTCGGAGGTGAGGTAAGGAAGACTCGGGTAGCCCAATACAGGCCTCTAGGCTTGGCAGTAGAAATTAATTCAGACAAGTTTAGAAAATGCTACTTGAATGAAAAGATTTTTCACTCAGTTGGACAACGAAGCATAATTTATTTAAAACTTCTTTTCCCACTAGTAGACTTATTTCTGTTTGGCTCTTCTAATAAGTCTTAAAAAGGTACATTTTGTTACTCTATAATACTTTATTGGAATAGTTTTAGCTTTGAATATGGCCTGTTTGAAAGTAACATGATGTGTTAATAACCTATTAATGTTCAATGGTTTCCAGTTAATTTTAATATTATCTTCCTCTCAACTCTTAAATAATGATAAAAAGGCAATACTCTAGCACTCTTAAGCCAACAAGTATAAATACAGTAGCAACGAATCAGTACTTCAAAAAGTAAGGAATTTCCAACGTAACTATACAAGTGACAAAAGAATAAAAATCAAAGTAGCCATTTATTCCTAACAAATCTTCAACCCTTCAGGTGTTCTACCTGATTTTTTGACAGGCAGTATTATGCAAGTTCTCACAAACAACAAAAAGGGAAAATATGAGTGGGAGATGAAGAAGGCATTTTGGTAAAAAAAATACATCTTCAGAGGAACAGTTTGAGAATGAATGCATTTCACTTCATCTGGTCTAAGCACTGCCAATGTCCTATTTTCCCAGAGACTTAAAAAAATAAAAAAATCAGTCCTCATCCTGACTTCTCTGCATCAAACACCTTCTCTCCTCTCCCTCCTGAATACTGTGTTGTCCTCTCTAGGTTTTCTTTAACGAGAAAGCTAGTTTCTAACACTGTTCTCTCTTCCTATTGGTCTGCTCCTTCTCAGTATCCTCTGCTGGATCCTCATCCATACCACTCTGCCCCAAATGTCAAGCATACCTCAAGACTCTACACTCCATCACTTGGTGCCATCATCAGCGCCCAGAGGTTCAATGATCACTTCTCACTAGAGGCTCATACCCATATACGGACTTGCTGCCTTCCCTCACTAGACTGTAGGCTTTTTGAAAACAGGGGTCTAGTACAGTGTCTAATGTAACATGCTTACTGATTAACTGTAATGCTGAAGAAGCTGGCTGAACTTCAATTTGGAGAAAACTATAACTAGTAGTGGTATTGCTGGATCAAAAGGTATACAGTTTGGTTGCCCTTTGTATGGCCCAGTATTTTAAGCCTAAACCAAGGGAGCTACAGTAAGAAAGAGTGTTTACTAGCTAGAAGTCCAGAAAACCATGGTTCTAGTTCCAATACTACCACCATCTCTACCTTATTACCTCATGCAAGTGACTTTACTCTCTGGGCCTCAGTTTTCTCCACTGTAAACTGGGAGGGTTGGATTAAATACTCTCTGAAGTTCTTTCTAGGTCTCTTACATCAACCTTAAACCTCTCAGAATTTCTTCTCTTCTAGATTATATAATGATCTAAATATTCAGGTACTTCTTGAAAACTGCTCCAACATTTGCAGATTTCCAAATAAATTTTTTTAAAAAGGCAGTCTTTTTTTCTTCATCATTGGCAAATGATCCACAAAGAAAGAGAAAGAAAGTAAATAAAAGATTGGTGATTACCAAAAGAAGTTTCAAAAGGTCTCCAACAGACATGTTCTCCAGTGTGGCACTGAGGTGTTAAGAAGCAAAGCCAGAATGAGATTGGGGTTATAGGGCCTTTCCCCAATATCAATAAAGCAATGCTGCTGAATCTTGCACATTTTTTTGAAACTAGGTAGAGAATGAGACTAGGTCATGGACTCTCCCCAGGTGCAACTATTAAAGTCTTCATTCTCCCAAAGTCAGAAGGAGCCCTCACATTCAGCACAAAGTTCTAAGTTATTATCCCACACTACAAAGCAGATGGAAACTGGCAAGCCAAACAAATACATGTTTCTTGGACAAAAAATACTTAAGTCATGAGGATCTCACTACATAGAATGAATGGTCTGGTTATCTATCCAGGGCTGGCCAATTAAGAGATCAAAACATCCATCTGCTGAAAAGCGCAGAAAAGCTTTCTGGGAGTTGGTTGTTAAAAAGGTTTCCTAGCACGTTCCTGGTTTCAGGTCAGTCTACAAGGTACGCTGGGGGAAATGGATTAAGAGGAGGCACAGACAAGAGTGTCATGTGATCAGTCTCATTCTCTCCACATAGAAACACTATCCCAAATGGATGACTCAGAAGAGAAGGCAAAGGATGCTTTACCAAAGACTTCAAAGACAAAGGTAATATATCTGAGCTAGGACTTAAAAGATAAATAGGATTTAAATAGACGGATGAAAAGAGTAGGGGGAACAGAGAGCATTTCTGACAGATAAGAACAAGATAAACAAAAACAAAGAAAGCTCAGCACACATTTAAGGGAACAGTCCCAGCAGTATGCTCATAAAGGAAGAGACAGAGCCCTAAGGCTAGGAAGATATACTGGAGATAGATGGGAAAAACCATTACTTGGATTTTATTCACTAGGCAATGGTTGCTTGCTTAGAGTCTCTCCAAACACTGGGAAGACCTCAGCAGGCCATACAGTGACTTGAAGACTTAACAAGTAACATTCCTCTTCTTTTTTCTCTAGCAAAGATTTGATTATCAAGCAAGCACAGCAGTATTAACATGTACAAACAACTGCTTAAGGAACATTACTTAGTAAATAGAACTGAAAAATGTAAATCATTTAATATTACTACAGAGATGACTCGTTACTGAGGCTAATTCTATGGGGAAACTTGAAATTTTTCATTTCAGGCCCATATGGAAAATTTCCTCTCAAGTTCTATCTACTCTGAAATTCTGGGGTCTTTCCATGATGCTTGATTTTATATTTTTTTCCTTATGAGCCCAGTATTAACATTTTGAGAAGATAAATGAATAAACAATGGAAAATATTACCATAGACTTCTAGTTTGTTCTACTATTAACTTTGTAATAAAGTAAATTTATTCCATTGGCTCAAGTCAAATGACGAAGACCTCCGCAGAGCGGGAACTAAGTCAAACAAAGAACATGCAAAGATAGAATGTTAGCGGTGGGAAGGGTCTTATCTTCAGTGTCATCTGGCTTATTTTTTACTGTCTTCATTTTAAAGACAAGGACACCAGGAAGCCAGACATTCATCCAAAACTCACACCATTACTAGCTAGCAGGATTCACAGCTAAGTGCTCAAACTCTTAAACTAGCTCTCTCCAACTCACCATACCATGACTCCTCCAAAATTCCCCCTTGATATTACATTGGAAAAGTAATTTGTTCACGTTTAAGTACTGCTCAGTGAGTTTGCTTCCCTATAACTTTTTAAGTTGAGACTAAGTTGAAAAATGTTATTCCTTCCCTCTCTTCCCCTTCTCCCCCCACAAAAAAAAGGATAGGACACTTTGAAATAAGAATAAAGGATTAAAAACAAGAGGCAACTTTGACTTGTTTTACACCATTTTCCACAAGGGTGTAAAAAGATTGAATGCCATAATAAATTCAATCACAGAATGTAGGAAAGGCAATACAAAACCAAATCCACTGTTAAAAATATATACAATAAGGAAGCTTGGGCTAGTGATATAAACATTATTTAACCAAAACAAATAGTTATCTCCACTCCTTAAAAAACCTACGCTCTTTTAGAACTCTGAAGAAACCTATCACTAATGTAGATTTTAAAAAATCTTTTAAAAAAATAAAAAAAGTAAAAAATCTTTTAAAAATCCTTTGTTCCGGCCTACACACTTACATTACCTCTAACTGCACAACCATTTCTTTGTAAAGAAAATAAGAAAAGCCCGGGGTGATTCTGGCCTCTGAACCACACAGAAGGAATAAAAAATCCCAATCTCTCACTCCAGAAAACACTAAATCAATATATCTGTATTATAGTCTGTCCTCCCTGACAAGTTAAGAAATTATTAAAATGTATCTTCAAAATCAGCATTCAAGCATTTAAATGTTGCTTAGTCACAAATCCAACTCCCCCCACAAGTATGTTCCACTGTGACATAGTCATACTCCAGAGAACAATGAGCTTCACACAGCGGTCAGCAAGAAGCCGAGACTCGACTTAGCCCACCCCTGACGGCCCCTTCAGCCTCACATTTCAAGGTGGACAAGTCTAATTACAATCACAATCTAACAAAGGATTACAAGATGTTCACGGAACTTTCAGAACAGCAACAAGTCAGGATAACTATTCACCTAATGATCCCACTGGCCCTTGGGAAAGCATGGCTATCACTTTTCTGATTTTAACCTACAGTTATCAGTAAAATGCTAACAGATTTGCCTCTTCTGCCAATTTGCCTCTTTTGCTTCATCTGTCTGATGAAACTTTGCTTCCCAAAGAGCTCCACCAAACGTAAAACATAAGAAGAGTATGCCCTCATTATCACAGAAGAAAAGGCATTTTATTACCTTCCAAGTACAGGAAGTTTCTCCTTTTAGGCACAATGTGAGTCACTGTGAGGTAAGATCCCACTGTCACTTGTCTTCAGACAACTGGGGACACATGAACTGTGAGTGACAGGAGCTAGGGAGCAAGAGGCAGAACGTTGTCAGTGTTGAGGGACAACCTCATACAAGCACAGCTAGAAGTATTGGCAAGGAGGGACTCTAAGACAGGATGTGATGACTACACTATTTTATGTCCATCAGTGCTGCTGAAGTAGCTTGGGAAAGTTGCTCTCCTATTTCAATATTCCTCCAAAAACCATTTATACTTTTAATCTGCCTAACAGATGCTCTTGCCCTCATAGAGGACAAAGACAAAATTCATCCATATGTGCCTAAATTACGAGCTGTCAGGAAAAAAAACAACGAAGTTTTAACTTACAGGGCTGCAATAAGGCTTTTGAGACATCCTATTATAATAATACTAAAAAAAAGTTCAAGCCTTATTTTGATGACTGATGTAAGAAACTGAAGTTCAAACACCTTCAAATGTAATCTAGTTGTCAACAAAACTAAAAATAAATACTAACCAAATAAGCAAATGTGCTTAGAGGCCCCTTTTTCAAAGTTGAAAACACATACCAGTAAAGATGCATTGAGACTGACAGATAAACTATGGTCTTCTTTGTCATTTAAATACAAAAACAAGTAGTCAAATTCTCATATTCTGTGAAGTTCAAAATACAGGATTCCAAAAACATGACATGGAAAAATATTTCTATGACGCTTTTGTTTTGTGTTTTCACAAAAGCTTAGCTCTGTAAATGATTGTATTTGAGGGCTGGTGATTTATTAGTTCAGAAAGTGAGCAGCAAACAGCGGCCAGGGTCAAGAGAGAGACCCCATCCCCATGGTAGCTCCGTTGGAGGTCATTCACTTCACCATTAACTGCTGCTACAAGTAAAAAATCCTGCATTAAACATGCATGATTTGTTTTGTATCTTATAAATCACATGTTCCTTTTTGGAACAGTACGAACCCTTAAGTGAGAAGGTACCAAAGCACATCTTGCTATCTGAGGGCAGATAAAGCTGTAATCATTAGAAGAACAAAAGTCTTAAGTGTCATTTTCTGTGAAATGAGGTAGAACACCAAAGAAACAAGGTTCTCCTTAAACAAAACCCGATGGATGTCAGTGGGGCATTTGCAGGATCCCCACGTGCCTGCTGCCCATCATCGGCTCCCTGTTGCCCATCATAGGCTCCCTCCAACCTTCCAGCTGATGACTCATCCAGACCTTTGCTTTCTGCTCAGCATTCACTTGACACAGCCACCCAGGCAGATATGGCCTCGATCATCCCACTGTGGGTCTACTGCAACAGCCTGCAGGTGGGTCTGTCTGCCTCTCCTTGCTTCCCATTCCAGTCTATCTCCTACTCAGCCACTAGAGTGATTTTTCCAAAGCTCAAATCCAGCTATGTCATCCTCCTACTCAATAAACTCCAGTGCCTTCCTCCTACTGACATCTGAGCTTCTTTTAGTTCTCAACTCAAATCTCACCTTCTACAGGAAGTTTCCCCCAACCCACACTAATTCCAATGCTTCTTTTAATTATTTTCTATTTATCCTTTATATAGTTTGCCTTGTATATATTTGTTTGCTCGTATCTCTTTCATCAGAATGTAAGCTCCTTCAAGAGCAGGGACTGTCTTTTGCCAGGCAGCCCCACTGAACCATTTATTTTTCTCTTTTTAATTCTTCTTTATAAAAGATGGCTCTCTATATATTTAGTAAATGTAGGCAATGTTAAAAAAGATCAATAAGACTCTGAAATTTGGGCTTAACTGAAACAACATGCAGTTTCCAAAATGCATTCAAACTCTGCCTCCTTCTCCTCGATTTTAGGCACCATTCCTTGTTCAGATGCAATGCTTCTCCAAGATACTCACATTACAGGCTCAATTATGGCCATGCGCCATAATTTAGGTGATATTCATTCTAATCCACTTTGCCTTTCCAACATGGATGACTAGTCCAATCACTCTCACATCTCTGTGGTATTGAAGAAAGGCTTGAAACAATTATGATGTTATGTCATTTGCCAAAAGGAGCACTTGTAGAACCTTGTTAGCAACAGAAGTCCTCCTTTGTTCTGGAACTGACATAAGATGTCTTCTACAGCACTGAAGCGTACTTGATGAATATGCATCTCCCTGTTTTAACACTTCACTTGATTGTCAATAGAGGAGAAAGACATGGTCAATCACCTGCAAAAGCCTACTTGCTGACTAGCTTTCTTCAAGAATGTGCTTGGTATGTGCATATGCTTTTCAAAAAAATTATGAAGAAAGCATGCAGGTAGATCAGCAGCTGCCAATCCCTTGGCAATTATGTTTTACCTATCTTGAGAATTAGTCATCAAGTGTTTTTAAAATGGTGTTATCAAGAGAAAACCAACAAACAAGTCAGATGTTCTACTGCTGTCCTCATACTGTCAAAGGAGGTCCTAGGGCTGCAACAAACATCACTAGAAAGTATCAATGAGGTTGCTTATCTAGGATGATCTGAATCACCTTTAGAACAAATTTCTCTTCAGTCTACTTTTTTCAGGTTCAAATCAGGTTCAAATCAGGAATTCATCTTCTTGAAAGATTACATCACATAAAAAGGTCAATTTGCTAAGCCATATTGATCTCTCTACACAACATAAAACTATGTAACACAACAAGTAAAGCACTGGACCTGAAAGTTAGGGAGACTGAACTTCAAATTCTAGCTCAGAAATTTATCAACTTTCAAACCACAGGCAAATCATTTAACTGCTATCTGATTCAGTTTCTTCATCTGTAAAATGGAAAAAATAAAATAATAGCACCTACCTCCCAAAGCTGTTATGAGCTAATATTTGTGAAGTGCTTTGCAAACCTTAGCTACGTAAATGCTACCTGCTACTATTATCATCTAAACCAGCATGTATCAACAATGTATAATAATTTTCTCCAAGCAGTCCTCAGAGTTTTTCCCCTCTTTTATTACCAGTTCCATTTTTTAAAACAAGATTCTCTACTAAGAAACTACTTTTGGCCTTAGTGACTATTTAACATCCCAGAAATAGCATCTATAATGCTTGACCCAAAAGGGTTTTATATCATAACAAGCACTAAGAATGATTAGCCTTAAGTAATTGATAATTTGTGTAAAAATGTCTTGGCATACCACATTTGTGTCTAACATTTGGTCATTTAACCCCAATGCTGGAACAAGAACCTGATTTCATTAGACTTCATTAGCACTGTTTATCTCATACAGAAATCATCCAAATCTTGAGTTTCTTCATCTAAATAAGTCTAATTAAACTAAATATAATCCCTGCTAAACATCAACTACCAGAAAGAACATTAGCAGGAGATCTTGGAACAAAGCCCATCTGCTAACACCAAAGTAACATTCTGTAGTACATGTAAGAACAAGCGTCAGTTAAGGACCTAGTCTATGAAGGGAGCTGTGCCCAGTACAAAGGATACAAAGACAAAGGCCAAACACTCCCTGCCCCACCGTGGGAGACTTACATGCCACTGGAGGAATACAACATGTATACAGAGGAGTATGTTAGAATAGGTGATTAAAATCTCTCCTTATAGATACCCCAGAAAAGGAAGTAAATATCATGACACATATACATGCTAGCTGCTATTATTAGCCAGAACAAGTAATACCTAACTAACCTCATTTCCTCCCTGACAATTATCAGAGAAGTTAGTCAAGGGTCACCATCATATACCTGGATTTCAGTGAGACATTTGGCAAAACATCTCAGAATATCCTTGCCAACAAGAGAAAGGGACAGAAAGCACAATTCTGTAGATTTGTAACTGTTAGAATGACTGACCCCAAGCTGGAATGGACGAGAGCAGAAAGGATCCCTCTGGAGTTCTGCTCTCTTTAGCTCAACAATTGTGTCAATTACTTGGATGAGGGCACATGTGACATGTGCAGCAAATCTGGGATGAGTATTAAGCTACAAGGGATAGTTAACAGGTTGGATGGCATAATCAATCCAAAATACCTCGACAAGCTAGAAAGATGGGTCAAATCTAGTAAGATAAAATGTAAGAAGTGTAAAGCCCTAGATACAGATTGTAAAAAAAGTAAATGCAGAGAGAATGAGGTATGACTCAAAATATTTCACATGCAAACTACCAGGGCAGGAGGGGAAGGGAAGGGAAGAAGCATTTATTAAATGCCTACTATGTACCAGAAACCATGCTAAGCACTGGACAGATACTATTATCTCAAGTTAATGGGGTAAGAGGAAACAGACTCTAAGATTCAAGGGCAAAACCAAAGCCAAAAATGCTAATGTATAATGGTGCCCAGGGAAGGAATGATGGTCCCAAGAGCTCCACTAGTCTGGTCCCATCTGCAATATTTTGTTCAGAACTAAAGTAGACAAAATCTGTGAAGGTCAGTCACAGAATAGCTGGAAGGTGTCCGATTGTGACCAAGCTGCTAAGGAACCTGTGAATCACGGCACCCTCAAAAAACGCCTATTTGAAGACACTTGTGATACTGAACTTGAAGAAAAGAAGACAAAGAAAAGGTAGACATGAGAGCTGTGCTAAGTATTTTAGAGGTTACCATGAGGAAGGAGGATCATCTTCTATTTCTTTCCATTGCTTTCTGAGTTACTTATAATTCTATATGATCTTATACTGTGGTGTTTCACAATTCAAAGTCTGGGAGAATAGTGGTGAGAGAGCTTGTATTATTAAGTGCTTACTATGTTAAGTGCTGAGGCTTTAAACAGGGACTAACAGGAGAAGAAGATAACACATAAGTGTGGCTGAGAAAGGGCTAAGGAAGTGAAAATGGTGCCTGCAAAGGCAAAGACTACTACTGAGGAGGCAGTTGGCCAGTCATGAAATGGGGATCAAGGCCAAAGCCTCATCCCCATCAGAACAACAGTCCCCAAGCATTTGGATCCTCACTCCTACCTCCAAAGCAAGGAGCATTTGCAGACTCCATTCTCTCTCCCTCCTTTGGAGACAGATAGTCCGTTTTATCTAATTTGTTTCTCTAGAATAAGATCAACTCTTTCAAGGCCAGATTCTTGCCATGAGTCACATCACAATTCCAATTAAAACTATCAGGTTGTCTTTATCTCCTTACAGTAAAATCTCTACTCATTTTACATCCATTTGCACAGAGATCAGAGGCCACAAAACATCACTGTCACTCTTAGCACATGTTCTGTCTTGTGAGTTGCTGCCCTTCCTCGGTAGCCCTGAAGAACTGACTACTCTGAGAGAATGTGGCTAACAGACACAGCCACCCAACACTGCCCCTCCCAAGCTCCCTAAATCCTTTTTGGATACACTTGATCTCTGGTCCCAAACTCATCATTCTTTTATCTTAAACCCTAATTCAGAAATGGAAATTCCATCCTCCAGCACCACCCTTTGAAAAACAGATTTGATCCATTTTGTTTTGACAGTCTACATTTCCCAGCCCCTAACAAAGTACAGTCCCTGCAAACAGGGAAGTCAAACCATGGTAGGCGGGGCAGGACTGGTCCACATCACTTTCCACTTTTAAAGTTTACTGATTAAGAGCAAGGAAGGAAGGAAGCCTGTGTGCTTGAGCTCTGATAGCGGTCACTGTCTCTCTGCACTGACATCAGTTCTGCTGCATCTGAGGACACTGGTGTGGTCCCTGGGCTTATCACTCACTTGGCCTCCCCCAGGCCAATTCAGAATATCTTCAATTGGGTGAAGGGATACAAACACTAGCTCTACAAGTTCTGAGGGTCTGACCTGACTGCCCAGGACTTCATAATCCTTAGCAACTGTTGCTACAGATGGTCAATCATCCCTTTGGAGCTGCGAGGCAGAGAAGGCTCTGGATGCTCAGCATCTTGTACATGATGCTAATGTCACCCGGCATTGGCAGCACAATCTCTGCTGGCCTCCAAGCCCAGGAAACACAGCTTCAGAGCAATCAAAGCTCGATCTGCCGCTGGCTTTTCCACCTTCTCTTGCATCACTGCTCCACTTTTTCTCCTCTCCTGATCCTCAGCCAAGGCAGGTAGATGGTGCCAGAGCACACAGCGTGCTGGGCCTATACTCAGGAAGACTCATCCTGATGAGCTCAAAATCAGCCTCAGTCACTCACTAGCTGTGTGACCTTGGGCAAGTCACTTCACCCTTTTTGACTCCATTTCCTCATCAGTAAAATGGCTGGAGAAGGAAATGGCAAACCATTCCAGTACCTCTGCCAAAACAACAGGGTCACAGAGGGTCAGATGCAACTGAAAAACAACAACAATCCTCAGTCAAGTTTGAACAATTAGCCAGGCCCCACCGATGTCCTAACATGAAAAGAGCTTTCTGTGGCTGGTGTCTCTGAATCAAAACCCAATTTAGTCACTGCTGGATTCTTCCTTTCGCTTCTCCCTAATTACATTTCCATATTAACTCCCTGGTGTTCTAGCATCTCTTATTAGGAGGCATGGAAAGAGTTACCTTATCAACAAAATCAGAGATCCAGGAAAATAACAAAAAAGTGAAGTCATGCTTCTTTAATAATTTATAACCATTTCTGAACATATCTTGAATATCTGCAAAGAGAGTATGAGATAAGCATCCCCTTTCCAGGAAGTAAGACTCTAAGCCCAAGTGTCCTGGCAAATCACCATTTGAAATTAATTGGAAGACAGTGTTTAATTGGGAGAAGTGCTTCATGATTGATTTTCTCTACTGAACAAAGGTTGTAACTGGTCAGAAAAATTAGAATTCTAAATCTTAGATTTAAAAAACCAAAATAAGTTTCATATAAAATGAAATATAAAAATAAAATGCAAAACGTAAAATTTGAGAAACTATGTTCTAACCAAGTTCACTAGCTATAGGGCTAAAGAACAATAAGGTCATTAATTAACATTAAGGTCACAGGCTGATTCTTTTGTAGGACGGTTAGCATTACTCTACTTCAAGACCTTACCTTTCCTCTAGCTAAGAAAAATTCTCACCACTGGTCATAAGACAGATCAGGCAACAAGAGGATGGATACAAAAGGAGGGAGGCAATGTAGTTTATATTGTCAAGAATGCTAGGGTCAGGGTCAAAGTACCTGGATTCAACTCTGCTCTGTCACTTACCTATGTGATAGTGAGGCACTTCACTTCTCTGGCCTCACTTTTTTTACCTATAAAATGGGGAGACAGGCGAATGAGATGACCTCTGAGGTCCACCTTCCATTTCTATGACATGTTCTGAAAGAATACTGGACAGAGAAACGGGAATGTTGTAATGATTAATTTAGGTTTGATGCAAGGAAAGAACTTCTACCCATAAGAGCCATCCCAAAATGGAATGAGCTGACACAGATCTTCAAGCAGAGGCCGCATACCAATTGTCAAGGATTGCATAATGTGTATTCTGGTTCAGGTACAGGGTGGGCTAAATGGCCTCAGAAGTCCCAGCAACTCCATCGAATAGATAGAGTACTAGACCTGAAGTAAGGAAGACCTAAGTTTGAATTCTGCCTCAGATAGTTATTACTTGTGGGAACCTGGGTAAATAATGTCACTTCCGCCTGCCTGAGTTTCCTAATCTATAAAATGGGAACTATCTCCCAGGGTTCTTGAGAGGATAGAATGAGAAAATATTTGTAATGTGCTCTGCAAACCTTAAAGTGCTATCTAAGTGTTAGTTATCATTATTAACTGCCACTATTATTTTCATTATTCTGAAAGGCAGCTGTAATTGGTACTTCCAGGCCTGTCACTAATTTGCTCCATAACCTGGTCAAACCTCCTTCTTTTCAGCATTTATGTCCTCATATATAAGAACGGATGATGCTGATGATGTTGAAAATCTTCCATTCTAGGCAATATACACACAATATTAATTGCTTTAAAATTTCCCCCCAAAATACAGGTGTAAAATAGTAACTTTTAAGTTTTCTTTTAAAATAGTAAAGGTTCTTCAGCATTTAACCTTTTTAAAAGTTTATGGTCATCCAGAAAAACCTGGGAAGAATGAGATCATCGTTCATAGTAATAGCATAGTAATTGTAACAATCACAATTATCAAAGACTTGGCTATTCTGATGAGACAATGATCCAAGACAGCTCCAAAGGACTCATGATGAAAAATGCTATCTACCCCCAGAGAGAACCAGTGAACTTGGAATGCAGATTGAGGTATACCTTTCTTTAACTTTATTTTTCTTGATTTATTTTTTCATCTCTTTTGCTTTTGCAACATGACTAATACAGAAACTGTGATGGAGAAAACCTCCAGATCATACCATTTGAAGATTAACTGAAAGAAATGGGGATGTTTTGCCTCAAGTGAAGATTTAGGAGGAAAATAATCACTGTCAAGTACTTAAAGAGTTAACACTGATAAAAGGAATTAAATTTGTTCAGCACAGGCCTGAAAGAATCAAGGCCACAGGTAGATCCTCAAGCGGAATGAGCTACCTGGCAGGTCAAATAGAAAGGAGATCCTTACTCAGGTACAGGTTAGACCAGATGGCCTCTCTTGGAGAATCTGTGATAAATCGCTCCTCCCTTTCATTCACTTTGACAAGAGCGTGAATGAGCCTTAGACACTGTGCCGGCTCCTCCTCTGAACAGCCTTTGGCATTCTGGAAAAGTGGCCAAGCTTCTTTGTCAGCTTGTATAGGGAGCTGTGAGGGCCTTGTTGTGGGTAGGAGCTGGTGGCAGGGTATGTGAGCTCAGAGCCTGTAAAAGCTTTAATTGTTTAAAGGAATAGCAAAATGTCAGAGATCCAAGCTGTGCTTATGTAACCTAGGATTATAAAATGCCAAGCCTCGTGGGGGAGGTGTTTGCTATTGATAGAGAGGGTTAATTAAGATACATGCTTTAAAAATATATTAATTTTTATGACAGTCCTATCATGGTTAACAATTTGCAAACCTTTTGTTTTAAATATCTTTGTTGCCCTTTTATAAGATCAGCTGCATGTATTCTAAATCTCAAAGTACTTTTGGTTCATCCCAGATTACACATCTGCTTTTTTGGGAGGAAAATATTAGGAGCTGAGACTGTAGAAAATAGTATATGAATGTAACAGATGACTAACTTTGTCATAAAAATAATGACCGTGGATAAGTCAAAGAAATATGGGGAGACTTGGCAAGTGAGACAGTCAAAGGAATGAGAGCCTCATATAATGACTTCAACCACCTTGATGAAGGCAACATTAAAGTGCAAGAAATTTCAAGTGAAATATTCAGTGGATCATGTTGGTACTGCCTCCCCAGAAGTGAGGCATACACACTTGTCTGAACAGAAGGAATGGCACTCCCCAAGAACAGGGCTTCAGGGGGTCATCAGTCAGAATCACTCCTTTATGCTGCTTTTTCTAACTATTTGGGGAACATGCTTTCTGGGCTGCCTGGGTTTATCTACAGTGGCAAAACAAAACTGATCAATTAAAAATAAAAAACTTCAATCAAAGGGCAGCTAGACAGAGCAATGAACTGGCGATGGAGGCAGGAGGACCTAAGTTCCAGCTTCAGATACTTGACATTTACTACCTATGTGACCCTGGGCAAGTCACTTAACCCTGCTTCACCAAAAAAATTAAAAAATAATACCAGTCAAGTTCATATATGAATAACTTTTCCCCCAAATTAGCATGTTACATTAAATATATCAGTAGAATTAATATTTACTGAATTTTAAAACTGAGAACTTAAGTCAATCCCTACAATGTCATGAAACACTATCTACTCATTTTTAATGTATAATATCTTATTGTTTTTTCTAAGCTCCGTCAGGAAAGAGCCTAAATGTTATCTAAAGGTTCTCTCTCCAAAGCCTAGCTGTTCTTTCTCAATGTTTACTGTACTGAACTGAGTTACTGTACTCCAAATGCCCCAAAATGAGAATGGCAGGAAGAAAGCCACTAAACTAATTCAATTCAACAATGGCTTTATGAGTTCTCACTATGCATTTAATGTTGTGCTTGGTACTCAGAAAAATACACAAGATATTCTCTATTTCTAACAAGTTTACAATGTAGTTAGGGAAACCAACCTTATACATACAACATAATTAGCAAAAGAAGACAGAGATCAATCAATTAAAAAGTATTTATTAAGTATCTATTTTATATTGGGCACTGCAAATGCAATCTCTTCTCTCAAAAGACTAGCCTCTATTGGGGAATATATTATGTACATATCATAAACAGAGAGAATAAATAATAGTCAGGAAGGGAGAGGACTGGGTGAGGGAAAGGATATGAAGAGAACAGAAAAAGTTTCATGTAGAAAGATGGTGGTGCTCATGCAACATCTTGAAGAAAATTATCTAAAAAGGGGAGGAGAGAAGGCATCAGCATTCCAGACATGAGACAGTCTATGCTAAGGCACTGGGATGGGAAATGAAGCACCATGTATAAGGCACAGAGAGGAATCTAATCTGCTACATGACAGAGTATGGGGAAGGGTGGGAATATATTATGATGCTGCAAAGACATGTTGGGCCAAGTTGTGAAGGGCATTAAAAGTCAGACAGAAAATCTATATTTGATCCTAGAGCTATCAAGGAGCCAATGGATTTTACTGAGTTAAGAGTGTTAAGGTAAGATGGACCCTCAAGGAAAATCACCTTGGATACCAAGGAGACTCATGTAGGCAAGAGGTAACAGGGCCTCAGATAAGATGGTAGCTGGGTGAACAGAAGGAAGAGATCAGCTGTAAAAGATTTTGTGAAGATAACAGCAAGATTTGATAACAGGTCATCACAAAACTGAGCAATTGGAAGGATGGTGGTGTCCTTAAATGATATAGGAAGTTCAGGAGGAAGTTGGGGGAGGATATGAGGAAAGATAGAGAGTTCTGTTTTGGACATGTTGAGTCTGAAATGCCTTCAGGTCATCCAGTTTGAAATATCTTGACAGGCAGTTGCTGATAAAGGTGCTCTTGAGAGAGCGAGACAGGAGTCAGATATATAAACGCATAACTCAAAAAAGCAGCAACCAACCATATGTTGTTTGTAAGGAACATTTAATTTAGGAAAATTTAAAATAAAAGGCCAGCCTAAAATCTGTCATGCAGATTAGTAAAAGCAGGAAAGGTACAAACCATTATATCAGAAAACAAGTCAAGACCACACCCACTGGCAAATTAAATTGTAATCATGTAACAAAAAGCAAGGTCCTGACAAGTACTATTAAGTGGTCAGGAAGATGAAAACAACATTGGTGAACTATCAGAGAAAGTATCACAGAGGTATTGAAATTGCAATTTTTGAAAATGGGTCCTACAGAATTCGGACTTAAGACAAAGGTAAGGACGAGCTTATCAACTGTACTCAAGACCACCCTGACTAAAATGGAAAGGACTGTAACTGAATCAAGAAGGGAGGAGGAGAAAAAGAAAATTAGAATACAGAACAGTTAATGAACTAATACCTGAGAGACCCAAAAGGGCTAGCTTGCAGCAAACTAATCCATACTAACAAAAACTCACATTTGTACTGTACCATCATCTCAGTAAGTACCAAATATACTATATGAAATTGTGGAAATGGCACTTTTTATCTTTATTACTAATTTGAGAAGAGTCTGGACCAAGAAGGTACAGATTGTGGAGGCAATACAACTTTAAAGGTTCCCAGGGAGCTTGATCCTTAGGATCTCTGAAAGAACAGAAAAGATCACAGAGCTTTTATCAGTAAGTGGCACAGAAAGACATCAGCAACTATCAATCTCAGTCTTTCTCATAATGAACACGCATCAATACAAGGGCCTCTTTGACCCAGGTTTTGCTGGTGCTCTTGTGAAGCAGGTCACTTCTGGACGGTTTACAAATGACAAAGGTAACAAAAATTCCTGCTGTAGCTCTTGCTCATTAATGTCAAGTAAGTATCTGATTCAGCATCACAAAATAGAACCTCAAGAGCTCTATTCAAAAAAGGAATCTCTCATAAGTCAACAATCAACAAATATTTGTTAAGTGAATACTATATATGAGCCAGGTGATAAAAATACTAAAGTAAGGCAGTCTCCTATATTCAAAGAGCTTACATTCTACAGTGGGATGTAACACATTAACAGGAGAAAGGATTGTGTACAAAATGATGGGGGTAAGAAGGAGATACTAACAACTGGGGAAGCAGGAAAATCAAAATCCTTTAGCACTACAAGACAAATCAGACCTGGGATAACTTTGTTCAGTAATTCAGTAAGTGTTAATGTCAAACAATGTCTAAATAAAAGTGTTATCACTGTCATGGAAGTTGTCATGCATAAGGTCCTCTTCCTCCACTTAAAAAATGAAAACACAACTTATTTTCGATTGGTGACAAGCTTGTAAAGGCCTGTATTCACATGAGATGATATACAACACTACAATGCCTACTTTCAAAAGGCAAGATGAAGACGAGTGGCCTAACCAGCCTTACCAGACAAAGTGGATAAAAGAGCCACATTGCTCAGGGGATAACAGCAGGTTTGGCAATGAGCCCACTGAATGACTCCATCGATGGAACTCAGGCAAGCATGGAGGAAATAATAAACTGTATCAAATCAGACATCAGATTTGGGTGTGTGAACTTCCCATCACAGAAATGGTCCATCTCTCCAACACGGATACCTGCCAGGGATGCTACATGGTTTCAATTCATTGAATGCCTGGATCGCCGAATTAAAATGACTGAGAATCTCACATGGAAAGAAGCAAGATGGGAAAAACCACATTATCAACAATAATTTGTATGCAAGTGTCATGAAAGACATTACTGAGTCTATATATGATGGAAAAAGAAGGTAGGCTGGACATGGGAAGAGAAGAAAAGACCAGTAAGAGTCATTACAGAAGAAAACACTTCAAGGAATTCATTAACTCATCAATGTGGACCTTTTCCTCAGTAAGGCAAAAAACAATGCATTTATTACTTCTCATCCTTGGGCTCTGCTCCATGTCCCTTCAGAAGGGGTCCAGCCAATATGCTGAATCTATCTCTACACAGCAAAGAGGCATACGTATAGGGCTTGTAGAGGAGAAGAAAAGGACCACAAGAGCAGAGATCCAGGGTTGGAAGAGGACTCAGCAGTCATCTAGCCCTGTACCTCCATCTTATAGGGGAGGAAACAAGCTCTGAGCTCTAATTCCCAAGCCCTTCCTTCTGCTGATGACTCCCAATTTAGCCTACATAGGCCTTGTTTGTTCCTACTTGTTTTCTTGTTGTCTCACCCATCAGACCATGAGCTCCTTGATGGAAATGATGATCTTCTGAATTTCTTCATATCCCCAGCTTTTAGCACAATGCCTAGCATACAGTGAGTGCTTAATACTGAATAACTGAATTCCATGTGTAACAGTCACTGCATAAGAGACCTTCTCCTTTTATTCCTCTAACATTTATTTGGGCAAATATTAATTTAAAATCATTTTTAGACATTTTCCACAACTTCAATAATCACGAATGTTTATTTAATAGGTTTGTATAATAAGCTGAGCATTAGTGTATAGAATCAAACACTAGTGCATAAATGGTCTCTGAATATAGCATTATAATGCTTGCCTCTTCAGTCCTTGAAGGATCCCTGATTCTGTCAGAGTAGGTGCTTCCTCCACCAACAAGGAATGCAACTGATCCACAAATGTGCAGGTGATCGATCAGTGAAAGTCACTGTGGCCAAAAGATATACCACTTGTGCAGAATCTGGCAATAAGCTTCTCCAAACCTAGAGCACAACCCTGGACAAATATTCTGCCAACAGGCCCCGCCTCTCCCTCCAACCTCCTTCCAGCCTCTCAGTGCAGCAGATGGGAACTATCAGAAATGACCTTCCATGGACACAGCCACACCAGCAGCTAGGCAGAGAGCAAGGAAAATACATTTCCTTCTCCTAAAACGAAGTACGGAAGTAATGGAACAACAGGATGGCAGCAGGATGTGATCACAAAGTCTGGATTCTAGGTCCTCACCTGGCTACTCCCTCTTCGAATCTTTAAGTCAAGTTAATCTCCTCTTTGGTCTGTTTCTTCCTGAGTAAAATAAGGGAGCTGAACTAGATGACTACATACTTTCCATCAGTCTGTGAAGTCCCCTGAGGGCAGTATACTTGTTCTTACTTCACAGTCTTATCTATAAGTAGCCACAAGTAAAGGGCCAAGCACACAGTGGCATTTAAAGAAGGCTGGATGAACTGGAATCCAGCCCCAGAACTGCAAGAACATTTAGGTCCTTCCAATCATCCCAAAATGGTACTAACAGTCACAAACCAGATTTGTCATTTATTAATATAAGTGTGATTTTGAAGGTTCAATTCTTCTATAGTAGGGCATGAAAAACAACCTGGTAAATGATAATTATGAAGAAAAATGAAAATGTGATTTTATAATTGTAATGAAAAAATTTTTCTGAATAGATCAGAACGCTTCAGTAAAGCCTGCATTTCAATATACTATGAATAACATTTTAGAAGAATAAATCCCAAAGCCATAAGACATATTCATTTGAACAATAACAAAACTGATAAAATTTAGGAAAACAAATAAAACTTTTCTAAAATACATTTAATATCTGAATGTTTTAATGAGTTCAAGGTGTCCTGTGTTTTGTTTTTTCTAAAATAATCTCACATTTTCTTAATAGCTAAGCAGATTGCTAGATATAGCACTGGAGGGGGGGGGGGGCGGGGATCCTCCTTACTTCGATCATAAATGCAAATTCCCAGCTCAGTTCCCACAGGCATGCAGAAAAACTTTCAACTATTTATGGTCTCAAACTGATCCCTCTGGGAGCAGACTCCCAGAAGGACAAAGAGGGGTCCATGCAGCCACTGTTGTTCAGCTCTTTAAAGTTATCTAGGATCCTTAAAAAGGAAACTAATCCATTTAAAATTAGTAATTTCTCAATACTAACAAGAACTAGGTGTCCTATTACAGAGATCAACTCCATCAATCTATCATGTGAATACATACTACCTTCCAGTAGTTTTTTTCCCTTTTGCTTTTAAGTAGAAAGTAAAGACATTCTAGTCTCTATGTGCAAATGAAAAATAAGTAGCATTACTAAGTTTCCATGTATATTAATATTATTACTTAAGAACAGGAAAAAGAGAATTTTTAATTAATTGAACAATGCTGTTTTAAAAATCAGCTCAATGTATATTCTATACTTTATGCTAAGTTTTAGGCCACAACACTGACTTATATAAGCCACTCTTGCTTTGCCAAGGACAGTAGCTAGAATACTGGTCCTAGTGTCAGAATATGGGACAGAATCCTGGCTTTCCCAAGGTGATGATGTTGGGGAAGTCACAACCTCTTTGGATCTGATTTTACTGACGCAGAATGGAGATACCTGAGAGATCTATGTTCTCATTCAAACATAAGATCTTCCTTACAATGATATGGTCACTGCTTGTTGGCTCATCATGTCCAACTTGTGCTGATGTTTACTTGTCAATCTTTCACAGATGATCAGCCAATATGTTAGGGACCTTCTAATGATCTTGACAACTGCATACCCCCTAATTGAGAAGGGGAACTCATTCATATGGCCCATCTCTTTTTCTGGTCCTGTATCTGTTTAGTCACTTCTGTACAATTCCTCATGAGTGAAATGCTATTCACTGCTCACTCCTACCATATAACTCTCCATTACCCTTCAAAATTAATTCTTCAGAGACTGTGGTATTTCACAACTTGCCACCACACAACACCACTGAGAAAATACTGTTATTAATAAGATAGGCCTTTGTTTCAGAAAGTTTGGAGTCTTTACAGGCACTGCAGAGTCCAAATGGGAGAAGGATTGCCTATAACAAAGCAGGTCCTTCTCTCCAGATGCTCATCTGCAAATAACATTGTACTGACTGTACCAAACCCAAAAGACTGCAACAACTCCTACACAAGATTCATATTCACTCAAAAGATTTTGGCCTAACTAAATAAAAAGAAAAAAACAAGTAGATGGACAATGCCTATTTGATTGTCCAGAATGTGATAGGCAATCAGGTGGGCCTACATAAAGCTGGCCTTTAAGACATGTATCTTGGTCAGACATAGCACATGAGCTAGGACCTGCCCCCAAGACTGAACAGGAAGAAAAGACACAGGAACAAAGAGGTATGTCTTTAAAAACAGCTTACAGAGCCTCAGGATGGCAGGCAAGGGCTGCAGCTTATCTAAACTCTGACCTTCTCCATTCCCCCTCTCCACAGCACTTAGTACAGGTATATTTGAGAAACATTTGTTGAATCAATGAAGAGCTGAGAAATTATCTTATGCTGATTATAGACATTTCAGGTTTATGAGTGCTTTATAGACATTATCTTACTTCATCTTTAATAAGAACCACATAAAGTAAGCAAAGCAAATATCATCCCTATTATACAGATGGAAAAACTCATGTAAGGAAATTACATTGACCAAGAAGAAAATATATTGACCCAGCTCGGCCTAAGAGGGGAAATATAAGAAGGCCCCTCCTTCCCAACCCGATTCTTTGCACAAGTAGAAGGGAGACTGGACACTGAACAGTGCATATCATGGCAGGCTTTTTTGTTGTGTTGCTTAGTTTGTTGAACTTAAATATGCATTGAACCTAAAATAACGTTTGTCATCTTCCATAAGCCAGGCAAGATCATAGATGATTCAGTCCCAGCACAATAACTGCAAAAAAAAAAAAAAAAAAGTTAATGGTATATGTCTGCCAACATCATATTTAAAGACCTTTTTAAAAAAATTGTTAATGCTCCTTAAAATTTCAAAACCTTGCACGGCTGCCTTGTGCATAGCAGGAATTTAATTAGGGCTTGTTAAACTGAATTAAAGTCAATATCAGGGTTTCTCTCTATGAACACAAAAGGATAAAATATAGTTCAACAAAGAGCATTAAAATGTGAATTTAAAAAAAAATTTCAGGGGGGAAATTTAAATGTCACTGGACCTAAAAAAAGGGTTTAAGATTCTGAAGATTCTAAAATGATTCCTCTGCTAAACTGAGTGTCTTACTTTCTCCCTCTTCTGACTCACAGATCTCCTTTTTGTTGAGGAGTTGGGGTGATGGCCTCCAGTGCCAGGCACAGTGCCCAGAAAGGGGGTTCCCTAAAGAGCAGCTGACCAAACCAGCTGCAGAGCACATTAAAGTGAGCATGGCTCCTTTCATCTTAGAGGATGTCTGTATAATCCGGAGCCAATTTAGAAGCTACTGGCCCAAGGATAACCTCTCCTACTAAACTCCCTACTTCTTTTCTACCTTTGAAAGGGAGGAAGCAATTAAAGGGACTTGTGACCTCCACCCCATCATACATCCTTAGGCACAAATGGTGACCTCTGAGCATCATACAAGAAGAGTAATCCCCAAACAATCTTCATTCTTCTTTTAAACATTAGGAGCAAATGCTTTTTGCCATTATCATATGAGTATAATAAGGAGAGAATTATACTGACTGTTCTCAAACTTCCTCTCCCATAGCAGATGACATGGGAGGAGGAATATACAGGGAGGAAATATCAGGTTATTCACATACTCCCTTTATCATGTAAGCCCAATCAGGATCAGGGAACTACCATGCTGGAAAAGTCTATTTGTGCACCTAGAGGTCACTGAGCTAGAAGTGACTGGAGATTATCTGGCCCAGAGTTCTAGCACAACCTTATGTAACAAGTAAGTCTATCTGTGTATCAATTTATCTCATTAAACCTCAAACAGGTGACATCTGCCTTAACTAGACCCAGAATTTCCATTTTCCTCGCCACCCCAACCTGCCCAAAGCAAAAAGCCCCCATGAGAGGTCACAGCGACCACTCCTTCATTAGTGCTATTTGTCAGACTGCTATCTCCCTCCCAGAACTTCCTTACCACCTCTTCCAACCACGTCCATTTCTTTCTGATTTGTACTCTCATTCTTTCAGGGCCAGATGCTCCCAGACTTCCAAGGCAATAAGGGGTAAAGGCTACTGCTCCTGGAAGGTGACAGTGCAGTGTCTCTTGTCTAAATCCTAAGCCAGGCAAGAAGTTTGCTCAGACCAATCAAACTGGGTAAATAAGGGAGATGCCAAGGTGGAAGCAGAATCAGGGCTTTGTCAGGATGGAAGCAGTCTTTTGCCAGAAGTCAATCTGCAACGTAAAAAAGGGAATATGGCCCATGCCAACAGGAACGATTTGCCCAGCTAGGGCGAAAAAAATCAAAGAAAAAAGACAAGTTACAGTTATAGAAAAGGTCAATAGGGCTGCAACACATGAGAAACTCCAGGTGCACAAACACTGCTAAAAATACACTTTTTCATGCCTGACCCCCCTATAAAGAACTGATAGGTCATAGATGACAAATTAAACATGTTTTGGAGACTGTTCTCCTCTACTTCTGAGGCCACATATATACATTATAATGAGGACCTTCTGGAAAAAGTTATTATTTGTTCGTTGTATTCTATTCTGGTAACTTGCAAAAATTAAAGAAATAACTTTCAGGAGGGTGGTAGAAGCTTCATACTAGAAATCCAACATTCCACTTGAGAAAAGGGTTTAGTTTAGAAACTTCTTTTTGTTCAAGTGTCTATTTTAGTCTGTACCTTTACTACAAAGAAATGGATTTCTACTTTTCATTTACTTTATGAAAGTGGACTCACATAAAGTCCAGATAGCTAGGAAAAGGACTAGGAGGGAAATGAAATTAGGTTAGTCTGGCCCCTTCAAAAAAATCTGGGTTCTAGGAGAAGTTCCAGGAAGAACTTGCCAATGAGACAAGGGGAATACACCGTGGTGAGCAGGGCACAAGAGGAGGGGGATGATCCAGCAGGAGGAAATCCCAGGAGGTGAGAGAACATCAAGAAGTTTCCAGGTGGGAATTCCTTCAGTAGAGGAATGATCTTGAAGTCTAAGAAGTCAGAAACAGAGCCAGGAGAAGAATGGCCAGCCTGGCCCCTTCACAAAACAGGAGAAATTTAAATCTTGCTTTGGCTATGGAACACATTACCACATTTGTGACACTTATCTTCAATTATGAGCAATTAGCAATTAGTGCAGTCATATTCATATTATTATGCCACAGCAATTCACATTTTAAATTTAAAATATTAAAACCTCATTCTAAATCTTCTGTTGCTTATAAAGAATGTATTCACAACTGTAAAAACCAGAGGGGTCACTGATTACCAACATACCTCATTATACTATGTATTTTATTATCCATCTCCTTTATACTTAAGAAACTCAGTGAAATGTGGCAAGATGTCAGATCACGAGTGACACAGTTCCAAGCTGAAACCCTCCCAATCAGTGCTTTAAAGAATCTAACTATGGAGCTTATGCTGCAGATACCAAGTTCATAATCACTGATCTACCACTAACTCCTTATACTTTGGTCTCTAAAACTTTTATCGGGTTACAATAGATACAGTATTGTCAAATGTATTCAAAGAGATAATGAAGAATTTCTGCTATCATCACTAAAAAAGGAAACAAATATTTCCTTTTATTAAATGACATTTTATACATGTCAGAGAAATGAAATATTGAGGTGGGCATAACTCTTTAAAATGTCACTTTAAATATCTACGTTTACTAAATTCTACATAATTTCAAAGTCCAAATTTTATCTTCATGTCAAGTATTCATGGTGATAAGTTCCAGTAAAGAACCATTTTTAAAAATAGGAACTTTTCCTGCAAAAGAATCAAGGATTTCCAAATATCTTATTTATTGCAATAATGATATCTTATTTATTGCAATAATGCTCTTTAATTTTAAAAATGGAGTAAATGTTGATCTCTCTCCACCTCACCTATTAAACTGAGGTTTAATATCTCAGTTTTTGTTCGGGGTACCCTCAGTCACTGAATAATTAAAAATAGATCAAAGCCTCATCATAAAATTAAGTCTATAGGACTGGTATGCATTAATTAAATCAGGTCCCATGTTCTTAAAACTTACTGACAAATTATACAACACAACGGATCACAAAAGTGCCAGTTAAAGCTTTCAAAAAATGTGCCATTCAAACGTGCCCCATGAATATCTACTAGAGTTAAAAAAAGACAGTGTGGCATGGCTTGTGGACAGACCAAGGCAGTCTTAGAGTACCAGTGCAATCAGTCACTAAGCATTTATTAAGCACCTACTATATGCTCAGCACTGGACTAATAATAAGTACAGGGGAGACAAAGAGAGCAAAAACCGTCCCTTCTCTTAAAAGAGCTCACATTCTAACGGGGGAGACAATAAATAGACAAACAGACCCACAAATGACGCCAACAGAAGGACAGCAGTTTCACAGGCAGTTCTGAGGGGCCAGAGAAGATGTCCTGAAGGAAGTAAAGGCTTCTGAGAGGTGGAGGTGGAGAAGGAGAGTCTTCTCTAGCCATGTGGACAGCCAGAGGAAAGATCCCCAGGTGGGATTTTGTAAGAGCACCAAACTGTGGAGAACTTTAAACTCACGAGAGGAGTACATACTGGATCCCAGGATAGGGAGAACTGGAGCTTATGAAGGGGAGGAAAGGTGACATCCTATCAAACAAACCTATCATCACAGGAAACCCTACAGGGAATCCAACTAAAAGGTTATTGCAATTATTCTAAACAAAAGGTGATGATGGATACGGAGATAAGAAAGGCCTAGATTCAAATCCTGCTACTGACACAGATTAGTTTTACAATGGACAAGTCACTCAAACACACAGGACCCCAAGCAACTCTCAGACACTAAGTTACAGACTGCTTTATAGGTCTGCTTGAGGGCGGAGAATTTATATACTCATTAAAAGTCAAGTATAGCTCTCTCCCCTCTCTGTCATAAATGCTTAACTTATGAGATAATGCAAGACAGATTAACTAAAACTAATATAACAAAAAATTTTTACCTCCAACAATACACTTTTGCTGAAATGCTAAAGAAAGAAAAACAATGGAAATTTTGAGTATGTCATCAAACTATTCTTTGCCAATAGTACAATACAATAGCCAAATTTTATATATGTATATGTTTATCTAGCAAAATGTTTTCACAGCATTCTCTGTTCAACTCATTTACAAATCATATTTGTTTGTCAGAACCACAGGAAACTTTCAGAAAACTAGGTTTCACCAATCAAAAAAAAAGGCATACAAAGTTTCCATTTGGAAATATTTATGGCAGCTCTTTTTGTGTAGGAAACTGAGGAGATGCCCATCAACTGGGGAATGGGTGAACAAGCTGCGGCATATGATTGTGATGGAATACTATTGGGCTATAAGAAATAATGAAGAGGACAGGACAACCTGCAAAGACTTGTGTGAACTGATGCAAAGAGAAGTGAGCAGAAACAGGAAATCAATGCAGCAATACTGTAACAAACATCAACTGTGAAAGATTTACCAACTCAGATAATGCAGTGGATCTCTGACAACTTGAAAGCACTCAATCCTCTTCCCAGCCCCAGTCACTTTGGACCCTTCATGACTCCATCTGGAGTTTTCTCTCTGGATGAAAAATACTATTCCAGAGAGAACTGATGAACTGAGAGTACAGACTGAAGCATACAGTTTTTTCCTCCTTATTTTTGTTGCTTTTTTTTCTCACCACATGGCTAATGTAGAAATATGTTTTACATGACTTCATGCTTATAATGGGCGTCATATTTCTTGTCTTAATGAGTAGTTGGAGGGGCTGGAAGGAGTAAGAGAATTGGAACTGAACATTTTTAAAAATCAGTAAAAACAAAAACAAAGTTTTCATTTGGTCTCATAGTTGGCTGTTTTCTCTGTATTCCCTCTAATGTGAAGTCTTGTCTCTATCACTCTGAATCACAGTTGAGTCCAATGAAGTTTACCTAAGGAAACCTCTAAGTTGGAGGTACACAAAAGCCATTAATTTACAAACCAAAGATAAAAATAAATTCCAGCCCTTTTTCCTTCAAACTAAGCTTTATTTATGACACATAATTATTCTTCTTATTTTGCTGTCAAAAATGAAACTGCTCAATTTCAAGGTTGCTAGTATTTTACAAAATCTGCTTTCAATTCCACATCTTAAGTCCCAAACTCCTTATCAAAGCATTTAACAGCTCAGGTTTACAGCAGGAGGCTCTCCTCAAGCAAGAAGAACTTGACAAAAGTGTTAACCCAGAGATGAAGCAACTTGCCAGGGTCACAGGTGAGTGTCAAAGCTCGACATTCCAACTGCTTCACTTCCTACCACATCTTCTGCCTCTACACCCAATCCAATGATATCTTTGATTACCTTTACCTTGAACTAGAAACTCCTTCCAGACAAACTTACTCTTCCAAAAATTAACTGTTAATCCCTGGCTTTACCCTTTTGTAAATTTTTCCCCCCATAGGAAACACCCTTTCTCTTTCCACCTTCCCAAATTCTAGACATTCTTTATAATGCCTCTCTAAGGTAGTCTTGCTTTACGGAAGTAGACCATTCCACAGATCTCCCCATAAAGTGATTTTTACTTAATGAAAATTTGCCCATGGATTTCAGGAAGGGAGGGAAGGAGGGGAGAGCAGGAAAGAGGTCATGTACCTGTGGAGGGAGGGGTCTGAGGTCACCCAAGTGAGAGCCTGGCCCCATCCAAGAAAAGAGGGAAGGAGCCTGCACAGACACATGGGAACTCGATACCCGGAAGAAAAGGAGGAGTAATTCAGAGGGGCCAGGGACAGACACACAGCACACATGTGCATTTGCATGGAAGACAGCCAAGAAGGCCCTACAGGTGGGCAGGTGGTCTGGGCAGGTCTGTTGTTTCACCTGGAGGGGCTTTTTTAGTTTTTTCTTTTTTGAGGGGAGGAGGGGGCCCAGAGCACCAAACCAAGGGGCGGGGGAGAGAGAGCACAGTGTAGTATACAGTTAAGTTAACATAGGTGTCTTATGGACTGCAAATTTCTTTTCCTAAAGTCAAATTTGCATAATGCGAATTTACATAAATTGAGAACTATCTGTACAAGTTAATCTTGAACTAGATGTTGAAGACTCTTTGAGCCTACACTGTGACCCCAAGGATGTAAGGACTTCCTCTATGGCGTCACTGGCCCTCTCTCTCCATACCTCATTCTGAAAAATTTTCAGAGCACCTGAGAGTCAGAAAGGACCTCAAAGTCCATCTAACCTAATCCATACCACGTGTGTTTATAAGCATGTGTCATACATATGTATGCTACTACTGTGCAAATGTAATCTAGATTCTGTCTCATTCGTGGCATTTAGTGAAGAAATTCAGCATCACTTGCAGTCTGAGTAAATGAGTTAGACTAGATTGGGCTTTAGTTTCTTTTCCAATTTCCTGGTTTAATATGAGGTTTTAGTATGAATGTCCTATTCACAGTACAATGGAAAGTAAAACAAGGCACAACTGTTTAAAATAAGTATTGGATTTCCATTTTGTAATATTGTTGGGGCTAACACAAATTCTGCTTTAAAAAAGAAGTAATTGCTTCAAGTTAGGGCTAATAATTCCCCAGACAAGAAGAGAACTTACTAACTTGTAGATGGGGTTGAGAATTATACTTCATATTACCTTTCATCTTCAAATTTACAGATGGCTATGAACAGGCAGTGTTAGATAGTATCTCCTTAAACCTTCCTTGAAATTCAGCTTAAGTATACAAAGTTTCATCCAAAGGAATGGAAAAAATCCAGTGAAAATAGCAACACACTAAATTAAATAACATTTACTAGAATGTGCTGCAAGGAGCTTTAACCACAGTCTCTTGGGCTAGAAAAGGGAGTTCATTAAGTTTGCTGGGACCAGTACACTGGAAGAGGTTGCCTTTTTTCAAAGAACTGTGAAAGATCTGAAGAGTACTGCAAAAGCAGTGACACAGACTGGAATTCAGATTGGGGGGGGGGGGGGAAACTGACAAAAGCAGAAAATAATAATATAATACTCTAGAAGAAAACAATGGAACTGAAAAGAATACAGGCTAATCATGGAGAATGACTAGTCTGCAAGAGAATGACTAGTCTGCAAGAGGGGCCAGGTAGCATATTAGTATTTTTAAAGCTGAAGTCACTAAAATCTAACATGATTGTGGGGCCCAAAATACAAAGCATCATTCAATATCCAGGAACCCCATGTAGACCTGACCAAAACAATTCACACGACAGTGAAATAAATTTTAGCTTATAATGTTTTCTAATAGACTGAGCTTTTTTTTTTAAAGCATCATACCCAGGAAAACATACCATTTTCATGAAAGCCTGTTCTATGTGTGTGTGTGTGTGTGTGTGCGTGTGTGTGTGTGTGTTTATCCTTCGCTGCTGAAGAAGACCATGCCATCAGAGAAATGATGACATGACTTGTGCTTAACTTTGTTTTGAGTGAGGGAGGGCTGTGCAGGTCACCAGCCTCACTTCTCCTCCAGAGCCATCTGAATCCAGTGACCAGATATTCATCAGGATGATTGGAGATGACCCAGGATGAAGCAATTGGGGTTAAGTGACTTGTCCAAGGTCACACAGCTAGTGAGTGTCAAGTGTCTGAGGTGACATTTGAACTCAGGTCCTCCTGACTCCTGCACTGGTGCTCTATCCACTGTACCACCTAGCTGCCCCTATTCTATACCTAATCATCTAAACAACATGACTAAAAAGTCCTTTGTTCATTTCAACACCTAAGGACTAAAAAGATGTCAACCAGTCAGAAGGAAATAGATGGCACTGTGCAGAAAGACAACTGGAAAGACATCCCAATACAGTGAAAAGACAAATGGATTTTGGAGTCAAAAACTCTGGGGGTTTAAGTCCCTCATTCCCTGGGAGAGCAATCAGGTTCCACCAGGTGAGGCTGGCAATACAAGTACATGGGCTGTGATTCCTATTTTTACATATTAGCAGATTCATCAAGTGACTTCTAGGTGTAATCTAAAACAAAAATTTAAAGCAATTTAAATTAGGTAAATTACTAAACCAGAATCAATAAGAGGAATAATCTGCTTTAGAATGGTTTACAATACAGCTACCTATAAAAGGTGCACCAATGGTAATGTCCCAAAAATTTATTACGAGTTCCTCCCAGTTTGATGCAAGTTATGTGACTGTGAGCTTTTCTGTCATAAGACTGGAGAATTCAGGATACCTCTTTATCACAGTGAGGCACTCACTGGAGCAAGACTTTAGTGGAGGTGACCTTGGGTTCTCGAAAACTGTGCCAAGTTGAGCACAAGTTGTGGCAAGTCCTATCAAGTGGGTAAAGATTCAAGTTCAGGTCCAACAAACTACCTTTTTTCCTCCAATTACAGAATTCAAAAAGTCTACTAAAGAGTAAAGGAGACCACAATATATGTTGATGGAAAGAACAACTACACAATTGAAATCAGGTGTGGGTTGAAAAAGGTTGTTGTTTTGTTTTGTTTCGGTGGGCTGACTTCAAAATCTATCATCTATGCACTGGAAGAACTTTGTGGAAAATGTAAGGAGGCAGAAAGAGTTGATACTTGCCTAGTTCCAAGCCAACAGAGGGGGAAAGGTAGGAGATGCAATGGAGGACTTGCAGGTCCCCTGAAGGGTGGCAGATGGTTATGAAGGTGCGGAAATACAATCATGAAAGAATACAGAAACTTTAAATTTCAGAAGTTCTGAAAAAGGATTATAAAAAAGACACAAAACCCAACACCGCTCAAAATGAGCTTACCTACACATAATTACATACAACTTGTCTTCAAAATGTGCATTTTTTCTCCCTTTTTCCCTTTTCTCTCTTTTCTTAAAACAAATGTTAGAGTTGGATGTCCAATCATTGGAGATTAGCTAGACATGTTATGGTGTATTCACACAATGGAATATTACTGTGGCATAAGAAATGACAAATATGAAAAACTCAAAGAAATATAGGAAGACATATATAGTGATGCAGAGGGAAGAAAGAACTAAAACATACAAAGAAATACAACTAAGTAATTGAAAGCAGAGGGAAATAAATCTAGATTAAAAACACAACAAAGATGTTCCAAAAAGTGGTCAGAGAAAAGGTGAAAGTTAATATGCATAATTTTTTAATAAAAAAATTAAGTTTGTGGACATGTAAACAATCATTTTAGTATTTTACTTTTTCCTCTTTTCTTTTGTTTTTATACAGTTGAATACATGTGCTAACTTCGCACAATGCCTTGCACATAGTAGGCACTTAATAAATGTTTATTTATTTGCCAGAACTCTTTCCTGAACTCCAAATTCCCATTGCTAGCTGCATACTGTATTATTTTCATCCCAGGAGTACCTCAAATTAACTTAACACATCATTTTCCCCTGGATCCCTGATCCTCTTTCTGACTTTCCTATCACTCTTAAATGCATCACCATTCTTCATAGTCACTGGTGTTTATGACCTACTTGTAGTATTTGGCCATCCTATGTCCCACACACCAACTCCTATCAATCTAATTCCATGAGGCCTTCCCTGATTTTCCTAATTGGAAGTGATTTCACTGTCCCTTCATAGCATTTTATATTCACTCCTCTTAGGAACTTAAATGTAGCTGGATACATGTGTGTACAGGTGTGTATATACATACATACACACATACATATTTACATAGAGAGAGAGAGAGATCTCCCTACTAGACTGTAAAGAGCTTAAGAGTATAGCCTATCTTATTTATCTTTCATTTCCCCAAGTATCTGATTGGTGCTTATTAATGTTTGTTGATTAAATGGTGAAGTACTTAGGAGACTATTACTTTATGCAATGGCTAATACACGTTGAATGTATTACTTTAAAAAGGAGTAGAGACTAAAAGTAGAGTATCTCTAAGAGAGGTTTATTCATGGATAACAGTCATGACTGAAGTTGTTCAGGTACAGCCAGAAAAAGAATACACTCTATCTCTCTGGGTCACTAATAGGATTCCATTTATACAGCTTTATAAAAAGACCGATCCTTGGAGTCAAGAAGACCTAGGGAAGCCTTCCTTCTGACACATACTAGCTGGCTGTGTGACCAAGGCAAGTCAGGGCCTCTCATGGCCCCAGACATCTCTCCGAACTCTAAGCTTCACAAAAAAAGTATCAGTAGAGAGGTTTTTCATGCTGATAAAAGCAATGAAATTCATAGTATCGCAGCCAGCATCCATCATGTGCCAAGGCACTGTACTAAGTGCTGCAAAGCGTATCCAACTTTGTCACTGACCTGAAAGACAACAATTAAACTCCAATGATCTTGATAAAGGCCCCTCAAAATGAGACTCTAACAACCCAAGGAGCAGGCACTTGGGGAAAAGCACAAAACAAATACAAAAGAAGATGGTAAAGAGCAGCCTCTACAAAGAGGTGTCATTACTCATGACAAGCCGAATAGGGAAGACAGACATAGTGCCACTGTTCAAAATCAATCCAATATCACTGAGTTTTCCAATCAATATGGCATCTCAAGACTAGGATATAACCTTGCCACCATAATTGTATCCATTCAAAACAAATTAAGTTCTGATCATCAAATTTCAAGGAAGATATTAAGAAACTGCCAAGAAAACATTTTTAAAAATTTTTTAAGTTCCAAAGGATTAAACAAAATGTTAAAAGGAAAATTAAATGTATTGGGGTTGCTTAACCTGTGGAAGAAGTATGACACACATATTTAAAATCAGAATTAGTCATTAGAAGAATGCTGAAGTTATTCACTGCATCCAAGAAAGATGAGTTTAAACTGAAGCAAAGAATTTTTACTGGCTGTAAATGGAGGAAGAAAGTGCATTATCTGTCCCTAACAGATCTTTAACCGATAAGTATTCAATTCTATAACCTGAATTCAACAAACATTTATCAAACACTACGTAAAGCATTTTGCTAAACACTAGTGATACAAAGACAGTGCCTCTCTCTCAAACAGTTTACATTCTAAGGGGAGACAACATGTACACAAAAAAGTGCCAAAATTTTTTTATAGTAGCAATAAACTGGCAATAAAGTGAGAGCCCATCAAATGGGATATGGTTGAACAAACTGGAGTGAACGAGCCTCACTGAGTGACCTCATCAGGTGCCTTGTGTTTAATCAACCTGCTAATGACTTCCAAAAACTATATCCAGTCCCAGGCTCTCTCCCCTAACCTCCAGCAGTAGTACCACATCAGCAGCTGTCTATTAGACATTTAAAGTCACATCAAATTCAACAAACACAAAACTGAACTCACAATCCTCCCTCCCACCCTTCTTTCATATTTCCTTCTTGCTATATGATGACCACCATTCTTCCAGTCCCTCTGAGTTACAACCAAGGGGTAACAATCAACTTCCTCACTCTCACCCACCCTATATAATCAATCAGTTGTCAGATCTTGTCATTTCCTAGGCTTTCAGATTCTATATATCTATGTAACCCTTGGAGTCTTAGTTTGCATTAGATGACCTCAAAAGTCCACAATACTGTGATTCTAAATAAAAGCCATGGTAAGGCTGAGTGTCGAAAGGTTGATAAATCAGTAATCAGACAAAGATAGAGATGCTCCTTTCAGACACTTTCCTTAAACAAGTAATAATTGTTTATTTCCTTTCATTTAATTCCTTAAATAAATTTAACAATAATGCTATCTATAGAAAAAGGGTGAAGATGAAAAAATAGGAAAATTCATTTTAACAAAATGTCAACAATGAAGATGCTACCACAGTAGATGAACTGCAAACTAACAGAGATACATTGTTAGTAAGTCTCATACTTAAAACACGCCCACTATAGCAAAGGTTATCATTTTTTAAAAGTTAGCTACTCTTTAAAGACAGTCTTTTAAAAACAAGGACCATAAACCAGGTTCTGTATTTAGACTATAACCCAATTTTTTAAAAAAAGGTACACTGCGTGTGCGTGCGCACACACACACGCACGCGCACACACACACACCTTTCCAAGCAAGAAATATTGCATTAGAAGGCATTGTTCTACTTTGCTTGCAAAGTTCAATGATGCTGTTAACTTCAATGAGTGTATTTAAGTACTATAGCTGTAAAACTGGATTTGATAAGGCATTAGAATTCTACTGGTGACAATGAATGACTCATTCCAGCACTCAAAGTTCTGCTAATGCCCTAAATGGATATCGACATTCTATTACTCATTCTCACCTACCAGACTCAAACACAGAGGACATTTGAAATCTCCCTCTCATTCATCTATTCCTCTCTAAATCAAGGAAACTCGGCTGCTGCTCTCTAATCATCTTGTATCTCGGGTACTCCAAAAGCCTTGGTGTCACTGTAAGTGATTAAAGCTCAATGAGGGGAGGGAGTCAATCTTACCTAACTTTCTATTCCCTCTGACACCAGAGGATGTTCCATGTCAGCGTCCTTGGAATGGAACCAATCCAACTCTGATCCAAGCTTCAAGGTCCTCCTCCACTGCTCCCTCTTCTGTGACATCTTTCCCTACCCACTCAAGGCCTCAAAGGCCCTCCTAACACTGACATCACTTCTAGTATGTACCATACAATTTTGCATATAATTATACATAATTAAACTTTGGCTATCCGAAATCCCAGAGAATAGATCTCTCTATGAAAGTGTTCCAGGTTAACTGAGTGTTACCATTTCAAGTAACAATTTTTATTTTACCTATTTTTGGAAGGACATGTATTAGTCAGGCAATAAGAATTTATTAAGAGCTTACTTGTGTCAGGAATTATGCTAAGTCCTTTCTGTGGCTGCTAAAATAGAGTACAGCAAACACAATTCTTTAGATTTTGGTTTGTTGTTGTTATTATTTCCAAAGGGTAATGACTTTTATACTGGGAATGCCAGGGGAAAAAAAGGACTAATAGTGAGTGCCCGAGGAAGGTAAAGAGCTGTCCTCAACGTATGTAACTCCCTAGCCCTGAGAATTATCATCAGGCATGGGAGCTCCAAAGACATCACACTGTAAATTCTTTACACTAGTCCAATCTACTTAGCACATCTAACCCATATCACTAATTTTGTTAGTTATGGATAAACTACAAATAAAAGGAGGATGAGGGGCTTTCCTACGAGCAAATTTCCCAGTTTTAATGTGACTTGGTTATATCTACTTTGTCTACAGAGAATCTTGTTTCTCTTTCCGGTTTTTGGCTAAGTTCCAGAGAGGTAAGACTGTCATACTGATGAGTAGTAAATGGATGAAGTCTGCTGTTATTTCACACTATTAAAAAGCAGGCTCCTTGAAAACAGAAAGCATGTGTTCCTTTTCAACTCATTGTGGAGAAAGAATACTGAGTTCATGGAGTTGCTCAAGAAGTAATTACTGATTAAGTAGAATTCTAATTCAACTCATTTTAAAACCAAAAAAAATGGATACAAAGGATGATCTCTTAACAAAAATTAAAGAAATGGTATGAGTGGTTGTTTACGAGCTAAGCCTTCCTTGAAGAATTGAAAATCTATTTTAACAACTAAGTTCAATGAAAACTTGTAAATGCTAGGGAAGCCATAATGAATATGCTCACACATTAACTAGTTTAGAAGAGAGCGTCCCCCAAATCTGAAATGATAATGCTTTTTGATGGCATTATTATCTAAGCACTTCCTACAAATAGTGGCATAAAAATAAACTTTGATAGCACAGGTGTTTGATACGGTTATTTAGGTATTCTTCGACACTTCAGTGTGTCCTGATTTCATTCCATGGAAATAACATCTAATGATCTAGATTGCAACCCAAACCATGCTGTCCATCCTGGGCAACTCCATGTTCAAGTCCTCTCATGGACCATCTTTGGGAACCCCAACCAAGAGGCAGAGGATGGGGGCTGTGAGGCGGGGGGGAGTGGGAGGAACCTCCTGCTACTGCGTGAAAAAACGAATGGAATTCACAGCTGACCCCTCAGCTTTCCCTCAAGCTCATTTTATGTTCACTTCATCTTTTTTTCAAGTCCCATACAGTATGTCTTTGATGTCATCTTTTCTGCTGCTCTAAGGAGTAAAAATCACTACCTGGGCATAATTTACACTATATTCATCTATCCACGCATTACATATACACACACACACACACACATACACACACTCTCTCTCTCTCTTCCTCTCTCTCTCTCTCTCTCTCTCTCTCTCTCTCTCTCTCTCTCTCTCATTCCTAATTTGGGAACAAAAGCAGAGGTCCAACACAGTGCAAGCCCATAAGGCCACCTACCATCAGCCCATACAAATCCAGTCTGGAACAGGTCTCCATACCATAATGGTGAAAATTGGTGAAAATACTCCATTTCAATAAATGTTCCCTTATGTGTCTTCTTTATACTACTAGAAACTCCATGAGGCCCAGGCACTGACATTAAATAAATATATTCCCTCCAGCACCAAGCACTGTGCTCTACTGAATGAATTTTACATAGTATAATTGAGTGTTTACTATCATAAAACTTAGAGTTAGCTTCCTTTTTAAAACTGTTCATCTTTATGCACTTACACGGCAAACATTAGAGTGGAATTTGTACCACTATCTTCATTTTGTATTACAGAACACAAAGTATACTAAAGTTCAAAAACTGGACTTTAAGCATCAGATTTCAAGACATCATCTGTGATGGGTGATCAAAGGTCTAACAACTCCTTGCTACTTTCACCTTTTCCCAACATGCCAAAGTACACATTAATTGACATGACACAACATTCTAAAACATCGTGGTATTTATTATAAAGGGGACCTTCAACCAGTACAGAATGATCTCTCAAGACATCTCAGAACCATAGAGTTTTAACCCTGAAAGAAAGGCTAAAGTAAATCTTCATCTAACAGTTTGCCAAGTCTGGTGACCCTTTTATCTTCTTGGAGGTGTGCTAGAATTCTCAGTGGAGCACTCAGGTGATAGCTGTGAATTCTTCACATATTCTGGAACATTACTAGAAGTCATAACTTTCCCTTACCCTCCCTAAAAGCTCCAAAGAAATGAAAAGTTCCCCCCTCATAAAAAGGAAAAAGAACATCCATTCTGATGCTAAAGTATAGCATGATTAAAAAAAAAAACCACAGGAAGTTGAATACTTAAACAAGAGGAAGTTGAATACTTAAACAACCCCATCTCAGAAAAAGAAATTGAACAAGCCATCAATGAACTCCCTAGGAAAAAATCTCCAGGGCCAGATGGATTCACAAGTGAATTCTATCAAACATTTAAAGAACAGTTAATTCCAATACTACATACACTATTTTTGAAAATTGGGGAAGGAGTCCTCCCAAATTCTTTCTATGATACAAATATGGTTTTGATACCCAAACCAGGAAGAGACAAAACAGAGAAAGAAAATTATAGACCAATTTCCCTAATGAATATAGAAGCAAAAATTTTAAATAAGATTTTAGCAGAATGAATACAGCATCTTATCACGAGATTAATACATTATGATCAGATAGGATTCATACCAGGATTACAGGGCTGGTTCAATATTAGGAAAACTATTAGCATTATCGATCACATCAACAACGAAGCCAACAAAAACCACATGATTATCTCAATAGATGCAGAAAAAGCTTTTGACAAAATACAACACCCATTCCTACTAAAAACACTGGAGAACGTAGGAATAAAGGGAACTTTCCATAAAATAATAAGCAGTATCTATCTAAAACCTACAGTAAGCATTATATGCAATGGGGATAAGCTAGATGCATTCCCAATAAGATCAGGGGTGAAACAAGGATGTCCATTATCACCACTATTATTCAATATGGCACTAGAAATGTTAGCTGTAGCAATTAGATAAGATAAAGATATTGAAGGAATAAGAATAGCCAAAGAAGAAACTAAGTTATCACTCTTTGCAGATGATATGATGATCTACTTAGAGAATCCCAGAGATTCAAGTAAAAAATTACTTGAAATAATAAACAACTTTGGCAAAGTTGCAGGTTACAAAATAAACCCACACAAATCTTCTGCATTCCTATATATTAGCAACAAAGTCCAACAGCAAGAGATAGAAAGAGAAATCCCATTCAAAGCTAGGGTAGACAGTATAAAATACTTAGGAGTTTACCTGCCAAAACAAACCCAGGGATTATATGAACACAATTACAAGACACTTTTTGCACAAATAAAGTCAGATTTAAGTAAGTGGGAAAACATTAGTTGCTCGTGGGTAGGCCGTGCTAATATAATAAAAATGACAATTCTACCTAAATTAATTTACTTATTTAGTGCCATACCAATTAAACTATCAGATAATTATTTTATAGAGCTGGATAAAATAATATCAAAATTCATTTGGAAAAACAAAAGGTCCAGAATATCAAAGGGACTAATGAAAAGAAATGCTGGGGAAGGTGGCCTAGCGCTACCAGACCTCAAACTGTACTATAAAGCAGCAATTATCAAAACCACTTGGTATTGGCTAAGAAACAGAGAGGTAGATAAGTGGAATAGACTTGGCACTCAAGACGCAGTAGGCAAGGAATATAGCAACCTTCTGTTTGATAAACCCAAGGACCCCAGCTTCTGGGATAAGAACTCACTGTTTAACAAAAATTGCTGGGAAAACTGGATAACAGTGAGGCGGAAATTAGGCATAGACCCATACCTGACACCGTACGCAAGAATAAAGTCCAATGGGTACATGATTTAGGTATAAAGATTGATACCATGAATACACTGGAGAAGCAAGGAATAGTGTATTTATCAGATCTATGGAGAAGGGAAGAATTTTTTACTAAAGGAGAGATAGAAAGCATTATGAAATGCAAAATGGATAACTTTGATTACATTAAACTGAGAAGTTTTTGCACAACCAAACCCAATGCAACCAAAATCCGGAGGGATGTAGTAAATTGGGAAAGAATTTTTACAGCTAAGCTCGGGGATAAAGGCCTCATTTCTAGAATATATAGAGAACTGACTCAAATGTATAATCATACAAGTCATTCCCCAATTGATAAATGGTCAAAGGATATGAACAGGCAATTTTCAGCAGAAGAAATTAAAGATATCTATAATCATATGAAAAAATGCTCTAAATCACTATTGATTAGAGAGATGCAAATCAAAACAACTCTGAGGTACCACATCACACCTATAAGATTGACGAACATGACAGAACAAGAAAATGATAAATGCTGGAGAGGATGTGGGAGAGTTGGAACACTAATTCATTGTTGGTAGAGCTGCGAGCACATCCAACCATTCTGGAGAGCAATTTGGAACTATGCCCAAAGGGCTACAAAAATGTGCATACCCTTTGACCCAGCAATATCGCTACTAGGACTGTATCCCCAAGAGATCATAAAAATGGGAAAGGGTCCCATATGTACAAAAATATTTATAGCAGCACTTTTTGTAGTTGCCAAAAACTGGAAGTCAAGGGGATGTCCATCAATTGGGGAATGGCTGAATAAATTATGGTATATGAATGTAATGGAGTACTATTGTGCCATAAGAAATGATGAACAAGAAGACTTCAGAGAGGCCTGGAAGGACTTATATGACCTGATGCTGAGTGAAAGGAGCAGAACCAGGAGAACTTTGTGCACAGCAATGACCACGGTGTGCGAGAGTTTTTTCTGGTAGACTTGGAATTTTGTAATAACACAAGAACTTCTTAAAAAAAAAAAAAATCCCAATGGTGGTTCTCAAGGCAAAATGCCTTCCACACTCAGAGAAAGAAATATGGAAGTCATTTGCAAAATGTAGCAGATCATGTTTGTGTATGTGTAAGTTTTTGTGTATCATGTTTTGATTTGTTATATGATTTCTTTCATTTATTTTAGTCTGACTACATAGCATGACTATAGTGAAAATACACTCAATAGGAAAGTACATGTAGAACCTATAGAGAATTGTATGCAGTCGTGGGGAGGGAGGGGGGAAGTGGGGGGTAGGTGTGGGGGGGATAAAATCTCAATTGTATGGCAGTGATTGTTAAACATCAAAAAAATAAAAAAAATTTTTAAAAAATTTAAAAAAAAAAAACCTACTAGATTTGGAATTCAGGGACCCCAGTTCCAATGCAAATCTCTTCTTACTGGCTCTGAGACTTGGGCCTCAGTTTCCTCTTTATAAACAATACACAGATGATCTGGAAGGTCCTCGTACAAGCTCCATATCTTGTGATCCTATTTTGTCCACTTAGCATTTTGTAATAAATACTTGGTAGGAAACAAGTTTATGAATAGAAGTTTCCAGAGGGAAAAAAAGATGAAAAGTTTAATAACCATTCTCTATTTCAGTTTTGAAAGGAAATATAAATCGCAAACTTAGCAGACTGAATGCAACACTTCTCCATATGTGCCAGGTGTGCGACACCATCAGTATGGGGTACCACCCTTACAGAATTTGAGCCATCTTTATCACTTCCTTATCTTGGAACACTCCTATCTTTAACTTCCCCAAATTCCTTCAGAAGGCCTTCTCAAACTGCTAGGGATCTTCCATAAGGGCCCCTGATAATGCATGGACACCAACAGAGCTGGCAGATTGCCCATCTGTTACCTCTTCGTCTCCCTTCATGACTGACCTACCACCTTCCCAGCTCCTGCATTTCTTGATTATTTCTCATACCCGGTTCTCCTGAGCCATTCCTTATAGCTAATATGCTACTACCTACTGGTGGAGATGCCTTTATGACTCTTGGGGTAACTTGCAACTTTATCTTTTAGAGACCAAGACTGCCCATGAGTCACCATTAGGGCACTGAGAGGCAAGTGATGCAGGAAGCATCTTGGAGTCATTACAAACTGTTGGGGGTGTAAGCTCAGTTCCATGTGGACAGTCTCAGGCGGGTAAAGGTAAGAGCTTCTAAACCTTAGAGTTCTCATGAGGCCCCCCAGGAAACAGCAGCGAATTGAGGAGTGAGATCTCATGTATTTCCGCCTCTTCCCGTGAGAACGTGATGGGAGAGAGCATCCCCGCCCTCGAGACTGGCCCAGATCTGGGCACACCTATTGTTATCTAACAGGCACGGTATTCAGGTGCAAACTATGTGGCAGGAGAGCTTAAGTAGGGTCAGGAAAGCCTGAAGGCGCTCTTAGCACTGAGGGGCCCTTAGAGGACAGAAGGCCCCTCTTCCTTCTCTTCTCTCTTCCCTCCCCCCTCTCTCCCCACTTCCACTTCTGTTTCCAATCTCTTACTGTAAGATCTTTGCCTCCTTGGGAGATTCCCCTCTCTCCTAAGGAAGAGTTCCCCCTGCACATGTAACCAAGACCCTGAATAAAGCCTAACCCTTGTTCGACTCCGGAAAGTCTCTTCTCTCATACGTTTATCCGGTTTGGCCAGCCGAAGACCTGCGATAGGTAAGGTAAGACTCGGGTAGCCCTCAGGCCTCTAGGCCTGGCAACAAACATTGATGAGTTTCTCCAACATCACTGAATCTCGTCTCCTACTGCTCCTGGGAACTACCAACCCCAACCGTCTACAGGGTCTGTCCAAGGTTCGTGTCCCAAGGGACCAGCCGTGTGAACTGTCCACTCAAACGTACATTCAATTCAATAAGCATTTATTAAGTACCTGCTGTGTGCAGGGCCCTTAGGGGGCTGGGCATGCATTTCGGGTAACCCTACAAGCTCCTGCCCACAATAAGCTCACATTCTATTGGGATAATTCAACATATACATAAAATAATTACAGGGGTGAAGTGAGCACTAAGGGGGGGGGTGGGGGGGGGGAATGGGGATGGACTCATGAAAGCAGTGAGGAGCATGACTCAGCTAAGCCTCAAAGGAAACTATGAATTCTCAGAGGTGGGAATGAGGTAGGTGCTTATTCCACGAGTGGGAGATTACTTGGATAAAGGCATGGAGAAAGAAGATAGCAGGCAACTGGGCTAAAAGAAACGAATAATATAAATGAATAATATAAAGGGGAATAACAGGAAATGCCCAGAAAGGCAGGTGAAAGGTGGTTAAATACTAAGTTAAGGAGCTTTTTATTCTAAAAGCAAAAGGGAGTCACTGACGACGTTTTAAAGCAGGAAGACAGCATAGTCAGGACTGTGTCTTAAGAATATTCAAAATCTGTCAAATGTGTGGAGGATAGATTTGAGAGGAAAGAAAATGGAAGCAAGGAGACCTGAATAGTTGGGCCAAACTCTGCAACATTATGGATCTAACTTTGGGGGCTCTGCAGGCTCTTGGTCTGATGTCATCTGCAAACAAGACCATCTGGAGGACCTCAGCATCTTCAGGGAATCCCTCTTTTATCTGGACTCCACACCCTACATCCTCAAATACTGGCCCTTTGGTGAACGCAAGCTTTATTCTGTGGCCCAAGGGTCAAAGTTCTTTTTGCTGTTGTAATCTTCAAAGCACTGGATATGACTAACAATGATATGGAAGACAAGTGTGATAAAACGTAAAGCAACTAAGAGGCTGTTTGGTGTTAACTGTGGAAGCTACGTCGTGATCATGAAGTAAAAATGTACATGAATAGAATTTTTATAGCAAGTTCCCCATTATCAAAAGCTACTTGAAATTTCAAGAAACCTAAAACTTCTCTCCTTTAGATAGGAGAAGGAAAAAGCATTTCATCTTTCAGTTTAATAAAACATTTTTACAAGTCAGCAATAGCCCCATGAAACAAGCTACACCCAGGGAAATACAGATGTGTTGCTGCTGCTGCTGCTACTGAGCTGAACACTTGGGCCTCCACTGGGAATTCCCTACTAAGATTTAGGAATCTCAGGAAGAAGGCAAGATTTAAATGTCTTATAAATATTCATTACTACTACCCAATAACAAAGAAAATGTTATACTGGAGAAAAAAACTGTTCGGTGATCTGAGAATTAAATATAAAACACATTTAAGAAGCATTCATTATCACTTTAACTAGCAACTAGTTTGTGGTCCTACTGAATGCTTACTCTTCATAGTCAAATGTTTACATGGTTTTTCTGATAATACTCACCCCCAGTTAAAAGTTACTTACCCTCAGGTAAAAGGTAGAGAAAAAAACAGTTGCAAAAAGAAGGCAAACTAAGGGAGCCCAGAGAGAGGAAAAACCTGGTTCCTAAATGCTATCAACTGTCCACAGCAAGGGAGCATTAATATTTCAAAACTAAAATATCATTGCAATAAATAGTGATGAAGCACCTGCTAATGTACAAGGCAGACAGCAAGAATGATTTGCTTTTCATATGAGCTCTCATGCTGCAGCACAAAGAAAATGAAAATTCCCCTTTTTCCCATTATTTTCAAGTATATATTTTAAAAGCTAATTGTTATAATATAGCTCAGGATTCTGAATCTTTCTTGAATAAATCTCATTTTATTCAAATGACAGATGCACAGTTCAGGCTGAATTGTTTAAAGTACCAGACTAAATCTCAGGGCATTAGGTTTGGTTCTAAGAAAAAGAATAAATTAAATATTTTTTACTAAAAGCTTAATTGTTCCATTTAGTAATAGGCAATTTAAGAAATTAGCATGTCTTTAACTCTGATGATCCATCAACCAGGAGAAAAACTGTTCTAATCTACTCTCAAACTACCACTTTTCAACACACACGTAAGTTACCCTGAACATTAATATGTCCTAATCTGTCATATTAATACAGACCTTAAAATTGGGGAGTAGAAGGGAGGAAAGAGGAATTATAAAAAGGAAGAGAAAAGGAAATTCCTAGGTTGAGAAAAGCAGTTAACAGATCCCCCAGGCTAAAAGACAAGCCAATTTTTTTGACTAGGCTTTTGAAAGACTCAATTTCTTAAAAGCAACAAACAGTTATATAATGTAACTGTTTTCATATTAATGTCAACAACATAGTTGCTTCTGTACTTCAAAAAAGGTCTATCTAGAGATTTTTTTAAAATGTCTTTTCCTTTCCAGCCACATTTGGGAAATCAAGATATTTCCCCTTTTATCTTGTGAAATATGCTGGAATTTTGAGAGTCAGGTATGGTTTTACTGAAAGCTATGAACTAAAAACGTAAGTCCTTTCTGCCTGAGGTGCCATTTGGCAAGTTAATGTAAGGCGTTTGTACATCATGCATTTTATCAAAATCTTTTCTAAAAGGGAAAAAGGATTCTTCAACACAATAGCAAAGTCTCTTCCCCAAATTCATTCATATTTTCTTTGTATCTTTTGGCAGAATCAGGTCTGTTTATTTCAAAATATGTAAATGTCACAAATCACAAAGACAGGATGATTTCAACAAGAAACGCAGCACCCTCAGTTTAAAATCGTTATCTTCAGGCCCTTAAATAAGCACAGCAAAAACTGGCTCCAATTTACCTTTAAAAAAAACAAACTACTTTATCTGAATTCCAGTTTTCCAGAAGGTTTTATCCTACCCAAAAGAATAAAAAATTTTTAACATTCTATTTAAATTTTCCTCCTCCCTGATGGGCACCAGCATTTTCTCATTAAATGAAGGAATTTTGCTGTCACTAAGACTTGGCTGCTTTTAGAAATACCTAAGATTCAATATAAGCAATACCACCTCTGTACCTTGTAAAATTATTTGACTGAAGTAGTTGATAAGAGCAAAGCCGAAGACATGTGGTTTTGGGCCATCAAAACAGGCACAGAGCTGATTTAGACCAAAGGGTTAGCAGACATTTCTTTCCAGAAGATCTCAAGTGCAGAAGGGTGTTGACCAACTGATCAGGAGATTACAGGGGTCTCTTTTTCTCTGCCTATACCTGGATTCAGGTCACAGTCCTGAGTGGCAGTGCGAGGGAAAGAAGGAACACTAGCACACCAGAGCTTGTGGCCCCAGGGTAGCAGGGACTTTCATCACAGAGCAGAGAAGAATGCTTATGGTCACTCAAGACCAAAAAGCACAGGCCAGGAGAGTAGCAAACACACCTTTTCTTAGATCATAACTCGCTGGAAGAATGAAAACTTAATAGGTCACTAGAAGTATCTCTGAAAACAGTTGCACAAAACCCTTGAAGCTTGGGACAGACAATGTGCCCTCCACCCTGGAAACAGAGCCCTACTTTGATAAAGAGCTAAAAATGAAGACAATGAAAAAATGAGCAAACAGAAAAAAATTCTGACCATAGAAAATTACTATGATGACAAGGAAGATCAAAATACTCAGAAGCAGATAATAAAGTCAAAGTTCTAATATCCAAAACCTCTAAGAAAAATATGAACTGGTCTCAGGACATGGAAGAGATCAAAAAGGATTTTGAAAATCATTTAAGGGAGGCAGAAGAAAAATTGGAAAGAAAAAAGAGAGTGATGCAAGAAAATCATGAAAAGAGGCAACAGCTTGGTAAAGAAGATACCAATAAAAACTGAAGAAATTAACACCTTAAAAAAAGAATAGGTGAAATGATAAAAGAGGTACAAAAAGCCAATGAGGAGAAGAATGCCTTAAAAGAAGAATTGGTCAAATGAAAAAAAGAGGCACAAAAATTCACCAAAGAAAAAATTTCTTCAAAAGTAGAACTGGTCAAATGGAAAAGAAGGTACAAAAGCTGAAAGAAAATAACTCCTTAAAAATCAGAACTGAGAAATGGGAAGCAAATGACTTTATAAGAAATGAAAACAAAAAGCCATAAAAAATGAAAAAAAATGGAATGTAACATGAAACATCTCATTGGAAAAACAAATTGACCTGGAAAATAGATCCAGAATAATTTAAAAATTATTGGACTACCTGAAAATCCATGACAAATAAAAGGTCTAGACATCATCTTGCAAGAAATTATAAAGGAAAACTGCCCTAATATTCTAGAACTAGTGGGTAAGGAAAATGAAAGAATCTACCAATCATCTCCTGAAAGAGATCCCAAAAAAGAAAACTCCCAGAAGCCAAATTCCAGAGCTCCCTGCTCTTGGAGAGAATACCACAAGCTGCCAGAAAGAAACATGTCAAGTATCATGAAGCCAAAGTCAGGATGACACAATTTAATTGCTTCTACATTAAAGAATCAGAGGGCTTGGCATATGATATTCTGGAGGGCAAAGGAGTTAGGATTAAAATCAAAAATCACCTACCCCGCAAAACTGAGTACAATCCTTCAGGGGAAAAATAGATATTCAATGAAATAGAGGATTTTCAAGTGTTCTTGATGAAAAGACCAGAGCTGAATAGAAAATGTAACTTTTGGATACAAGTGACTCAAGTATAAAAAGGTAAACAGGAAAAGGAAATCATAAGGGAATTAATAAGGTTCAACTGTTTGCATTCTGACTTGGCAAAGCGACACCTCAAACTCATAAAAAACTTTCTCATTAGGGCAGTCAGGAGTATGTGCATATATACAAATAGAGACAGATAAACAGCAGACAGACAAGAGTGGAATATGACGGGATGATATCTTAAAAAATAAAATCAAGGGGTGAGAAAGTAGAATGAACTGGGAGAAAAGAAGGGATAGAATGGGGTAAATTATCTCACATACAAGAGGCAAGATAGGGGACATGGGAGGGGATGGGGAATGAGTGAACCTTACTGTCACCTGAATTGGCTCAAAGAGAAAATAACATACACTCCATTGGGTATAGAAATCTATCTAACCCTACAGGAAGGTAGGAGGGGAAGGAGATAAAAGAAAGAGGGGGAGGGTGATAGAAGCTAGGGCAGACTGGGGGAGGAGTCAGAAACAAAACACTTTTGAGGAGGGACAGGATAAAAGAGAGAGAACAGAAAAGGGAGGGTTGGATGGAGGGAAATACATTTAGCAATTCTAACTGTGAAAAAAAATTTTAAAGTTTTCTCTGATGAAGGCCTCATTTCTCAAATATATAGAGAACAGAGTCAAATTTGTAAAATTAGGAGCCATTCCCAGCTGGAAAATGATCAAGTGATATGAACAGTTTTCAGATGAACTAATCAAAGCTATTCATAGCCATATGAGAAGGTGCTCTAAATAGCTATTGATTGAAGAAATGCAAACTGAAACAATTCTGAGGTACTACCTCGTTCCTATTAGATGGACTAATGGGACAGAAAAGGAGAATAACAAATGTTGGAGGGAATGTGGGAAAAATGAGACATTAATGCACTGCTGGTGGAGTTGTGAACTGACAAACATTCTTTAAAGCAATTTGGAGCTCTGCCCAAAGGGCTGCGATGCCACAACTAGGTCTGCATCCAAAAAGAGATTAAAAAGCAAAGGGGAAAAGGACCTATATGGACAGAAATATTTACAGCAGCTCTTTTTCTGCTGGCAGGGGTTTAGAAATTGGGGGAATGCCCATCAGCTGGGTGAACAAATTGTGCTACGTGACTGTGATGGAATACGATTGTGCTATAAGAAATGATGAATAGGATGCTCTCAGAAAAACCTGGAAAGACTTACTCATGAAAAGTGAAATGTATACAAAGTAACAGAAATATACTGCAAGATGACCAGCTGTGAATGACTTACTATTCTCAGCCAACAACGATCCAAGACAACTCTTTAGGACTTAGGATGAAAAATGCCATCTATCTACCCCCAAACAAAGAAATGATGGTGTCTGAATACAGACTGAAGCATATTTTTTTACCTTATTTTTCTTGAGGTTTTCTTTTAGTCTATGTTTTCTTTCACAACATGACTAATATGGAAATGTTTTGCATAACTACATATGCATAGCCTGTATCAAGTCCATGTGATATTATAGACCTCAAAAAGGAAGAGGTGGCAGGAAAAGAGAAGAGTTCACAGCGGTTCGGGGTCAGTACAAGCAGAAGCATCCTGTCATTAGCCAACCTAAAGCTCTGAATGCAAAAATACTGCTCCACAAGGAGTCAAGGAGTGGGTGAGGACAGGAATAGGAAGGAGAAAAAGGAGGAAAAGTCCAGATGAGAACGAATATGTCAGTGTGTGGGAGGCTGAAGAGGAGAGAGGGAATCTGGAGCTTTTATAAGGCACTGCCTCTTAAAAAAATAAAAATAAAAAGTAACTGCGGCAGAGATCGGGGGCTCTGGCAACAACGCCTTGAGCTTTCCGCGCACAGCTGCCCAGGTGCCCCCCAGGTCTGCCCCTGCCCGCTCCCGGCCGGGACACCTCATCTTTGTCCGGGTCCTCTCCTCCTCCTCCTCCTCCTCGGGCGCCCAGGGAGCTCTCGGTCTCCAGGGCCGGCCCCGCCACTTCCTTTCTTTCCCTCGCCTCCGGCTCGGCCCCGCGGCAGCTGCGCCGCCGCCCCCTCCTCCTCCTCGGGAGGCCAACGTTAGCGGTCTCGGGGGACCCTCCGGCTCTGCCTCCACGTTGGGGAGGAGGGAAGGAGGAGGAGGAGGAGGAGGAGGAGGAGGAGGCGGCCGCAGGGCAGGGGAAGGAAGGACCCCCAGAGCTGGAGCTCAGTCCGGACCGGGGGATCGGCTGCTCCGGCCCCGGATCGCACGGAGGAGGCCGAGCGAGGGGGCGAGCGGGCGAGGAAAGTGACCAGGAAAGAGACGGGAAGCGGAGGGCCGCGGGGGAGAGGCACGGACCGACCGACAGCCAGACCGCCGGCCCCACCCCGCCCCCTGCCCCCGGAAGCGCCGGAGCCGCGGCGCACACAAAGCGCCCCCCCCCAGCGGAGGCCCGCGGCGGAGCCCGGACTTACCAGACGAGCCCGGGCGCGAGGGTCGGGGGGCGGCGGCGGGCGGCGGGGCGGGCTGTCCGGCGGCGACGGGCGCGGGCCCCGAGTCACGCCGAGCGCAGCCCCCGGCCCAACATGGCCCCGGAGCGCCCGGGAGCGGCGGACAACGGCTGCGGCGGCCGGCGGGCGCTCGGCGGCTCCGGCTCGGGCGGCGTCAGCTCCGGGCTGCGCTCCGGCCCCGCGTCGTGGGCCCCGCGTCGTGGGCCCCGCGTCCTGGGCCCCGCTCGCACTGCGCCGACGGACGGACGGACGCCTCCGCCTGCTCCCCCCCTCCCCGCCCGGCGCGAGGGCGGGGAGCGGGGGGAGGGGGAGGGGGAGGAGGGAAGCCAACCAACCAGCGGCCGCGGCCCCGGGAGCCCGAGCGGGAGCCGCCGCGACCAGCGCGACCCCTAGTGGCCGCGGCCGCGCAGCGGGAGGGAGGGGCGGGGCGGTCTCCAGGGTGACGGGGAGCGCCCCGCCCCCAGCGCTGCATCTGCCGCTGTGCGCTGGGAGAGAAGTCTGGAGCTGGGAGCGGAGCCCCCCCCTACATAGAGCGTGAGACACCAATCCCCTCTCTCTTACAGATGGGGAAAATGAATTGCCCAAGGTCGCAGAAGCAGTAAGTTCCGAACCCAGGTCCTCTCCCTGCAGATCTAGGGCCCTTTCACTGAACAACACAGGATTCCAGGTGGGGAAGAGATTTTCCCTGTTGGGGGGCAACCCCTCTGTGGGAGGGACTGATGTAAAAAGGGTCCCATGAATATCCATTTATATTAATTGATCAGTAGGCCTTTACTACAATGGGTAGAATAAGAAGCAGCAGGGCCAGGTTCTAATATTTTCTCCTACCCATACTAGCTGTGACCCAGAACAAATGCCACAAACCTTCCAATCCTCTAGGAAACTTTTCAGACTATGGCAGAGAGAATGTGCCAGCCTACACCAATGCAATAACAAATCTAGTCCCTATGCCTATGTAATGTTATCTATTAATCAACATGCATCAATTAAGCACCTAATAGGTACCCAGGGTGCCACCACAGACTGAAATAATCCCTTGTTCAGTGACTAACTAAAAAGCTTCTGGTTCATTCTAACACAGAATCATAGATTTAGAGCTGAAAGGGACTTCGGATGCCAATTCTTCATTTTACAGAGGAATTTGCCCAAATTCCAGCCGAATGTCAGTGGTAGAACCAGACATCTACTTGAGACCTCCCCTGATCCCACCCACTGGAAGGCTATTAATACTATCCTGTTCAATTTTCCTTTCACTGTAGTTGATAAATGCTTGTTGAATTGCCAAAGTGACAGAACTATGGGAAGGAAAACCATCAGAGTTGGCATAGAAGACCTAATTTCAAATCCATATTTACTACCTGTCCATCTTTGGACAAGTCATTTTACCACTCTGGGCCTCAGTTTCTTCATCTGTGAAATGAAGTGCTTAGGCTAAGCTCTAAAGTCCATCCCTTTTAGCTCTTCATCTGCTATTGAGTGAGTGTTTATCTGTTATTAGTTCTTTGTAAGCAGGAACTGTTACCTTTTTTAATGTTTGTAGCCCCAGTGGCCTAGTGCAGTGCACATAGTAGGCATTTAATAAGTGTTTGCTGGATTGAATTGATATGCAGAGTTTAGACAGGGTATTATAATTCCTACCCTCCTCCTGAAGTTTACTGTGTAGTGGAAAGATAAGATACAACCACACAGAGCCATCATTGGTAATAGTGCATAACAGTATTATTAGCATTGGACTTAAACAAAGTACTTCCTGAGATTGAAGGTAACCTTTGAGATCACACTTTCGCTAGCACCAATCAGAGCTTATTTTAATTGCCAGGCAAGACAACTAAAAATTAATGAGTTCTTCCTTTTTGTAATTGTAGAAATAAAAAGGGAAATCAAGGAAAGGGTGGGATGATTGCATTTGAGTTGGACTTTAATGAATGGGCAGAAAAATTGAACAGAAGGAAGAACATTGGTACAACCTCAAATAAAGTATCGGCATCTAGGTGGCACAGTAGATAGAGTACCAGGTCAGGAGTCAGGAAGACTCATCTCCCTGAGTTCAAATAGGGCTTCACACCTGGGCAAGTCACTTAACTCTGTTTGCCTCAGTTTCCTCATCTGTCAAATGAGCTAGAGAAGGAAATGGCAAATCACTCTAGTATCTTTGCCAAGAAAACCCCAAATGGGGTCACCAAGAGTGAGACATGACTGAAGAAAAATAAATAAGCTAAGGTATTTGAGGAGAGAGGATTCAAGCTATATGTGAGGAGGGGCCAGAGAATAGTTTGGTTTGACTGCAGTCTTAAATCTGTAGAAAGCACTAAAATGAAATAAGGCTGAAAAGTCCTTGCATTCCCAGGATGTAGAGGACTTTGAATGCCAGGCAAAGGACCTTAAGCTACCTTTTTTTTTTTTTTTTGAAAGTAGAGTAGTACCATGGGCAGATCTACTCATTAGAAATGTTATCTGGCAATGGATGAGAGAACTGTTGGGTTGGGGGTGGGGGGCAGGGTAGAGAAGTAAGGAAAATTACTAAGAAAACCATTACAAACCACAGGTGGTGGTTATGAGAGCTTCTTAGGTGGAGACAGTGGGAAAAGAGACTATGAATGTGAAGGATATCACAAAGGTAGCATCTTTCAAATGGTCTTTTATGGTACAGTGGAAAGAAGGCTGAATATGGAATCTCAGGACCTTAGGGTGTAGAGGAGAGAGAGCAATGTACTTTTGGACAGAAAGACCTGGGTTCCATTCCCTGCTCCAACATTTACTAACTGTGTGAACTTGAGTAAGTCACTCCCTCTTTGAGCCTAAATCTCTAAAATGATTCAATAACCTCCAAGGTTCCTTCTACCTCTGTATCTATACCTCTCCCATTTATGATCTCGGGCAAATTATTTAACCTGTTTGTTTATCTGTAAAATTGGGAGGAAGGAGAATAATCTCTAAGGTTTCTTCTATTCTGTACTATTTATGAGTAGAAGACTTTGACTAAATACTAGAAGTAAGGAAAAGTATCAAAAGATCTTCATTGTTACAAACAAGGGAAGGGACTTAGCTTTAATGATGGTGCCATAGACAGAAATAGTGATGTCAGAAGGAGGAACAGAAAATTATGTTAATATCAGGTGGTATCTACTAAGGCAAAGTGAAAGAAATTATCCTTATATTTCAGGTTCATTTGTTCCACTTCACTCCCTGCTCCCTTCCTTCCCAATCCCTAACTATGACTTTGGTTGGACAAGTTCTCTGTATCTGTAAAATGAAGGGGTTGGACTATGTAGCTTCTGAGGTCCCTTCCATCTCCAGAGCTATAACCTTATTAATTCCTTTTCTCCCTGAAGAAGCCAGCATAAAGAGGACGGATGAAAGTAATTATGTAGATGATACTAAAAATTAAAAGCTTTTGCCTGGAATATCCAGGTAACTGAACTTTAAAAAATCCTAACTACTTCAGTTTTCCACTTTGTCTTATGTAGACACAGATACAAGATCAATGACAGCTATTGCTCCTAATGGGCTTTATTGGGATGAAGTGGGGTTTTTTTCCCTTTTTTAGGAGGTGGCTGTTTCTTTACATCCTCACTTTCCTCATTCTGGTAAACTCTAGAATGAACTACAGAGTGAAAGTGGAAAAACAGCATGAAACCGATCCAGTTCGCTTTCCCACTAACAAGAATAGAGCACAATGTTAAAAGGAATCTTAAATCAGCAAGGAGGGAATGATAGGAGGACTGAGGAGTGGAGGCCATGGCAGGCTGGGGCCTGGAAGAAGGAAAACCTGCGGCATCAAGGCCATATATGGCCCCCTAGGTTCCTAAGTGCAAAGGGCCCTGAATGGCAAATACTTAAAGAACACAAAACACCAGGAGAGAAATACAATGGGAATCTCATTTACTCCCACTTTAATAAGTAAGTCATAGAAGTTGAGATGGAAGGTTTAATGCAAATTCCAAGCTGCACTAAGAGGAAGTTTGACAATTGTCCTAGGGACACATTACTTCCTTTCCTTCCCCAGCCCCCTTCCTTTACAAAATTACTGATTTATGCTTACTGCTGACTTAATTCTCTTTTTTTGTTGGCTAAAGTTCAGTTAAAATAACAAAACACTCCTAAACGAGGCCTCTTAATGCTATCACCTTCCTGCTGATATCTTGTTGGTACATAGTTGTTTGCATGGTGGATGCCCCATTAGACTAGTTCCTAAGCTGCAAGGGTGGAGAACCTGAGGCCTCAAGGTCACATGTGACCCTGTAGGTCCTCAATTGGAGCCCTTTGATGGAACCCAGTCTAGGTCCTCAAGTAAAGGGCCACATGTGAGGACTTAGACTGGATTCTGTCAAAGGGCCACGCTTGAAGACCTAGAGAGCCACATATAGCCTCAAGGCCACAGGTTTCCCATCCCTGAGACAGTAGGGACTGTTTTTTGCCTTTGTAACGCCAATGCCTACTTAATGTTTATTGACTGAATGTTCAGGCCCCCAACCTAGGTTCTAATACAGAGTTCTTTCTCTTTGTACTAGAGTCACAATATAGTGAATGGATGAATGACTAAAGCAATTCTTAAGTCTCTGCTGTGTACAAAGCCTTGGGGATGCAAACAGAACAGTAAGACAGTCCCTGCTCTCAAGAAATTCAGAACTTAATGGGGGTCAGAACACAAATGGAAGTTTCACATACAAATAAGATGGAACAATCCTATGACCTTTAGGGTGCAGTGGTGCACGTGCACACACACACACACACACATATACATACACACATGTATATGTATATATAGATATGTATACTTTTTTTTACAACTCTTGATAAAGAAACAATGCTTTTTATTTGATTTTTCAAATTAAAAAAATTGAAAACAAAGCATAAAGTGGCATCATTTTCAAGCTTCTTTTTCAAAACAGATAACTTTCAAGTACCACATTATGGGCCTTAGTTAATAGAAAGGTTTTGAATAGTAATAATTAAGGTAAGTCTAAAGCAGCAGGCTGAGATGTCATGGTCAGTATTAGCTGCTTCTCTTACAGATCACATTTTCTCTAGTGCAAATCAAAAGATTCTCCTAATCGCCAGCCACAGAAACTTGAAAAGTAACCTCTGTTCTTCCTATTTTTATTGCAGTAGTAAAGAGTTGGCAATTAGATGATGATTTTATGGATGATAAATGAAAGATAAGACTCCAACTAGTTATTCTGTAGCTTTGCTGCAGCCCTGGACGGCCATACTTAGTTATTATTTTCTTCAAGAAAGGACCATACAGTACCTATAATAAGCAAAAGGGAAGAAGGTTTGTTTTGATTTGGTGGTTTTTCTAATCTAATCTTCATTGCAGGATTAATGTTGGATTTTTTTTTCCCCCTGTTGTGATACCTAATCATTTTTTTAGTTTGGTTGGAATTGTTTTCTCTGACCTTGTAAAATTTCCAAGAAATCCATGATTTCAAGTGTATGGTTATTCCTTTCTCTTATACACACAACCCCTTCAACACCTAAGTAAATAGATCATTAGCTTCTTTCTCTGCTTCCAGTGTCTTCCCTACTTCAATCCATCTTCCACATAACTGCCAACATAAAGTTCTCAATAAACAGATTTGACCATGCCACTCAACAATCTTCAATAGCTCCCTATTACCTATTTACTCCTCTGCTTGGCATTTAAAGTCTTTCATGTCTGGTGCCAGCTTATTTTTCCAATTCGTGTTATGTCTTTTCACATATTTGCTGTCCCCTGAAATGGATATTTCTACCTCCAAACCTTGGATATGTTGTCTGTCCTGTCTAGAATGTCATCCTCTCTTCCTCCTTATCTTCTTTCGAGGCTCAACTTGGGCTTCTTGTGGCAATCCTTTTCTGATCATGCTAGTTACTAGGGTTCTCTCCTTTCTCAAATTATCTTGTATTTACCCATCTATTAATATTCTGTGAGAGTCAGGATGGAATAGTGGATAGAGAGCTATCTCAGAATTAGAAAGACCTTGGTTCAAAAGTCTTACTTCTATACTGACTGTGTGACCCAGGGCATATTACTTAACCTCTCTGTTCTAGGGAACTAAGACTATAAACTGCAGAAAAAGTGAAAACCTGCATTGGTTCAGTGAATTTCCTCCCCTGGGAGTTCCCCACATCAAAGAAATCATAGATCCTATCCCTATCCTTCTCATTTCTCACCTGGCTGAGCTACTTTGGGACCCCACTTAACTGACTTCTCTGCCATGCGCCAGAAAGCTCCTTATTGGGTTAACCTTGGTATCTTGTAAGATCTCACTAGCCTTGGTGTTCTACATCATCATCACCCTCTGGCTCCCTGATTGGAGGGTGGAGCCATGAACGCCAAACTTCCATTTAAGGAGAGAGCTCAGCTAAGACATCTCATTTTTTACCTGGCTGCACTATTTTGGGACTTCTCTCACTGCCCCTAAATCTGGTACCATCTCCCTCATGCCTCCCTTTTCAACTTCCCCCATTAGACAGTAAGCTCCCTCAGGTTAGGGACTGTCTTCTTTTTTTCATATTTGTATCCCCATCCCTTAGCACAGTGCCTGACACACAATAGACACCTAATAAATGTTTACTGACTATTTCTTGGCTGTCTAATCTCTTTGGATGTTATATTGCCTCACGCTAAACATAGTGCCTTGCACACAGTAGGTACTTAATAAACGTCTGTTTTTCTGGTGAGCTTTCCTGCATTTGGCCACTCTGGTTCTCCATCACTGCTGAACAGTTCATTTCAGTCCCATAAAATTTTATTGAACACCCACCATAAAACTATGAAAGGCAGCATTGCACAGTAGATGGATGGATGGATAAATTAACAAATAAAATGAAAAAATCATTTATTAAGTGCTTATTATATACCAACAATTATGCTAAGTGCTAGAGACACAATTACTTTCAAGGAACTCACTCTTTAATTGGAAGAAAAAACACATAAAAGAAAGTTCAGCTGTGGGGCAGGTGGAAATCCCAGAAGCCTTGAGTGTCTAGTAGCAGGGCAGATGACAAAGCTCAGGGGTCCTTCAGTTATGTCAGTGTCAGGTGCCAGTGCTAATGGTCTGCAGGATACAGAGTCAAGGCAGATGGTCCTCCATCGCCTCAGAAGGAAGTAAATCAGTAATGACCATCTCCTCCAAACCATGTGAACAGTCAAGCAGAGCAGATGGGTTTGGGTGGTCCCAGTCACAAGAGGCAGTCTCTGAGTCAGAAAGACCTTGATTCCAATCCTATCAGTGACATCTATTGTGTGTGATCCTTAGTTCGTTAGATCCTTTATCCTTTCATGCCCCTAGACAAACTCTAAGTTACAGAATGATTTCTGATCTACATTGTGGAGGCAGTGACTGCCCCTGGGGGAATTCTTTTCCAGAGAAGTCACAGAGAAGTGATGTGACTTGTCTATTCACACTTCCCAAAACTGTAGTATGCACAGTTGCCTTTTTTTTTAACCCTGGCATAGAACTTTACATTTATCTGGATTAAATGTCATCTTACAGTCAAAGATACCATGCCATAGTATAGCAAACACTGCACCTGGAGTTCAGAAAACCTAAGCTCAAACCCCACTTCTGCCACCTAGGTGCATTAAGGTTCAACTTGGATTTATCTAGTGAAGAGATGAGATTCAAACATAGGTTTCCTGATTCCAAAATCCATGTTCTTTCTATTAATACCTAGCACTTATATGATAAGAGCTAGCATTTATATGGCACTTAAAGGTTTGAAAAATGTTTTATACAGATTAACTAATTTTCTCTGGCTAACACCTCCAGGCTGTCCCTATACTATGTTATGTTATAATCTACTATTCTGTTACAGATACTATTATTATTCCCATTTTACAGATGAGGAAACTGAGGCTGAGAAGAGGTAAGTGGTTTGAGCAGAGTCCCACAGCTATTCAGTGTCCAAACTTAGGTCATCCTGACTCCAAGTCCCATGATTTATTCACTGGGATACCTAGATTAGTTGCCTGTAGCTACTACAAGGCTCAATGCACAACACTGTTCCCAAGGATGTAGAACACAGAGAAAAGTAAATACAAATTCTGTAGGGAAAGCCATTCAAATCTCAAATCATATTCACTGCTCTGCACCTGGCTCCAGACTTCAACTTCCTGTCAATACTCTTATGTCTACAGCCATAGAAAAGACTAGATTAAGAAACATCAGCATAGTGCAGAAGTATCAAACATGCAGCCATAACACTCCTGCAACATATAACTCACCCCAAATTAAAATGCAATTGGGAAATATTTAGCAAAATAATAAAAATACAATAAAACATAAATAAAGTTAATACGTGGTTTTTCAAGTCAACATGGCTTAGTGGCCCCATTTCTATTTGAGTGTAACACCACTTATCTAGAAGGTTAGAATCTCCCTCTTCTCATATTAAAACTATAGGGAGCTCTCTATTGAGAGAGGGGCTTATTAGGGCACCTGGAAACAATTTCTTGCTTTCACAGATCAAATACCCTGCCCTTCTGATTGTGCTAACATATGGAGAAGATGACAGAAGCAAAGATATGGAGACAGGAATGGACAGATCAAAAAACAGAGGAAAGAGAGTAAGCTAGTTTAACTAAAATATCGAATACTTGTGAGAGAGCTAGGGGAGTATAACATTAACATGTTGAGAAAGGTAGGTGGGAACCAGCTTGTTTGACGTCACTTCCTGGAAAAATTCTAACAAACTATTAAAAAGATGGTTTGTGGACATTTACAAAAGGAAGCAATGCTCACCAAGAACCAACCAAGTTCGTCAGGAATAAGTCATGACAAACTTCACTTCCTTTTTGAATAGGGTATTAGACTAGGGTAATGCCATCTGACGTAGTCTAAATGCCAACATCCGTCTTCAGACAATAGAAGAGGTCATGAGTGGCACTGTTACTATAGAGATAATACTGATTTACAAGGTAGAAGTGGTTCCCAAAGTAAAAGTGACAGGAACCTCAGGAGTAAGAGTACTCCATACATGGAGGTAAAGGCCAGGCACATACCCATACCTTAGCTTTGGGAGAAAAGAGATTGCAAAGAATTGAGAGAAAAGATTAGTGAAATTCTACACTTCTGCGGAGTAGCTAGATGGTGCAGTGGGTATAGTACCAGACCTGCAGTCAGGAAGATATTTTCCTGAATTCAAATCTGCCTTCAGACATTTCCTAGTTGTGTGACCCAGGGCAAGTCACTTAACTCTGTTTACCTCAGTTTCCTCATTTGTCAAATGAGCTAGAGAAAGAAATGGCAAACCACTCCAAGGAAAAGCTGTTTAAAAGAGACCAGTGAAGATACTCAGGAAAATCAACCACCAAATTTGATTTTTAATACCCTCTTCTCTCCTCTGACTGCTATCACCCTGATACAGACATTCATGACCTCACGCCTAGTTTATTGCAGTAGCTTGCTCACTGGTCTGCCTGTCTCAAGTCTCTCCCCATGCCAACTCATCCTCCATTCAGCTGTCAATTTGATCTTCCTTAACAACAGGTCTGATCACATCACCACCACCACGCCCTCAATAAGCTTTGGTGGCTCCCTATTACCTCAAGGATCAAATAGATAGAGGTGGAGAGAGTGCTGGGCCTGGAGTCAGGAGGACTCAAGTTCAAATCTAGCCTCAGACACTTACTAGCTATCCCTGGGCAAGTCACTTAACTTCTATCTGCTTCAGTTTCCTCAACTGTAAGGTGGGAATATTAATAGCACCTACCTCCCAGGACTATTATAAAGACCAAATGAGAGCATTTATGAAGTGCTTAGCATAATGCCTGGCACACAATGGTGCTTAATAAATGCTTGTTCCCTTCCCCTCTATCACAGTTTCAAGGGATAGAGCCCTGGACTTGGAATAAAAAAGACATGGGTTCACATTCGCAAGTTATATGTTTACAAGCTTTGTGACTCTGGGCAAACTTCTTAACTTCCCTCAACTTCAGTTTCTCTGTCTGTAAAACGAAGAGGTTATTCTCCCTGGCCTCAAAGGCCCTTTCTAGTTCCTAAACTATAGTCCCATATAATAGAGTTGGTGGATTTGATTGACAAACAGCTCGAACTCTGAAAAGTCATGAGAGTGAGAAAAGTGCTTGTTTCATGAATGGAGGCAAAAAAGGGAAGAGAGAAGAATCTTCAAATACTAGGTCGGCAAGCTTGAGATAATTTCCTGGAAAAAGTACTAGAGCGTATTATTGAAAGGATGGTTTGTGGGCATTTCTAAAGGGAAGTGATGATCACTAGTGAGCCAGCACTCTCACTTAGCACACCAGACATTTCATTTCCTTTGTGAATAGGGTTATTAGGTTGAGAGCTAGCATATCCAGAATTCAGCAAAGCGTTTGATAGAGCCTGCTATAACATTTGTTCTTGAGGACAAGATGAAAGGAGAAGTAGGCAAACAGTATTCTAATTCAATGGTTTCAGAGATAGTCAAAAAATAGACCCAGAGCATTGCTATATAACAGACCTGTGTCACCTTAGGAGAATGTCTCTAGTGGAGTGCCCCAGGGATCTTTTCTTGATTGTGTAAAGTTCGGTGTTTTATCAATGACTTGGATGAAGGTGTAGGGAGCATGCTGTCAGTTGTACAGGTGACACGGAACTGGAAGGAATAGCTAATAAAAATGGGTGACAGAATCGGTATCCAAAAATATCTGGACATGCTATGCTATGATAATGATTATATTTAATGATAAATGACATTGTGTCGAATGTTGTTGTTGTTAATGTTGTGTAGTGTTGTCCTTTGTTTTTGAAGAAGACCAATGGCATCACAGATCAGCTGGTGGAATTTTAAAGGTGAGGTGAAATAACAGAGAGAGAGCTGGCCTTGGAGCCAAGAACACCTGAATTCAAATACCACCCTTGGCACCTCCTGCATCCCTGACCCTAAGCAAGTTGCTTATTCTGTCTGAGCTTTAGGCACCTCTGCAAAGCAAGTCACCGAGCATCTATCTAGCAGCTACTCTGCGCCAGGCACTGGGAGTACAAAGAAAGCCCATGCCCTCAAGGAACTCACAATCTAAGGGGAATAAGAATAAGGATCTCTAAGACTATTTTTTTTTTTTTTGCAGAGATGGTGCCAACCTGAACTGGTGGAAGGAGATTCTTCACAGGGGAATACACTGTATCAGTGAAATCACAGGTCCAGTTTCCATCCTGTCTCTTTTAATATTCCAAAGTGTTTTATACATGACCTCATTTGATCCTCACAACCACCCTGTGGGAGTAGGTGTCACAGTTATTATCTCCCTTCTAATTTTTATAATATATGATATGATATGGTATGATGATACTACATAATATAACATAATATAGAATATGATATTATATGATACAATATAACAATATGATACAATGTAACATACTATCTATGATGTAACATAATATAACATCATATAATGTAATATAGTATTATAGTTATTATTATCCCATAGAGGTAACTGGTGGTTCTGTGGATAGTGCTGGCCTAGAATCAAGGAGACCAGGGTTCAAATGCAGCCTCACATGCTCAGTGTCTATGATTTCCAGCTAAACAATCCTTCCCTTATTGACTCACTATTCCCTCCTCCACAGTGGTTCTCCCAAACCTTTTCATCCCTCCTCAAACTTTCCACAGTTCTCTCTCTGTCCATTCCTCTAGTTAAGAACCTTGCCTCATGTTTTGTAGAAAAAATTGGGGCCATTTTCTAGGAGCTCCCCCTTTTCCTCTCTTTCTCATCTCCTATCACTCAGGTGCCTTCTGTTGCTCTCTCCTCATTCACCCCTGTCTCACATGATGAGGTGGCCTAGCTCCTTGCCAAGGCTAAGCGTTTTGCTTATTCAAGTGATTCCCTTCCATCTTATGTCCTCCAACAGATTGTTCCCTCTGTGATTTCCCCACTCTCTTACTTATTTTCAGTTTTCCCCTGACTATTGGCTCATTCCCTACTGCTTACAAACACGCCCATGTCTCCTCCATTTTGAAAACACCTCACTTGATCCTTCCATCCCTGCTATGTTTCTTCTGTAGCTAAACTCCTTGAAAAGGTCATCTACCAAAGTGCCTCTGTTTTCCATCCTCTTGATCTCAATTCATTACAGTCTGGCTCCTGAGCTTTTTATTTCACTGAAAATGCTCTCTCCCATGTCAGCAATGATCTTTTAGTTGCCTAATCCAATGGCCTTTTCTCAGTTCTCATTCTCCTTGACCTCTCTGTGGCCTTTGACCCTGGTGATCATTCTTTCTTCCTTGATACTCTTCTCTCTAGGTTTTTGGGACAGCAATCTCTCCAGGTTCTCCTCTTCCCTCTTTGACTGCTCCTTTTTTGTCCTTTTTGTAGATTCTCCTGGATTCTCTAACCGCAGGTGTCTCTTGGGTTTCTGTCTTGTCCCCTTTTCTCTTCTCCCTCTATACTACCTCACTTGCTGATCTCATCTCCCCTCATGAACTTAATTGCTATCTTTATGTTCATGATTTTCAAACCTACCTTTCCTTCCCCAAACTCTCTTCTTGACCTCCAATCTCACATCTGCAATTGCCTTTCACATCTCAAACCAGATGTCCGGAAGACATCATGAGCTCAATATGAGCTCAGTATCTTTCTCCCTAAACCTACTCTCCTGTACTCCTACTTTCCTAGTTACTGTAGAGAGCAACAGCATCCTCTCCTCCCCTCCTCTCAGGCTCATAACCTTGGAATCATTCTAGATTCCTTAACATCTTTCACACATGCCCCCTTCCTAAATTCAAGCTGTTGCCAAGGCCTGTCCATTTCATCTTTGCAACATCTCCCAAATATGTCCCCTTCTCTCCTCTGCGATGGCCACTATACAAGTGTGGGCCTTCATTCCCCTCATACCTGGATTGTCAAAATAGCTGCTGCTGAACCTGTCTGTCTCAAATCTCTCCCCACACCAATCCTTCCTCCACTTAGCCACTAAAGTGATTTTCTTAAAACACAAGTCCAGTACTGTCTCCCCGACTCAATAAACTCCTCTGTGAGCAAATATAAAATGCTGCATTTAGCATTCAAAGCCCTTCATAACCTAACCCGTCCTACCTTTCTGGTCTTCTTACACCTTACTACCCTACATGTTCTCTTTGATCCAGTGATATTGGCCTTCTGGCTGTTTCATGAAAAAGACACTCCATCATTCAGGTCCAGGGGGATTTTTCTCTACCTGATTCCCATGCCTGGAATACTCTCCTTCCTCTGCTTCAGCCACTGACCTCTCTGGTTTCCTTTAAGGCCCAACTAAAATCCCACCTTCTACAGGAAACCTTCCTCAACTCCTCCTAATTCTAGTGTCTACCTTCTGTTAATTATTTCCTTATTTATCCTGTATAGAGCTTGCTTTATGTATATTATTTTGCATGTCATCTCCCCCATTGGATTGTAAGCTCCTTGAGGACAGGAACAGTCACTTAACCCTGTTTACCTCAGTTTCCTCAACTGCAAAATGAGCTGGAGAAGGAAATGCAAATCACTCCAGCAGTCCGACAGACTCAACCACAAAGTTAAGCATCTACATTGTACTATGCCTCAGGGTTACCAGGACAAAGAATGAAACAATTCCTACTCACATGAGAGCTTTGAGAGCTTGAGCTTACTTGGTATAACCTTTAAGAATCTATAACCACCTAAAGCTAAATTGTTAAGAAAAATATTTCTAGGAATTATATAATTTTAATGCATAGTAATATTATTGAGATCCCCTTGTGGAATTAAATTGCTGTGATTTTAAAAAAAGTATTTCATGACATAGTAGGATATATCTGGAACCAAAAAGTCTTGCTTCTGAACTTGATGTTCCATCTCTAAGCCTCAGTTTCATTTTCTGTAAAATAAGGGAATTAGTCTCTGAGGTCCCTTCTATTCTAGTTCTAGAGCAATAATTCTTTAGCCCAGAGATTGCCATAGGTATGAGGAACTTCCTCTCCAATGCAGAATAGCACCTTCTCTCACAACTTGTATACCTGGGTCATTGAGTTTATCATTTAGGAAATATATTTTTAGACAATATACACTTACAAGAGAGATGTTATTAAATGGATATTATCAGATTGGTTTTGTCTTATCAGCAAACATATACGTATTGATTATTCTACCAAAAGTAGTCCTTTTGGTCTTGTTAAATTTCTCAATAATTATCAATTATTCAAAAATCAGAGTTGTTTCTGAATTTTAAAAAAGTAAGAAATCAGTTAGGTTGCAAAGAGGCAACACCTCCATAAATAAGTCAATTTTTAATGAACTGAGCCATACAAATGACCTATCCTTTACATAAGCCAGACTGCAGCAGCTTAAGGCCTCATTATTTGAATGTCATTTGGACAAAATCATAGGATCACAGACTGAGATATGGAATTGACCCTAGGAGCCAATCTAATCCATCCCCTTCATTTTTACTGAACTCAGGCATATCATCCAGGTAAGACTCTATTGGAGGTTTTTTTGGAAAACAAAAACTGAATTCTTTTTTGTTTGTTTGTTTGTTTTTTTGTTTGTTTGTTTTTTCAAAAACTGAATTCTTAAAAAAATTTTGAGAAAATAAATCTTTTTTAACGTATACTAATGTTACTGAGTTTTGAGTTTGAGGATTTAATTTGATATGATATTTTAAAAAGTATTTTATGGCGTAACAGGTAGAATGATACATCTGGAACGTAAAGTCCAGAAAGGTTAAGTGATTGTCCAAGAGGACACATTAGCAAGTGTAATTATTGTAGTAGTTTGTCCTTTGGTCTCTACGAGGTCCATGACATCAGAAGGTGATGGTATGACTTGCAAGCAAATTGGATATAAGTGAGGGAGCACTGTGCAAAGTTATGAACCTCCCTTTCTCCTCTGGAGCCACCTGACTCCAGACATAGATCAGGACAACTGGAGATGGTCCTGATGCAGTGGGAGACATAGGCAGGATTTGAATTCCAGATCTTTTTAACTGCCAAACCCAGAACTCTATCCACTAAACCATTTAACTGCCTCATTACAGCTACATTACATATTTCACTAAGATAAAAAAAAAAAATGGAAATTGGGAGCTGCCCAAATCCCAACAGAATATCTGTGACCTGCTTTGAAAATCAATGCCTGACTTGACCCTAATATTTGATTTTCATAATTGACTTTGCAATCAGTTTCATAGATGAAATGTAAGTGAAGTACAAAATTCTTGGCATGGACTCAGCCTTTGAAACAGCTCTGGGGCCACTCTTCTGAGATAATATTGTTTTTCATAGATTATCTCTTGAAGATTAACTGTATGACTTTTATGCAGCTAGCTTTACCACTTAGGAAACCACTGACATGCTATCTTCCAGGATTTAAAAGTTAGATTAAAAAAACAAATACTGAAAAGGGAATTCCTCCCCCTTCCCCCTTTATCTGTAAAATCCCAGGTGGAGGGTGGTTGGGTTTTAACTGCAGAGGTTTGATATCCCAAACAGCTGCTAACATCCAGAGAGCCTTAGTTAGGAAAGCTGACTGGGAGAATGATGTCATCAATGCATGGGAGGAAAATGAAGCCAGCAGCCCAACTCACTCTTGGCAGTTAAGAGAAGGAAGCAATTTTCAAAAAAAAAATTTTTTTTAATGCAATTATTCACTGTTCAGTGATAAAATGCTTAGGGAATGTTAATCTCTAAATATTTTGCAGGACACTGGAGAGCCTAAGAAGAGGTTGTTGGGATCTAAGGAAAAGCTAATTTTTAGATTACGATCCTAGGGGACCCTCTTTATTACACTGGCTTTCCTCTGTTTATTAGAGAAAAAAAGAAAATGAGTTTTATCATTGGGGTTCTCACCTCTTCTTGCTCTTCGCCTCCTCCTTCTATTAGTCCCTTGGTCTCTTTCTTGGTACAGATTGGCAATTTCAACCCTAATAACCAGTGAAAATGCTTTGAGTCAGGAGAGGGAGTGTCTTGTACAAGAAACACTGTGCAGATCAGTGCCAATGGATCTCAGAGCTCATAGGAAGGAGTAAGGTAAAAGAATATTAAAAAGGTAGGAAGGGAACAGGTAATAAAGCCTTTTATATTTTATCCTGGAGGTAATAGGGAGCCATTGCAATTTACCAGATGGGGGAGGGGGATGATATGTTTACATATGTGCTTAAGGAAAATCAATTTGACAGCTGATGGACTAAAATGGGGAGATAACAATGAGGGGAGGTCATCAAGTGGCTATTACAATTGCTTAGATATGTAATGAAGTAATTGTACAATTAATAAATTTAATAAAAAGTACAATTGCTTAGATAAGTGATGAAGACCGGCAGTTAAGTGGTGGCAATGACAGAAGAGCAAAAGGTGGGGGGTTGTGTATGAGAGGTGTTATTAATGTAGAGAGGACAAGACTCGATCACTTAATTGGATATAGGGGGGTACAGAGACTGAGGAGTCAAAGATGACTCCCTAAGATGGGAGCCTGAATGACTGGGGGGATTGTGGTGCCCTCCGCAGTAAAAGGGAAGGTGGAAAGAGGGAAGAATGTGTTGGTGGGGGCGGGGGAGGGGGATGGAGGGAAGATAATAAGTTCAGTTTTAGACTTGTAGAGCTGAAAAGCTGATAGGGGAGAGGAATTGTGGGAACATGGCAGAACAAAGCAGAAAATTTGCTAAATTCCCCCACAAATAACGTGAATGCCCCAAAGTGAATTTTAGAGCAGCAGAGATCATTAAAAGTCGGGGTAGAGCAGTTGTTCAGTCTGGGAGGACTTCAGGAAAGACCCCAGGGTGGTCCAGCTGAGGCAGCAGGGAAGTGTAGACCCCTCCGGGCAGACACTGCTGACTTAATGAACAGCAAGTCCTGGGGGCAGCCTCAGCTTCGGGATCTTCTGCTCGGAGAAGGTCTGGGGGTTGGGTGGCTGCTAAGGCGGGGATTGAGGTGGGGAGGGGGGTGGCCCCAGGTGGCTTGGGGGGTGGGAGGAAGGGCAGATACACTTAGTGCGCAGCTACGGGGCTGGCTGCTCTCAGCAGAGAGCGAGTCCCTGGATTCCCTTCCATTTCCCGTTCGGGTTCCAGGAGTGGAGTGGAGGGCTGAAGCTTGTGGGTGCAGGGACCACTGGGAGTGAGAGCCTTTGTGGTGTTGGGATCCCTGATAGGGCTCAGGGATGGAGAGGAGTACCTGAGGACCCTCATGGACAGCACCTGGCCTTGGGTTCTAGAACATTGGAAGAACCAGGAAGTGAAAGGCCCCTAGAGAGAGCTCAGAAAACAACGACACGAAAAGCCTAAGACTTTTATTTCCCTCACCTCAGGAACAGTGCCTACCCCAATATAAACTTAACTCTCAAGAAATAGACTATTTAAAAAAAGAAAAGCAAGCTGACCATTGTTACTATGTCATAGTTACTTTGTTACTATGAGATCAGGGTTCAAACGCAGAAGACAATGAAGTCAAACAAGGTATTTATAGTTTCCAAGAAAAATGTTAACTGGTCACAAGCCCAAAAAGAGTTCTTAGGAGAGCTTAAAAAGAACCTTAAAAATTAAATAAGAGGTTGAGAAAAAGTTGGGGAAAGAACTAAAAGTAATGTAAGAAAAGCAAGAAAATTATTAAAAAGAAAGTCAAGTAATTAAAAAAATTTACTGAAAATATATTAAAAATTAGAATTGGGCAAGGAGAAGCTAATGACTTCTTAAGACATCAAGTAATAATAAAGCAAAAGAATGAAAAAAATAGAAAAGAATGTGAAACATCTCAATAGAAAAGCAACTGACCTGGAAAACAGATGAAGGAGAGAGAATATAAGAGTTGTCAGACTCTCTGAAAGTTAGGACCAAAAAAAGGGGCTAGACACTACAAGAAATTATTAAGGAAAATGGCCCTGAAGTTCTAGAACTAGAGGGTAGACTAGAACTTGAAAAAAATCCACCAATCACTGCCTCTAAGAGATCCCAAATAAGAACATTGGCTAAGTCTCAAAGCTCCCAGGTCACAAGCAACCAAGAAGAAAGAATAAACAATAAATATAGTGAAACTACAGTCAGGATAACACAAAATTTAGCAGCTTATACATTAAAACACCAAAGGGCATGGAATATGACATTCCAAAGAGCAAAGGAACTGAGACTGCAACCAATAATAACCTATCCAGAAAATTTGAATGTAATCCTATAAGTGAAAGAGGAATATTTAATGAACTAAAGGACTTTCAGGTATTCCTGAGGAAAAGACTGGAACTAAACAGCAAATTTGACTTAGAAGAATCAGGAGAAACATAAGAAGGTAAACATGAGAGACAAAATGTAAAGGATTTAATAAGATTAAACTGTTTACTTCTTATATGGGAAAATGATATTTGTAATTCTTAAAGATGTTTTTACTAGGGTAGTTTGAAAGGATATACATAGATAAAAAGCTTGAGGTTGAATTGATTACCATGGTGGGATAATCCTAAAAAGTAAAGTTGAGCAGGAAAAGGTAAAATGGAGCAAATTATCTCAAGCAAATGAGGTGTGAATGAAAGAACTGTTACAGTACAGGAGAGAAGACAGTGGAGCAGTAGTAGGGAAACTTTATTCTCATGGAGAACTGGTTAAAGAATGAATAACATATTCATCTAACAGAGAATAAAAGTCTTCTTAACTTACAAAGAAATAGGAGGGTAAGGGGATGGGATAAGGTAGGGTGTAGATGAGGGAGGCAGTAGTCAAAGTAAATTAGATTTTTGAGGAGGAACAGTATAGGGAGAGAGAGAAGGATAGAAAGTGAGGAAAAAAAGGATAAGAGGAAATACACAACTAGTAATTATAAATCTGAATGTGAATGGGATGAACTCACCCCAAAAATAGAAATGGGTAGCATAACGGATCAAAAACCAGAACCTGACAATATGTTACTTACAAGAGACACATTAAAAAAAAGTGAGAGATACACACAGAGTAAAAATAAATGGCTGGAGTAGAATTGGTTATTCTTCAGATGACATAAAAAAACAGGGTTAGCTATCATGTTCTCAGACAAAGTTAAAGCTAAAATAGATTTAAATTTTTTTTCTTTTTTCACCATTATTTATTTTAAATCGTAGTTTGTTTTTAATTTTTCTCCCTTTTTGGGGGGGGGTTTAGAACAAATCCTTAAAAGAACCAAGGTAGTCAAGAATCTATATGAACTTTGCAAAATTTTCTTCAGTTTATTCAATTATGTGTTAGGGCTTAGTAGAAGCTCCTGGATCACTCAGAGGTAGGTGGTCTCCATCCTCACAAAAGATGACTAATTTGGCCACTACTTAATAACTATTCCCCATGAATACTGCTAGTTTATTGTTTGTTGCAGTTCAGTTGTGTCTGATTCTTCATGACCCCATTTGGGGTTTTCTTGGCAAAGATACTAGAGTGGTTTGCCATTTGCTTCTCCAGCTCATTTTATAAATTAGGAAACTTAGAAAAAACAAGTTAAATCATTTGCCCAGGGTCACACAGCTAATAAGTATCTAAGGCCATGATTGAACTCAGGAAGGTTAATCTTCCTGACTTCAGACCTGGAGTTCTAGCCACTGGGCCACCTAGCTTCCCTCTCAGTATAAGCCACTGGGGGAGACAATCAAGAAGAAGACAACTGTTAGAGCTTCACTCAGTTCCCAGAGAGCTCCCCAGAATTGGAGCCATGGACCAATACTATATGCTCAAAGTCACTGCGACTGGATTTCCTTCAACATTCTCAAATCACCTTCTACTGAATAGGATAGAGTATTAACCAAGCACAGAGAACCTGCTTAGTTAAATGCGAAATCATATTTCCAACTAGCTGGATCATGGAACTACAGATTTAGTGGTAGAAGGAAGCTTAGAGGTTGTCCAGTCTGATCTCCTCAGTTTATAGATGAAGGACCTTACAGATGATATCCAGAGGAAATTAAGTAAATTGCACAATCACATAGGTAATAAATGGTTGAGCTGGGATTCAGACCTAGGCCTTTTGATTCTGAATCAATGCTCCCTCCTAAAATATTCCTCTGTCTGTGAATATATTGTGTTGCCCCTTCTACCCTTTCTTGTAGTAGAATGTAAGCATCTAAAAGCAGGACTTTTAACATTTTTTTCATTTTGTCTTTATATCCCCAGAATATAGCTGAATGTCTCACACATATTATGTGTTTAATAAATACTTGTTTAATTTGACATTAATGAACTTTATTTGTGATGTTCCATATCTCTCTTTGTCCAAAAGAACCTCAGATAGTTCAGTTCAATTTAATTAAATTCCACAAACTTCTCAATTCATAGGTAAGATAAAATATAGATACACAGGTAAACTCACTCCTAGGACAGTCTGAGAAGGGGACAGTGGTTCCAGTTGGGATAAGGGAGAGAGAGCATTGAAAAGGCAGGGCAAGGATATGGTTAATAGAGAGGGGTGGGGAGGGAGGAAGAAAGAAAGAGAGAAGCAAAGAAAGGAGAGAGGGAGGAAGGAAGGGAATTGTGTAGGTATTTTTTTAAAAAATATTTATTTATTTATTTAACTTTTAACATTCATTTTAACAAAATTTTGGGTTCCAAATTTTCTCCCCTTTTGTTCCCTCCCCCCACCCCAAAACACCAAGCATTCTAATTGCCCCTATCACCTATCTGCTCTCTCTTCTATCCTCCCTCTCTGCCCTTGTCTCCATCTTCTCTTTTGTCCTGTAGGGCCAGATAACTTTCTATACCCCTTTACCTATATTTCTTATTTCCTGGTGGCAAGAACAGTACTCGACAGTTGTTCCTAAAACTTTGAGTTCCAGCTTCTTTATCTCCCTCCCTGCCTGCCGCTTCCCTTTGGAAGGCAAGCAATTCAATATAGGCCGAATCTGTGTAGTTTTGCAAATGACTTCCATAATAGTCATGTTGTATAAGACTAACTATATTTCCCTCCATCCTCTCCTGTCCCCCATTACTTCTATTCTCTCTTTGATCCTGTCCCTCCCCATGAGTGTCGACCTCAAATTGCTCGCTCCTCCCCATGCCCTCCCTTCCATCATCCCCCTACCCTGCTTATCCCCATATCCCCCACTTTCCTGTATTGTAAGATAGGTTTTCATACCAAAATGAGTGTGCATTTTATTCCTTCCTTTAGTGGAATGTGATGAGAGTAATCTTCATGTTTTTCTTTCACCTCCTCTCTTTATCCTTCCACTAATAAGTCTTTTGCTTGCCTCTTTTATGAGAGATAATTTGCCCCATATAACTTCTCCCTTTCTCCTCCCAATATTTCTCTCTCACTGCTTGATTTCATTTTTTTTTTAAGATATAATCCCATCCTCTTCAATTCACTCTGTGCACTCTGTCTCTATGTGTGTGTGCGTGTGTGCATGTGTATGTGTATAATCCCACCCAGTACCCAGATACTGAAAAGTTTCAAGAGTTTCAAATATTGTCTTTCCATGTAGGAATGTAAACAGTTCAGCTTTAGTAAGTCCCTTATGACTTCTCTTTGCTGTTCACCTTTTCATGGTTCTCTTCATTCTTGTGTTTGAAAGTCAAATTTTCTTTTCAGCTCTGGTCTTTTCATCAAGAATGCTTGAAAATCCTCTATTTCATTGAAAGACCATTTTTTCCCCTGAAGTATTATACTCAGTTTTGCTGGGTAGGTGATTCTTGGTTTTAGTCCTAGTTCCTTTGACTTCTGGAATATCCTATTCCATGCCCTTCGATCCCTTAATGTAGAAGCTGCTAGATCTTGTGTTATCCTGATTGTATTTCCACAATACTTGAATTGTTTCTTTCTAGCTGCTTGCAATATTTTCTCCTTGACCTGGGAACTCTGGAATTTGCCCACAATGTTCCTAGGAGTTTCTCTTTTTGGATCTCTTTCAGGCGGTGTTCTGTGGATTCCTTGAATATTTATTTTGCCTTCTGGTTCTAGAATCTCAGGGAAGTTTTCCTTGATAATTTCATGAAAGATGATGTCTAGGCTCTTTTTTTGATCATGGCTTTCAGGTAGGCCCATAATTTTTAAATTGTCTCTCCTGGATCTATTTTCCAGTTCAGTTGTTTTTCCAATGAGATATTTCACATTATCTTCCATTTTTTCATTCTTTTGGTTTTGTTTTGTGATTTCTTGGTTTCTCATAAAGTCATTAACCTCCATCTGTTCCATTCTAATTTTGAAAGAACAATTTTCTTCAGTGAGCTTTTGAATCTCCTTTTCCATTTGGCTAATTCTGCTTTTGAAAGCATTCTTCTCCTCATTGGCTTTTTGAACCTCTTTTGCCAATTGAGTTAGCCTATTTTTCAAGGTGTTACTTTCTTCAGCATTTTTTTGGGTCTCCTTTAGCAGGGTGCTGACCTGCTGTTCATGCTTTGCTTGCATGTCTCTCATTGCTCTTCCCAGCTTTTCCTCCACCTCTCTAACTTGATTTTCAAAATCCTTTTTGAGCTCTTCCATGGCCTGAGCCCATTGAGTGGGCTGGGATACAGAAATCTTGACTTCTGTTTCTTTCCCTGATGGTAAGCATTGTTCTTCCTCATCAGAAAGAAAGGGAGGAAATGGCTGTTCACCAAGAAAGTAACCTTCTATAGTCTTATTTCTTTTCCCTTTTCTGGGCATTTTCCCAGCCAGTGACTTGACTTCTGAATATTCTCTTCACACCCACTTCGCCTCCAGATCCGCCCAGCCAGAGCTTAGGGTCTGAGATTCAAATGCTGCTTCCTAGCCTCAGGGCTTTGGGTGGGGGCAGGGCTGCTATTCAGTGTGAGATTAAGTTCAGGTGCTCAGGTTGGGGTAGGGCTGCCTCACGGGCTCAGCTCCCTCAGGGGGTTTATGCAGAGACCTTCAACAATGGATCCAGGCTCCTGCCTGCTTGGGGAGCCCCTATCTGCTCCCGCCTCTGCTGCTGCCTCCCGAGGGGGCCTGAGTTATGGGGGGACCCCACTCCCCTCTTGACCTGCCAAAGAGACCCTCTCACCGACCCCCGTCACCTGTGGGTGGAGGGACCCACGTGGCCACTGGAGATTCCGTCCCTGAAGCCTGCTCGGATCTGCTCCTCTCGGCGCTGGGTGGCCACGGCAGGGCTGGGCTCGACTCCACGTCCACAGCGCGACGGACCTTTTGTGAGAAGTTTGCAGGGCTCTCTGGATCAGAAATCTCCTCTGCTCCACCGTTCTGTGGCTTCTACTGCTCCAGAATTCACTGGGGTTTTTCTTTACAGATATTCTATGGGTTGTGGGTTTGGAGCTATGTGTATGTGCGTGTTTCTGCTCTGCCATCTTGGCTCCGCCCCTAAAATAGATTTAATTAAAAGAGATAAGCAGGGAAACTCCATTGTGTTGAAAGGTACCATAGATAAGGCATGTGTGTGTGTGTGTGTGTGTCTTTTTAAGTAAAATAGGACTGTCATAATCTATGTATGGGCTACAGCCACAATGAGTAGCTAACAATACATTATCATAGTGTGTAGAAAGCTATGAGAAGCGAATTTTTGAACTGGAATTTTTTCCTTCCTTATTTACAGCAAATGCCAACTTTTGCAATTCTTTATAAATAATATGTAATAACTGTAATTATCTGCATTTTGTAGATGAGAAACAGGGATTAGGAGAAGTTACATGCTTTGCCCAGGATCATACAACTAGTAAGTTTCTGAGACAGGATTTGAATCCAGCTCTTCCTGAGTTAAGGTCCAGACCATAATCCACTACATTATTATGTCTCATTAAACAAGTTTAGCTGAGGGGCATGGGCAGAAACCTAAAGAAAAATGAGACCTCTATGCAGTTGATACCTACCCATTAGAGATTCATTTGTATTAACAAATTGCTTTTCAAAACCCATATAGAGGTAATATATTTTCACTTACATCCAAGTATGAAATACTCTAAATAGTTAATTAAATCAATACCTAGCTGAGTACTCTAAGAACTGGGATTTTGATTTAGAAATTAAAAGGGAAATTTTGGAATTTTACAAATCAGGGGTGAAGGGGTACAGATTTAAATTGTCAGTGGAAAACATAAATGTGTTAGATATCTGGATTTAGAAGGGAATCAAGTCAAGTCAAGTCAACATACTGATAGGCAGCTAGGTGGTAGAGATAGAGTGCTGGGCTTGGAATCAAGAAGACCTGAATTCAAGTTTGATCATAGCTGTGTGACCTTGTGTGAGTCATTTAACCTCAGTTTCCTCAACTGTAAAATTGGGATAATAATAGCACCTCCCTTTCATGACTATCAAATATGATAATATTTGTATAGCATTTAGCATGGTGCCTGGCACAAGGTAGGTACTATATAAATGATGGCTATCATTATTATTGCTATTTTTAAGCGTCTACCATATTCTAGTCACTGTGCCAAGCACTTTTAGACAAAACTAGACCCTCCTCTCAAGGAACATGTAGTCTAATGGGGGAAACAACACGTAAGCAACTATGTACAAAGAAGATATATATGTAGGATAAATTGCGGGTGATCTCAAAGGCAAAGCACTAAAATTAAGGAGGACTGGGGAAGGCTTCTTGCAGAAGGTGGGACTTCAGCTGATTCTTGAAGTGTGCTAAGAGGCAGAGATGAAGAGGAAAAGAATTCTGGGCATGGGGAACAGCCAGGTAAGATGCCCAAAGTCATAGGATGCAGTATCATGTTCCAGGAGGAGCAAATTCAGAGAGACATCATGGTGCCAGGCAAGGCAGCTGTGGTAAGGTAGACGGAGTGAGGGCAATAGTCAGGAATATCTGGGTTCCAATTCCTCTTTAGCTGTGAGAACATAGAATCTCTGTTTCCTCAACTGTAAAATGGGAATAGGGCACCATCTCCAATTGTCCTGATGTATATCTTTCCACTGGACCCAGATGGTAGCAGAGGAGAGAGTGAGATCTGACACTTTGCAATTGATTTGCAAGTTATGGCATCACCTCCCTGATGTCAAGGTCCTCTTTGAGAACAAGGAACAAACAACAAAATAAGAATAATAACCCCAACTTCCGTGTATTGTTGTGATGATATAATTAGATAATATATAAAACACTTTGCAAATCTTCAAGCAGATAAGGATGTGAGCTCTCCTAATACAATGGAAAGAGACCAGGGCTGAGAATGAGAAAACCCAGCTCTGTCAGTTGACTCTCTTTAGGGAACTTTAGGGAAATACCAGATTCCTTCTTTCTCAAATATGGCTGGTGACATCTGCCCCTCCTACCTCAAGTGGTTTTTATGGGGATAAAATAAGAAATTTGAAAAATACTGTATTTTACATTAAGTAAGGTACCACTGGGAGGTGGAGGCCTTGTTCTGAAGGCAGCCTGGGAGCTGAGCCAGGGATGGTTCAGCTCTAGCAAGTTGGTCTGGTTGGGTTATTGGAAAAAGTAATGGATTGAGGTTCAAATCCTGGATACACTTAGATACTTAGTGAACTGAATGAGGCATTTCATTCTGAGCCTTCATTTCTTCATGGGCTATGGGGGTGATATCTGCCCTCCCTACTTCATAGGGTTGTTGTGAAGAAAGGATCAAATGAGGTAACATGCACAGTATTTTTCAAACCTTAAAGTGCTATATAAATGCTCTTCTTATTCTGCTTCATTATAAATTACAGAATGCTATAAGACCTCAGCCTGAAAGGGCCAGGGTCTCCCATTGCATCCTGGGTCATCTCCAGCCACCCTGATGAATATCAGGTCACTGGATCCAGATGACTCTGGAAGAGAAAGTGAGGCTGGTGACCTTGCACAGTCCTCCCTCACTCAAATCAAAGACAACTGCAAGTCATGTCATCATCTTGATGTCATGGTCCTCTCTGAGAACAAAGGAAAAACACAACAACAACAATAAATTACATCCTTATAGAAAAGTTGGCTGTTCTATCCAAAGAGGCCATAGTGTGTGACTTTTTGTGTAGGAGAAGGATCTGATCCCTCTTGTGATACAGGGAGATTTATTTGGCAGTAGATAAAATAACAGGTTAGTGAAGAGGCTCTTGCAATAATCCAGGTAGGAGGTGATGAGGCCAGAACCTAAGTGGGGGTGGTTGGACTAGAAAGAAGGGAGCAGAATCAAGACATTGCACAGAGTAAAGAAAAATTGGCAACTGATTAGATGTGAGAAATGAGGAGTCAAGCACAGCTCCAAGGTTTGGGGCTTAGGTGACTGGGTGAATGGTCATGACTTTAATAGAAATAGGGAAATATGAAAAGAAGGAAATAAGCATTTACTAAGCACCTACTATATGCTGAGCATTTTACAAATGTTATCTCATTCATCCTCACAACAATCCTGCAAGGTGGATGCTATTATGATTCCTGTTTTACAATTGAGGAAACTGAGGCAAACAGAGGTTAAAGTGACTTGCCCAGGGTCACATAGCTAGCTAGTAAGTGTCTGAGGACAGATTTGAACTCAGCACTTTCTGATTCCAAGTCTAGCACTCTTATCCACTATGCTATCCAACTGCCTTCAGAGTTGGGGAAGGCAGTGAACTCAACTTGAGATTCATAGATCTAGAGATGGCCAGAACACCAGGGGCCATCTAACCCAATTCCCTTATTTCACAGATGAGGGAACTAAGTTCCAAGGTAACTATGCCTAGCCCAAGGTGAGGAAGCTAGGTTGGCAAGTCACTTAGCCACTCACTGTCTGCCTCAGTTTTCTCAAGTACAAAATAAAGATAATTATAGCACCTACCTTTCTGAGTTGTCAAGAGGACCAAATGAGATAGTGTTTGTCAATTGCTTAGCCCAGTGCCTGGGATATAATAGATGCTTAATAAATACTGGTTTCTTTCCTATGTACCCATAGTAGATGCTTAAAAAGTGCTTAATCTTCATTTCTCACCTGACTGCACTACTTTGGGACTTCTCCAGCTTCCCCTTTTTTTGTATTTGTATCCCTAACGTTTGGCGCAGTGTATAGTAGTCACTTAATAATATAGTAGTCACTTAATAAATGTTTATTGACCCTTCCCATTCCCCAAGGTCATACAAGTAATAAGTATTAGAGAGGCAGGGTTTGAATCCTGCTGTTTCACAGTCAATGGCTTGTACAACTCTGCTTCCTGAAGGTTAAAGCAGAGATGTCATTTCAAGAGTCATTCACACAGAGTGTGGGAGAGAAAGAGGTGGCAGCAAGAGGACATATATAAAGAGACCAAGATCAGAAACTTGAGAAACTCCTCTTAGAATATAGAAGGAAGAAAAGGATTCTTAAAAGGAGACAGAGAACAGGTGGTTAGAGGCCAAGGAAGAGAATCCAGACAGGGCAATATTAAAGAAGCCAAGGGAGACACTATCAAGAGAGGAGGAGGAGGCAAGAATGTTACAGACACTACGGGAGCCAGCACCTGTCAGTGATTAGTGCAGTTATTGGACCAAAGGGAAAGCTCTCACATGGGAAAAGAGATTTAGATCAGGAATTTAAATGAGAGAGAATCAGAGGCTGGGCCTAGTGAGGAACAGAAACTTCTCAGAAATACTAAAAAAAAAAAAATAAGAAAAACCTGAGATACAACAAGAATGAGGAGCCAAGGAATATTGTGAGAGATGCAAGTAGAAAGAACCTTCATGGAAACTGAGATCCAGTGGAGCTCAGAGGCTTGTGGTCACAGCTAGTAAGTGAGATCTGGCCCCTGACTCCACAACTAACACCACCTCTTCTTTTTCCTGTTGTCTCCCTCCAAAAATAATTTGAAAATGGAGAGAGGTTAAGGATTTAGAAGAGCACCACCTTGGGGGTTTTGATGCTAGGGGTGACTTTTGAAAGTGGAGTTTCAATCAAGTGTTAGGGATGTAGTGGGTTCATGGATTTGAATCCTACTTCAGACACTAGTCTAGGGACTTTGGACAATATATTTTCACCTTTCACCTCCCATGGAAACCTTGTAAGGGGTAGAGGAATAAGGAGACAGAGAATTCATGGTGGTGATTGAGTGAAGACAAATTTCCAAAGGGTTTTGGGGTTAATGGAAAAGGGTAATAGATTTGGGGGAAGGAGATGGTATAGTTGAGTCCAAGGAAAGTAGGACTCTTTTAGATTAAGATAAATCTGGGCATATTTGTAGGCTGAGGGGAAAGAGTCAGTAATGGAGAGACTAAAGTTCAGAAAGAGAGATGGTGGGGTAGCGGTGGGGGGCAGAGAGAGACAGACAGAGAGATAGAGTGCTAATTGATAGAATAATTAGTCAATAAACATTTATTAAGCACCAACTGCATACCAGGCACTGTGCCAACTGTTGAGGATGCAAAGATAAAAATGAAATAATGTCTGCTTCCAAAGAGCTCATGATGTGTATGACGTGTGTGTGTGTGTGTATGTGTGTGTGTACAGCGTAATATGTAAACCTACTTTCTCCCAAGATTGCAGCAGTTTTCCTGAGGATCACACACCTCTGTGTACAAGTAGGGACAGGTGATTCTTGATTAGCCAAGACATTGGTCAACCTCTAATGTCATGCATCTTCATGAGGGATGGACAGACAGACAGACACTTCAGGGGAGGCATTCTGGATTGTTTTTGTTGTGTCCATCCTTCATTTTTGAAGAAGACCATGCCATCAGAGAAATGATGACATGACTTGCACTTGACTTTGTTTTGAGTGAGGGAGGGCTGTGCAGGTCACCAGCCTCACTTTCTCCTCCTGAGCCATCTGGATCCAGTGACCAGATATTCATCAGGATGACTGGAAATGGCCCAGAATGCAATGGGAGAACTTGGCATTTTTAGGCTAGGCCTTTTCAGGTACTCACTTAGAGGGAGGTAATGCCCACTGAGTGACTAGGCATCTTTAAGAAGTAGTCAGGGAATGGACCTTTTAATGAGCAAAAGAAAAAAAATATAACTAAATCAAATTGGGAGGGAAAGAGAAACTATTGATAATCATTCTAAGCCAGCTGTTAAATGGAGCTTGGGCAGGGACCTAGCTGGCATTCCAGATAGGTTGTCAAGAGAGGCAGGTATGAACTTTTGGATTTTTAATTAGAGATCTCCCCAGAGTTCCTCCCCCTTTCTACACACACGTACACAGAAACTGATACTTAACATGTCCCTTGATTCCCAACAGCAGCAATCTTAGAAGTGGCAGCTTATCCAGGAAGTTCTCTGAGTTGTAAAGGGAAGGAGGTGAACCTAGAATGGGAATTATTTAATTAGACACTAGGGAGAAGTCATGGGACTTGAGATTCAATAAGATTAGAAAGTAAGTTCAATAGTGGCTGAAGACAGAAAAGGACAGGATCAGAGGTGAATTTCAGAGTTACAGATCTACGACATGGTGATATTCTAAGTGATAGTCAAATGTAAAGTATGTCCACTCTGGAGAGTGGTCAACGAGCCACATTCCCATTCATCATTTTTGTTGATTTGTTCAATTAGTACAGAGGTCATTGTCAGTGAGAAAACCAAGAAACTTAGCATTCCGAGTGTAGAAAGGCTATACACAGTAGGAGGTACGTAACAAATATTTAAGTTGAATTAATCCACAAAATGTACATTGGAATCTCTAACATGATGACAAGTAATAAAGCATTGAAGAAGACTATGTGCCAAGTACAAAGTAATTAAGAAGTTTTGGGAGCATATCCTGCAGGTGAGTAGTTGACTATCACAAGGATGGGGAAAGGATGATATATTTGGATGGCATGAACTTTTTAAACAGCAAAGATCATTGAGTGATAGTGGTAGAACAATGATTTGGAAATATCAGTGGGAAACAAGGAATATGGCAACTATCTAAAGTAGCAGTACTCTGGTTGACGAGTATAGATTCTACAGGTTATTATAATACAGATTGCTTTGAACAAGAAAATGTGAAGAGCTAAGTCAATTTCCATACATGTGTATATGTACCTCTGTTTAATACTCCTTCTTGTAAGAACCCCATCTACTAATTATGACAGTGTCATAATTATCAGCTGAAATCTCATTACTTTTGAGCTAATTGGAATAGAGGATGTGACAAATCATTCCTCTCCCTCTCATTTGGAACTAGTGCAATAGATCTTAGAAGTGACTTAATGTGGAGGAGGCAAATTTTAACAAGGCTGGACCTCCTTGAATCAAAAATCTCTTGATTCTGAAATGACAATGCTCTCCACTGACCCTCAGAACACATTTTTAGAAATAAACAGGCATATCTGCCTCCTCTATTTTACATTGAAGACCTGAGACCTAGAGTTTAAGTGACACCCCCAACATTACATAGATAGTAAGATTTGAGCCAGGATTTGAACCAAGATCCTCTGGCTCCAAATCCAGCCCTATGTCCACTATTTCATATTGCCTTGTTTGGAATTTATAATGTTGAACTTGTACTTTTAATTCTAACTCTTAAGGAATAATGCAGAGCAGGTTACACCCGCCAGTAGATAATTAGCTGCTATCTGACAAGAAAGGAAATAGTGGAACACACTAAGGAATATTAAAATCTTTTGACTGGTTTTGTGCCTTCAGCTTTGAATTCCTTAAATTCCTTCAACTAGGTGATATAGTGGATTGAGTGCTGGACCATTAGTCAGGAAGACTTACCTTCCTGGGTTCAAATCTAGCCTCAGACACTTACTAGCTATGTGACCCTGATCATGTCACTTAACCTCTGTTTACCTTAGTTTCCTCTTCTGAAAAATGGGGATAGGAACAGCATCTACCTCCCAGAGTAATTGTGGGGATCAAATGAGATATATTTGTTTAGCAAAGTGCCTAGCACCTACTAAATGCTTCTTCCCTTCCCCCTCTAAAGTCCCTCTCAGTTCTAAGTTTAGGATTTTTCCTAGAGGGATGTTGTAAACAAAGCTGGAGGAAAATGAGGTCACAGGAGGGAGCAGGGCCCTTAACATTCTTTGCCTCTTTAGTGAATTTTCTTTTCCCTATCTGTTGCTAGGACTGATGAAATACCACTCTTGCCTCTATCATCAAGTGTTTCTGCATGAATGGTCATAAGTATTAACAAATGCATAGTGTAGCTATGACTGTAAAAGTCAGTATCATAAATGGAGTCATTCTTTAGTATATAGTATATAACAAGAGATATTGGCTGCCAGGAAGATGGGGGAGGAAGCAGAGACCAGAACATGCAGTATCCTGAATGTCATGTGGCATTCGAACTTTCCTGGGAGAGGTAATTAGGAGCCAACTAAGATTTCTGAGCACATGAATAACATAACCATAAAGGATTATGGCTTGAAAGATGGATTAGAGTAGAAAGTGTGGTGGCAGACAGACCCACCCCCCCAAATGAAGCTATTGCAATAGTCTAAGGAGAAGGTAATGAGGGTGGGGGTGGTAGGAATAATGAGGGGGAGGCAGATATGACATCCTTCAGAGAGAATAAACAGGATCTTATAATTGATTGAGGGAAAGGGAAAAATCAAAGGTAATCCATGAAATTCCAAATCTGGGATTCTAAGGTGGTCGCAGAGATAGAAACAGAGAAGTAAGGAAGAGAAGCATTTTTAGGAGGAGGGAGAAAAGAGCTTATTTTTGGACCAGTTGAATTTGAGGTGCTGATGGGACCTTACATCCTATGTGCTTAGACATGCACACCTGAAACTTGGATGGAGATACAGTTAAGTCATCTGGCATTTAAGACATAGGAATAAATGTGACTCTTGGTCAGTCCAAAAACCTGTGGTGCATCACAACTACTCAGTGCTGATGGAGTCACATTTATTAGTGATAAGGACATGATCCTAGAGAGATGGGCTGAACACTTCCATAGTGTTCTCAACAGACCATCATCAATCAATGCTGAGGCCATTGACCATTTAACTCAGGTTGAAGTCAGTCCCTCCTTAGCTGAACTTTCAACTGGAGAAGAGGTTTTGAGGGCCATTAGGCTCCTTTCATGTGGCAAAGCACCTGGTGCTGATCCATTCCAGCTGAGATTTACAAGGTAGGGGGACCATTGCTCATACAAAAGCTGACTGAAATTTTCCAGGTTATATGGCAAGAGGAGGTTATCCCTCAGGAGTTCAAGGATGCCTCCATTGTCCATCTCTATAAGGGTAAAGGGAATAATAAATTGTCCTACGACAATCACAGGAGGATCTCTCTCTTAGTCATTGCTGGCAAAATTCTTGCTAGAGTCCTCCTTAATAGGCTGATCTTTCACCTGGAAGATGGTCATCTACCTGAGAACCAGTGTGGCTTCAGAAAGGGCCAAGGAACAGTTGATATGGTATTTGCTGCTCGACAACTCCAGGAGAAATGCCAGGAGCAGAACACAGGTCTGTACACAATGTTTGTAGATCTAGCCAAGGCCTTTGACACTGTCAGTCATGAGGGCTTATGGAAAATTATGTCAAAATTTGGTTGCCTGGAGAAGTTCATCAATATTGTACATCAGTTTCATGATGGCATGTTGGCCAGGTTCTGTATAGCGGACAATGCTCTTGTGCCTTCCCAGTCACCAATGGAGTGAAACAGGGTTATGTGCTTGCTCCCATGCTTTTTAGCATGTTTTCAGCCATGTTGGCAAATGCTTTCAATGAGGATGAACATGGAATCAAAGTCTACTGACTGGACTGATGATAAGTTCTTCAATTTGAAAAGATTACAAGCGAAGACCAAAATGGAAGGCGTGTTGGTGCATGATTTTCTGTTTGCAGATGATTGTGCACTCAATGCAGCCTCTGAAGTTGAGATGCAACAAAGTATGGATCAATTCTCTGCTGCCTGTGCTAATTTTGGCCTAATATTTAACACCAAGAAAACACAGGTGCTCCATCAGCCACCACCACACCATCCATATGTGGAACCATTGGTTACAACAAATGGAGAAGTTTTGAATGCTGTGGATAAGTTTGCTTACCTTGGTAGTGTACTTTCCAGGGATGTACACATTGATAATGAGGTTGATGCAAGCATTGCCAGAGCTAGCTCAGTGTTTGGGAGGCTCGGAAGAAAAGTTTGGGAGAGCAGAGGTATTAGATTGACTACCAAACTGAAGGTCTAAAAGCTATTGTGCTGACCTCATTGTTGTATGCCTGTGAAATATGGGCAGTCTACCAGTGCCATGCCAGGAAACTGAATCGCTTCCATTTGAATTGTCTTAGGAAGATTCTGAGGATCACCTGGCAGGATAAGGTACCAGACACTGAAGTCCTTGCTCATGATGAACTACCAAGTATTCAAACTGTGCTTCAGAGAGCACAACTCCGATGGGCTGGTCACATTGTTCAAATGCAAAATGTATGCTTGCCAAAAAGATTATTTTATGGGGAACTTGCATGGGGCAGGGGATCACATGGTGGCCAGAAGAAGCAAGAAAAGGACACTCTCAAGGTCTCGCTCAAGAACTTTGGATTTGACTGTGCAGCATGGAGACAATGGCCCAGAACTATTTAGCATGGCGTGCCCACATCTGAAAGGGTACTGTGCTCTTTGAGCAAAGCAGAATTGAGACAGCACAAAGTAAACACAGGATGTGCAAATTTGAGATATCCACCCCAAATATTCACACAGACTATCTGTGCCCAACCTGTGGCAGAGCATTCTGAACTTGTATTGGTCTGATCAGCCACAGTAGGACACACTGAAATTTCACTTTATCATAGTGACATCATTTTGGTCCTCTTCAAAGAGGAAGGTGTAAGAAACTTGACTGAGGGGATCATAGGACTTCCCAGGCAGGGTTAGGGAGCTAGCCCAGGACAGGTTGCCAGCTGATTCCCTGATAGCAGACCCTAGGGAATATCCACAGGAGATGCCCCTTGGCATGTCTGTGGGGGTGATCATAGAACTTCTCAGGCAGGGTCAGGAAACTAGCTTGGGACAAGCTGTCCAGAAAAGCTGTTGCTTTCTGGTAGCATGCCCTAAGAGGGTCCACATGTGATGCCCCTTAGTACAATAAACACCTTCTCACTGAAAGAACTCAGAGACAGAGTAAGCTGAGGAAGTCATTTATTCCACTTCTTGGGAGCAAGCAGGTAATGTATTTACTAGGAACATTCACACCAAGACAGAGGCAGGAGGGAGATTACCCCATTGTGTCCCTCCTGCTAGGCTTAGGGTGAGTCAAATTCCTTACATTTTTTTTTTACATTTTTTTCCCTACATCCTCTTCGTTATGTAGATTATGGAGATGATGTAGGCATGGTCATGAGGGTGCTTGGGTATGACTAGGGTGTGACCCTTAAGCTTGAACTGGTTTTTCCCAGTTTAACCTTTCTAATCCCCTGGGCCCCTGATGGTCATTGTTTTGGTAAAATACACCTCCTCACAAGCCCTGATTATTTCCCAGTAACTGCTGTGGACGTAAAACAAGATATCATAATATCTCTTCTTACAAAGGACAACAACCATATAGTAAGGGCACACTGTTCTAGGCACCAGGAATACAAAAAATAGGCAAAAACAGCCTCTGCTTTCATACATTTGTATGAGGAAAAGGGGAAAAGATACAAAATCTTCACCCAATGAGAAGTTTATGAGGAACCGCCCTGCCCTCTTCTTCTTTGGAGCTAGGGAGGCATTTTCAACTTGTTGCCAGAAAGCAAGGCACTTTCCAACAAAGCCTTTGGGTTTCCAAGCCCTCCTTTGGGAGGAACTGGACAAAGACCTCTGGGAGTTGTTCTGGCACCTTTTTGGAGGGGCACACCATTTCCAGATTTACAGGAAGTGATATGCTAGAGAAGATCTACCTTTTGCCACCATCCTGGTCAGTATACTGAAATGCTGTTGCCACTAGGCACTGCTTCCTTGGATGCTGCCTGCTACCCACTCTGTCAGGGTCAACAGTGTCCTCCTGGGTCAGGGCAGGACAATGGCCTCTTCTGTGGTCTGAGTTCTGTTGCCCTATATTAGAGCAGAATGTTGCTGGAGGTCTGAGCCCTTTTGGGGCCTGACTGTGCCCCCTTATGTTGGGGTGAATGTCACCTCCCCATGCCCAGGCCTGCCACTGCTGAGATCTGACTCTGCCCTCCTATGCTGGGGCCTGTTGTTATAGGCCAGAGTATCCTTGACCCTGACTGGTTCACTATAGTTGTTGACAGTAGTTAATGACAGGTCCCTTCCTGTCAGTTGTCATTTTTTCCATTGAAGGAATTTCCTTCTGCTGCCAGTAGACCCCTCTAAGAGACCAAGGGGGCTCCTGACATCTCACTCATAAGGCTACCACAATGACTAGGAACATACAACTTAGTCAGTCAATAATCATTTATTGAGCACCTAATACATGCCAGGCACTATGCTAGGCACCAGAAATACAAAGAAAAGCAAAGACAGACCCTGCCCTCAAGAAACTTTCCATCTAATGAGGGAGACAATAAACACACATGCAGAATGAATGAAAAATAATCCCCAGAGTAAAGGCAGTAGAATTAAGAGGGATTGGGGAAGGCTTCCTGGAGAAGGCAGGATTATAGCTGGGACTTGAAAGAAGCCAGGGAATCCAGCAGGCAGAGATGAGGAAGGAAAATGTTCTAGCATGGGGGATAATGAAGGAAAAGATTCAGGAATGAGGCAAAGCAAAGCAAAAAGCCAGAAAGCCAGAGATGCATCTAGACCAGCAGATATAACAGTATTTGCTGTGTACAAGCAATAGCTACATCTGTTACAATGGGAGAGGATGCCTGGTTCTGGGCCTTGGTGGACACCCCTCCTTGGACATTCCTGAGAGATAGACAGTTCACGGTTCAGAAGTGAGATTGTACCCTTTTTAAACTGATGCAATACCTTGGCCCCTCCTTAGCAAATCAGCTGGGCTGCCATTGGCGTATTTGTCCATCCCTCCAATTCCATGTCTTTGGGCTCCTGGAAAATCCAAAGCATTGTCCTTCCAAGTGCCCAATGGCCTGCACCAGATAATAACACCAAAGTCCAAGGGGCACATTTCTGGTTTGCCTCTCGAATGCCCAATTTAAAACAAACAGACACTCAAACAGTCCTTCAGGAGAGCAGTCAGACAATCCTAAATTCCAGAAATTTGCCCTGGTTTGTGTTGTCATCCCACCTCTCAGTTGATTGGTTATATCCATTTACAATTATCAATCTGAGCATTTCCTACTCCACTGTATTGCACTTTCTAAAAAGTCATTCAAAGCCAAATAATTCTCTGATAAAGCAATGACCAACCATGGTTCCAGAAGAATGATTTAATAAACATATTTTTAGGTTCTTATAATATTTTATTTTTCCCCTAATTACATGTCAAAACAATTTTTAACATTTTAAAAAAGTTTTGAGTTCCAAATTTAAAAACAAATGTTGAAAATTGTTCTTATATTTAATTGGGTGTGAAAAATGAGCCCATCTAACAAGCCCCCAACTGTGAGAAACATGCTCACCTTAAGCAAAGAGCAACACTGTTGTGAAATCAGCAAAGCCTTTATTAATCTTTAGGTCCATTCCCCCTGAATGGACGAGCAGCCTTCCCAGTAAGGCTATAGGAAGGCTACGACACGTTCAGAAAAATGGAGCTTCTTATACTGTTTTCTGAACTTTGGATCTCCCCAGACACCATCCCCTGGCCATGTGAGGTTTTGTTCTCCTCTCTGATAGGCTTTCCTCACATAGCTCATCGAGTCTGCATCGTTTCTGACCTTTACCTGACCATGATAGGTCAGGACTCTGTGAAACAGAACTTCCTTGTTTCTCACGTTAGGGATAAATAAAATATTAAATAATTAAAATCTATAAAATAAATAAAGATAAAGTGTTGAGTTACAAATTCTATCCTTCCCTCCTTTCCTCCTCCCTGGGATGGTAAGCGATCCAAAACAGATTATGCACATGCAATCCTGTAAAACATTTCCATATTAGTCATTCAATAAACATTTAGCACCTACTAGGTGCCCAGCACTGTCCTAAGTGCTGAATGGATTGATAATGAATGAAGCACGTTCCTTACTTCCCAACAGAGAGATGATGGCCTCAGGGTGCAAAGTGAGACATATTTTTTGGACGTGCCACTAAAGGGAATTCATTTTATTTTACTGGATATTTGTTACAAGGATTTTCTTTTTCTTTTTTCCAGTGTGAGGGGGAGTATAACAGAGAGAGAAAATGTTTATGCACTGAAAAAAAAAATAATTGAAGAACAAATCGTTCTTTCCTCCTTCACACACATTATGACTCCCTTAAAGCAGAGAGGGCCTTTCAATAGGCCTCCCTTGAAGCAACTGGGTCGTAATGACCGTTAGCAACACAAAGACACTTCAGTCCCAGCAAGGGTGGAGTACTCCTTATTCTTCTGTATTTGCTTTACTTAGGGAAGGGGAAAATAATCCAGTTCAGTCCCAAAGAATTTAGTTTGCTCAGGGCTACTTTGAAGATAAATTGAATTCTGGCTATACAGACAGTAAAACTTGGAAGAGGCTTAAACTAGCAGGCTGGAAGGTCCAGGACTAATACAGCTGGTAGGCCTAAAAGACCCTCAGATGCATGAAGGCTAATCCTGCTTCATCTTCCTCTTCATCGCCCATGTCTCACTTAATGAGATCATTCTTTTCCAAACCTGCATAACGATGCCAATTTTTCTGGACTAGGCCCGGCTCAGGTCAGACTTCTCTTGGTCTAGGTTCGATTTTGGATTGAAATGATATAAGCCATTTAAACAGTTAACAAGAGGAAATTTGCTCAACCATAAAGAGGATATTCTAAAAGGATATGCATTAAGAATACCTCTAGTTGTTTTCTTTCTACTGTATGAAGCTTTATTCCCTGACTTGCCCTTCACGGTCCACCAATCAAGCATTAGAGAATGCCTAGAGGTAGGTGGCACAGTGGATTGAGGGCAAGCTTTAGAGTCAGGAAGACATATCTTTCTGAGTTCAAATGTGGCCTTAGTCAATTACTCTCTGTGTAATCCTGGGCAAGTCACTTCACCCTCTTTGCCTCAATTTCTAGATCTATAAAATGAGCTGGAGAAGGAAATGGCACACCATTCTAGTAACTCTGCCAAGAAACCCCCGCATGGGTTCATGAAGAGTCCAATATGACTGAACAACAACAAAAGCTCCTTAGGAACAATGCCACTTAGATTATCAGAAAATTCTGTCAATGGCCTTAGCCTTTAGTCCTATGAGCCAATCATATCTTGTAGATACTTTCAATTTCTTTTAAGGAAGAACTAGCCTGATTTTCCTGAGGGCAAGAGTTGGGATATTGCTTTTACCATAGGCAAGTACTAAAGTTATTGAACAAATTAAGAAAATGTCATGAAGTTAATAGATGAGAATATTAAAGATGGGGAACAGGTTATTCAAAGTATTTCATGGACCTTGAAAGATTAGTACAGACTAATCTAACATGCCTTATTTTTAATGAACCCTGCCCAACTGGTCATTTATACTAGTATTACTCCATTTATAAGAGTTTACAATTTATCCATTTAGCAATCTATTCAAGTTCCTGCTACTTCTCTCCTGCTTTACTGCAAAAGTCATGAGTAGTAGTAGCTACCCTACTGGGGACTCAACTGGCCAATTCCAATTAGGTAATGCTGCTCCTTCCTTCCTTCCTTCCTTCCTTCCTTCCTTCCTTCCTTCCTTCCTTCCTTCCTTCCTTCCTTCCTTCCCTCCCTCCCTCCCTCCCTCCCTCCCTCCTTCCTTCCTTCCTTCCTTCCTTCCTTCCTTCCTTCCTTCCTTCCTTCCTTCCTTCCTTCCTTCCTTCTGTCCTTCCTTCCTTCCTTTTCCTCCTTTTCCTCCTCTTCTCCCTCTGACCACATAGGGAGTCATACCCTTACGTGTGTGCTCTGTCCAAAGGAATATAAATTTTGATTATTTATGCTTCACAAGATATCTTGGATTTTGGGGGCTAGATTTATTTTCTTCCCTGTCATTTTTTTTTAAGAAGCAGAGACAATTAACTTTCTTTTCATGTTGTTCTCATTATGATTTCTTGAAATATAGCTCTGGAAAACCAGGCTTTGATAAAACCCTTTGGGATTCAAATGGAGCTACTTGACTGTCCCTTTAAAACCAAATCACTGTGGCTTTCACTGATTGGTCCATAATAAGCCCAGCTGTAGCAGGACTTGCTCATTATTTAGGTTTTGATGGCTCAAAGTGAGTGTAAATAGCAGTTGTTTCTGTTCTGGCCAGAAACCGTGAGTGTCTTCCCCTCCCAGATTGATTCTTTTGAGGACCACTGGATCCACATGGCTCTGGAGGAGAAAGTGAGGCTGGTGACCTTGCATAGCCCTCCCTCACTCAAATCAAAGTCAACGGCAAGTCATGTCATCATCTTCCTGATGTCATGGTCCTCTTAGAGAATGGACAAACACAACAACCTTAATCTTTTGAGAAGGCAAACTAGGCCATCTTTTGCCTTAATTCTTACCTAGCCTTTAATCAACTGAATGGGTGTTGCCTCAGACAAACTGAGACTTGAGAAAGACCTCAATTTAAAAAGACCAAGGTATGCCACTGCATTGGGGGCCATTGCCAGTTATATTGACCCATGTCTTGCCACTGGACTCAGATGACTCTGAAGGAGATAGTGAGAGTGATGACTTTGCACTGCTCTGCCTCACTTAAATCTAATTCACTTGCAAGTCAAGGCATCACCCTCCTGATGTCGTTGATCCTCTTCAAGAATGAAGGATGAACAACAAGCTGAAATAGCCTCCTAACTGGTCACTCTACCTCTGTGAAATCTCCCTTCTTTCCAATTCACCTATCACAGCTGCCAAAATAATCTTCCTAAGAATCGCAGGTGAAGGAACCTCCAAATCATAGGTAAGATTATATTACTATTTTTACATTGTCCTATTGGACTCAGAGCTTCAATGGTTCATGGATCTACAGCTTGGAAAGGACTTTTGAGACCATTTAGTCCAGCCTCTTTATTTGACGGTTGAGGAAGCTGAAGCCTAGAGAGGTTAAGTGATATGTCCAAGACCACACAGGTAGTAAGCAACAAGAGCAAGGCTTGAACTTTGGCTCCAGAGCTAATGCTCTTTCTACTGTTATCATGCTCTCTCTGTCTTGGTTATAGGCTGAACCCATTCCTTAGTCCTTTACAACAGAAGTTATAAATATGCAGGTAACACACAATACTTTGGGGTGTAGCCTGAACCAGATTAAAATATAATTGGGAAATATTTTACAAAATAAATAAAAATACAATAAAACATAGTTGTTACATTTTAAAACTGCTGTTCAGTGGACCTTGTTTTTATTGGCATTTGACACTACTACTTTACAATATGGTTCTTCCCTATTCTTTCAGTCTTATTTCACATTATTCCCCTTTATACGCTTTATATTCTAGCAAAACTAGACTAACGTTCTCTGAACTAAACATGCTGCATCTGTTTCTATGTCTTTGTACATGCTTCGAACTTGTTACTTTTTCATTTCTTCCTTCTTTATCTTCCACCATGGCTAGGATAGAGTGCTAGCCCTGGAGTCAGGAAGACATCTTCCCGAGTTCAAATCTGTCCCCAGACACCAGCTGTGTGACCCTGGGTAAGTCACTTAGCCCTGTTTACCTCAGTTTCATTATCTGTAAAATGAGCTGGAGAAGGAAATGGCAAACCACTCCAGTATCTCTGCCAAGAAAACTCCAATGAGGTCATGGAAAGTTGGGTACTCCTAAACAACAAATTGCCCAGATCAGGTGCCAGGCTTTCTGTCCTCAGCTGGCAGTGTCTCTTCAAATATAGGAAGACAGAGAATTATGTGTTTTTTTTCCCCTCAAATTTTGATTTCTTCTTGCTAAAACATTCACAATCCTTCAGCTAGTCCTCGCAGGGAAAAAGGCTTTGAATTCCATCCTATTCAGTCACTCTCTTCTTGATATGATGAAGATTGCCAATGTCTTTCCTACATTGTGGTACTAAAATAGAGCACAATAAATCCTCTAGGGCAGTTCTGATCATAAGAACCAAGAGAAGAAGCACACCTCCTTCCTTTCAAATGCTACATATCTATTGATGCGGCATAGTATTGAATTAATATTTTAGGCTAATGCAAATCACTTTGTTGATTCTACTTGCAGTCCACTCGAACCCCCTGATCTTTTTCACAATAACTTCTTTCTAACCACTACATTCAATTGCTGCAGCCCTGAATAGACCTGTTATCAATTCTGAAAAATGATAAGTGGACAGAAATAAAGGCTTTGACTCTTTCTCCATTTCTTAGGCTCCTGAGATCTCTGGTCATATCAGACTTGCACATTAATCCTTTCCCAGGATCCCTCTTTCTTAATTTTCTAACTGAGTATGATTGCAGCATAGAGCATTGCCACACTGAAGTCCCAGCCAGAGAAACTTCTGCCTTTTGGATGTCTGTAATACAGTGTGTGTGTGTGTGTGTGTGTGTGTGTGTGTGTGTGTGTGTGTGTGTGTGTGTGTGTGTGTGTGTATGTGTGTGTGTGTGTGTGTGTGTGTGTGTGTGTGTGTCCCCGTCCATCTGTCTGTCTGTCTTTCTGTCTGTAGGAGGGAGGTGGTGGTGACAGTAGAAGGGGCAGAACTGAATTCTGTTGCAGGTCTGTGGGATCAGTTTCTACAGCCTTGTGTGATGGGTGAAATCTGAAACCACTGAGAAAACAAAAGTTTGAGCTTCTAATCATATCTATTTATTAAGCAATGCATGTCAGTTATATAATAAATCAGGACCAATGGACCCCCAATACAGGGGGAGACAGATTTTTATGCATTGTTGTTATTCAGTTGTTTCAGTCATGTCCAACTCTTCATGACCCTTGTTTGGAGTTTTCTTGGCCAATATGCTGGAGTGGTTGGTCATTTCCTTCTCCAGCTCATTTTATAGATGAAGAAACTGAGGCAAACAGGGTTAAATGACTTGCCCAGGGTCACACAACTAGGAAGTATCTGAGACTGCATTTGGACTCGTCTTCTTGACTTCAGGCATAAATCAGGATATAAGATTAGGTAATCTGATTTCTAAATGGAGGAAAGATGAAGGATTTCTGGTTTGGGAGGGGGAGAACAAGCATACAATTCCCTGAAATCAGAAAAAGAGGTATTCCACTGCCCCCAAATATCTATATTCAATCAAAGGAACATCGAAACAGTAACTGATTGACCAACATGGGGCCAACTTTCAGATAAGACACATAGGTTGCTTGAAATAATAATGATAATTATTGTGATAATAATTGTGGAAAACTCCTTCCATCAGTCTTTGGATCTGTCTGGATTTCTGGTCAACCTAATCTAGATCCTTAATTAAGGGTCTCTAAGCAGCAGATAGAGGTGGTCTAGCTTCCCAGTCATATAGTACCAGATTCAAACAATGCAATAAAGTTTTTCCCACAATTCCCATAACTGAATAAAGTTTTCTCACAAGACAGAAGTTGCCCTAGACCTGTAATTGAATAAAAAGGGACTGAGCTAAGTCCAGAATTAAATCACAAAATGGAGTCAGTGCGGTTCATTCAATTTCCACAATTCCCACATCTGCCAGAGTGTGGTGATTGGGTGGGTGTGAGAATAATGGAGTGCTGAGTGTTTGAGTTAGGGATTAGGAATTAGCTTTCTTTGCTGTTAGTGCATTGGATTTTTGTCTTGTTAGGGTTCTTGGTCTCTTGGACCTTGGAAATAGCAGAAATTACTTTATCCCTTGTGCATAATTCTTTTTTTTGGAGAGTTTTCCAGTTCCTAAAGAATCTTAACCATTTGAAAACAAGCCAAAAGATCTTTCATCCAGCAAGCATTTGATCTTGCCAAGTAGAAATTCATAGCATCCAAGGGTAAAATTGATTCATTTGTGCTTTCTTCCCACCTTTAGAGTTTCTTTCAATGTAATATCATTTTTGACCTTTCCTCTGACCAATGTATCTATAGCACACAGACAGCTCATTGATTTTTAAATGATTCTCATGTCATTTTCAATTTGCTAAGTAAGATATGATCAGGTTTTTTGTGATGCTGTTCAGAATTCACCATATCCAGTACTTTCTTTAAAAGGCATTTATAATATGCAGGCATGTGGATACTTAGAAGTCTATAAACTCATACCTTGTTTCACTTTTTTATCCCAAACTGTGTTTTCCAAAAATTTTTTCCCTGTCTTTGTCTGCCCTTACCTTCACAGTGAAGTTAATGAGCATCAGTGTGTGACCCCTGGTGCACACATTCTTATACATGACCCTTCCAGAAAAGTTACCCCAGATTTGAGATAACCTATGGGTTGGCACTTGCTCAAAGCCATGAGCCAAAGTTCATGAGTCAACCATCCAGAGCATTAGTTCAATTAAAGGATATATAATCAAACACAATAGCAAATTAAATATCAGATTTTCCACATGCACACATGGAGTACATGTTCCCATAGACTACTATACAACCAGTGAGGGAGGCACACCTAGAAACAATAGGAGTAACCAAAGACCATACATGGAGGCCATGCACATAATGAATAGGTGTGACCAGGGATCATACACAGAAGGCATACGTATAGGGAAGATGCATAATTAGAGTAATGTATACTTTAAAAACTATAGGATTGTGGGTATCCTTTGGTGATATAAAAACGACATGCTCACTGAAGCTCATTGGTGGAGACCTCATCTCTGTTTACTACATAGTCACCAAACTTTTCCATTACAGTCTTCTGGGCTACATCTCTTTTGGGCCATTTCAGTTGTATTTTGTTAGGATGAAATGGTGGCTCAGTGGATAGAGTTTTGGGCCTGGAGTCAGGAAGACCTGAGTTCAAATCCAGCCTTGGAAGTTTACTAACTATGTGACCCTGGGCAAATCATTTAACCTTTGTTTGCCTTAATCTATTGGAAAAGGAAATGACAAACTACTCCAGTATCTGCCAGGAAAACTCCACATGGGGTTGTGAAGAGTTGGACATAACTCAACAATAATATGTCCACTTACTGATAAGGGCAGGTTAATAGCTTTTTAGGCATAACTGAGGCTATGAATCAGCCCCAAAAATCTGGTTGGGGTTTCCACTGGCTAAGATTAAGTCATTTATTTAATTATTTTTAATATCCTGTCTGGGGTGGAATCACAGGCCATTGTCCCATACAACTACCTGGCTTAGGGTTAGAAATGCCTAAGGTTTATACCCTGGTTTGGCATTCAATTGAATATGAGTCAGAAAAAAAAAAGCTATGGAAGAATATAACTTCATTTTTCCTACCTTCCTGGCCCAAGTTCCTGCTTTTATTAATACATAATAAAATCTGTCAACAGCAAAATTCCTTGGCTATCATGCTATGTTTTGGGCAGTGAAAAGTCCTCACTATTTCCCTACAAAAATAGATCTTTACTTCACCTTCTTCAGGAAAGCAAGTGGGATCTTAGGCTATGGCTAGAAGCCATAGTATCTAGGATGAGGAAGTCCTGTTATATTCTACCTACTATCTATAATATTGTTTTCCTTTCTGGGTATTAATTTTAGGTAGGACAATGATTACCTGAAGATCATGCATAGGAAAGCAGCCAGGATAATGAAGGGTCTTAAGTTTATGCTATGTGAGATTCAGTTAAAGGCTCAAGGGCATAGCTCTATTATAATATAAAGTCTACATAAGTTTCATCATTAACATGGCATAAATTGAACAAGCCAGAAGGACAAGCTGAACTCACTTCTCATTAAAGAGTTGACTTTGTGCGGCGAATTTGACTCCTTCTTCTGAAGACAGTAAATGGAGGAAGGTGTGCCCTTTGGGCAAACCCAGGTAGAACTGTTACTGAAAAAAACAAAAGCTTTTTGTATAAATATCAGAATAGCTTGGATGGGAAGATAATGTATGAAGTAGGAAAAAATTTTGCTTTAAACATTTCTGATGAAAGACTGATGTCCAAAATTTATAGTAGTGTGTGTGTGTATGTGGTGTGTTCCATAGGTTATCTAACCATAAGTCATAAGTGCACTGAAAAATATCCTTGAAACCTTGTATGCTTCTCTCTAAGGAAAGATTCCTGCTTTGAGGGAACAAAAAGGAGTCTTGAGATTGGGTGGTTTTTTCTTCAATCTCTGAGGAATACTGGACTAAAAATATATCTATTTGTTCCACTAAATATTCCTGGTCTAGTAATGATGATTTTTAGGTTTGGGAAAATGACCACTTCCCTGATTGCTAGATCTTCTAGGGGGAGGATGGCCTCAAAGCTTACAATCTCTAGCTTGGTCCCTTTCCATCACAAATAGTGAATGAGCAAAAAACCCCATTTATCCAAGCAAAGCAACAAGTAACATAAATGAGAGGTTCTATAGATTATAATATAAGAGAAAAATACACAATAGCAGTTGAGCTATTCTGTTGGAAACAAGATAAGATTTTGGCTTGAACCAAAAGAGAAAGATCCCAATTTCACCCAAGAGGAAAATCTGTCTCTGTATGTCTGTCCATCTGTCTGTCTGTCTCTTTTTCTCTTTCTCCCCCACCCCTTGTTTCTTAGCTGGGTGCACTACTTTGGGACTTTTCTGCCTGACTTTTCCATCATACTCCCATATAGAATACCTCCCCCTACCTTTTCAGCTCCCTTTTGTGTGTTATCATCTCCTGAGGGTTGTCTCCAGTCATTGTGATTTATATCTCTCCACTGGACTCACATGGATCCAGAGGAGATAGAGAGGCTGGTGACTTTGCATAGTCCTCCCTCATTTAAATCCAATTCACTTCCATGTTATGGCATCATCTTCTTGATGTCATTGTCCTCTTTGAGAAAGAAGGAAAAAGAAAAACAACCTTCCCCTTTTAGATTGTAAGCTTCTTGATGATAAAGTTTGTCTTTTTGTTTTCTGGTATTTGTATCCCCAGTGCTTAGCACAGTGCCTGACATATAGTAGGCACTTAATAAATGTTTATTGATGATTATTGACTATTGATTAGAGAAGCAAGCTGGAAATCATGTTGAGGAGTTGACATGTTGAAGTAATGCCATATCTATATCTTACAGAGTCTCTTTTCTCTCTCTGGGAATCATTCCTGAAGAGTATCTGGAACCATATGTGCCTCTCTTAAAGAATATCTCTCTCCATGCAAGTCTGGAACCCATGCTACCCCTCACATAGATTTTTAATATTAGATTAACATTCTCACCATCAATTGGGGCACTTCTTATGACAATAGAGTGGCAGGCAACATACTTGGCTGAAAATCCAGGTTACAGTGTGGAGGAGTTAAAAATCTATACAATTAAGAGTTACGCAATATTACCTCCTATCCATTAAGTTGGCAAAGATAGTGAAAAGGACAGTTCATTTCTATTGAACTTATGGGGAAAACATTAGTGCTAGTCGATTACTGGCAGAGTTGTGATTTGTTCCAATCATTTTGGAAAACAACTTGGAATTATGTAAGAAAAGTTACAAAATTGTCCTTGCCCTTTGACCTAGCAATCTCCCTAGTGATATTATATCCCACGAAGGTTATTGATAGCAAAAAAAAAAAAGACCTATTTGTACAAAGAGTTCCATAGCAGTACCCATAACATAAAGCTGAAGATAGATTGTGTTCCCAACAATTGGGGAATATGTGTGACGTATAAAAAGTTCGAAAGACATAGTTTCTGGTTAATTAATTACATCATTAATGATGCTAGCATATTATTAATAGAAGGATAGTCGTTGGGTAGTCTCTCTTGGACCAAAAGACAAATCATGCATCCCCCTCAATGCCTATATGCCCTTGGAAGAATGGATGTTCCTGAGAGTGGAAATCAACCCTGATTGGTCAACAAGTAATGAGAGAGAATGAGTATTAGAATGAGAAGTGGACCTATTCTTAAGGGAAGGGGGGGCAGGGGCAGAAACATTATTTTGATCATGTCATTTACTTCCAAATCACCCCCAGTCTGGGGTAATCTGGTGACTTTGCACAAAGTCCTTTGCTTGGCGATTAAGGCCTTCTACAACTCAGTAAATAGTAAGTGCCAGAATGGAAATTGAACCTTGTTCCTTTGACTTCAACTTCATTTTTCTTGCCACTGCCTAATGCATTATTATTTTTAAAACTGAATTATCAGGGTTTTATTCTTAAGGGCTGTAACAGTAAGCACCCTGATATACACAGGGAGGCCTGCTATCACAGATTCTTAGATCTGCACCTCTAAAAGGAAAGTCAACTTTTGAGGGGTTGACAATCAAGCATCGATATCATTCACTTAGTTCAGAGGAAAAAGTCAGCACCCTGAACTTCAGAGAATATAGAGAAATCAAAAATCAACAGATAGCACTTCCAAACTGTCTGACATAAGCAATACATATATATGTATGTATATATATGTATATCACAAATCAGCAGACAGGTCCAACTGTCTGACCATAGTTACCAGAGAGGGAAGCACCAACATCTGGGTTTTCAAAGCTGGGGGTCTGCTTAATGGCTTCCCAGAGTTTCATCTGGCACACAAACCTTCTTCTAAAAACTAAGCTCCAAAGTAAAAACTTACCCTTAGAGTATTTATACCTTTTTTTAGAGCCAGAGGGCCTTCCAATCCTTGACAACCAGTGCCTCATTAACAAAAGGTATGGGCCTTCCTAGAAATCCTTCCTAATCAAACTCCCCTTAAAGGGCAGGCCCATTAACTATGGCAAAGATCTTTAATCCCATTAACAATAGAATGCACACATTGTTTCTAGTTAAAAAAAACTCTCGTTTCTGTACTTTACTCCTAGTAAATACTCTTGGTTGATAGAGGCAAGATTCAATCAGAGGCCCTTGATTATACTAAAACAAAAACAGCAAAAGATCTTACTTTGCCTCCCAACACTTAAGCCAGATCTCTGTGTTAGAGTCTCAGGTCAGGAGTCCTACAAAGACTATTTCTACATCTCAGCCTTCCCTCACTTAAATCCAATTCAATTGCAAGTCATGTCTTATCTTCCTAATATCACGATCCTCTTCCAGAATGAAGGACAAACCACATAATCACAATGTCTACATCTAGCAATCTGAGCTCCATAAGTCTAGAGAACAGATCAGATCATGTCTGGCATTTCATTCCTTGTCTCTTTTGAAGTCTTAAGATGGCCTGGTCACTCACACTTCCCATCATTTCTTCCTTAGCAACCCATCCTTCCTTATTGGTCAGAAATTAGGAAGCAATAGGGAGACATTGTAGAATATTAAGCAAGGGAGTGCCACAAAGTAGTGTTTTAGGAAGATTAACATGGGAGTGTCATCCAAAAGAACTTCATGGGAAAATTATTTTCAACTGTCCTCCATCCCTTTGGCAAAAATGGATGATCCATGACTTGCCTTCTGAATCCTGCCTGAGAAGATTTCTTTTAGAATTCAATAGTTTGAATTCCAAAAAAGTTCACATTTAGACCTATAAATTTATTTGATTTCTGAATAAGGCTTAAATTTTAAAAGATTAAGTTCACTTGCATTCAAATGAATTAAAATATTCCTAAGTGACTGTCATCTGATGATGACTGTAGTGCCGCATTAAATTCAGACAGTGTTTATGCATAGAAAGTTCCAGATGTGGTTAGAATATTAATCTCTCCAGTGAAAAGTTCAAGTGTTTTGTTATTCAGAGAGGCACTAAACTTTGGCTTCCTCACTTCTATGTTTTACTAGAAACTATTTAGAATCCCAAGTAGCCCAGGGCCCACAGAACATCTAGCTAAGTCAGGTTTAAATGAGAGTGTTTAGAATAATCATAATTTTCAAATGTAGTTTGGAGTCCCCCCCATCTAGTTCGTGATCTACTAATAGACCAGATATCAAAAACCATAAATCAAATAGCAAAGCATTTAGTTGGAACAAAATAGCAAAGTAACCATCAGAAAACCAAGGAACAGAATAATTCTCAGCACCCGTACATGAAAGGACATTGTTATTGTTCAGTTGTTTCAGTTGAGCCCAATTCTTCATGATCCCGTTTCCTTCTCCAGCTTATTTTACAGAAGAGAAAACTGAGGCAAACAAGCGTGAAGTGACTTTCTCGGGGTCATACAACTAGTAATTGTTTGAGGCCAGATGTGAACTCATGAACATGAGTCTTCCTGATTCCAAGCTTTCCTGTCCAAGATTCTTTTCCATTGTGTCACCTAATTGCCCACATGAAAGGATATAATCTCCCAAAGAATCCTGCGTTAGTGGGGAAGTGGAACACTCCCTTTAAAATTCATGTTCTTTTCTTGTTCCTCTGATACATATTTGGGGCATTTTCAGTTGTAACCATGGGAATTATGCATTTATTTTTGCATTCTGAGAAGGGGTATATGATATGCAAAAAGATTAAGAATTAAAATATAAAACATAACACTATGTGCAGAAGATATTTGGTATTCATTCAGTAAATATTTGTTGGGTGAATGAATGAAAGATGTCTTTCCTTTTAATGATATTTCATTCCCTCCATCCTTTCCCATCCATGCCTCACTGTCTAAAAGGCCTTCTATACTAGCCAGCCTGAGTTTAGGGCAAGCGTGATAGAGTGAGGGAAACATATAAACATTAGTGGCTCTGTGGGATGATGGAGAAGGAATTGACTTTCAATCAAGAGATCTGGGTTTGAATCCTGCCTCAGACATTTATTAGGTATGGGATAACAAACAAGTGACTGAACCTCAGTTTTCTCCATCTGCAAAAGGGGGTAATAAAAATACCTGTAGTACCTGACTTATAAGGTTATTGTGAAGATCAAATGAGATTGTGTATGTAAAGTGCTTTGCAAGTCTCTTTTAAATTATATTTTATTTTGTAATCATCAAAAATTCACCGTATCACCTTCCACACACCCCCAATTAATAAAGAAAAAGTCTTTGATACAAACATGCATAGTCAAGCAAAACAAATTTCTGTGTTATATATGTATGTGTATATATGTACATATACACAATATAAAAATATACAAACATATATCCAAGCATATATACCTGAAACATGCTACCTAACCTCCTAGTAGAGAGGTAACAGGCTCAGCAGAAAAGAAGACATATGGGTGTATACATAAATACACTAAGGTTGTTGTTGTTGTGTTCATCCTTCTTTGACAAAGAGGACCATGTCATCAGAGAAATGATGACGTGACTTGAGCTTGACTTTGTTCTGAGTGAGGGAGGGCTGTGCAGGTCACCAGCCTCACTTTCTCCTCCTGAGCCATCTGGATCCAGTGACCAGATGCCACATACATACACACACACACATACATAGTACACAAATGATTTAACCTTTCTTAATCTTAGTTTTCCCCATCATGTTCACATATCTGTTTATATATGGATACAATGTTTCATCATGAGTTCTCTGGAATTTTGAATGGTTGTTGTGCTGATCAGATAAGTTTTTCAAAGTATTTTTCTTTACCATTGGTATTGTATATATTCTTTTTATGGTTCTCCTCCTTTCACTCTGCATCAGTTCATACAAGTCTTCCCAGGTTTCTCTGAAACTAACCCCTTCTTCATTTCTCACAGCACGATGATATTCCATCACATTTCTATACCAAAATTCATTTAGCCATTTTCCAATGGATGAGCATCTCAGTTTCTAATTCTTTGCCATTGCAAAAACTACTTTGCAAATCTTAAAGTACAATGTAAATGCCAACCATTATTATAAGTAGAAAGATCTCTTGCTGATCACCTCTCTCTCCCTCTTGGCTTCTCTGCTTTTCTTCCAGATTCAGTTCAAAGCCAGTTCTGCAGGAATCTTTTCCCCATTATCCCCCACCCCCCTCCACTACTAGTGCCTTCATTCTGATTGTCTTTATATACATGGAGAACTAGCATGGGGCAGGCGATCACATGGTGGCCAGAAGAAGTGATACAAGGACACTCTCAAGGTCTCTTTCAAGAACTTTGGATTTGACTGTGCAACATGGGAGACAGTGGCACAGGACCACTAAGCATGGCATGCCCACATAAGAAAGGGTGCTGTGCTCTATGAGCAAAGCAGAATTGAGACAGCACAAAGTAAATGCAGGATGCACAAATTTGGGATATCCACCCCACATATTCACACGGACTATCTGTGCCCAACCTGTGGTAGAGCATTCCGAGCTCACATTGGTCTGATCAGCCACAGTAGGACACGCTGAAATTTCACTTTATCATGGTGATGTCATTTTGGTCCTTTTTAAGGACAAAGGATAAAACCAATATGCATGTGTGTGCATATACATATGAATAGGTATATAAATATACATATGTATGTATATATGTGTATGTATGCATAGACATACATATCTAAATATATATAGAATGTACATTATTTTACTAGAATGTGAACTCTTTGGGGGCAAGGACAGTATTTTTGTCTTTTTTTGTATCCTCAATGCTTAATAAAGTGCCTGGAATACAGTAAGCACTTAATAAGTGACTAACTAGTGGAGAGACTCTAACCACATTCCTCTGGCTTCTGATCTATCAACATCCCAGAATTTGAACACAGGAAGATATCCTCTGACTCTGGCCTCCTGGCTATTCCACAAAGAAGACATTCCATCTCTAGGTTCTGGAAATTTTCATGAGTTGTCCCCCATGCCTAGAGCGCTCTCCCTCCTCTGCTTCTTTGCTGCCCTGACTTCCTTCATGTTCCAACTAAAACCCTGCATTCTACAGGAAGCTTTTCCCAATCCTGAAATTCTAGTATCTTCCCTGTATTATTATTCACTGGTGGGAGCTACCTTACTCAAAGAGAGAATCTGAAAAGGCCTTACTTGAAAGGGCCAGGATCTTTCATTGCATCCTGGGCCATCTCCAGTCATCCTGAGGAATATCTGGCCATTGGAACCAGATGGCTCTGGAGGAGAAAGTGAGATTGGTGACCTCAGCCTTTCTTCACTTCACATGCAAGTCATGTCATCATTCCCTGATGTCATGATCCTCTTTGAGAGCGGACAAACACAACAACAATCCTTTTTATCTTGTACGTAGCTTGTGTATATATGTTTCTTTGCTTCTTATCTTCCCATTAGATTGTGAGCTCACTGGGCTTAGGGACTATCTTTTGCCTTTCTTTGTATCCCTAGCACTTAGCATAGTGCCTGGCACACAGTAGGTGCTTAATAAATGTTTGTTGACTGACTGGAATCCCTAGGGCCCAACTGAGCAAGAATATCCATTATGTTGTCCCTAACAAATGGTCATACAGTGTTTATTTGACCTCCCATGAAGGCCTCAGTTTCCTTAACTGCAAAATGAGGAAGATAACCTTGAAGGTTGCTTCCAGCTCCAAATCTCTGATCTTATGACTTTCCAAGGTAGTCTGATTCCACTTTTGAACTACTCTAATTGTTCGTAATAGTCATGCTTTGAAGCAAAAGGTCTCCAGGCAAAATTTTGGCATCTGAGTTCCATTGCCTCCACCTCCTCCCAGATGTGTTGCCTAGGAACTATTGGCAGGCTTCTTGAAGTAACAGGGCTGTGGAAAACAGCTGAATCCAGTGGCAGCTCCTGAAACAATCTCTGCCAGAGTATTTAAAGGAGTCCTAGGAGTAGAAGGGGCTGCTGCAGTTTGGCTCAGCCCAGCCTGTGTTTGGCCCTGAGAAAATGATTTGTAAGAGCTTGAGGAGTGGGGACCAGGGGGAAAGGTTCTGTAAATGGCTAAGGCTGGTAGGTGCAGTCCCATGGTGGTGCCCACAGTGTTTGAACCATGGGTATTTTCTCCTTGCAAAATCAAAGTGACTTTCCAGGTCTTCATAGGTGTTTCTGTTGGTGCAAAGTCATGATTCCTACAAACCCAAAACATTCCTCCAAAATGGGATAGTAATGCTGAAAATCTTAGAGGCAGGGGTAGGCCAATGCTGCTGATATCAGTTAGACCAACTGAGCTCTCTGCTGACCTCCTATCCCCAGGAAAGAGTGGGGCGGGGCAGTGGGACACACCAGGCAATGATTAAAACAGAATTACCATTGTAGGTCCTCCCTGCTCCTCCTCCTCCTCTCACCCTGGGTGCTGGGGGAGAATAATTTTAGCAGTTCCAAGCATGGACTATCACTTAGCAGGAATACCACAAACCCCTACAGATTATGTCCATGGTCCCTGCCATGCCTTCTCTTGTGGCTGCCCTACAGATGGGCATCAGGCATGGTACAGGATAACGAGGGTGTCCTCCATAGTGGAATAAATAGATACAGATGGAAGAAGTACTCCAGGTTGAGGAAAGTGTCCGTGTGACCTCTACTACTTCTCAGCTCTCTTCTCATTTTCTTGCTAGCCCCAAACCTATCAACTTCCCCTGGAAATAATATGATAAAGTAGAAAGAACACTGGATTTGGGACCAAAAGGTCTGAGTTAGAATCTAGCTTTGCCACCTATTATCTTTGTGACTGAGGCCCTGTTTCCTTCTCTGGAAAATGAGGGGGTCAGATTAGATCAGCACTTCCCAAAATATAGCTTTTATATCCACGAGGGTCCCTGAGATCCTTTTAGGTGGTGTGTGAGGTCAAATCTATTTTCACAATAAAACTGAGGCTATTTGCCTATTAAAATGTCCCTCCCCCTTTTCCAACCACATGTGAGGCCTTATTTTTTTCTTCATGTAGTTAACCAAAACAACATATGGTGACAGATTGAATGCAGAAGCAGATATGAGAATCCAGCTGTCTTCTATTAAGCCAGACATTAGAGAGATTTGCAAAAGTATGTAAAACAATGCCATTTTTCTCACTAAATATTTTTGTTTTGCAAAATAGACTTTTGCAGTAAAAGAGTAATTTATGTTAATTTGTAATGGGTTCATTATTGTCATCTTACAATGGATTAATAAATACACATTTTAATTATAAATTTTAATTTATAACATGGGAAATATCAATAGATGTAATAAAAATAAAAAAGCTCTTTGGGGTCCTTAATAATTTTTAAGGGCCTCCGAGATCAAAAAGTTTGAGAACCACTGGACTTGAGGATTTCTATGGTTCCTTCTAGTTCTCAATTCATGATGGTTCATAATTCTCCACAAAGTTATAATACTTGCTCACTGAACTTTCTATCTGGCCTACCAAAAGCTTTTTCAGGGTCTTTTCTTTCCAATGGAAAAGTTTTCTCCTTCTTCATCATGGCCCTCATCACCACATTAGCTCAGTGGATAGGGTACTAGAGACTTTTTTTGCCTGGACATTCACCTGAACACGATGACTTCTAAGATCCCTTTCATTTCTAGATTTATGATCCTGTGAATTTGGTCTTTCCGAAATGCTTCCCTCTCATCTCAGATTTCCCTAGAATTAATTATGCTTAAGCTGTTTGTCCCAGCCCACTAAAATCTCACTAGCCTGAACTTTGACTACTATCTTTGTCCACTGTATTCTTACCTCATTGGACCCTGTTACGTCAGACCTGAATTTTGCCCAGGACTTGAAACCTGGACTTTGCTACCTTGTCCACTGGCCTTACAAAGGTCAGGACAGTGTGTCCAGGCAGAACGAATAGGAAGGATGATGGCCAACTATTGATCTTCTGAAGAATGGTCACGGAGAGATGTGAGGTGTGAGCCTGGGCATTGGTCAAAAGCTAGAAGAGCTGTCTTCCTTCAAAGAACAGTCTGGCTGCCACCTCTCTAATACTCAGCATAGAGCTTTAAGATTTGCAAAGAGTTCAACATACATCACTTGATCGTCATAGCAACTCTGTGAGATAGGTACCCTTTTTATCCCCATTTTACAGATGAGAAAACTGAGACTGAGTAAAGTAAAGCAACTGTAGAGGCTCACACAGTTAGCAAGTGTCTGAGGCAGGATTCAAACTCAAGTCTTTGAGATATGGAGTTCAACACTATCTTTACATGAGTTTCATTTGTTGCTATGGCAAAAAAAAAAAAAAAAAAAGACAATTAGTGGCCAATCCTTTGGATGATAAGTTTCTCCAAATTTACCCAGGCTGGTCCTTTTACAACAGACAGAAAGCGTATCACCAGCCCTACATTTAGCATCCAGCTTGGTCGGAATTGCCAGAACTTGTATTTCACCAGTCCAGCCTTGAAGAATCTAGGGTCACCTCCACATCCAGATGAGTCTGAATGATTAGTCAGCTTGGGGAAGTCCAGACATGAGAACTCTCTCCAGCAAATCAGACCCGCCCCTTCTGTGATTATGTGTATAACTCCTAAGTCATTGTCTGAGGCATATCAAGGTTGAATGACTAGTCCAAAGATCAGAGGAAAGATTCCAGCTCTGGTCTTCTTGACTCTAAAATAACACATTGCCCCTTAGTGGAGTATAATCTCCCATTGTAGCCCATCATTATTATTTTTAAAAAATTGGACCTGTGAAGAATTCCTCCTATCAATGCCAATCTTTATGTTCTCTGCAATTTATAACCTCAGAGAGTCACCTAAGATGCTGAGAGGTTAAGGGATTTGCCCAGAATCACACAGCCAGAATAAGAGGGACTCAAACCCAGGTTTTCCTGTCTCTGAGGCCAGCTCAACACCCACTTCTCAACTCTGCATCTTCCATTAATCCCCATTATAAATTAATACATTGGTTTCCCAGTGAAAACCAGTCTCTTGTGAGTTTGTATGATATGACTTAATTTTCTTTGAGCTTGATTACCTCTGGATAAGTTAATTTCTGGGTTCTGAAAGATTCTTTGAATTGAGAGACCAGAAAATGGTGACCACCAAAATACAAAAGCCCTAGACACTGTCAACTCTCTTTCAATTAATGATGAAACTGTCATTTTTTTTAACTTTAGGGGGGAAATCAGACATAATACAATAGTAGGCGGGGCATTAGATTGGAAGCCAAAGGACCTAAGTTCAAATCTGCCTTCTGCACTTACTATTTTGAACCTTAGGCAACTGAAATGATCTCTCTGGACCTTAGTTTTCTCATCTGTAAAAGGGGAAGAAGTTGGGCTGAATAATTTCTAAGGTACCTTGCAGCTCTGAGTTTTTGAACCAAGGGCCATCTTGTTCTCCCTACTTTCTATTCTCCTGCTGTAAGTACAGTGCCTGGCACATAGAAGGTATTTAATAAATGCTTCCTGGTTGTTTATAAGTGGGTGTCTTGAGCACCTCTTAGCCATGAGCTAAGACATCCTGTAGTCAAATATAATCCAGTATATATTTTTTTTCTGTTAGATTTTTGAGCAGCCAGACATTCCTTATCTTTGTAAAGCATGTTTTTCCTCTTAAGGGTACACTGTCCAAATTACTACTTTAATTCATTTAAAACTAAAATAAAAACCCTACTAATATCTCCTATTTTTATGTTAGTATCATTTCCAAAAATTTTGTTTCAATCCTCCCTAACCAGAAAGCCATGCTTTGATATAAAGAATAAGAGGGGGAGAAAGGAAAAGAAAAGAAACTCTTCAGCAGAACTAATGAACACATCAGTAGTATGACAGTTTATGCAGTGTTCCACACACATAGCCCCCCACTTCCACAAAGAATGGAGGGCAGTGCATTTTCTTATTCAGCCCAAGTGGTCAATATTACATAGCATTAAGTTTCCTTATATGGTGTTCTTTTTTATATAGTATTGTAGTCATAGTGTGTTTTGTTTTGCTGGTCCTGCTTCACTCTGCATCAGTTCATATATGTCCTCCTATGTTTCTTTGAATTCTTCATCTTCATCTTTTTCTATGGTACAGCAATAGTCCACCATGTCTATGTACCACAATTCTTTTTTAACTATTTCACAGCCAATAGATTTTGTTTGCATTTATTTGCTACAACAAAAACTTCTCTTTTAATTCTTTTCATTTCTGGTCACTTATCATCTTGTCTTGGTCATTTGGGAGTTATTGATTATCTTTTAAAAAAGTAATTATGTATTTTAAAAATTGGTATCCTTTATTTTTCTGTCATTGTCACTTACCTCTCCTACCTTTCCTCTCTTGTAGCATGTACGGTTAAGCAAGATACTGTCAATTACTTTTAAGTCCTTCCAACATGACTATATCACTCAGGGAAAAGAAGTGAATCTTCTCGGAGATGAATTGCATTTGCTTACCCACTCAACTCACTCTCATTCATCCCTGTCCCCTGGTCATGCTAAGGATATTCAAGTAATCCCAAGTGTAGCAAATAGTACTTTGCTACTTGTGTGTGGATGTGTCATAGCTGCACCTGTTTGCTGAAGCTGTGTCAACTTGAAGAGATGTCCCACTCTGCACATTTCTTGTGGGGAAGCATGTGTTCTCCCTGCAAAAGAAAGGACGGAAAGAGAGACAAAGACAGCAAGAGAAAGATAGAGGAGACAGAGACAAAGGGAGGAAAGGATGGGGAGGGGGAATTGGAGAGAGAAAGGATGACAGGGAGGGAAGGAAGGAAGGGGAGCCAGACAGAGACAGAGAGAGAGAGAGACAGAGACAGAAAGACACAGAGACACAGAATGAGAGAGAGAGAGAGAGAGAGAGAGAGAGAGAGAGAGAGAGAGAGAGAGAGAGAGAGAGAGAGAGAGAATGAGAGAGAGAATTGAGAGAATTTCCTAAATAGGTCTGAATACCTTGGGAGGATTTTGTTGGGTGGCATTGTGTGCTCTTGAAATAGAATTCTTAATCCATTGAACAATAGTCCAGGGCTGAGCTTTCTCACCTGTGCAGCCTCAGAGAAAGGAAATCTAGGTTGCTAAAGATTTTCTAAATGACAGACCTCTTAACAGCTTTCTTTTTCTAACTATACCTGGGGCATGTTCTTTTCTTGAATAAAAGGGAAGGAATTGAATGTAGCTCTATGAGGCATTCACTTTGGGAATGTGCTCTAATGTTCCAACTGGAAGATGGCAGGCAGCCTGGTTAGATGGGAAAAAACATTGGATTTCAAGTGCAGAGGCTGTTGTTTGCACATGTCTGACTCTTTGTGACCCTATTTGAAGTTTTCTTGGCAAAGATACTAAAGTGATTTGCCATTTCCTTCTCCAGCTCATTTTACAGATGAGGAAACTGAGGCAAAGAGTTAAGTGACTGTCTGAGGCTAGATTTGAACTCAGGAAGTCTTCATGAGTCCATTCCCTGCACTATATTCTGTGCCACCTAGGTGCCTAGAGTTCAGATGATCCGGTTTCAAATTCTGACTATGGCATTACCACTATAACCTTGGGCAAGTCATTTAACATATATGGGTCTCAATTTTTTCATTAAGAGAGTGGGGCAGGGAACTAAATGATCTCTGTGGTCATTTTCAGCTCTAAATCTATAAATCTGATAGTTTTACCCTATAATTATTCACTCTGTCATCACACTTCATGGTTTTAAATGGATTTAAATGAACAATCATGTGAAGAGTGTTGATGCAAACATTATCCCTACTTTCCCAACTGAGACCCAGAAAGGCTAGGTGTCTTCTGTGGGGCTGCACAGCTAGGGCTAAAATCCAGGTCTTCTGACTTCAAGATCAGCTTTTGGCCCAAGTTCACAAGGCAAGTATGCAATGAAACCTGGCGTGAAATCCACGTTCTCTGTCTCCAAATTGGGCGTTCTTTCTACTATCCATTGCTGACAGAAAATGAAAAACATCGCAAGGAGGGAAGATTAGTACCCTGGGTAAAAGAGGCAAGATTTGAATGACCTTGATGGCTTAGAATCAGGTCAAAACTAATGTGATGAAATTTGATGGGGATAAATGGACAGTCACACTGTTTCAGGAGACTTTTCCTCGTCTTCCCTACTGCCTCTCCTGCCCTTTCCCACTGAGACAACATTTTCATCTATATCTATGTATCTGTACATATGTGTATGTATCTATGTGTGTGTCTATCCATCTATGTATATTTATCCATGTATGTGTATATGTATGTATCCATTTATTTATCCATATATCTATCCATGTATGCATGCATGTTTGTATCTATGTATGTATCTCTTTATCTATGTGTATATATTTATGTATCTACCCATGTATCTCTGTATATGTATAATATATATCTGTGCATGTATGTATGTGTCTCTAGCTATCATATACACATATGAATGTATATATGTGTGTATTAATGTATATATATAGTTATAATGAATACAAATTTGTATAATATAATTGTCTCCTCAATTAGACTATGACCTCTTTGAAGGCAGCACCATTTTTTTGCCTTCCTTTGTATCCTTAGCATTTAGGACAGTGCCTGGCACAAAGTAAGCACTTAAATGCTTGACTAATTTGGATTTTTAAAAAAGTCAACATCGCTGAGATAAAGCGGGGAGGTATGATTGGACAATGGTTTATCTGAAGAAGGTTGGGGAATGTTAGGCATCATGACACAGTAAAAAGGACTTTGTCTCTAGAGTCAAAGGACCTGGGTTCAAATGACCTTGGACAAGTCAGGTGACTTCAACTTCAATATCCTCACTTGAACCAGACAACCATGGAGACACTTTCTAGTTCTAGCTCTATGAATTTATGACCTGGTGACTACAGGCTCAACACTGTAAGTAACACCAATTTATGGCCACCAGGTAAAGCATTGCAGAGGGAGGCTGCATTAACAGAGGAATTGTGCCTAGTTCAGGCTCCTCTGTACTCTGCCCTGGTCCATGTGGTAACATATGGACTGTTGGGTTCAGCACTGGGTGCTGTCCTTTAGAAGGAACCTTTCTAAACTAAAGACTCTCTAGAGAGAGGCAGTCATTATGGTAAAGAGCTATATGCACAGGAATCAAAGGACCTGGGATGCTTAGTTTGGAGACGAGAATGTTTGGTGGGGAAATGAGAGCCTTCATCAACAACTGGAGGAAAAGGCTTTGAATTTCTTCTTTTGGTTAGGTGGTGAGTGTCTCAAGGACTGTCTTTTACCTCTCTTTGTATCCCCAGCATTTAGCACATGGCTGGCACATAGTAGGAAATAGAGGGTTCTCCCTCACTGGAGGCCTCATAGAAATGGCCAGAAGAATAGTCATTGGGTAGCACAGTGGATAGAGTGCTGAGCCTCTATCCACCGTCAGAAGTCAGGAAGACTCATCTTCCTGAGTTCAAATATGGCCTCAGACACTTACTAGCTGTGTGACACTGGGGAAGTGTCACACTTAATCAGTTTGCTTCCATTTTCTCATCTGTAAAAGGAACTGGAGAAGGTAATGGCCAACTGCTCCAGTACCGTTGCCAAGAAAACCCCAAATGGGGTCACGAAGAGTCAGCCAGGACTGAAATACCTGACTGACAACAAAAAGCACTTTAAGAACACTTATTTTATCTTTTGGCCAGCTACATGGTGAAGTAGAAGACTCACCTTCCTGGGTTCAAATCTGGCCTCAGACACTTACTAACTATGTGACTCAGAAACTTACTAGCTATGTGGGGAAGTTACTTAACTCTGTGTGCCTCAGCTTCCTCATCTGTAAAAGGAGCTGGAGAAGTAAATGGCAAACTCCTTCAGTATCTCTGCCAAGAAAACCACAAATGAGGTCACTAATAGTCAGATATAACTAAAAATGACTAAACAACAACAAATAATGTGGAATGAATTCTTGTTCAGATGTGGGTTGTTAAAATCCCTTCTAACTCAGATTCTGCTACTCTCTGAAATGCGGCTTTATTTATGTGGTGAACTACATATAGTTCTTTTGATGAGTTTTAGAGGAGTGAGTATGTGATCCAATAATAGTTGATTCAGCACTTATTAGGGCATGATATAATTTTAGGAGTATGTTTAATGCTGACTAACCAAAGAATTTCAATGTGTGCAGCTTCAAAATCTCTTTGAAGATTTCCTGGAATGTAATAAACTGCTTCAGGCTACCATTTGAACTTGAGTTTCTGGCTATTGGTTCCAAATTTGAATCTCGAAAAAATTCCAGAGTAAAGTGTCTTCTATCCTAGCTTTTAGTTGTACATGAAATAGTTCAGTTTCTCAATGACTTGGTGATCTCACTGAAGTGGGTGTTCCCTCCAAAAGGGCTGAGCTCAACCTCATTTCTTGCCTGGCTGTCCTACTTTAGGATGTTTCAGATTTTCCTATTGTGCCTCAGGAAACTCATCATTGGGGTGATCTCATGATCCAACAAGATCCCCTCAACCTTGATACTTCACTTCATCATCATCCTCTGCTCATCATCATCCTCTGCCATAAGGAGGATGGAGCCACGAACTCCAAATCTCCATTTAAGGCAAGAACTCAGCTCAGACACGTCCTCAGACATCTCTTCTCACTTTGCTGAATTATGCTGGGATTTCTCTAATTGATTTCTCCAGCCCACCGCCCCCCCCCCCCAAACTGCTTTTGCATTTGTCTTCCACTAATAGATTGTAAATTCTTTGAAGGAGAGGACCATCATTTTCCCTATTTTTATCCCTAGCACCCAGGATAGTACCTAGTACATTGTTGTGGTTGTTCAGTTATGTCTGACTTTATGTGACCCCATGGATTTTGTCCATGGGTGTTCTTTAGCAAAGGTACTGGAGTGGTTTGCCATTTCCTTCTGCAGTGTGTCTCCCTTTTACAGATGAGGAACTGTGGCAAATAGGGATTAAATGACTTGCCCAGGATCATACAGCTAGTAAGTGTCTGAGGTGGGATTTGAACTCAGATCTTCCTAGACTCCAGACCTGATGCTCTATCCACTGCACCACCTAGCTGAATAAATGTGCATTGACTGTTGTCCTGTCCTGTCCATCCCTTCTGAACCAGAATGACTCTAGTTCATGTTCTCTTATGACCCACTTTCCTTTTGGGGCTTACTTTTTTTGATAATACATTTTACTTTGTTTCCTGAGTCCTATTTATTACTAGTAATGTGCCATAATCTGTCAAATATGCGATGGTATGCTGAGTAGGGTTGTTCAACCATAAAAAATAGCCCCATCTTACTATTGACTAATACCTTGTTAGTATGTTCCTTCTCTGCTCTGAAAATTTTTATCAGTGGAATCTCTCTCCCTTCCTCTTCCTCCTCCTGCTCTTCCTCCTCCTCTCTCTCTCCCTCTCTTTCACATACACACATGTGCATACACATGCAAATGTGTGTACACACACACACATGCACACACACACACACACTTAACTCCAAGCTTCCCCAGCAAAGACAAAACTCTGGCAAAACCCTTCATTGTGGGATCTTTCATCTCCCCCTTTTCTGGGGACTCTTCCCTCTCAATTCCTTTCCTCCAAATGTAATTTTAATAAGTATATCCATTCCAGCAGAGGCCCATTGGTAAAGGCTTACAAAGGCAAAGTAAACATTTAAACCAAATATAAGTAAAGACATTTTCCTATGCTCAGAAGAAAAGGTTTCAGGCTTTTGTGTGGAAACCCAAGGAAAGAAAGGTGATAGAATAAAGGAGATAGATTATCTCCCCACTACAGTCGGGGCAGAGGGATTTCAGCAACATGGCATTTGCTTAAACCTTCCCCATGCCTGATTGTCCCAAATAACCTTGTTCCCAGAGTCCTGACCCCCTTTCTCTATGGCTGCTGACTTTCCCAGGCACGTATTGATTCTCATGGCCTCTACTTTTCTAGCTCTGTGTGTCTTCTCTGGTTCTCATCAGGAACTTTGTGAGTTTGACTTCTGATTTTTACATATTACTCAGGAGGCGTAACTAAAAATCGCTGGACTACTGGTATTATCCCCTTTCGTTGATTCATTCAAAGGACTTCTTCACATCTCATAAGAGATCATCTGGCCCTGTCCACACACTGTTACAGTTAGGTTAATGGCCCCTGTCGAGTGTTCTGGACTCAGAACCAAGATGATGAGATCTACTTTTTAACTGTGTGACCTTGGCAAGTCCCTTGACCCCTCTTAGCCTTAGTTTACTTATTTGTGAAAAAGTAGTAATAATAACACCTACCCTGTAGGATTGCTGTGAGTATCAAGTGAGATTTTATATACATATATGTGCACACACTCACACACACATATCATATATATGTAAAACACTTTGCCTTTCATTAGGCTCAGAACTTTAAAGGACCAGCTGTTTTATTTGTGTGACCCTGTGCTTAGCATAGTGCCTGCCACATAGGTACTTAATAAAAATGCTTCTTAACAGATGGACGTTGTAAGTGTTTAGAAAATCTTTTTTATTCCTTCATTCAAAACATTTCTATGAACAAGTATTTATTAAGTGCTTCCTATGTGCCTAGCACTGAGGACACAAATTTCTTTTTTTTTTTTAAGGACTTCAAACAAAAGTCCCTGCTCTCAAGGGACTTACATTCTTTTAGGGGCCATTGTCAGCTTCCATCAGGGAGACATTTTCTGCATTAGGAATTCACCACACTGCTGAAATCACAGGTCCCAATGAACAACAAAAAGTGCTATTTCCTAAAATAGATTTCCAACCTCTTTTGCACAGGACTGTTCCTTTTTTGCATTTATCCACATACAAAAAAATAGCTAAAGAAGCCTTGAGACCGTATCTCCTTGGATAATAATATATTCACATTGTTGCTATGCTTGGGAGGAAGAAGGAAATAATAGTGTCGTATATGGGGAAGTGAAAGGAAGAAAAAAGAAATGCCCTGATTGGTTTAAACCAAATGGGGTCAGTCTAGGAAGGGTTCCTAGTGGGGCTAACCCTTTGTCAAAAATTGGAAGGAGAGGAGAGCCATGATTCAGTGGAGAACAAAAAAGATGAGTATCGTAAGCAAGGAAAATTGCACCAAGGACAACGCAAAGGGAGAAAAGGATGATGGGATGTGTGGGAGACAGTAAGTAGATTAGCTAGAGCAAAAAATCCAAATGGGAGCATTTGTGGGTATTGGGGGAGATTACCTACGAGTTGAAAAGGGGAAGTCACCATTTAATGTGTCAGTAAACATTTATTATGTTTATTTACTTATTTTCTGTCTGCAACAGTATGTACTGGGGATACAAAGAAAGGCAAAAACAACCCTTGCCCTCAGGGAGCTTACATTCCATTGCATACACACTACATTCACACGGAACAGCTACAAGGTAGCCTTAAAGGAGAAGGCACTAGCAGGTGGGTGAGACCAAAGAAAGTTTCCTGAAGAGAGTAGAATTTGAACTGAGTCTTGAAGGAAGCCAGGAATTCTAAGAGGCTGAGGTGAGGAAGGAGAGCATTCCAGGCATTGCATTTTCTCACCTGGCTGTACTACTCTGGGACTTCACTGACTACCTTCTCCATCATGCCCCAGGAAGCTCATTATTGGGATAACCTCATCTCCTTGCAAGATCTCATCTGCCTTGGTACTCTATCCCATCTCTGCTTTCTCCTTGTCTGCTTAGAGGGTGGGTCCATGAACTCCCAAACTCCATTTTAGGATAGCTCAACTCGCACATCTCCTCATTTCTCCCCTGGTTGCTCTACTTTGGGGCTTCTCTCACAAGCTTCCCTACTTTATCCTCTAAGTCCTCATCTCTTCTTCACCCTTCCTTTTTTGTGTGTGTTGGCCTCTTTTATAAGATTGTAAGCTTCTTTAAGGGAAGAGAATGTCTTTTTTCATATTTGTATCATCAGGCTTAATACAGTCCTTGGCACATAGTAGGTGTCTAATAAATATTTATTGATGGATTGATTGAAATAGGACAAACTCACAGAGATTGAAAAAGACATGTTGTGGGTATGAAACACCAAGTAAGACAATATGGCTGGGCCAAAGAGTAAGTGGAAAATAGTAATTTGTAAGAAGACTGGAGAGATAGGAAGGGACCAGGTTGTAAAGGGCTTTATAAAGATAAACAGAGGATGTTATATTTGATTCTCCAATATGAAAAATAAAAAGGAGGTAAAAGAGAATAGGGAGATGACATGGTGAAACTTGTGCTTTGAGAAAATCACTTGGGTTTGGGGTGGGAGAGACTTGAGGCAGGGAGATCAATCACAAGGCTGCTGCCTTGTTGTTTGTCCTTCATTCCTGAAGTGGACTCTGACATCAGGGAGGTAATCCATGGCATGTCAATGAATTGGACTTAAGTGAGGGAGGGCTGTGCAAAGTCACCAGCCTCACTTTCTCTTCCAAAGTCATCTGGCCATTTGGGCAACATGGTTGTTGCCTGCTGTATGTGAAGAAGAGCCTATGATGTTTTGAGGCAGTCCATCCTAGTTTTAGATAGCTCTAACTGTTAGGAGGTTTTTTCCTGACATCAAACCTAAATGTGCCACTTTATAACTTCCACCCATCACTTCTACTGCCATCCCCTGGGGCCAAGTAGAACTGGTCTAATTCCCCTCCCAGGTGTTGTTCAGTCATTTTAGTCCTGTCTGACTCTTCAGGAAGGCATTTGGAGTTATCTGAGCAAGTTTACTGGAGTGGTTTGCCATTTCCTTCTCCATCTCATTTTACAGATAAGGAAACTGAGGCAAACAGGATAAAGGGACTTGCCCAGGGTCACATAGCTAGTAAGTATGTGAGGCCAGATTTGAACTGATGTCTCTTTGACTCTAGGTCCAGCACTCTATCCACAGAGCCACCTAGTTCCTCTTTCTGAGTAATGGCTCTTCCCTTAAAGTGGTTAACATGTCTCCCCAGCCTTCTTTTCTCCAATTCATAGATCCATCCCCAGTTCCTTTAACTAATTCTCATACAGCATGGACTCAAGTCCCTTCATCACCTCCACATATATACATGAACAGGAACTAGACCCATGTTTTCATTAGCATAAGGAATTCCCTCTACCAGTCCAGCTTGGGACCTGTTCTGAAATGTGTAGTTTTAGAGAGTTGCCTAGACCTCTGAGAAGTTAAGGGACTTTCCCAAGGTCACACAGACACTACTGGTCAGATTTGAGCCCCTATCTTCCTAGCTTCAAGGGCGGCTCTTTGTTTATGACACCATACCTTTTCTTTGGGAGTATTTCTTTGGTTTGGAGGGAAGGCTGGGCTTGTGATTCCATTTGTCTAGAGAACTTCTCAGTGAGGAAACTCTTTATTTCAAGGTAGATTAGCAATTGTCTGCCATTTTTAATCTTAGAGAGTTGTAGAGACAAGAGAACTGAGAAGTTAAGTGACTTACCCAGGGTCACACATCTAGTAAGTGTCAGGGGCAGGACTCGAACCCTGATCTTCTCGGGTCTAAGGCTGGTGGTTCTCTATCCAAATCCCATTCTATCTTTTTCCACAGACTGAAGATAAAATTAAACAACAACCCAGTTAGGTGTCCCCAATTACTTTCCCACTAACTCCTACATGCCTTCTCTCTCCCTTGTCTATCTCCCTCCCACTGAAGAGACTAAATAAACTAATTCCATGATTCAGCTCTGACTTTATTTCTACATACAAAACAGGGGCCATTTCCAGAGTGTGTAATTTAGCCCCGTGCCTGGCACATCAGAAGTAGTTAATAAATACTTGTTGAATGACAAACTGACTAACAGGGAAAGATGGGGAGGAGAGGCTGACAACAAGCCTATATTTTTAACATGGTTTCTCTGTTTCCTCCTTCCCTGCTCTGTACTCTGGAAATTTTTCTTTTTTTTTTTTCTTCTAACAGCAGACCTCACTCCCCCTCACTCTGTTCCCCAATCACCAAGCCTACTTTTGTCAGATCCCTTTGTAACCACCCTCAGTAGCTGCTTCTTGGGTTCCATGTCCCAGAAAGTAAAAATGCATTTCCTTCCAAGTTGAATTTTAAGAATAGGAGTCAAGTATAACAACTTATATCAAACCAGCCAGTCAACAAATAATTATTCAAAGCCTGCTACCAACAAAACATTGTGCTATGAACAGTGAGGGATGCAAAGAATAATATATATCAAGGATTTATGGAGTACCTACTATGCACCAGACACTGCATTAGGTGGTGGGGATACAAATACAAAGAATGAAATAATTTCTGCTTAAAAGTAGCTTATATTCTCACTGTGGAGACAAGTACATATACTTATAAATAGATACATCCTAAGTTTAAAGGGAATGAATACAGAATAATTAAAAACCAGGGAATTTGGGAAGGAGGACACTCACAGATGAGGGTATCAGATATGGCTTCTTGCGAAGATAGTGATTGAGCTGCGTCTTAAAGGAAGAAAGGGACTGCTATGATGAGGAGGTATGGAAAGAGTACATTCCAGTAATATGGGAAATTCAGAGATGGAGGGTCATGTGTGAGAGACAAAGAGAAGTTTAGTTTGGGTCGACGTCAGAGTGTGGGAAGGGGAATGTCCTTATTGATAATGTTTTTATCCTTCCTCTTATCCCCCACCCCTCTCTGGCCCCTCCTTGTTTCTTTGCTGAGTTTGATGTGTTTTTACACCCAACTATATGTATATATGTATATAACCCCTTTTTGTCATTTTCACATAAGAATGGGGTTCATTTGAGACCTCCTCCCCTTACCTTTCCTTCTATGTTTCTGTCATCACATACACTCCAGTTTTGTGAAATAACAATTTTCCCCTGCTTCTTTCTCCTTCGAAGTATTGCATTCTTCCTTTTCTTTCCTTCTCTTTCTTCTCTACAGACCCTCAGAGCAGAACCAGTTCACCCCCAAGGATCCTTGTTTTTCTTATATAACTTCAATGCTCTTGGAAGACATTAATATTTTGAAGAGACATTGTTTCTCTTCCCCATATTAGAATGTTAGTCCTATGTCCATCTGTGGCTCCTTCCAATTACTCAAATAGATTTAACTTTTCTTGGTTTCTTTCGACTTGTGTTTGTCTTTTAAAGTTTCTACCTAGTTTAGGTCTTTTTGCCAGAATGTAATCCTGGGGTTCTTAACCCTTTTTGTGTATGTTATGGACCCATTTGGTGGTCTGGTGAAGGAGTTACTTACTTCTCTAGATATATAATAGTTTAAAAAATAATGATCAATATTTTCTTGGATTTACTCTTTTCTCCAGCCTTAGTTCCTGAAGTGGAGCTTTGTGCCCAGGCAAGGTTTTGCCCTCTGTTGTACTCTTGGGTGGGGTGGTCTTCTTTGTTTTGTCTTACTTTGAGCTGCCTTCCACCTCCCCAGTTTAGGCCTTTCTGGATCTTGGAGATTTGGAACGTTGGTTATGAAGGGTCTTCTCTGGAATCTTGGAACAGACTCTTAGGGACCTTGAAGCCCATGGACTTGTGCCGTCCTGGTCTGAGTGTTCCTCTACCATAAGGTCCTTATGCTGGGGCTTTTTGACGTCCCTGAGGTTTCCTAGAGGGTTCCTCTATTGCTACTGCCTCTGGACACATGTGATGGCAATCAAATTAGGACCTTTTGCTGTTTTTGTTTTACTAAAAGTGCCTCTGATTGAATAATGTGATTAAAGAAGATTTTTCCCACCCATTTCCCATGCTCATTGTGGGAAGCTTGATTAGGGGAGTTGTTTTGTAGGAGGGTCCCAAGTACTTTTTGTTTTTTCTATTGAGGCACTGGGTCAGAAAGTTATGCCCTCTGGCTCTAAAAAGTGTATAAATACTCTGAGGGTGGGGTTTTACTTTGGGGCTTAATTTTTGTAAGAAGTTTTGAGTGCCAGACTAGGACTCTGGTAAACCACTTTAAGGATCCCCCTGGCTTTGAAAACCTAGATGTCAGTGCTTTCCTCTCTGGTAACTATGGTTAGACCGTTGGACCTGTCTGTTGAATTATGGTCAGGCAGAGGAAGCCATGTCTATAGATTACTTTGGGGCTTACTGACTGAAAGTGTTTGTTTGGCCAAATGAGGACTCTGGGAAGCCACTAAAGAAACCCCCTGGCTTTAAAAACCCAGATGTCAGTGGTTCCTTCTCTGATAACTATGGTCAGGCAGTTGTGGTTAAAGCTTATGTTGAATTCATTCAGAGGAAGCCATGTCTGTTCATCTTTTGATTTCTCTGTATTTTCTTTGAAGTTCAGAGTGCTGACTCCCCTGAATTAGGTGAATGATATCTGTGCTTGGTTAAAGGAACGTTACATGTGCTTAATTAAAGTGATTGTTAACTCCTCAAAAGTTGCCTTTCCTTTTATGAATGCAGATCTAAGAACCTGTGATAGCAGAGCCCCCTGTGTATGTTGGGGTGCTTACTGCTACAACACAGAGCCCTGAAGGCTATCCTTGTCTAAGGCATTCCTCAGTAGCTCTGGGATTGTTTGTTTGCACTGATGTTGGTTTGTCAGATCACCTCCTTTCCCAATACCAGTGGCCTTCTGGAAGGTTTTACGTATGGTTCTAGGATGGAAGTTATTTTTCTGGGCATGGTGGTGCATACCTCTGATCTCAACTACTGGGGAAGTTGAGGCTGGCAGATCTTTTGCACTCCACAGTTCTGAGCTGCAGTGGGCTATGCTAATGGAGTGTCCTTACTAAGTTCTGCATCAATATGATGAGACCCTGCAAGAGGCAGGGCCATCAGATTGCCTAAGGGGAAAACTGATTCAGGTTGGAAATAGAGCAGGTCAAAGTTCCCTTGCCAATCAGGGAGTAGTCCTTGTATTTCTAACCTAGGCAAGATTGGAGAGAATCTTTAAATTACAATTAATTTTAACAAGAAGTCACTTATTGTATTTTCTTACTGGATTTCTTGACCGTTATTTGGTCAGGTGCAACTTTCCACTTTTTGTTGAAGTAAGTATGTGGGAGCTGGGTAATATTCTTCTATCTTAGCTAGAAGTTGCATGTGGGTCTTACAATAATACTCATAGCTAATACTAATGTTTATATATTGTTTACTATGTGCCAGGCACTGTGTGAAGTGTTTTTTATTATTCCCCTTTTACAGATGAGGAAATTGAGACTTAACCTGGGGTTGTTAGTAACATATAGAATGCTCTTTTATGATATTTATTATATTTAACACAATGATATATTCTTGCCTCAGGCCTGAAATTGCCTATTTTCAGAGTTGTGGGTACTTATAGAATGTTAAAAAAAATCCCCAAACTTAAAAGTTTTCATTGTGTTGTTAGTACCTCTAGGGAGAATGTATTGGAAGATGATGACGAGACACAGGATAAGACAAAGTGGATGGGTCAAGATCTGTGCTGTCGGTAGGTGTACTCATAGCAAAGAGATCATGGACCTAGTGAGAAATGAACTATGTGACTGTATATGAACATGCATTTGAAAGTATCTAAATATGAGAAAGAAGTATAAATTTTATCTTATCAGATTGGCCTATCTTTCCAGGCTTTTTGCATACCTTTTTACCTCCTGCTTCTATCATCCAAAACATTAGCTATCCCTTCCAGATTCATGTCATCTGCAAGTTTAATTAACATGGCAGTCACTGATAAATAACATTGAGAATAGGGCCAAGGATAGGCATGAATGATTTCCCTATTCACATATTCAAAAGATAATTTCCTCCTTGTTCTTCTAGTTTGCATATAATGTCACTTTGTATGTCTAAGACATGTACCCATTTGAAGTTTGTTTTGGTATCCAGGGTGAGATATTGGTCTAATCTGGTCAAATGGCTTTCCAGTTTTTCCAGTATGGAAGCAGAGACCTCCCTTTGGATTGAGGTTGACCTATAAATCAACACCCTTTGGATCTAGTTGCTCAACTGATTCACATTCTAGGGGAAGCAAGTAGCCAACTATTTCAACAGTGCACATATAATGTGCTGAGGACTCAGCAGTAGTGCAAGTGGAAAGGCAGAGACAAATGCAGACAACATTAGAAAGGATGAAGCACCAGATAGGGTGTGGAAGCAGGGCAAGGGAATGTATTGTTACTGAGTGACAGACATACATTTCCTGTGTACACATCTCATTTCCCACCTTTGTACAGATATCTATCCCTAGGTAGCCCCACTTTCTGGAATATTGCTTTCCCCCTCACCCCTGCCTCTTAGAATAACAAATTGCCATCAAGGCTCATCCCAGATACCATCTCTCCTACTAGAAGCTATTTCTGATTGCCTTAGTTGGTAGCATTCAGCTCATACATAATAATTCATATTTATTTTGCATCTGCTTTTTAATTTGTATACATATCAGTTTCATCTCCATAGAATATAATAACCTTCTTGAGGACAGGAATTGTTCCCATTTTTTGCCTTACTATTCTAGCACCTTGGAGAGTGCTTTGAATGGAATAATTACTTAATAAACACTGGTTGAACTGAATTGAATATTGGTGGTGGTGTTGAAAATAATTTTTATTTCTGATTCTGCCTTATGCATTTGGAAATGTAGTTTTGTTTCAATTATGGAAGGGCATCAGGCTGTTGAATTCCAAGGGAGAAGAGAATGTAAACACAGCATTGGGAAGGATTGAGGAAATGACCTAAAGAGGAATGGAAATTTCCCACATGCCTGTAGACCCTTGATTAGACTTTTTCCTATTATCTTTCTTCTTTTTCTGTGATTTATTCAAAACTGAGAGCTCCTGCAGATTTTTGGCTTGGAAAAACTTTGGCAATGTCTCCTTGACAAATAATTACCCTGTATTTCTTGTGTAGGCTAACAGATTTCCAATGGTTTCAGTTCTAGAATATTCACTAGGAAAATAAAACCAGTATTTAGAAAGCATGTCAGTGTGTCTCATGAGGGACCTGCAACATGTGACTATTTAGACCCCAGAATTCTCTGTTACTATAATGAATTATCCTTTCACTTGTAATTTTTTGGTAGTGTTCTTAAGATTTATTACACATCTTCCTCACACTAGCCCTATACAGTAGACTTTTGGGGGTCCAAATTTTGATTGTACTTTTTCTAATTAACAAAAAAATTCCCTCTCATTTCCCCTCTCCCTGTGAAAAATTGAAGACAAAAAAAGAAAAAATCAAACCTTCATAACAAATATTCAAGGTCAAACAAAACAGATTCTCACATTGGACATGCTCAAAAGAATCTCTTTCATTCTCCTTTTTCAGTCCATCACTTTTCTGGTGGGAGGGCAGTATCATAGTTCAGCATTAACCTTGTAGAATCATAATGGGTTGTTGCATTTGATGAGAGTTCTAAAGTCTTTCAGAATTATTTTTCTTTATGATAACGATAACGATCACGTTGATTAAATTGTTGCTAACTTTACTCTGCCTCAGTTCATAGAAGTTCTCCTAATTTCCTTTGAAACTTTCTACTTTGTTAATTCTTATGGAACAATAATATTCCATTAAATTCATGGATACAATACCAGGCCTGGACTTATGAAGACCCATCTTCCTGAGTTCAGATCTGGCCTCAAACACTTACTAAATGTGGGACCTTGGGCAAGTCACTTAACCCTGTTATCTTCAGTTTCCTCATTTATAAAATGAGCTGGAGAAGGAAATGGCAGACCACTCAAGTATCTTTGCCAAGAAAATTCCAAATGGGGTCACAAACAGTCAGAGATGGCTGAACAACACATTCATAAACCACTATTTGTTTAGTCATTCCCCAATAGATGGATATTCCTTTAGTCTCCAGTTTTTTGTTAGTATGAAAAGGAAATGGTGTAAATATTTTTTGGTGTGTGTGTATGTGTGTGTGTGTGTGTGTGTGTGTGTGTGTGTGTGTGTGTGTGTACGTGTGTATGCATGCTTTGCTTTTTCTTTGATCTCTTTGGGATATATTCCTAGTAGTAGGATCTCTGGAACAAAGGGGCTACAGGTTTAGACTTTAGGGGCACAATTCCAAATTGTTTTCCCAAATTGGCTGCACCAGGGGTGGGGAGCCTGCACCCTCAGGGCCACATGTGGCCCTCTAGGTCCTTGAGTGAGGCCTTTTTACTGGATCCAAGTTTTATAGAACAAAACCTTTTATTGTGGGGATTTGTTCTGTGAATTTTGGATTTGCTCAAAGTGCCACACCCTAGGACCTACAGGCCACATGTGGTCCTGAGGCTGCAGGCTCCCTACCCGTGGGGTACAGCAATTCACATATTTACCAAGATGCTTTAGTGTGTCTATTTTCCTGTAGTCCTTCTAATATTTTCTGTTTTTCTCCTTGATCATCTTTGCTAATCTGAGGGATATGAAGTGGAACCTAAGAATGATTTTGAGTTGTATTTCTCTAATTTGTGATATGGAGTATTTTTTTTTTTTGTGGCTATTGATAGGTTGGACATCTTTTTTTTTTAAATGCCTGTTCCTCTCTTCTGACCACTTATTTATTGGGGTCTGACTCTTATCTACTTCAATTTGAATCAGGCCTTTGCATATTTTGAATATGAGACCTTTATCACAGAAATTTGTTGCAAAGATTTTTTTTTCCCCCAGTTACCTACTTTTCTTTTAATTTTAACTGCATTGGTTTTATTTGTGCAAAAAGGTTTCCTTTGCCAGAGATCTTTGTCAAAGTTGGAGAGGGGATTCTGATCAGGCAGATGGTTTCTGAGTTCCCTTTGCATTTGCTTCGTGGTTCCTAGTTTTCTTGCTAATGTTGATGTTTGCCACTTGGCCTTCTGCTAATTGATGGTTCCTTGGCATGGTGAATCTCTTTCTGACTTTCTGACTTGAACCTTGGAATTTCAGGTCAACTATGACCATCTGCTGCAGATCTTTCTGGGGTGAGCAGCCTGTTATAGTGGAAGGAACAGAGGATCTAAGTTCAAATCCTGCCTCGAACATTGACTTATCGCCTGTGTAATCTCTGGCAAGTGTCTCTGGACCTCACTTTCTTCATTTACAAAATGGGGCTAATAATGTTATTATCTCGGAGGGATGTAGTATGTTGGGAAAGAATTTTTACAGCTAATCTTGGGGATAAAGGCCTCATTTCTAGAATATATAGAGAACTGAGTCAAATATACAACAATACAAGTCATTCCCCAGTTGATAAATGACCAAAGGATATGAACAGGCGATTTTCAGAGGAAGAAATTAATGATATCTATAATCATATGAAAAAATTCTCTAAATCACTTTTGATTAGAGAGATGCAAATCAAAGCAACTCTGAGGTACCATATCACACCTATTAGATTGGCAAATATGACAGAACAGGAAAATGATAAATGTTGGAGAGGATGTGGGAGAGTTGGAACACTAATTCATTGTTGGTGGAGCTGTGAGCTCATCCAACCATTCTGGAGAGCAATTTGGAACTATGTCCAAAGGGCTACAAAAATGTGTATACCCTTTGACCCAGCAATATCGCTTCTAGGACTGTATCCCCAAGAGATCATAAAAACATGTACAAAAATATTTATAGCAACTCTCTTTGTAGTTGCCAAAAACTGGGAATCAAGAGAATGCCCACCAATTGGGGAATGGCTAAATAAATTATGGTATATGAATGTAATGGAATACTATTGCGCCATAAGAAATGATGAACAAGAAGACTTCAGAGAGGCCTGGGAAGACTTATATGATCTGATGCTGAGTGAAAGGAGCAGAACCAGGAGAACTTTGTGCACAGCAACGACCACAGCATGCGAGAGTTTTTTCTGGTAGACTTGGATCTTCATAGCAATGCAAGGACATAAAAAAAAAAAATTCCCAGTGGTCTTCTAAGGCAAAATGCCTTCCACATTCAGAGAAAGAACTATGGAATTCAATTGCAGATTGTAGTAGATCGTGTGTGTGTGTGTGTGTGTGTGTGTGTGTGTCTTATGTTTTGGTTTGTTACATGATTTCTCCCATTTATTTTAGTTCTTTTACACAGCATGACTATAGTGAAAATGTATTCAATAGGAATGTATGTGTAGATCCTGTATAGAATTGTATGTCATCTTGGGGAAGGAGAGGGGTAGTGGGGTGTGGAGGGGGGAAAAAATTTAAGTTTTATGGTAGTGATTGTAGAACATTAAAAATAAATAAAATGAATATATAAAAAAATAATGTTATTATCACCTCATAGGACTGTGATAGAATAGTGAGATAATGAATGTAAAACTGGGGAAGCTTATTATTATTAAGAACTTTTACGAGGGGGAGGAGCAAAAGTCTTCATATGTCAGTTCACACCAAGCAATATCAATTCAGAAGCACTGTGAGATACCACTTGGATTTAACTAATAAAACCCCAAGTGGCAGCATTCTTGAAATACATGATTATTTTTATAAAAACTAACATCTATATAGTGCTTTAAAGTTGGCAAGGCACTGTACAGAGATTATTTCATTTGTTATTATCATAACTGTTACTGTTGGGAACCTGAAGCCAAGTCCTCTGCCTTGAAGAACACTTGCTTTCCAGAATCCAAACCTAATTCTCTGAGGCTGGAGAAGTGAATGATTCCTGTGACCTAGAGTAGTCTGAGAGAGTTTGATGGAGGAGGAGACAGGTGAGCTGGGCCTTGAAAGATGGATGGGATTTGGATGGGCAGAGAGGAGGAAGGTTATCACCCATGGGAGAATGGCATAGTCAAAGACACTGGAGGAAGAGGTTATAAGGGGCATTTATTGTCCCTAATGAACAGACCTGTTTGTCTGGAAACAGTAGGTGATGTGAGGGTCAAGAAGTAGTTTAGGACTAGTTGGTAGAGGGTCTTGGATTTGCAATTTGAATTTTGCTTTGTAGACAGCTAGGATGCATTGAAGGCTTTTTGACAGAGGAGTGACATAATAGAACTGGAAGCTGTGGGAAATACAGGCTAGGAGGGCATCTCCCCTTGAAAACATTTTTTCTATGAAAAGATATATGGCATTTTGGGGAGGTTCCAATCCTGAACGATGACTTTGTACATTATTTCATTCCTTCAGCACATTCTTCTTATCTATGTGTCAAGCAATCCCCAGGTACTAGAGATTTAGTTCTTCAAGGAAATGTATTCTTTTATGGGTGAAAACCATGTTACAGATAAGTAAATCCAAAGTCATTTTTTGAGGGTTGGGCACAAGTGATAGGAGTGGATCAGATGAGGTCTCTTGTTAAGAGGCAGCAGCACTTTTCCTCTAACCCTTGAAGCAAGCTAAGGATTTTAAGGGGTGGAGGTGAGGAGATCATTCCAGGCATGGGGGATGGGTTATGCAAAGGCATAAAGTGGGAGATGGAGATTCACATACGGGGAAAGGCAAGGAGGCAAGTTTGACCAGAATACAAAGTATCTGAAGGGAAGTAGTATGCACTAATCCTGAAAAAGTGTCAAACAGTTTGTATTTTATTCTAGAGGCAATAAGGATCCAATGAAGTTTCTTAAGAATGCTGAGTGACATGATCAGATCCATAATCTCATAATATCAGTTTGGCAGCTCTGAGAATGGATTAGAGAGAGGGGAGAGAACCGATGCAGAAGAACCCAATTAAGAACCAACTGCCGTGATCCAGACAAGAGGTGATGAGAGCTTCCGTTAGGGTGAGGATTGTATGGGTACAGAGAAGGAGACATGTGAGAAATGTTGTAAAATGGACCACACTTGGAAACTGATTGAGTACAGGGGATAAAGGAGAGGGAAGAGTCGGGAATGATTGAAATTGCAAACCTAGATGACTGGAAGGAGGGTGGTGCTCTCAGCAGGAATAAGGACGTTAAGAAGAAAGGAGGGAGAAAAGAGAGTCAGAGGCATTTAATGTTAGGGTCAGGTATAGATATCAAAGAGGCAGTTGGTGATTGAATTTGGAACTCAGAAGCAGTGGATAGGAACACTTGGGTTCAGATGCTGCCTTAGATCCTTAAATAGCTATCTGATCCAGAGTGTGTCACTTAAATTTTCTCAGCCTCAGTTGATAAACCAAAAAACCACCAAAGATCTACACCAGACACCTGTAAACTCATGCAATGTTTCTTTCTCTCTCAGCTGATGTGTCATAGGGGAACTGGCTATGTTTTGGTTAGTGGATGCTCCAGTGACATCTATACTCCAGATTGTGGGGATCTGAAGTTCTATATAACAGAGGAAGCCCACATGTTCCTGCCCCTGTATCCTTCACCATAAAGAGCTTAATCTGACCTGTTAGTGTTAGGTATGGATAAGTTAAAAACAATCCTTCAGTCAGCCAACAAGCATTTTTTAAGACGTCTCTATATGCTTTCTCTGTACTAAGTGCTGGGAATACATATAAAAAGCAAAAAAAAAAAATAATAATCACTGTCCTCATAGAGTTTCCAGTTTAATGGGAGAGCAATATGCACATTATTAGGTATGTATGGGACACATGCAGAGAAGTTACAAGGTGGTTTTAGGGGGAGAGGCACTAGCTGCTGAGTAGATGGAGTGGAAATGCAATTTGATCTGAGTGGAATTTAACCTGAGTCTTGAAGGAAGTCATGACTTTTAAGGCAGTGGAAATAAGGATATAAAGTATATGAAGGATGTGGGACTGCCCATGCAGAGGCACGGAGGTGGGAAATGGAGTAGCATACATGAGAAATGGCAAGTGAGCCAGTTCAGCTAAATTATAGAGTGCACAGAGGGAAATAATATGTAATGACTGAAAAGAAAAAGGGCCAGGTTGTGATGAGCTTTAAATGCCAATCAGGAGAGTTTATATCAGTTCAATGAGTAGTAGGGAGACATGGTTAGAAGTGTGCAAAATCACTTTGGTGGCAATGTCTTTAGAGGCTGGATTGAAATGGGGAGAAACTTGAGGCAGTTAGTAAGAGCCCAATTAGTAAGTACTGCAATAATTCAGGTATTTTTCTTGGCTCAACTCCTATACTAAGAGGAATTTGGCTAGACCCATACAAACACACATCTGCTACCTCTTAAGGATTTATCAGCATCCTTGATAAAAACCTGAGAATGGGACACAGGTTTTTGCAGATGCTTCTCTACAGTGGGCTATATTATCACAGTTATACAACTGACTGAGAGGTATGGAGATTACAAGAACCTGCTGTTTGCTGATTACAAGAAAGCACTTGATTTTACAGAGCAAACATAGTCTTGAAGGCTCTTGTCCAAGAAGGCATGTCTTACGCACACGTCAAGATCTTATGAGATTCCTTGAGAGAAGCTACTGCAGAAATAATTCCATTCAACGATCCTTTGATCAACATTATCAAGGAGAAGAAAACCACTGACTAAAAGTTTGGACCCCTTTGGTCCAGAGGTTTCTTGATGGGTATGCACCCCAGAGAAGTCAAAGTCCAAAAAAAAAAAAGCCACCATATGCACCAACATATTTATAGCAGCACTTATTGGGGTAATAAAGAAATGCAGGGACAGCTAGGTGGTGCAGTAGACACAGCATAGGCGTGGAGCTGGGAAGATCTGAGTTCAAATCAGGCCTCAGACACTAGCTGTGTGACCCTGGGCAAGTCACTTAGCCTTATTTGTCTCAGTTTCTTCATCTGTAAAATGAGATGGAGAAGGAAATGGCAAACTGCCCCAGTATCTTTGCCAAGAATATCCCAAAGGGGATCATGAAGAGTCGGATATGAATAAAATGACTGAACCACAAAGCAATGCAAACAAAGTAGCTGCTCATGGATTTGGAAGAGGGTAAACAAATTGTGGTACCTGAATGGAATGGAATATAACCACAAATTTGAAGGATTCAGAGAAGTACAGGAAGACATCTCAACTGATGCAAAGTGAAGCAAGCAGAATCAGGAAGTAATATACAAAATTATCATAATGTTATAAATGGAAACACACACAGAAATATTATGGGTAGTGATCAAACTTCATCTCAGAAAAAAAAAGATGAGAAAATGTACTTCCCTTCCTTCTTTGCAGAGATCAAGAAGTATGGCAGTGGAATACTGTCTTTACTGTTAGACTTGGTTGATTTGTTAGTTTCAATGAACTTTTTATTTTGCCTTCTGTTTATTTTTATTCTGTATTTCTAGGGCTGGCTCTCTGTGTAGGGACACAGGGAAGAATACATTTAGAAATGAAGGTAATATAAAAACAAAAGTTGACATGAAAGTTTTAAAAATAAAAGAAAAAGAATATTAAGAAGACACAATATGAAGCCACATGCTTGCCAATGTCATGCGGAGTGTGCTGTATCAAGCCCAAATGGAAGAGATTTCTTTTAGATGGTGAGTTCCTCCATATGCTCTTGTTTGCAGATATATAGAGCTGACTGAATCAAGTCCTGGAATGCAACAGGGCTCCCCAGTGAGATACATGGCTATTCATAAGACATTGATTTACTAATCTGCAGAGGAAACTATATGCAGTTAGATGAACAGCCCACTGAGTTAGTCCATAAGTTCAGACATACAAGATAGATTTTGCAAGTGAATAGTGATTTGGTCCCAGATTTTAATAGGAGGGGAAGGTGCTAAATTGCATTTGGAAGGCTGTGCACCACTTTCCTCAGTACCAGCTTGTTCCCTGCTGCCAAAGTCTATTTTTTCAGCTCTGATAGTCTCTTAGTGATGCTACATGGTTTGGTGTCATAGAATATCATGATTTTGGAAGAGTCCCAAAGGGCAATTGAAAGACACATAGTGGGTTTAAGTCAACAAAATTACATTTCCCAACAATGACTTGAATGCAAGAATAAAAACATTAAGAATGTTGTCGAATGGGAAAGGAGATAGCCCAGTCATGTAGGAGGAGTGAGGGGTAAATAAGTGGAACACTCTAATATTGGCAAATTCCTTTACATACATTTTCTCATTTGATCTTCAAAATAACCCTGAGAAGTAGGTATTATAGGTATTATCCTCATTGTCCTTATACAGGCAGCATTCAGGAGCATTGGTCCTGGGGTCAGGAAGATATAAGTTCAAATCTGGCCACAGACATTAGCTATGTAACCCCAGGGAATTCACTTAGCCTCAATTACCACATCTGTAAAATGGGGATAACAATTAGCACCTACCTCCCAGGGCTGTTGTGAAGATCAAATGAGATAATATTTATAAGCCACTTTGCAAACATTTAAGTTTGTTGCTAGCTACCATTATTGTTATTTTACAGCTGAGAAAATTAGAGTTGAGAGAGTTTAAGTGACTACCTACACACACACACACACACACACACACACACACACATGCTAGTCATTATTATCCAATATAAATCTAGGTCAAGCTGGTAAGAAACATCTTGATTATAGTTGAATGGCCATTATAAGTAGTCTGACCTCTATATGGCTTCTCTGGAATATACGTCCTTGTAACCAAACCACTCTTAAAGTTGGTCAGTTGGGTTATCTGTCTGTCTGTCTGTCTATCTATCTGTCTATCTGTCTGTCTGTCTGTCTATCTGTCTATCTATCATCTATCTGTTCATTCATTAATTTATTTGGCTTAGTTGCTTAGAAGGGTCAAATCTTCTCTTTATGTTATTGGTAAAATGCCAAGGGAAACTGACTAAGATGCTAGACAATTTCCTTTCTGCTAAGCCTGACTAGGATGCTAGTCAGTTTCCTTTATTGAAAAGGGAAATGGTCTAAGGTAGTCAGTTTCCTCTGGCAAGATGAACTAGGGGTACTTATAAAAAAAAGGGGAAAAAATTCTTAAAGATTAGTCAATTTCCCTCTGGAGCTACACATACATTTTGATCTTGGTGCTTTTTTTTCCCCTTAAGCATTCTTTTTCTGCAGCTCAGATGTGCATCCCAAGCCAGATAAGAACTTGAACAGGACATGACACATAATCCCTCCAGGAAAACCTGGGGAAGCACCTTTTACATGACGTGTTGTTACCAATTTTTTTTTCAGGGGAAGAAAGAAAGTATAGCTGCAAAGTTCAATAATACCCTAGATCCTTTGTTCCTTTCTTGGTGTGGCAGTTTCCAAGGGCAGCATGTCTGCAATTTGCTAAAAGACACAGAACCAGGTAGTGCAGCGATTGTTAGACTATTCCAAAGGACCAGGAGTTATGTCTGGTGACCTATGGGAGCCTTGGTACTTGGTGTACTTTCCCAGAGAGTAGAAATAGCCTGCTGAAAGAGCAACTCTATCTAGCAGTTGACATTTTAGGAATTTGACTGAATTTCTTTATATAAGCAATCCAACCTTAAGCAAGGATCTGTGGTTTTCAAAATCTCTTCAAAAAGCATAACCCTTTGGAGGCAAGAATATTAAAATCAAGATTAGGTCCTGTGACATTATCTTCATTTTGCAGTCAAATTAGTCTCTTCTCTGACTTTTTTTCCAACTCAAAATAGCTGTATGAGTATGGGCAAATTGCTTGATAATAATGACTCATCTTTATGTGTGGCACATTAAAGTTATAAAGCTCTTTATTCACAACTTTGCAAGGAAGGTAATATTAATTCACTTTTACATATTGCCTTAAGGTGTAAGCATTTTTCTCCCAGTGACCTTGTAAGGTAGGCAATTCAATTATTAGCCTCATTTTACTCAAATGCATCTGTGGTCTCACTGATTCCTTCTAGTAGAACAAATCACAGGCTGTCCATGTCTGTCCACTTGAGGATCGTAGGTCTAGAACTGGATCTCTGGGATCATCTACTCTGACTCTTTCATTTCACAGATGGGGAAACTGAGACCCAGATAATTTAAATAACTCATTATAAAAGGGTGATAGAATCATACATCTAAGTCTGGAATGGGTCACAGAGTCTGTGCCACCTCTTTTTATAGATAAGGAAAATGAAACTCAGAGAGATTAAGAGACTTGCCCAGGGACATAGAGTAAATATATGACAGAATCTGGATTTGAACACCAGTCCCCTGACTCTAAATCTAGCACTCTAGACTCTAAATTTTCTCTTTACAAAGCTGCTGGGACCTTGTATGTTTGTTACAGGGGTAGAAGCCATCTTTACTTTTTCTTGACTGGAAGATCACAAACAATTATTATGTGCTAGACGCACTGTACTAGGCACTGAGGATACAAATACAAAGAATAAAACAATCATCATCTACAAAGAGCTTATATTATTTTAAAAAATCATGACATAGCAAAAATAAAGAGAGAAGTGGACAAACCTTTGTTCTACCAGATTAATCCTCAGAATCTGAGAACAAGGAAGCTAAGAATTCAGCCATTTCGCTTTAACATCCTTTTGTAACAGCAGCTGTAAGCTGCATCTGACAAGTAACAGATTTGCGGGGGCTGGTGACACTCAGCAGCATTTTTTCAGGGTCTAATTATCTATTGCTGCACAGAGACAGAGCTGCCACAAGAGAATGAGTGCTAGAAAAGAGCTTCTATACTCTATCAACCAGAGTTGTTATTCCAAAGGACTTGTACATAAACAAGGCTCATTTATGAACATCTATATGTATGCTTATCAGGTAGATTTTTCCTCTTCATACCTACAGTAAAAACATATATATATATATTGTATATTATATATATGTCTTTTCAAGAGGTAAATGATTTTCCTAAAGGGAAGAATCACCTGAGCATTTCCCATATGCTCAGAATTTAATTGACTGAGACAGGAGAAGCTTGATTGCTTGCATACAGAATCTCCTTGATTTCTCATCTGGTATAGCCCGTCCCCAACCTAACTTTCCAACCTTATTGGCCATTACTGCTCCTCCTGCACTCTGAGATCCACCTGGAATGGCCTTCTCTTTGAGCCTCTCACATGATTGACCATCTCCGACCTCCACATCTTTGCACTGGTTGTCCTATGCGTTTGGACATCCTTCACCTCCACCTGATGGAATGACCCTCTTCTTTCAGGACAGAGCTCAAGCACCGTCTTCTACATGAAGCCCTTTTTGCTTGCTCATCCTTCAAGAGCCCGCCCTCCCAAGCCAGCTTGTATTTATTTTTATTTCCTTTCTATTTTCTTTATGCTTATTCTGCATATATTTATATATGTTCTTGTTGTCTTCCCCATTAGAATAGCTCTTTGTGAACAGAGGTCCTTTCATTCTTTGTACCTACCTCACTGGTCTCTTGTGGTAATCAAATATGATATAAAGCAGTTTGCAAACCTTAATGTGCTATATAAATGCTAGCTTTTATTGTCAATTAAATATAGTTTAGGACAGAGCTCCTTAACCTAAGCTCCAGTGTTTTATTAAAAAATTTTGATAACTCTATTTCAATATAATTGGTTTCTTTTAAAATCCTATGTATTTGATTTTTTTTGCATTTAAAAATATGACTCTTAGAAGGAGTCTATGGATTTCACTAGACTGCCAAAGTGGGCCATATAAAAGATATTGACCCTTTGGCTTGGGAGATGCCTTTGAAGATTTGTTGAGGCTGAAAAATTAATCACCCTAATTAATGGGCATATTTTAGCGGGAAGGATCCTGGCTATGGAGGCAAAGGACTTGGATTCAAATCCTGACTTTTATATGTACCATTTCTGTGATCTTGGGCAAGCGACTTAATCTCTGTGGACCTCAGTTTCCTGATCTATAAAATGGAGAGGTTAAACTTGAGAAGTTCTGAGTTAAATCTATGATCCTATGACATCAACCTGGTGATGAGCCTGGTCTTTCAACAACAGACATGTAGTCTACCATATACTAACACTAAAAACCTTTTTGTTGTGGTAAGAAGGGCAGCATGGCATAATGGATAGTGACGGTTTTGGAGTTCTGGATTCAAATTCTGACTGCGAACCTTATTAGCTATGTGACCCTAGGAAAATCATTTTATTTATTTTTTTTTTTGTCTCAGTGTCCTAATCTTTATAATGAGAGAATAACCTACAGGACTTTGCATTTGATTAGCTTTGCCTTTCAGAATTCAGGTCATCTTCATGCTATGATAAAGACTTTGCTGTGAAAAATACCTTAACATCTAGTTCGTTCCTACAAGACTGAAAAAAGTCATCTAAAATATTAATTAAATGTTATTTTTTTTAGTGAGAATTGGGGTGGTATAGTGGAGAAAAGGCTAGTCTTAGACATGGGAAAATCTGAGTTCAAGTCCTACCTTTGACGTGTACTAACTGTGGGACCTTAGATGAGTCATTGAACCTTTTGGTGCTCTACGCAACTCTCAAAAACTAAGAGATACAAGGTGAAACCCCTACCTACATCAATGTAAAGCATTCACACATTGAGGATTCCTTGTACTGAGGAAATTGTAGGTTTGGACAAAAAGAAAAACAAATTCTCTATAGGAATATAGACTCTGTTCTGGCTTTTTCCCCAGTTCCCACAAGCATAGGTAGGATGCTTCTCAGAGTTGACTATGTCTCCCATCCCACCTCACCCCAGGGTCCAATTATCAGACAATCCTGAGGGGAATTTGCTTCCTAGTACTGGTGTTCACAAGCCCTCATATAGTAGGTTCCCTCATGTATGAAAGATAGAAATTACAAAATATTCCCCAAACTGATGGTGTATTCTCTGCTCTGAATGGCCCTTAGGGAGAGTAGACTCAGATTTAAAGTATGATGGTGGACAGGAACACATACAAGAAACCCATGAGGCCAAGGGATACCTTGAGACTCCTAATCCCATATTCCTGTCATTTAGCCCAGTTCCTGGCAAACAGTAGGCATTTAATAAATGTTTTTTGTCCTGACTGACCAGCTCTTTCTCTAACTCATACAAAAAATGCTGCTAGATCTAAAGTTTGGTAAGATTCTCACTGAATTGAGCCTTGTTGAGTTTGTTAGCATTGTTGGCAAATTAAAACGATTTACATAAGCATTTTTACATGCCTGTTTTTCCTTGGATCTAACAGCAATTTCCTATGATAAAAACTGAAAATAGTACTGCAGCCATGCCAATAATCTCTGTTACTGGGGAGACTGAGGCCGGTGGATCTGTTGAGTTCAGGAGTCCTCAGCTGCATTAGGGCTAGAACAAGAATTAGCTGTCTGTGTTGTCTAGCACCAGTATGGTAAACACTACCTCTCCTTTCCCTGGAAGCAAGGAGCCACCTGACCTCCCAGGAAGGGGTGAACCAGCCCATGTTGGTAATAGAGTAGGTCAAAGCTGTGTGTGATGGGCCTGAGAGAGGAAGGAAGGACAGAAAGGAGGAACACAGTAGGAAAAGAAGGAAGAAAAAAGGGAAGAAAGAAAGGAATGGAAAGAAGAGAAAAGGAAAGAAAGGGAAGAAGGAAAGGAATGAAAGGAAGGAAGAGAAAAGGAAAATAAAGAAGAAAAAGGAAGGGAAGAAGGAAAAGAACGAAAGGAAGGCAGGGAAGGAGGAAGGGAAGGATGGATTAATATTAATTCCTACCAAGAATTTTAGGTACCCTGAATGGATGGTCAGACATTTTGTGGAGTAATCTGATTTCACTGGAAAAGGAAAGCTTGAGGAAAAACTCTCTCTACCAATAGAGAACATCACTTATCCTAAAACTTGGAGTTTTAGAGAATTGCCTGGGGGCATGGAAAGGTGAAATGACTTACCCACTCTAGCACAGCCTGGGTGTGTTGGAGCTGAGATTTGAACTCAGGTTCCTGATTCCTAGACTGGCTTACTATCCACTACACGATGCTGCCTCTCCTCAGGCAATGAAAAGCTATAATCATGCCTCAAGCTCTCGGGAAGAACCATGGATCTAAATGCGGCAGAGGCAGGTGGACACCCGCTTGTACACACAGAGAGGAGAATGGGGCCAGAGGGAGGAGGGAGGTGTGGGGGCTGGAAAAGAACATGGAGAAGAGAACATTCAGTCCCCCAAGAGGCAAAACAATTGCCATGAATTGCAATATATATTTTTCCTTAGGAACCAATTTTCTCTTTCCTCAATCAGAGTTACTTTTTTAAGGGGAGGTCTTTGGCTGCTGGAAAGAGGGGAGAGAGTCCTGCATTAACAGAAGAGAGATTTCTTTTTACCTTGGACGTATTTCTTCTGTTCAGATCATTAATGTTTTTTATACAGTAGACAAAAACCTAAAAGTAAACACACATAGCATAGGGTTCCCTAGACCAATTACTGGGGAAAGGACAAAAACTGCTGAGAAAATTGGAAAAGACTGGCAGAAATTAGGTGTTCGTCAATATCTCATGCCATATATCACAGTAAGCATCAAATGAATAAAACCTAGACATAAAAAAGAAAAACATAAACAAGTGAATGGAGCAGAGAATGAGATACCTGTCACAACTATAGACAGGGGTATAGTTCTTGACCAAATAAGGCACAAAGAGGAGCACAGGAGACAGAGAAAATGGACTATTTTCATTTTAACATTTTCATGAAAAAATCAATGTTATTAGAATTAGATGGGGAAAATTTATCTGGGAAAAATTTTTTGCAGCAAACTTCTCTGATAAAGGCCTAATATCAGAAATAAATAAGGAACTGATTAAAATATGTTAAGAACCAGATTCCTTTTCCAGTATTTAAACGGTCAATGGATATGAATAGGTAATTCTTAAAAGAAGAAACGCAAGCTGTTAATGACCTTGTGAAAAAAAAGTTTTTCATCACTAGTAGACAAATTAAAGCAACTCTGCGATTCTATTTTGCATCCATCAGATGGATGATGACAAAAAGAAAATGACCATTGTTGGAGGGGATGTGAGAGTAGAGGCACACCAATACACTGCTAATGGAGCTACCAATGGTCCAACCATTCTGGGAAGCAATTTGAAACTATGCCCCCAAAGTCACTAAACTCTTCATACCCTTTGGATATTATTCTCCATCACTCTGAGATCAAGCCACACTGGCTTTCTTTCTGATGTGATACTCTGCTTGTCATCTCTGTTTTTGTACTGGCCATCCTACTTGCCTTCAAAGGAACCCCTCATGACCTCTGCTTCATAGAAGCCCTGTCTTCCTTTAAGGCACAACTCAAGCATCACTTGGGGGCCATCTCCAGTCATCCTGATCTATATCTTGCCACTGGACCCAGATGGCTCCAGAGGAGAAAATGAGACTGGTGACCTTGTTCTTGTCCCTACTACAGGTTGTTGGACAAATTGTGCCTTGTGCTTAATGGCTATTCAATGGGTACTACCTGTTGAATGAACACATGAGGAAATGGATGAAATATAACTAAATTCCTCTTTTGGATTATAAACTCCTTTGGGGGCAAAGACCATCTTGGTCTCCCCTACAGTGCCTTGCAAAGTGCCTCATACATAAGGTGAGCTCAGTAGAGGTCTATTGAATGAACAGACAAATGAAATGAATACTTTTGTAAAGAAGATTTATGCTTTGAATCAGGATTAGACTAGCTGCCCAATGATGAGTCATTTCTAACTCTGAGGTCCTTCAGTTACATCCAACATTATTAAGCCTGAATGGACTTGTTGATTCCTTACCATACTCTATATGTCATTTACAATTTTCACTTTAACTTTTTTTTCTCACAAAGGTATCATTACTTCTGTTTAGTCTATATAAAGGAGTGATCTTATTACTGGACACATGACTCAAGAGTTCAGTAGTAGAAAAAAGGTCCCTACAAATACCAAAATATTACCCCAAATACCATAACATTCCCCCAAACACTTTTTAAAAATAGCATAATATATGTCCATTGAAATGGGAACAGCTGGGACATTACAGTATAGAAATATAATGGGATATTATTGTGCAGTAAGAAACAAGAGATATTGGCAACTAGGAGGATGGCATAACAATAACACAGATGAAAACAATGCATTCAAATCTCTGAATTCTGATTCAGTTTAGAGACCATTCTTGGTCGTCTTGGATCAGTGATCCTGGCAAAGAGTGGTAACCTATACGTGTTAAAATTTTTACATCATCAGACACAGTCGATGTCTTTGCTGGTTTTGCTTAACTGTCTTTTTTTATTATAAGGGAAGGTTCAGTGGAAAGGTTGAGAAGTCCTGTAATAATTAATGAAATATTTATTAATTCAGCATCCGATGGACATTTATTAAGCATCCACCATGGACCAGGAGCTGCGCTAGGCACCCAATATACAAAGGTGAAAAGCCAACAGTTCTTGATCTTCAGGAGCCTCTATTCTACTGGGGAAGGGAGGCAGGGAGGCAAACAACTTTTATATGCAAATACCAACTATATATGGAATAAACACAAAGTAATTGTCTAGCAGGGCACTAGCACTCAAGTGGCTCTGAGAAGTTTTTATATAGGAGATGATGCCTGAGTTGAGCTTTGAAGGAAGCTAGGGGCTCTCAGAGCTTGAAGCAAGAAAGGAATGCCTACCAAACAAGGAGAACAGCCTGTGTAAAGGTGGACAGAGGGAGTTGGAATGTCATGGACTGGATAAGTATGTGAGGGGAGAAACATGCATGGGACCTAGAAAGGTGGGCTCGAATTATATTGTGAAGGGCTTAATATAGTACCTGGCACATATGAGGTACTTTATAAATGATTGTTGACTTTCAATGCCAATGGAGATGGAAAAACAAAGAATTACCTTGCTACTTTTTTCAGTTGCTAGTTCTCCCCATATCAATAGGATTATAGTGACAGATTTTTTTGTTGTTGTTGGGGGGTGGGGGGGATGTCCTTACCTGTGATTTCATTAGTGTGTAGAATGCCTGATGGGAAATTCCCTTCTAACGTCTAGTCCTAGAGACTTGCCTGGGGCACATAGATTTTAAGTGCTTTCCTTGTGGGTGGGGGTCACATAGCCAGGATATATCAGAAGTAGAACTTGAACTCAGGTCTCTCTGACTCTGAGGTTGGTTTTTTTATTCCCTGCACTGTTCTGCCTCTTATATTTCCTTAATACTATATTACACATTCAGTTGGCACTAGCAGCTACAAAGGAAGTGAATTAAGGGATACAAAATGAAGGGACAAACACCCTGGAGCTCCAAATTAGAACATAATATTATGTGTTGCCTGTACTGATTGACTCTGCCTTGGCTGTCTGCAATCAGAACAATTTGTACTTTAACAGTAATGGTTTCTCTGTGTTTAATTTTTTTAAAAATCTGCCTATCTCCCTACTTATCTGCCTATCTATCTACATACCTATCTACCTACATACCTATCTCTTTCAGTCTGTCTGTCTATTTATCTCTGTCTGTCTGTCTGTCTTGTCTAGCTTCCTACCTATCTTTTTGTTCTCTCTCTCTCTCTCTCTCTCTCCTTATTTCTTATTTCTTATTTCTCTCTACCTATCTCTTTCTATCTGTCTTTCTACCTACCTATATCACTCTGTAATCAATCTACCTATCTCTTTCTATCATCTAGCTACCAATCACCTATTAATCATCCATCACATTTAATTTGTCTATTATATCATCATCTATCACATATCACCTATCAATTTTCACACATCTATTATCTATCACATAGAATAAATTATGTCTTATCCACTTCTGACATGTCATCCACTCATCCATCTCTTTATCTCTCCATCATATATCATCTCTATATCCATGTTATCAGAAAGGCTTAAGCTCTTTTGTACACTTCTGAAATTTGAGAGAAATCAGAAGCCTTTGGAATATATTTTGACAAGCCAGGGCACTTAGCAACAGAGAGTGTGTGGGCTGTAATGACATGCGAGCATGCGGGAACCTGGTGACATTAAGAAGTCGCTTTGAAGAGGGGGTGCTTTTCTTTTGCAGAGTGTTTTTGGAAGGCTGTGAAGAGGTTTGAAATGAATGAGGTGGTTAGAAGCTGACATTCAGTACCCTGTTTCCGTCTTCTCTTTCAGCTCAGACTCTTGCATTGTCCTCCCTTCCCAGTCCATCCTGTTGCCTACCTTTTTTCTGTCCTGTTATCTCTCAGTTCCAAGGAGACAAACATTGGCTGTATAGAGCCAGTAAGTTATTCTTCACCTCTGCTTCCCACTGCAAGCTATTCATATCTCTTTTCCTGCGTGACTTGATGGCTCTTGATCCTGCCTTGGGCAGGTGGGGTCTGCCTGAAGTGCCAGGGGCCACTCCTCTTGTTGTCTTTTCCCTGGGAGGATGTCAGTGGCATGCAGAGGCCCCTCTTCAATAACTCTCCTCTAAGACTCCTTCTCTGTTCCTATATCCTCTACTTCAGGGGTCTTAGTTTCTTTGTGTCATGAATACCCATTGGCAGTCTGGTGAAACCTCTGGACCCCTTCTCAGAGTAATGTTTTTAAATGCATAAAACAAAATGCACAGGATAAGATAGGAAAACAAAGGTGTAATTATTTTTCCTCATCCTCACTCATGAACCCCCTGAAATCTATTTATGGAGTCCTTTAGAAGGGTTCTCGGGACCCCAGATTAAGAATCCTTGCCTTCCAGCATTTCTCTTGTGCAGTTTCTTGGTTAAGAATGTTGAAACCTGCTCCCCTCACTGTGCCTCAGCAGTGACCTTTGGGTGATCCTGTACTCGAATTCTCCAGAGACTAGGGGATCTGGTGACTCACAGTCACACAGCATCACTGGAACAATATGATTAAAGAAATGGGTCTTTGTTTCAGGGAGAAGCCTGGAGGGCGGGGCGGGGAGGTGTTTGAAGCACCATACAAATTCCTTTCCCTTTTTTTATTGGTTTTCTTTTTTGTCTAATTCTACATCATGGTCATTTCCTAATGTCTCTTTTCCCTCCGTTTCCCGTAGAACTTTCCCTTGTCCGGGGTATTTTAACTAGGGTTCATGAACTTAAAGAAATTTATTTTTTAAAATCACAATTGTATGGCAGTGATTGTTAAACATTACAAAATAAAAAAAAAAAAAAGAAATTTATTTTTAATCACTATCTTTCAATAAAATTGCTTTTTTAAAAACAGCTTTTTATTTTATTTATTTAAAAACTTGATTCTGAGCTGGGGTTCATAGGCTTCACCAGACTGCCAAAGGGGTCCATGGCGGACTCCCTTGTGTAGAGAACAGGCCAGCTGTGCCCACCCTTAGAGGAAGGGTTAATGATAATACTTGCCTTGAGACAAATGTTTATTAATAACTAATGATTTAGCGGGCATTCAGAGTTCCCCCTGTTCTCTATCCTCATTTCAAAGACTCAAGTCTCTGAAGGTTGAGCTTGCCTCCTCTATTTGACCCTACCCAAACTTATGAGGAATCTCTAAGGTGAAGTCCATTCATTCAAGCTTGGGTGGAGACCGACCCATTAGTCTAAAGGTGGTCTGGGTAGAGAGATAGTCCCAGTGTCCAAGAGTGACATGATGTCACTCTCAGCCCCTCATTGGAGGAAGCCCTCTTCTCTTTGTAAAGTCCATCTCTCATTAATTGTTAGCCAGTTAGGATTGATCCCCATCCTTTTGGACATTCCTCTTCTTACAGGGCATAAAAATCAAGAGCACACCTTGGCCAAATCACCATCTTTTTATTAAAATGCTGGCATTATTAATAAAACAACTAAATTTTCCAGGTTTTATATCTCTTAAACCTTTTGAAATACCACAGCCCCAGGGATGCTGGTGTACTCATCCCACACTTCATGCACCAGGAACTTTGCTAAGTGCTGGGGATATCAAGAGAAAAAGCAAAAGTAGTTCCTGACCTTGAGAAATTTGCCATATAACAGAGGAGACAACACAGATGCCAATTGGGATAGAGAAGATTCCTGCCCCAAGTGATTTCTGGAGTCAGAGAACCTGCTCCAGATAGATGCCAGTCCCCTAGCCTTCACACTAGGGGCAGTCATATACACACACACATACACACACACACTCACACACACATACAGACACATGTATATATACACACACAGACACACACAGACACACATACACACACAGAGACACTTACACACACATACACACACACTCACACAGACACACTGACACACATGTAGACACATATATACACACAGACACACACACACACACACACATCACTTTTCTTTCCCTCACCCTTCCACTTTCTAGAACATCTTCGTGCATTCTCTGTCTCCATCGGAAAGCAAGATCCTTGAAGGCAAAGACTGTCTTATTTGCTTGTTTATATATCTACCCCTTACCTCACGTCCCTTAACTAGGTGAAAACCCATTTCAATCAGTCAACCAATTCATCAAAAGATCTTAGACTAAATGTGAAAAATCTTTTAAAGTCATTGAATAACATGAAAGCACCTGAGACCACAAACCTGTTCCAGTATGCCAGGCTAGTTAACCGTGGCTCCAGGGATCTCTATAAATTATTGAAAAAATTGAAAATGGGAAAAATTCCAGAAATTAGAGTGTGTGAGTTTGTAGTACTTTCTAGATTAGGACTTCTTAAATGTTTTCCATTTGGGACCCCTTTCCAGCAGCATTAGTTGGTGTTGCATGGCCTGAGGCATGTACAGTATAAGATGTGCACGCTGTGCCTTCAGCACTAAGGCTGCAGTGAAGTTTCATGATGCACCATGGGCAAACCTGCCAGAAACACCTCCAATTCATCATGCATTTGATTTTGAATTTATTTTGGTTGTTGCACATTCAAAAACCTATTACTGTTGCCAAATTTGGGGTCCCGACCCACAGTTTAAGAAGAACTGTAAGAGAAGGAACGGCGGGGGGTGAGGTGGGGGGGAAGGGAAGAGAGGAGAGAAATAGAGACTTCAGCTTTACCCTTAGCCTGTTCTCTTCTACCCTCTTCCTCCTTTGGCCAGAGGAGGACATTGCCTGAAAATAAATAAATAAAATCTCACAGGGTTAGATCCCACTCCGCCCCCCCCCCCCAAAATGATGCTAAAAATAATACCTAAGGGGAAACTATGTGGAGCAATGGGTAGAGCACTGAACCTGGAGTCTGGAGGACCTGAGTTCAAATCCAACTTCAAATACTTACTAGCTGGGTGACCCTAGGCAAATCACAGCCCTGATTGTCTCCTCTCCGCTCCCCCCACCAAATAGCTAACCTTAGTATAGGTATTCCACTTTAATCCTTACATATTTTACTACCCTTTGTCCTCAGCAACACTGTGAGGGAGGTACTATCATAATCTCCATTTTACAGATGAAAAAACTAAGGTTGAGGGAGGTCAGGAGATTTGTACATGATCACACTCAAGGTAAGTGTCCAAGGCAGAATTTAAACCTAAGTCTTCCTCACTCAAACCAACTCATTCTGCCACCTGTGCCAGCTAACTATGTCAGAAGAGCTCTATTCCACCCTTGTTCAGAAGTGCATTTGTGAAATGGGCCATTGCAAATGAAGTTGAGGGGGGAAGGGGGATGCACCGGCATGAAAGGTAGAGGCTTCCAGAAGGAAGCTGGTAGGACTGGCCTAGTTCTCTCTAGCAGAAGAATATCCAGGAGGGGACAAAAGGAAAACTGCCTTTTGCCGTTAGTGGAAGGAGTCAAATTCTCAAGTCAACATAAGGTGAAATGTCCTCTGAAGGTTTATAGGAGTTGAGAAAAGAATTGGAAGATGACCATGGCCAGAGTAGAGTGGTTCTCTGTGTCTGCTCCACTCCTGAAATTCACACAGCTGACGAAAGGGCCTGATGTGCCACTCTTGCATTCTCCTGGGAGCACAGCAAAAAGTCTTGGACCTTTACTAACTGTGTGACCCTGGATAAGTCACTTGATCTCTATGTCTCAGTTTCCTCGTCTGTGAAATGGGAAGTTTGCACCTGATGGCTACTAAGGCCTCTTTTATCTCTGAAGCAGTGATCCTATGTTGTTTCTGGGTTCTGATCTTCCAAATTGAACTGGTGATTCCTAACTTGTTTTCCATGATTTCCTGCTGACACTGAGTTTTAAATTCAATTTATGTAGAGAACCAGGAAAATCAGATTGTGTGGCTTTTGGATGGATAAACTATACAATTCATCCATCTGTGCATTTACAATTGATTAGCCAATCAAAAGTATTTATTAGATGACTGCTATATGCCAAGCCTTGTGTTACTTTGGATAGAACCTGCAGATGGAAAATGATCTGCAGAATTGGATAGGAGAGGAAAAGCAGAACTTCAGGAAATTTTGTGGAGGTGTCCAATCATAACTTCAGAGAATCGGTGGTCAGAGGTGTGGACTCTTGGAATTTCTCTACAATGTCTTTTGCATGTGTTTACTTCTCTCTATTCATATTTTCACCACCTTGGTTCAGACCCTTGTCACCTCTTGCCTTAACTATTGCCACAGTTTTCTAACTGGTCTCCCAGACTTGAACCTCTCCCCACTAAAATCCATCCACTATTCAGCTACCAAAGTGATCTCCATAAAGCACAGGTCTGATCATATGAGCTCTGTTCTGCAGTTTTCTGGCTGAGTGCAGAGACCTGGATAAATTCCAGTGACTTCCTGTTGCCTCTAGGATCAAATATAAATTCCATTGCTTGGCATTTAATGCTTTTCACAACTTAACCTCTTCCTACCTTTCTGGTCTTCCCACACTTTGCTACTCTCCTCATACTCTACAGTCCAACTACACTGGCCTGCTTACAACTCTGAGTACTGTGCTCCATCTCTCATTTCTGCACCTATCACTGGCTCTTCTTCATGCCTGGACTGCTCCTCTCCATCTCTGCTTCCTGATTTCTCTAGGTTCCTTTAGGATCGAACTCCAGCAACATCTGAGTCATGTAGTCAACAAGATGGAGGACTAGACATTGCTTCCAATCCTTAAAAACTCCCCAAACTCCTCCAAATGCAAATTATGACCAAAAAATAAAAGAATTATAGTTATCTCTATAAGCCAAGACACCAAGAAGTCTAAGGCAGTAACAATTAGAGAAATTAATAGTAGAGAAGGGTAATCCCTCATACATTCACCAACATCTTCTCTCCCGTTGGCACCTACCTTCTGGATGGTACAACTCATCTCACGGTCTTGTGCTCTGGGATCCACTCAGAAATTTTTTTGTTATTGCTGCAGTCTCAGCTAATACACCCTGTTCCTACTGTCACCCCACCATTCTGTGGTGACAAGTAGCAGAACTTGACTTTAGCATCTTCCCCTGGAGAGGAGGTAAGGGAAGTAGAAAACCAAAGACTATCCTATCTAGGACAACACCATGGAGTAGCAACACTCAGCCAAAGAATTAAAGAAAAGAGGAAACTGAGGCAGGGTGTGTGTGTGTGTGTGTGTGTGTGTGTGCGTGTGAGTGTGTGTGCTTGTGTTGATAGAAATGGTGGTGGGAAGGGAAGCTTCTGGCTGGGGTATGGATGTTCCCAAATTGAACAATAACCCAGAACAGCTCTAGTATTTCAGGTGGGCAAATATATTTTAGTATTTCAAAAGATCTTATTTCAGTGTCTATGTGGGTGTGAGGGGTGTTGGAGGCCACTGAATTAACAAGTATAGATCTCAACTCCCTATATCCTAATAAGATGACTTGCTGTAGACAAAAGGAGACATCACCTGGCAGCTCTATGCTGACAATTTACTCTAAATGTAGGTAAGTAGGTTGGTTCTTCTCTGGGTGGTATCATGGGGTCTGTATCTGGGGACTTTTCCATCATGGTAGTTGAACCTGTCAGTGCTTGGGTCTGTTCTAGAGAATGTCAAGGTCACCCCCATGCCTCAACATAGCTTATAGGATCCTAGACATTAGCTGTGGATGGGCTCTCAAAGGCTACCTAGTCCAACCTGCTCATTTGACAGAGGGGGAAACTGAGACACAGAGATGTGAAGTGGCTTACCCAAATTCACACATGTTGTAAGTGGCAGAACCAGGATATGAACTCAGGTCCTCTGACTCCAACTTCAGTGTGCTTTTCATTACCAGACTGTCTGAGTGAAGCTGAAGTGGTGAGATTAATCTTTTTTTTTCTTTACTTTTTTGGCATTTGCTGCTTTTGTCCTTCCTTAGAAAGGTAGGTGGATAAGTTTGTTGTTGGGGTTTTTTTTGTTGTTGTTAAAGTCTGACCAAATGCATTTTAAATAACATCCTTTCATTTGGCTTAGCCATTCTAGGTCAAAATTTGCCTTTCCTTCTTAAATATATAATGTGTTTGCTTTTTTGGAAGCTGTTACACACAATAACCGAAAGCAGGCTCTCTCCTGAGCACCTGACAAAACCCCTCTCTAAAGTGCCAGCAGTCAAATTCATTTTTCTCCTCTCTTCTTTCAAAATCAAATGCATTGGGAATCTTTCAGATTCTTATATCCAACTACTTTAATGCCACTTACTGTTTTTTTTAAATAGCTTATAGGGTAAAGAGACAGTCTGTCACTTATTTTCATTCTTTAAAATGTCAACAGCCCTATGCTAATATGGGAGCGTCTTTCAAGCTGGGAGGGATCACATCATCTGCTGATCTGATTTAATATTTACAAGTGAATGTAGGAGAAAAAAATGGATTCCATCTCGAAATGAAATTCAGATGCTAGGGAGGGTAAAACATATTCAAGGAAAATAAAGCAAGTACTGCAGTGTAAAAATCTGTTCCAGATATCTATTTAGGAGGATAGATAACACAGTTGAAAGATTCTAGTTGGCTAAATGTAGGACTCCCATATAGACACCTTAAAAATTCTGGTAGGATTACACATTACAAAGGATGCCTTGAAACTGAAAGCGATTTATTTGTATCTCTGAGGCCCAACCGCAGGAAAAGAAAATGAGCTAATTTTTTTCCCCTGAATTTTATATCAGTAGATAGAAATTTGCATTTTAGCATCCTAATTTGCATACCATTTAAAGTCAAATCAACTGGAATTTCAGAAATGTATTATGGCCACTTTAGGACTGGAATGGTGCTAAGGGATTTCTTATGCATGGAAACTGCCTTTTAATGAATTTATTCTTCAGGAAGATCTTAAAGAGGGACTAAGCCTACTCTGAAACGCAGGGTATTAAGGAGAGGACTTGGCAATTTGGCTAGAACTATTGGGTGGTGGGTGAAAAATCCAGTGTCCAAGGGGACAGATGATGGTGGAAGGAAAGGAAGTTATTAGACCTTCGGAATGTAGGCAAGGATTCATTTTGAGCCCACAGTTAACTCAGCTGAATAGTATTTGGTGCCCTCTACCTACGGTTGAATACCCATGGATCTGTGAAACAAAGAAACATAGACAATGACCCTGAATCCTGCACGGCTCCCTTCAGATTCACTATGGCCAAATTATAGAAAAATGGGTGCAGATACTAATCATCCCATTGAAAAACTATCATCTGGGTTAATTGTTTGTTGGTTATGAAATAATATGAAGGTGAGTGTAAAGCATGACTCAGATGTCTCTTTCTGTTCTTTTGTTGCCTTCAATGGCCAGGTAACCAGGTGTTGGTGGGGACTTATGTCCACTGGTTGACAGGAAGCCCCCAGGGTTTCTCTCCTGAGCCCTTGGGTGATAGCCTCTCCCATTCCTAAGACAGAAGAGTTGTAAGAGAGGTGACTCTCTCAGAGGGTATGACAAAGAGCAAATGCTCTGGGGGTCAAATGGGAAACCAGAGCCACTTTAGCCATGGACCTTGCAACCAACTTGAGAGGCCAAGCTGAGCCACTGCCACTGTGATAAACAGGACAAGAGAGAGGTGTGAATGTGGGGTATAAGAAGGGACCCTAAGATAGCAAATCAGAGACTATGTGGGCAAAAACCAGACAATCAACACAAAGAGTCTACCCAAGGGTTACTGAGACAGAACTGGTGATTAGTAGTCTCCTGTTCTCAGCTTCCCTTTGGCTCTAATTCTTTCAAAGGAGAGATGAGCTTATTTTCTCAATATTTGTTTTTTAAGAGTTTGTTTTATTTTCTGTTTTTCCTACTTATTCTAAAAGAAACCAGTTTTTAAAAAAGATAATATGGTGGTTAATTGTATTACTGCTGTAATCTAGGTTTATCTGGGTATGCCTAGTTTGTTTAACATGGAAGGACCCTTAAGGGGCCTATGAAGTATGTCCACTTTGCCTAACATGGAGGCCTTTGCATCCCTTACCATGTGCATGGGCATCTGGGACCCAAACCCAATAACGTAGATTTTAGACTTTGAAATAGGATTGTGTTCTACAGGAATTGAGCTAAAATAACCTAATCCCTTCCCTAAACCCAGAGACTAAGGTAGGGAGGAGAGGAGAATTATATATTTGTGATTATGCCTTTTGAAGGAAATATATTGCAGTATAAAAGCTAATCTGATTAGTGGCTAAATGAAACTAGGGTGCAGGGAACTCATCCCCTAAAACTAAAGGAACAACATCAGTGGAAGCCAGAACTAATAGGAGAGAGTCTAGACTCTCCCCCCCATTTCCCTCCTAAAGGGCATAGGAAAACCCTGGGAGAGTTTAAAATCCAACCTACCTGGAATTGAAGTAAAATTTAGCTTCCCTGGCCTTCAGGTAGTGGGGGACAGGGTAGACAGTGTCCAGAACCCTTCCTGGGCTTCAGTCCCTGGCACCCTGGCTGGACACTTTCCTGGCAGAATCTGGTAGCTCAGACTATACAAAAGAAATTTTATTGAGTTGTATTTTTATAACTTCCTAAAGGCAGAAAAGAACAAAATGAATCCTGACCAATACTTAGCAGCTTATTAAGGAATATGGGATGAACTGATACTGGTGATGTGAGAGAAAGAGACAGATATGATATAGGACTTGCCAGCTACTTGGTGGTGGCTGAGTAGGGGATAGTGAGGAGTCAAATTTGATTGAGGATTTGAATTGGGAATTAGAGGGATGCTGTTGCCTTGAAAAAAGTAAAGAACCATGGAGAAGGAAGGCCAGGTTTAGGGGTGAAGTTAATGACTGTTTTTGGAGCTCCAGGAGGAACTATCCTGCCAGTAATTGGAAATGTGAAACTGATTCAAGGATGCCAGTCAGTTAGTCAGTAGAGATTTATTAAGTGCCTACTCTGTGCTAGGTACTGTGCTAAGTGCTGGGAATACAATGAAAGGCAAAAGGCAATCCCTGCTAGAAAGAAACTCAAGTCTAGATACAAGATATAAGGATAAATTGTAAATAATTGATAGAGGGAAGGCATTAGAATTAAGGGGAATCAGGAAAGGCTTCCTGTAAAATGTAGGATTTTTATTGAAACTTGAGGGAAGCCAAGGAAGCTTGGGGGCAAAGATAAGAATGAAGTGCATTCCAGGCATGAGAGACCATTAGGTAAAATGCCTGGACTTGAGAGATGGAGTGTCTTGTTAAGGAAGAGCAAGGAGGTCATCATCACTATGTCACAGAGTACCCAGAGGGGAGGGATGTGTAATAAGATTGCAAAAGGAGGAAGGGGACGGGTTATGACGGGCTTGAATGCCAAAAAGAGAATTTTACGTTCGATCCTGATGATTAAGGGAGCATCTAAAGTTTATGGCACAGGTCTGACATGGTGAGATCTATGCTTTGGGGAGATTGGAAACATGGCAAACCAACTCTGCTGGCTTTCTCTAGAGCTCTTGGGAGCCCTACCCCTTCTGTCCTTCGAATACTTTGCAGCCCTTCCGGGGCTGTCTGAAGGGACAGGCTGATTCCTGCTTTTGGGTGAGATTTAGTGGGGAGCTGCTTGCTTCGGGGACAGGATGACCTAGAAGTCATCGTGAAAAAATTTTTTTATTTGACTTCATGTTTGTTTGAAGCCCATCAGTCTCCATCGGGGTAGATCCCAAACCATTTGTGCCTTCCCATCCTGAATGGTTCTTGCCCTTCTTCCATAGATTACCTGTAGACTAGTAATTCTTAACCTGGGATCCACGAACTTGATTTTGAAAATATTTGATCAGCTGTGAATGACTTAGCTCTTCTCAGCAATACAGTGATCTGAAGGATTCTGAAGGACTCACGATAAAAATCCTATCCATTCCCAAAGAAAGAATTGATGGCTTCTGAATATAGATTGAAGTATCCTTTTTTTTACATCATTTTTCTTGAGTTTTTAAAATCTATGTTTTCTTTTACAACATGACTATTACAGTTATGTTTTACATGACCTCACATGTATAACCTCTATTGAATTGCTTGCCTTCTCAGTGAGGTGGGGTAGGGAGGGAGGAAGGGAAATAGTTTGGAACTCAAAATTTTAAAAAAGAATGTTAAAAAAACAACTTCCTAACTGTATTTCCAATAGAATTGATTTCCATTGTAATCCTCTATTTTATTTTATAATAAATATTAATATTTATTATTTTATATTATAAATTAATATAAACAAATTAATATTTATTATTTTATATTATAAATTATAAATATCATATTATAAATATTATTTTATAATAACTATGGTATTGAGAGGAACTCCCTGGGCTTCACCAGATTTTAAAGGGGTCTGTGACACACAGAAAGTTCCCTTAAGAACTCCTACTCTAGAGCATCTGTTTCATACCCTGGAGAACTTCTTGAGGCCTGTTTGCATTTAGTGGGTACCAGGGAAGCACATGGGTTATCCTCTTTCCACATACCCTGCCCATCTTCTTACTCTGACTATCCATTTCTTCAACAAATCTTTTAGGCCACTTTTTTTCTTTTAAAAAATTTCCTTTTTCTTTATGAACACCAAGAAAAACAAACATTTCCATATAAAAAGAACTGTTTTTTAAAAAAGGATTGTATAGAATGTCATGAACCTCAATTATATGTAGATTTTTTAAAAAAAAGTATATGTTAAAGGGCCCCTAGGGTGGCACAGTGGATAGAACATTTGAGTCAAGAGGACCTGAATTCAAATCCAGCCTCAGACCCTTGAAATTCAACTTGTTAGCTGTGTGACCTTGGGCAAGTCACTTAACTGCAACTGCCTCAACAACAACAACAAAAGTATATGTTAAATTTAATATAGCATTACCAAGAGCACTACTTGTCCATGCCCTCTTCTGAATATTCTTCTTTCTTCTGTGTATTTTTAAATGATTCATTGATAATTTTTATTACTTTTTTCTTTTGACATCATTATCTCTTCCCCCATACTCCCTTACCCAAGTTTCCCTTCACTGTCCCCTCTAACTCACTTGGAAAAATAAAAATCTTCATTAGGCCAATCCCCCAACTAGATTTGGAGTTAAGAAGACCTGAATTCTAATTTGACTAGATATTTGTAGCTCTATGACTCTGGCCAAATCTCTTGAAGTCTTTCAGCCTCAGTTTCTTGATATGTAAAATTAGCATGATAATTGTACCTATCTCACAGAATTATTGTAAAGAACAAATCAGAAAATGTGGAAAGCATTTTGTAACTTGCAATACCCTATATAATTGATATCTAATCGTTATTGCTGTTCTCACTGGACACATGCTGCAGCTTACTTGAACCCTGCCATGTATCTCTCCTTTGCCTTTTGAGTGACTTACAATTGTGCTCCAACATAGGCAACCATACAATTTCATTAAGGAACTGTTCATGTAAATATCATAGGTTACCAGTAGGAGCGTGCTGGCAAATGTTTAATAGCTGACTTTCTGGGGGGAGATGTACCTTAACGCTCTATTAATATTATCTCCATTACTTTCTAAGTCTAGACGATTGACAGATCAATAAATCCAGCTGATTTGTAGCATTTGCTGATTTCTGAGGTGCTCCCACCGGAAATTTAGCAATCTGCTCTCCTGAGCTGGTTGGGGCAGGCTCCAGCATTGTGCTAGATAGATCATGCCCAATTATTGTGCACAGTCCCCTTGGGTCCAGCCTGGTAGCCCCATTGAAAAATTCCTTAGCAATGATGAAGTACCCAAAGTCACTACTATGAAGGATTGTTGGGAGCATATTCTTATTGTTATAACACTTTTTTCTTGAACAAAGTAAAAATATTCTATTTCATGGATTATTTGATTATCAAAGGAGAGAAAAAATGCTTCTTTTCCCCTAGAATGTGTGACATATTCAGGATAGCAGAAGAGACAATTCTTTAAGCCTTAGAATCTCCTCCTAACTTGGACATGATTTGATTGTTTAGAACACTAATAATCAAAGGTTCCTTTGGATCCTCCCCCTCTCCTTTTGTTGCTCTTTTGCAAGCTATTAAAAATAGATAGCCATCGGAAGCTTTTAACAGAAGAAAGAGGCACTGAGGAGATTTTAAAGGGAACAATGACGGTGGCTTTTCCCTGCTGCACATTTAGCAAGGGTTATTTCATTTTGTTTGGGCTCCTGTGGAAAAAACCAAGGAGGGGTGGGATGGGAGGAGCAAGTCATTGAATTTTTGAATAGAACGAAACATTTGTCTTTGGGTCAGACCCAGAGAAGAAAGCTAAATCTGGATTATAATGATTACGGATGTGATGGATTCATCCTCTGATAGTAAATTTGGATGAAAAGGGTACTTGCATGAGCAAAAAAACGAGGGAACCTAACATCCAGCGGTGACTTTAATTATAAGGATAGAGCTGTTTACATTTTAACACTGTCAGGGACGATTGTTACCATAATACAATGTGCTAGCGTTACAGTTAAAAGATGAAAGGGGAGCGGCAGTGAAATATAAAGATATTATAATCGTTGATCTAATTACAAGGAAGAGCAAACCACTCCAAAAAGCTGAAAATTGCTTCAGATATAATTTCAAATGAGCGGAAGTTGGATCTTCTGTCTTGCCAATAGGATGACTCAGAATGTAGATCCTATGTGAATATGCCAGGAGGCTATGCAAAATATTGCCAAGCTAACCATTGTTTCCTTTGTAAAATTATTCAGGAGGAGAAAAGGAAAGAAAAATTAATTTCTCAACTTAAATACTTAAATTTCATTAATCTCACATTTCACCATTGAGTAGATGGCCTTAGAGGTGGGAAGACTAGGGTTCAGAGTCCTGCCTCTGACACATACTGACCTTTGAACTGTGGTCAAGTATTTTCTCTCTCAATGTTTTAGGTAACCCTCTAAGACCAAGTTTCAGAGAGGGTACTGACTGATATGGTTAGAGGGAGTTTCCTTTTTTGGAAGGAATATGCCAATGAAATGACAAGTACAGCCCATATGTTATATTTTATCATTGATTTTTAAAAGCTATTGCTTGAGTTTTGGATAAAGCTGTGTTAGAGGGAATAGCCACATCCAGAAAAAAAATAGCCACATAAGGGACCAGCAAGGCCCAGTGCATTGTGATTGATTCTGAAGTCTGAGGACCTTGATACAAATACCATCTGTGGCTTTGAAGTCAGTGTACTTGGGTTTTAAACCTGCCAGTGCCACAGTCTTGTTTGACCTTGGGTGAGCTTTTTAACCTCCTCTTTTTCCTTATCTATAAAATTAGGAGGTTGGACTAGATGACTTCTGAGGTCACAGAATCACAGAATATGAGAGTTGTAAGGTTCCACAGCAGCCATCTAATCTAATCCATAGTCAAAAGGAATTTCCACTAGAACATATCTTCTATGACATACACTCTGTTTGAAGACCTCCAAGAATGGGGAATCCACCACCTCTCCTATGGCAATCAGGTGGTATAGTGGATAGAGTGCCAGATCTAGACATCTTCCTGAGTTCAAATCTGACCTCAGACACTTCCTTGCTGTGGGACCCTGACCAAGCCACTTAACCCTGTTTGACAGTTTCCTCATCTGTAAGGTGAACTGGAGAAGGAAATGACAAATCACTCTAATATCTCAGCCAAGAAAACCCCAAATGGGTCACAGAGATATGACTGAGAAAAACAACTAAACAACATCTACTAAACTACAACAAAGCACTCTGCTAGATGTTGGGGAAAAAATTGCTGGGATTTCCTGACATCAAGCCTATATTTGCCCCTTTGAGACTTTCACTTATCACTCCTGGTTCTGGCCTTTGGGACCAAACAGAACAATTGAAGCCTTCAGATACTTGGAGACAGCTGTCATGTCCTTCAGAGTTTTGTCTTTTCTTATTCTCTGTGCACTTTTCAGTTTATTAAAGCCCCTAAATCAGAACTGAAGAGAATACATTAGATGGGTTGTGATGAGAACAGAGAACAAAGGGGAAACTAACCCTTCCTTATTCCTGGAATCTGTGGGCTTCTTCATGCATTAGCTTTAGCATGAGCTTTAGCTTCTTCAGATTTCATCTTGCACAGTTGATTTATGTTGAGCTTGCTGTCCACTAAAGCCCTCAGATCTTTTTCAGAGCTTCTAACCAGGCCTTCTCCATATTATGATTATAAAGTTTTGGGTTTTTTTGTTTCGTTGTCCAGTCATTTTCAGTTGTATGATCCCATCTAGGGTTTTCTTGGAAAAGATACTGGAGTGTTTTGCCATTTTCTTCTTCAGCTCATTTACAGATGAGGAAACTGAGGCAAAGAGGGTTAAGTAACTTGCCCATGATCTCACAGCTAGTAAGTGTCTGAGGCCAGATTTGAACTCAGGGAGATGAGTCTTCCTGATTTTAGGCCTGGCACTTGATCCATTACACCTCCTGCTGCCCTGGGAGTTTAATTTAGTTTAGTTTTGTCTAATACCTAGACGCGAAACTTTTCATTTATCCTTATCAGGTTTAATCCAATGCTTTTGCATTTTTAGAGCCTTTTGAATCTCAACTTTGTCACCCAGTGTTTTAGCTATATTTCCTAGCTTGGTGTCATGTGCAGATCTGATGAGCATACTTTTATCTAGGTCATTAAATTTTCTTTAAAGGGTCCCTTTTACCTTTATATCCATGCTCTCTTTTGTTTATTCTTTTTTTAATTTTATTTTTGTTTATTCTCTTTTTTCCCCTTACAATCTCTAACAATTTTCTCATTGTCTTTTCAGCTTCATGAATATCATTGGCAGTACTTAATGGCAAATTATACTATGATTTTTTTTAAATTTGAGAGTGGGAAACTACATAAGATCGTATTATTTTAGAGATAGGTCATCTAGGTCAGAGGTGTCACATAAAGGGTCTGCAACACTCCAGAGTGCTGCCTGAACCAGATTAAAATGTAATCAGGAAATAATTAATAAAAGAAATAAAGTGAAACATGGATAATACAGTTTAAAACGAATTCAACATGTGGCCTGCCTGGATCCTTACGTATATACAGTTCGGAGACTCCCATTTCTATATGAGTTTGATCCCATTGATGTAGGCCAACCTCTTTATTTTACGAATAAGGAAATAGCCCTAGAGAGGCTGCAGGTCATCTGCCCAGGAGGCACATAGCTAATAAGGGGTAGAGTTCGGATTTCAACCTAGATCCTCTGAGTTGATATCTAGAACAATTTCCAGTGTACCTCACCTCTTTCTCCTGCAAGGAAAGAGGAGAAAAGAGCTGAAAATCACTAGATTTCATTCTTAGTTCCTTAACATTTTACTAAAAATGTCCTGGGGAAAACTTTTAGGTCGTATTAATTACCCTATTTAGAGACTTCATGGTTCATTTAGAAATGAAGACCTAAGATCAAAGAATGACTCTCCTCTGTCCGAGAGATCGTGATTCCATCTTGACCACAGACAGAGGAAGCCCCTTGCCTCCAATAGGTGACAGAGATACTTAATTATCAACACCATCACTGTCATCATTTTCAATGACTATTTGAGTGCAGTGAATATACTGTATTAGGTCAGCAGTAAAAATTAGCACAGGCCCGTAGAGCTTGGAAGAAATTAGGTCAGAGCTAAAATAAATCAGATTGTAGGCCAGGGAGTCTTATTGAGAATGGAAAATTGAACTTAGTAGCTAGTACTAGTGCTTCCTTGTTCTCAAATTAATGCATTGTTTATAACTGTGACAAAAGTGAGAATTTTGGTTGTTAAAATGCTTTGTTTCTAGCGACATATTTTTGAACGTCTGCAATGCTGTGTTGGCATTATTCTGTTTACAAGAAAATAAGGTCTTTGTTAATTGAAAATTTATATTTAATTCATTAAATATAAACTTGGCCGTATTCTTTTTTAATCTTTGAAAGCTGGTCTGGGGTCCAGAATGAGACAAACATATATTTTAGATATGACTGATGCATCCATGGGGCTTTGCCTAAGTCTATTTATTTGTTGTAAGGGTAGGGCTTCTTTGGGTGGAAGGAAAGGGGAGCAAGACTAAATAGAGTAGTGAGGGAAATATGAAAAATAAAATAAGGATGAGTACCAATAAAATGCTACAAAGAAAAAAGGAAATAAAAATAAGTTCAGAAAGGGAGACAAAGAGAAATTTGTATTATTTTCTTATTCAATATAACATACATTTCAAAACAAACTTCATATTACCAGAAGTTAAGGCTCCTACATACTACTCTTTTCTGTGTATTTTGCACATGGAAATGTTTGTGTTTGGAAAGTTCATGATAAAAAAATATTTAAAACAAAGGAAGTTAATCTGGCCAAGATATTCATCGTCCTGAAACTGACCTGGTGATGAGTCTGGTTCTTTGAAGTTACCAAGACCTTACTAAGTATATGTAGATGAATATGCTAAAAAATTACAATTAGTTATTAATAACCCTTGAGAATAGGTTATTATTAATCAATAATTGTTCAGGAGAAATGGCAATAAAGGATATGCCATCAGAAAGAATTGGTGCTGTATTTAGAAGGAAATAAGCTTTAATTAAGCATCTACTATGTGCCAGAGGGGCAGCTAGCATTTATATGGTGTTTGAAGGTTTGCCAAGTGCTTTGTCAAGTATGTTGTAGCTAGGTGGTTCAGTGGGTGGAGCATCTGGGCCTGGAGTCAGGAAGACCTGAGTTCAAATGTGACCTCAGATGTTTACTAGTAATATGACCTGGGACAAGTCACTTTACCCTGTCTGCCTCAGTTGGACATGGAAATATCAAAACATGTGAGTGTCTTTGCCAAGAAAATCCCAAATGGGGTCATGAAGAGTTGGATATGACTGAAACCACTTAACAACGTTAACAATATGATGGCCCAGGCTCTGTGATAGGCAGTTTACTAATATCATCTCATCTGATTCTCATGACAGCCCTGTGAGGTAGGTGCTATGATTCTTTACATTTTACAGGTGAGGAAACTGAGGCAGACAGAGTTTTTTTTTTTTTTAAAGGTCTAGGTTTGACCCTTGCCTGTGCAACTCAAATGGGGCAAATCACTTTCCTCATCTATAAATCAAGGGTATTGGACTGGATGACCTCTGAGGTCTTTTCTGACTTTAAATTTGTGATCCTAACAATGCTGTGATTTAGGTCAGGTCAGTATTCTTCTCTCTATTTTACGAATGAGTAAACAGAGACTCAGAGCATCTGGCCTTTTATCACCCAGGAAAGGTGGGGGAGGTAGAAAAAAGGAGTAAAAGTAGATTCCTTCCATCTCCCTCACTACAGGCTTTGTCAAGTGGGAACAATGAAATGAGATAATTAATGCTGTCTCCTGCTATTTTAAATTCAATATTCAGGGCATGACATGCATGGAGTTAATAACAGCTTTAAACCAATTTTATCTAAGCTTGGTTAAAAGAGACTCAGAGGCTCGCTGGGCAGCCAGAGGCTGAGAAATACAAGCAGAGGAGGCAGGGAAGTCAAGCTAAGGTCCTCAAGGGCAGCGAGGACAGAGCTCATAACATCCTAGATCTAGAGTTGAAGTTAGTCTACCTTGTCCTATTTTTACACTTGAGGAAAAGGAGGCTCCAGGTGAAAGGCTTGCCTAAAGTCACATAGGTGTCAGTGGCAGAACGGAGATCCAACTCAGGTCTGTTGACTAGAAATCCCTTTAGTGGCAGGTTGGTAAGTACTTGTGGGTAACATAATCACATTGGATTATTTCCATCTACCATTCTTGTTTTACCTTCTGTCTCTTTGCCTTGGCTCACCTTACCTCTCCTTTCCTTGTTTCATGACCCAACTCAGAGGCCACCTCTTTCATGATGCCTTCCTGGATCCTTACCATTGTGGCTGAAAATCAACAACACTCCTTCCTCAGATTTCTCCTAGTTTGTCTTGGGCCCCTCCCTTGAACTTTTTCTTCCATCACAATTATTTCTGTACATAAATCCCATGGCTCTCTTATCAGATTGCAAAAGCCTTGACAACAGGGACATATGATACTTTTCTTTATATCCTCAGGCTTGGAACAATGAATTTGCACCTGTCCAGAAGCCTGATAAATGTTTGAATTGAAATGTCTCCCTTCATTTAAGCATTTCTTTAGTGTTATGTAATATGTAATGTAATACAATAACGTAATACTTCAGTAATATGTAGTGTAATGTAATAGAGTAATGCTGCCGTTCTCCAATGAGATCTTTGTAAAGCACTTAAAACAGTTCCGGGCACATAGCAGGTACTTAATAAATGAAAGTCCCTTTTCATTTTACTTCTCCGAATGTGACCTTGATCAAGGGAATCCCTGGAGACCCTTTCAGGGGTTCAATGAGGTTAAAACTATTTTCACAGCAATACTAAGATGTTTTAAATTTCAAATATGGTAAATATTGACAGATATAACCCACATAAACAAAAGTTCTTTGGGCTGGGTCCTCAATATTTTTAAGTGGAAAAGGGTCCTGAGATCAAAAAGTTTGATTACTAATGGAATGTCTAGAATGCTGCATCGAAAGTCTGGAGATATGAGTTCAGATCCTGACTTATCCTTAACAACTCTGTGACCATAGAAATTCATCTTTCTTAGTTTTCTCACCTGCCAAATAAAGACCCTAATCCTAATAATCTTACATCGCAGTGTTGTAAACTCAGATGAGATTATGTAATTTGTTGTTTAGCAGTGTCTGACTCCATGGGTTCAACCTCCTTTGGGGTTTTCTTGGTAAAGATAGTGGAGTGTTTTTGTCATTTTCTTGTCCAGCTCATTTTACAGATGAGGAAACTGAGGCAAACATGGTTAAGGGACTTATCCAGGGTCACCCAGCTAGTAAATCTCTGAGGCTGGATTTGAACTCAGGAAGTCTTCAAGATTCCAGGCATGGGGCTCTCTGCACCATGGTGCCACCATTATGTATGTAAAGTGCTTTCCAAACTATTATTATTATTAAGTCCATGCTAAGTGCCCGTATAATGTATTAGTGGTAGGTTGCATCAGATGACGCCTAATATTCTAAGATACTGTGACTAGTATAACTATTATGATATAAATAAATGTCAGATAATATAAATATATGCAAATAAATATTTTGTAATATATTATCAAATAAATATATTATATCATAAATAAATATAATATAAACAAATATAAGATACAATAAAGAAATATTACATATAGAATATATAATACAAATAAACATTATAATACATGTGAATTGTAAAATAGTAAAATAAATAAAATAAAAATGTTATAATATATATTAATTGTAAAACAGGAGGATGGCACTAGATGGCCTCTGAGGTCTCTATGAGCTCTAAGGGTGTGATCCTAGGTGTGACCTTTAACAAATCACTTCACTTCCCTGGACCTCAGGGAAATAAATACATTATAATATAAATAGCTATTACAATATTAATTAAATGTAACATGAATATAAACTATAATACAGCATACTTATTATAATACATAATTTATAACAATATAATACAACATAACGTTATAATATGTGATATAATATACACGTGTAATATAATATAATACACACTATCAGAATATAAATTGGTACAGCCAATATAACACTATATATTACAATGATATTGCCCCGGTATAATAACGTAAAGGGGTTGAGCCCATGGCCCCTAAGGTGTCCTCCAGCTGGAACCCCGGCCTTGGCGCGATGGCGCCCCCACACCAGCCAGCTCCCCCGACCACAGAAGGACCTCAGGGGAGGTCGGGCAGCGGTCCTCAGCCAGGGCTCGCCCCGCCCCACGCCCTCCCGGGCGCCACACCTGATTGGCTGCCTGGTTGCTAGGCGACCGTGTCCCAGCAACCGCCAGCGTCCTCTCGCAGCAGGGGTCCTCCGGGTCGGGCCGCCGCAGTCATGGCCACCCTGAGGGTCCCGGGAGCCCCGGCCTCGGCCTCGGCCCGGAGCAGCCCGATGCAGAGCTCGTCGTCGGGAGACTCGACGTCGGACTCGTCCATGGGCCGGGGCTGGTCGTCGCTGACCGACAGCGGCGACTCGGAGCCGATGCTGACGCTGACCTTGCCCCGGCTCCCCTGGGTGCCGGCGAGCCTCGCCACGTACCGGAGCCCGCCGGCGAGCATCGACCTCGGGCAGGCCTCGGCCCAGTCGGTCTCGACGTCGCGCGCCCGCCGGCGCCGGCCCAAGCCCGTGGCCGAGCCCCCCTCGCAGAGCATCGCGCGGCCGCTGCCCCTCAGGGCGCTGCTGAAGCGCTACCTGGCGCCGCATTCGCGCCTGAAGGAGGGCGAGGGCCCCTCCCCGCGGGCCTCGCCCAGCCCGCCCAGCTACAGCGCCGAGCTGCCCGGAGCCTCCTTCTACGGGCCCCTGGACGCCAGGAACCCGCTGCTCGCCTCCTTCCAGAGGGAGATGCAGGGCGTGCTGGGCTTCCTGCGGAGGAAGCAGGGCCCGGCCGACCCGCAGGAGCGCCAGAGGGTCCAGCAGCGCGGGTGACCGCCTCCTGGGCGGGCGGGGGATGCTGGGCATGGTTGCTAGGTGACGGGGGGCGGGCATGAACCCAAAGAAAGGGAAAGGGCAGGAAAAGGAGAAGGGTGGGAGGGGGCGTTGGAATAAAAGGATCCTAGATTTGGAGCTGGAGTTGACTTTAGAAATCTTGGAGTACACCCTTTTTCTTCAGTTTACAGATGGGGAAGCTGAGGTCCAGGGAAGTGAAGTGACTTGTTAAAGGTCACACATAGAATCACACCTTTAGAGCTCATAGAGACCTCAGAGGCCATCTAGTGCCATCCTCCTATTTTATACATATATACATTATATGTGCCATCTACAATAAGCACCTTATCTGCTTTTGCAGAGTGCTGGGGTCCAGGTGCTGGGGGAGACACAAAGTGTAGCCATAGAGCTTGCTTCCAGCTTCAAGGAGCATATAGTCTAGTAAAAAGGTGGGGCATTGACATAAATGACCATAATACATAGTGTTATATAATAAATACATTAGATCTGGTAATTACCTTCCGTGTGTCCTGGACCTTTTTGGCAGTCTGGGGAAGCCCAAGGAACACCTCTCAGAATCATGTTTTTTAAAGTGCAAAATAAAATTCATAAGATTACACAGAAAAACAGTCATACTAAAGAGAAGATGTAATTTTTTCTGCACCCATCCAAGTTCATGGACCTCTTGAAATCTATCTATGAACTCTTTGGGTTTCTGGCTTCATTAGAGAGTTACATAACAAAGGGCTATGTAAGGCAGAGGGGAAGCCATCCTTACTCCCCTGGAATATTAGGGGTGACTTCCTAGAGGAGGAGGTATTTGATCTTATGTAGTTACTTTAGAGGATGAGTAGGATCCCAGTAGGCTAAGCAGGGGCGGCAGGCATTCAAAGTGAATTAAGCAGTCTGAGCATAAATACTGAGAGGTGTGAGAGCCAAGTCCTTGCTTGGTGGGACTAAGAATCACTCCGTATTAGTTGATCCTAGAGAGGGAGGTAATATGAAGTAAGACCAGAAAGACAGGGAGCACCTAGAATGTCACACAGAGGAATTTGAACTTTACTTGGGGGATAGAAGGAGCCTCTGAGGATTTTTTAGCAGAGGATTGACATGGCTAGATCTATGTATGAACAAGACTATTCTGGTTAAGGCATGAAGGACAGATTGGAATAGAGAGAGTGGAAGTGGGAAAATCTGTAAGGAGAATGTTACTGTAGTCCAAATATGTGCTATTTAGGGCTTGTTCTTGTGGTTGGTGGCTGTGGAAATGGAGAAAATGGTGTAGGGATGTGGAGGTGGACTCAACAGGGCCTGACAGCTATTTGATATGAAGGGAAGGGATAAGATGCTGCCAAGATCATGAACATGAGAGACTAAGTGCTGCCTTAGACTCAGGGATGTTGTGAGAAGCAAGTTTAAGGAGGAAGGTAGAATGTGGTTTGGGACATGTATCCATGTGCTTTTGGTACATTCAAGAAGATGGTTCTCTGTTGATCTCTAGCATCACCAATTGCTAAATGGAATCTTCAACTAGATGTCCCCTAGACCCATCAAAATTGACATGTCAAAAACAAAAACCCTCTTTCAAGCTAAGCTATTTCTGTTCAGGATACCAGCATCCTTCTGGCAACTCAGTTTCCCAATGTTGGCACCATCCTTGGTTCCTCCATCTCTCACAATCCCTTTAGGTTGCTAAGTCTTAGTGATTTTACCTTCCCAATGGATCTCACATTGGTCCTCTTCCCTCTATGCCGATGGCCACCATCCTACTTCAGGAGCTCATCACTGCTTGCTTGGACTATTTGAAAAGCCCCTAACTGGACTCCCTGCCTCCAGTGTCTTCCCTCTCTAATCTATGCTCCACACAGATGCCAAAGTAGTCTTTGTAAAATGCGGTTTTGCCGGATCACTCCCAGGCTGAAGAACCTTAAAACAGTTCCGACAAATCCGAGCTCCTCTGTTTGGCATTTAAAGCCCTTCCTAGTCTGGCTTCAGCCTGCCTTTCCAGGCTTATTTCAGTCTTGGGAAAGTTGCATTCTAGGCAAACTGGCCTGGTTGCTGTTTCATATGTTTTGCTTTCCATCTTACAAGCCTTTACATGGCCTGTCTCCCATGCGTGGAAGGCACTCCTTCCTCACCTCTGCCCCTTACACTCCTCTGGCATCCTTCAAAGCTCTGCTCATGTGCCACATGCTAAAGGAGGCCCTTGCTGACCTCCCTCCTGGTCGCTGCTCTCTTCTTCCTTAAATAGTCATGTATATTCATTAGACAGACATTTATTAGCTGGGTAATGCAGTTAATTCTAGCTTCAGTTTCTCTTTCTGTAAAATGGGGATAATAATAATACCTACCTCATAAAATTGTTTTGAGACCAGTGTTAATATGAGATCTATTAATATATTCATGAGATAATATATTCAAAATGCTTGGCCAACCTTCAGGTGTTTTATAAATGCTACTTATTATCATTATTGTCATTTATAATAATTCTATCATATCCCTCCCTAGTAGAATGTTAGCATTTTGAGTGAAGGAATTCTTTTTCATTTTGTCTTTGTGTGCATGGAATCTACATAGCATTTTGTACCTAGTAGATACTTAATAAATACTTGTTGGGCTGGATTGGAGATGGCCTGTAGACAGATGAAGATGCAGGTCTAGACTTCATTGAGAAGTCAGGACTGAGAGAGGGCTTTGGGAATTGTTTGCATAGATGAAAATGTGATTGTCAAGGGTGAGAATGTAGAGAGAGAAGAGAAGAGGGGCAGGCATGGAACCCTTTTTGGGAAGCCCAAGTTGAAAAGCCAGATGGCTCTTCTTGGAAGGTGAAAGGGACTCACAGCTACCTGTGATTAGTTATTATTCCTTGGGGTATAAAAGAGTTGAGACATGCTTTCGTCTTTGGTGGTGGTTGTTTGGATCTATGCCCTTTTCTTATTGGGCTGTCAGTGTTTGGGGACCAGTGAGAAATAAGCCAGAACAGGGACAGAATGTAAATGATATCAGTAATAGTAGAAAGAGCTAGTCTTTAAGGTTTGTGAAGCACTTTACAAATATTGTCTTCTTGGATCCCCAACATAGCCTAGGGAGGTAGGGGCTGCTATTATCCCTGTTTTTCAGATGGGAAAACTGAGGCAGACAGCAGTGAAGTGACTTGCTCAGGCCCACACACAGCTGATGAGTGTCTGAGACAGGAGATAGTGTAGTAGGAAAGATTGAAGATGTATGGAAAAAAACTGGATGATCCTGGAACAAAGCTGGAAGGATTATTCTCTTTAGCTAGGAGTTATTGCCAATCCAATCAATTAGAAGAGTGGTCATGCAACAGGGAAGTGAAGGGGAGGGGTGGGGTTGGCAGGTGGAAAGATTTGGGTCTGTTTTGGACACATTGAGTCTGGGAAAGATGCGTCAGTGAGGTGTAGGCAGCTGTTGGTGATGTCTACAGCTAGAGCTCAGGAGAGAGAGGTAAAGACTGGGCCAGTAGATCTGGGTGTCAAATGGCAGAGGGACAAACTGAGATTATGAGAGATCCTTATAGATGAAGACCAAGGATGTTTTGTTCTTAATGCAAATGAATAATGAGGATGAGGCCCTTTGGAAAAGACTTTTTTATGTCTAAAATGAGTTTCTAGGGTCCCCAGCTGCTTATTTTGAATCTTCTTTTGACCTGGGATCTGTTGTTCTGTTTTATGGATTTTTATAGTGCCAGCAGCCTGTTCGATATCTGGAACAAGTATGAGGCCCGCCTGCCACCTGACTATTATAAGGCGCAGCTTTTGAAGATTGGAGACAGCCTTGTTCAAATGCAGGTGAGTACCCCCGGTATTAAAAATAGGATCGAGAATACAAGGAAAGGATTATTTTCATTTCCATAATGAATTTTTTTTTGTTTAATATATTTCAGAATATACTAACTGGTTACATTAAAAAAATCTTTTTGATTAGAGCAAAAGAGTGAGTAATGATGAAAACTCCATTGGGGCCCATAGGGTACGCCTTATTTTAATTTGTGGCTGAGGTACCCCAGGGGCCAAAGATGTCTGCCAATGAAAGACAGCTGGCTGGGGACCAGCAGGAGATCAGCCTTGGGTTAATCTAGGGTGTGGTGGACTCCATGCAGGAAATGCTGATTCATCATGTTCCCACCTTATACAAAAGGGCTCCCAGAACACCCCTTCCTGTTTTTTTCCTCCTCCCTGGCTTTGTGTAGACAGCATGGTGCACCCCTCCCCCAGTCTTCCTTGTTGCAAGCATCCCCTAGTGCCAAGTGCCCAGACTTAATGAAGGTAGAGGCAATACCTACGGTTCCCAGTTTTTTCTTAGTCTTGCATTCTCCTTTTCAGAAGGTCCATACTCTTAATGTCCCATACTAGTTCCCAATCGGTGCCCAGATCTGTAGAGTAGTTTGGGTTCCTGGATTCAATATGATGGGTACAGAGGGAGCCTGACTGAGTTTTGGCTTCTGCTAAAGGCTCCAAGTTTCCTTCACCTGTATTTCTGGTTCTACCACATACCTAGTTTGCTTCAAAGAGAATATGATGTAGTTGGGCATTTCAGTGATCTGGGTTGAAAAAAAGTTTTTTTCAGTCCAAAGGGTGGCATTAGTCATAGCATCCAATGGTTTCACAGTTTGGGCAACACATATTTTTCATCCATTTGGTTTTTACTGTGTAGATTGATAGACCATTGTCTTGAATGGTTGAGAATCTTGCTGAGGAAGTCTAATAATATTCTGAGGTTTAATGCATTTAGCTCTATATTATATGTAAATATATCATATGAAACACCTTTGAGGAATCCTCCTTCCATTTGGACTTTAAGAAGAACATACTCTTTTATGGGTTGCTTAATGTTGCAGGAGCAGCTAAAGTGGCACAGTGGATAGAATGCCAGGTCTGGAATGAGGAAGACCTGAGTTCAAATGTGGACTCAGATATTTACTAGCTGTGTGACCCTGGGCAAATCCCTTCACCCTGTTTACCTCAGTTTCCTCATCTGTGAAATGAGCAGGAGAAGCAAATGGCAAACCACTCCAGTGTCTCTTGCCAAGAAATCCCCAAACAGGGTCACAAAGAGTTGGACATGATTGAAAAACAACTGAACCACAACGAATAGATAGGAGTCTTTCCTGATGGAGTGTAAGCTCCTGTAGGGCAGGGAGGAGAGCCTTTATGTCTGTGTTTTGCCAGGTAAAATGCTTTTTGATAATTGATAAAATGTAGCCTGGGAAATGACATCTCTGTGCTTTTTCATTAGTGTGTGATAGAAACTTGCTTGTGAAAGTCTGCCTGTTCTTTTTTTAATATTTTAGTCTAAGATACCTATCTTTGTTTTGGCTATTAGTCACTCTCATAGAGCTTTCATAAAGAGGAGACAGGCATGCATGCTGAGAGCTGGTAGCACAGTGGATAGAGCACTGGGCAGGGAGTCAGGAAATGACGAGTTCAAATGTGGCTTCAGATACTTGCTGTGTGACCCTGGGAAGGTCATTTAATCTCTGTTTGCCTTAGTTTCCTCATCTGTAGAAAGGAAGTACTAGCACTTACCTCCCAGGAGTGTGTGAGGAAAAAATGAGGCAAATCTTTGTTGTTGTTCAGTCATATCCTATTCTTTGTGACTCCATTTGGGATTTTCTTGGAAAAGATTCTGTAATGGTTTGCCATTTCCTTCTCCAGTGGATTAAGACAAAGAGGGTAAAGTGACTTGCCCAGGGTCATACAGACTCAGGTCTTGACTCCAGGTGCAGTGTTCTATTCACTGAGCTGCCTAGCTACAAACTACTTGTAAAGCATTTGACAAACCTCAAAACACCATATAGGTGCTAGCTATTATTACTAGTGGTATATTTTGATCACCTTTGTGTTTCATAATACATGTCATATACATCATTTCTTCTTTCAGATATTTTAAAAGTTAACCCATCAGTGTTTTTAAAATAGTCACCTACAGTAGGGATTTCTTCTGTGTATACTTAGTCAGGCATTGCCCTATCTTCTTCTTAATTCATTTTCCTCAGATCATACATTGGAAACTGAGGTATCAAGTCCAAATATCACTGAGGGCAAAAATAGATCTCTGTTGGCAAATCTGTTCCATCTTTGGTCTGTTGGTTTTCCTCTTATTTTCACCCATAAATGCCTTTGAAATGATCTGGATTAGCTTGGTCTCATACCAGGTTTTCTGCAGTAGTCTTGTCTTCCTCCTCTTTTCAATGCTTTACAAGGCAAGAGTAGCCATCATCTTTGAATCCATTTTCCTTTCTCTCACAATTGGAGGTGTTTGGTTTCTTCACTGATTCTCTGTGATTCTCTGAGAACATCATTTATGACATTGCAGTTGGAGATAGGCTTGCTTTCTCTTTGTTGCTGATGCCTTTGGTTTTGTTATTTTTTGACTGCCAAAGGCTGGCATTTCTAGAACTGTACCAAATCATAGTGGAGAGAAGAGGTGCTAGATATCGGGGACTGGACGTGGTTTTATTGACATAGGAAACTTCTGGGTGAGTTGGCATCTTCTATGGTATTTATAATCTCAGAAAGTTATCTGGGGTACTGAGAGGTTAAGTGATTTCCCATAGGTCTTCCAGGCTTCAAGACCAATTGTATTCTCACTGTGGTAGACATTAGGGAAGCCAAGGTGATGATGAAGGCATGGTCCCTGCCCTCAAGAAGTTTATTTTCTAGCAGGAGTAATGAGGCTTATACAATTAATATACTAAAAATCAAGATAGGATAAGTGAGTAAAAGAAATCCAAAGTTCAGTGAAATCCGACATGCGAGAGATTATGCCTCTGTGCAGCTGGAAGAGATGGCAGCTGAGCAAGGCCTTTCAAAACCAGTAGGATTTCAGCAATGTTCATAGGAAACATGGATCAGGAGGGTTCAGGGAGCAGCTAGCACAAGATTGATGGGGAATGTGAGATGCATTCAGGGGTTGGCTGAGTGTGTAGCTTGAGGTGGCCAAAGCGTAGAGCATAATGATCAAGTCATAGAAAACGAGGTTGGAATAGCCTTGGAGGTATATCCTAAAGGGTCTTGAGACTTTAGGCTGACTCAGGATTTTAGTTATTGACTGATGGGGAATCATTGGAGGTTTCTGACTAGTGATTTGATCATTTCTTTGCTTTAGGAAGATTAACCTGGCTGGAGTTTTTAGGATGGTTTGGCAATGAAAGATTCTCAACAGGGGGAAACCAATCAGGCTACTGTGATTGTCCAGGGGAGAGGCAATGAGGGCTTGACTTGGGGTGTTATTACGGGTGAGGAACCATCTGAGAGAGGTTTCACAGATAGAATCAGGGAGACATAACAATTGATTTGATATGTCATAGGAGGGAAAGAAAACTTGGAGCTTATAAAGTGACTAGATGCAAAGAATGAACATAGAGAAGGGAAAGCTGCAGAGGGATCATGGTTCAGGGGAAAGGGAGTAAGCTCCATTTTGGAGGTGCAGAGTTGGTCAGAGGTGGTGAATTGTGAAATGACCAACCCACTGGCTCCAGTTCCCTCTTTCCTTCCTGTTTTCTCCCATCAGACTAGCCAACAATTAACATTAAATAGGTCATTTGTGGATTTGCTGGGTAGATGCTTTTTCTATCTGTCATTAACCAAACTCAGGGAAGTTGACCTCTACAACTCCTGGCCACTGGTGGAGTTATTTCTCCTACCTATCCTTCACTTCAAGAGTTTGCATGCAAGATACAATAACTTGAAGAATTAACATCTAAGTATGATATAGTGGCACAGTGGATAGAGTACCAGGTCTGGAATGAGGAAGACCTGAGTTCAAATGTGGACTCAGATATTTACTAGCTGTGTGACCCTGGATAAGTCACTTAACTGTTTGCCTCAGTTTCCTCATCTGTAAAATGAGCTGAAGAAGGAAATGGCAAACCACTTCAGTATCTCTGCCAAGAAAACCCTATATGGGGTCGTGAAGAGTCAGATATGACTGAAACTACTGAACAAAGACAACAATGATGTAGACCCTCCAGAGAAATACATTCTATTGCTCTTTTCAATAAATGCTGTGTGTTCAGACTTGACACCTTATTGTTGTGTTTTCTTGAATATGTTGGGTTTTTGGTTGGCATGGTGATAATGCATGGACACAGAGTACCTTTTGTGTATTAGTCTTGTACAAATCCTGTGAAAATGATTTAGTGAATTATCAAAGCAAGTTATATTTGGGATCTTGGAGTTTGCTCAGCATGGACATTTTATTTATGTAAGGGAAAATAATATGACATTTTCATGAAAGATTATAATGGACCTTAAGAAGCATTTTGATAAGTTCTTGTTTCAGAGAACTGACATGTCCCTTCTTTTGTGAAAAATTGGTCAACCAGAGAAGGGACTGTGCCTGAGATTTTTATTCATATGGGGAATTTCTTGTGTGAGGAAATTCCATCTTCCACTGAGAAAGTTGGCATCATTTTTAGCTGGCGTTTTCAATCATTTTTATGCCCTGGACCCCTTAGCAGAATCTGGTAAAGCCTATTTACCTCTTCTCAGAATAATGTTTTTAAGTGCATAAAATAAAATATATGATTTCAAAGGAAGAAATTATACTGAATTACATAGTAAAATATTGGGGGAACAAAGGTCATCTTGGGAACCCTTGTTCTGCTTTCAGAGAGTTGCTTAGTAGACTGGGTGTTGGATTTCACCAGAGCCAGATGTAACAGAGGTAGGACTTGAACCCAAGCCTTTCTGATTTGTAAGCCAGCTTGTGATCCATTATGCCACACTGCCTCACTTCATCATTAATGACATGAATTTTTTCATCCTTCAAACTTCTTTTCCACCTCTGAATTTTCAGTCAAAATCTTTGCTTAAAGATTTTTAATCTTTGAGAGTGTTTGCACATATCCCAAGATGATGCTTTTAAATGAAGTTCTATGTACCCCTTCAGTACTGTGAATAGTCTTGTTTAAAGGGAATGCATAGAAAAAAAAAAGAAATAATTTGACCTTCTTCACATTGCAGCAATACAAACTGGCCTTGTTACAATGCTATGGAAGATATCTTTGCCAGTTCGACTGCACTATTGAGGAGAGAGAAATGGATGTGCATCAGTTCCAAAGTATCTTTTTCCCCAGCGGCCTTGAAAACACGCATTCAAACCTAACCGTAAGAGCCTGGGAAATGAGCAAAATGGGAAATATTGGGTTAGATTTTAAATTGAAAGTCACAAGTGGTATTCTCATAGTCTGCCTTTTACTTTGCATAATGCTCGGCTGGCTACATGTGATTAGTTGGTTAAGCAATGTTATGAGTGTTATATAAACAAGGGCTATTCATTAAACCTTTATGAGTAATAGACCAGTGGGTTATTTATCTTAGAGATTAGTAAATGTATTGGTTTCTTTTGAGTAAATGTGCCACTTAATGCCCAATGATCCACTGAATCCGATTCTGGTGAAAGAAGTAAAGTGTTCACTTTTGGAAGAAGCATGAGTGCTCACATTTCTCATGTATTTCATATGACAAAAATATGACTCCCTCATGTAGGTGCCTTACAGACTCATGTGTAGCCTGTTTCTCCCTTTGCAACTGACTCAGACAGGAGCTGCTCAGAATTGAAATGTTATTAATCAGAAGGGACTGACAGACCATCTCCAGACTCATTTACCTCTTGTCTACTTTCAGATCAGCTCTTCTGGGTTGCTAAATCATGACCACAGGACAGCACACATTCATCTGCTAATTTGGAATTATTAAGAGCTTTAGATGTTGCTCAGGTGGTTTTGTTAGAGTTTAATTCAGATGCTTTCTTTCTCTGGTAATGATAATCCTTCTAAGGGCAGGTAGGTGGTCAGTGGATAGAGCAGGCATCAGGAGGATCTGAGTTCAAATTTCACCTCAGACACTTGACACTCACTAGCTTTGTGACCTTGGGCAAGTCATGTAACCCCAATTGCCTCGTCCTGGGTCATCTCACTCAAAACAAAGTCAAGTGCAAGTCATGTCATTATTTCTCTGATGGCATGGTCTTCTTTGGCAACGAAGGACAAACACACACAATAATCCTTCTAAGATATATAGAATGCTTTCTTGTGAGAGAGGTCTTGTGAGTTTTATTATTCCAGTTTCAAACACAAGGAAACAGAGGCCCTGATGGGTAAAATGTAGACAGTTTGTAAGCGTCAGAGCCAGGATTCAGATCCACATGTCTAGTTCTTTGCACCAGACAGCCCTGTCTTTCAGTAAGACCCTTTCCGTATATTTTATTTTGTGAATTCCATGAGAAAATAAGCCAGTCTTGGCTAAATGTATATTTTTTAAGAATATTTATATGACAGATGATGCTGTATGTTAATCCCTGCAGGAATCCAACTAAATTGGGCCTGGGTTAGTTCTTACAGTAGAGAATATGGTGAAACTAAGGGAATTGCTGATTGGTTTCCTCTTCGATTTTTTTGTTTGTTTGTTTTATTCTCCTTTGCATTTTAGTTTCGTGCTTTGGAAGGGAAATGCATTTGCACTTACCAAATGGTCTGTGCCAGTGACCCCCGTCTCCAGAATGAGGTATCTGTGAGTCAGTGCTTTAACATATTGTCTTCATTGCAACTCATCATGCAAGTGGCCCTCCCCCAGGAAAAGCTCTGCTGGATCATCTACAATGGTACGGGAAAGGCAAGGGAGTGAAGAATTTCAGCTTCGTGAAGAAGATGCAAACTTTTAGGGAACTGTGTTGACCTTATTTCAAGCATATTTACTAAATACTCGCATGATACTCTTCCAGAATGTTGGGTTTCATTATCAGCTTTTGGGAAGCTATGTGGTGCCATGGTGCACAGAGTTCTGGGCTTGGAGTCAGGAAGACTCATCTTTCTGAGTTCAAATTCAGCCTTAGACATGTACTAGCCATGTGAACCTGGGCAAGTCACTTAACCCTATTTGCCTCAGTTTCCTCATCTGTCAAATGAGCTGGAGGAGGAAATGACAAAACACTCCAAGAAAAAACTCAGATGGGCTCATGAAGAGTCAGACCTGACTGAAAAGTTACTAAACAGCAACACTGATGTTTGAACAACAACATTAGTAGCTTTTGTCTGCTAGTGACATTTTGTAGAGGCATCTTGGAAAAAGATTTCTCCCAAATGGTAATGTTGCAACTGGGGCACAGGGGGAGTAAATCTTGCATTATAGCTAGCTGGGGAACTGAAAGGACATTTATAATATACCCGCTATGTACAAAGAGTTGCCTGGGTAGAACCTAATGCAACTGTGTGGAAACGGGGAGAGCACAGGGTGACCATAGGTAGATGGATTGGTTCCAGATACCATTCCACGTTGACCTCCTATTTGGGTAGAGAGCACCATTTACTCATTGCGTAAAAAAGAGAATAAAAATGAAAAAAGCCAAAAAAAGTATTTTTTTTCCTAGCTGGCAGCTCTGTGTAGTTCTGGGTCATAGAAATATTTTTTGCACACTCTCAATGGATCTTAGCTATTGAACTATAACAGTGGATCTTCATGTTTAGAAATTATAATAAACAATAATTATACCTAGCATTTGTGTAGTACTTTACGGCTTGCCAAGTGCTTGGCATCCACTATCTCATTTCATCCTCACAACCACCCTGGGAATTAGGTGCTATTATGAGGTCCATTATACAGATGACAAAACTGAGGCAGAGAGGTTAAATGCCTTGCCCAATATCACACAGCTGTGTGTCTAAGGCAGAATTTGAACTCCTGACTCCAGATCCAGCGCTCCATAGTTGTTGTAGACATTTTTTATAGACATTTTATAGACATTTATAGAACATTCTTTTTGGCAAAATATGATTAGGTATAAAAGTCTTAAAAGAAGAAGCATTTAAATGCCTGTGGCTTCAGGTATATGGATGTAAAAAGAAGCCCAGATTATTTGAAAGGTGTTAGATACTAGATTGTTCCTGTCTGTACTATCTGGTGGTTTATGTTCCAACCTTTCCTAACCACTCCTTCCCCTTCCCCCATTCCTCCCCAAACCGTTCTGGACATTACAACCAAAATTAAGCTCTGCATTATTTGGCTTGGTTTTCTAAGAGATTTCTTAGCCCTGGGTGATCTTTCTTAACTATGATTTCCAAGCTTTTTCGCCCAATGACCCTTCTAGAGGAGGGTTATGCCACTCCCTTGATGACAGTCAATAGTCCTCCTTCCTATCCCTGTCATTCACGCCCTGCCTAACACCCCCCCCCCCCAATAGTCCATTTGATAGCTCCTCATACTTTTCAGGGCATTATTCTTAATGATATTAATTTCCTTATTTACTTGTATTCCACTGTTTAGATAAAATATTGATGTCATCTCACAGATAACGGAGGCTTTCCAGCTTTTAAACAACATAGGCGATTATGTGAACCTTTTGATGGGCATTGACAAAAACTCAGTCTACATGACTTAAGTCCCTGTAAATACTTTTTTTTCACTCAATGTAGTTTTCAAGTCAAAATTACCCAAAAAGTCAAGACTAAAAGATCACTGGGTCTACTGGCACATTTAAAATTTGCATTGAAATTTCTTTGATGAATTTTTTCACTTGAACATTTCTAGAAAATCCGAATGCCTAGAGAAGTCAAATCTCTCCAAAGTCACCAATTTTCTAGGTCATTTATTGCAGAGGGGTGTGGTAAATGTTTAACAACTGTCTCTCAGGGAAAAAAAAATTACCTACAACACACTTTTTAATTTCATCTGCATGACTAACATCTTCTTGATCACTTTCTTAAGTCTAGACGATCAACAGAATAATCAATTAGGCCCTGATTTGTAATTTGCTGTTTTCTGAGGTGTAAATGTTCAGACAGAAAATTTAACATTCAGCTCTCCAGAGTCAATTGAAATTGACTCCAACACAATTCAAGTTAAAAACTTCTATCATTACTGTCATTGGAAAAGATGCTAACTTTGTATTTTCTTCACCTAGGTACAATTCATATTTATACAATTTGCAGGAAGCTGATGATCATTGGGTTGTCTGCTAAGGTAGGAAATAAAGTATTAAAAGACTTATTCTAAACTAATCAGTTCCTTTTAAGACTTTGAGTTGTACATAATTAATATGGAAATGTGTTTAATGTGATTGCATATATATAGCCTATATCAGATTGCTTTTGGTCTTGGAAGGGGGCGGGAGAGGGAAGGAGGGAGAAAAGTTTGGAATTCAAAATCTTATAAAAATGAATGTTGAAAACTATCTTTATATGTAACTGGAAAAAATAAAATATCATTTACAGAAAAAAGACTGACTTGTATACAGCAAATACCAAAAAAAAAAAAAAAAAAGGGAATATTTGTTCAATTGCTTCCTAAGTTTGCTTTTAGGCTTACATTTTGAAAATGTTCAGTTTTTAATTTAAAAAATTTGTTTCAAGTAAAGCAACAAACATTGACAGAGATAAATACTAGGCCTATGATTTTGTTACTATAGGAGATTTCCAGGTGAAGGAAACACCCTCACCGTGATAGGCTGACACTTTGTCTTAAACATAGTCTTTGAGTCCTAAGAAGTTATTGTGACTTGTCCAAGGTCACAGAGCCAGGATGTGGCAGTGGTAAGATTAGAGCCTAGTGCTTCCTGATTCTGAGGTCAACTCTCTATCCACTATACCATGCTCTTTCCCAACCATCAATAAAATAATCAAACCTATAAAACAAGGGATAAAATCATACTTTAAACTCATAGCCACCAAGGCAGAACCAAATGAATTATCAACAATAAAAGAAGATGCTTTTTTTTTTTATATCCTCTTCTAGGCGGGTCCAAAAATTCTATATACTTTGATCTTTCTTCCTTCTTGATTTTATTCTATGCCATCTCATGTCTGTCTGCATATTTCCTTGTAGGCTTTATATTTATAATTTTAATGACAGCATCATGATTTGCTATTACATTAATATACCATGTGTTTTTTTTTTCCAGCCATTCTGTGGTTGTTGAAAATAGAGGTTGTTTTTCATCTTTTACCATTGCAAAAGAACGGCTCTGGGTATTGTTGTGCTGATAGGTCTATTTCTTTTACAATGACTTTGGAGGCAGAGTTTATCAATGGGTATGCTTCATGGAATGGTGTATTCAATATACAGCCATTTTGGCAGGATTCAAACCTGGGCCTTCTGACCACTGGGCCTTCTCCTGCTTCCACCTCTTACCAAGGCTATGCTAAACAATTGAAAATGATAAAATTGTAACTCTTTAAAAAAATCTCTTGTATCCCAGTCATTTTTAGCAAGTCACACTGGCATTCCTCACTACAAATAGGACTGATTTAAAAATATGTACATTTTTAATTATTTCATTAAATATTTCCCAATTACATGTAAAAATAATAAAACATTCATTTTAAAAAATTTTGAGTTCCAAATTCTCTCCCTCCTGCCACTCTCCCACTCTTTGAGAGGGCAAGTAATATGATATTGATTATACCTGTGAAGTCATATTTCCATGTTAGCCATGTTGCAAAAGAGAACACACACACACACAGACACACACACACACACACAGACACACACACATACACACACACACGTGCGCAGGACAAAACAAGAAAAATAAAGAAAGTTTAAAAAATATTCAAGTAAGACTCAGTTGTAAATTTTCCTGGTTCCTATTGCTTGACCTGAATTGGATTGATGTTCTACACTGGTGCAGTCAGTGCTAATAGACCCATTGTACCAATGACTCATACCATCACAAGGGAGTCTCAGAGAAGGGCAATCTGGGGGCCATATCTGTGGGCCAGGTAATGACACTATCAGCACATTCCAAAGCCAGTGGCAGTTCTAGGTTAAATTGTAGATATTATAATAATTACTCAAATAACCCAATAGAACATTGGTCTTTTCATCGTGCCTTTCCCCTCCAAGTCATAACCCATCCTCACCTTCCCGATCTGCAGGACTCTTACCTTTGTTCATCCCAGAGATCTCCCCAGCCTGCTTGAATTCTTGTGATGTCAGAAGGATGTCAGTGGAGCAGATATGCCCTTGACTGGGTTATATTGACCTCACTCCCACCCTGTGACCAGCCCATCTCTTTTTTCCATACATGGCTTTGACATCCATTATAACATTTATAATTCTTTTGTAACAGGACATTGTGATTAACAGGTCCTTTATTTACCTTGACAGTGTGGAATCAGAGGTCACTGGATGTTCAGGGTTATCTATAATGACTGTGTATTTGGGTTGCCCACATGAATAGTGAATGGTAGAGACAAACAGTAGCTCCACGGTCCTCTGGTGGTTTTGCTTTTACTTTGGCAGTTTTGCCAGATCCAGGTCACAGGAGCTTGGATTTAGAGCTAGAAGGAACCATAGAACAGAGGTTCTCAACTGGGGTCTGGGAATTTGTATTTTTAATATTTTCACTACTATATTTCAATATAATTGTTTTTCTTTGTAATCCTATAAATTCTTTTCTGTGCATTAAAAATTCTGAGAAAGGGTCCCTAGGCTTCACCATCTGCCAAAGTGGGGTCCAAGGTACAAAAAAGGTTAAGAATTCCTACCTTAGAGGCCCCAGAATCTAACCCCTTTTTGTTTTTAGAAATGAGGAAATTGAGGCAGACTGAGGTTATATAACTTGCCCAGGACCACACAGCTAGTAAGTGTCTGACATGGTTAGAACCTCGATCACTCTGTTTCTGAGCCCAGCTACTGGGCACTCAGGCTCTGTAACCAAATCTCTATCTTAAGGGTGCCAGGAAGTTTTATTTTAGAATGTCACTCCCCCACTAGCAAACTTCACCGATGTGACTTTCATCTTACATGAGTTGCTGGAACTTGACTGTTGTTAAGTCACTGCAAATGTTGATGGTATTTTTATCGATAGGAGACACATTCTTCCCCTGCATCCATTGTCCTGACATCAGGATGCTGGCCAAGAAATGAGACTACATTCCCAGTGGGGCCATTTTTGAGTTGTTACTGGCGCTTGCCACATGGCTGGCCCTTTTTTTTCTTTTTTGTCAATGCTGTGCAAACCTGTTTCCTGAACATGTTGGTATTCAGACCTCAGAAGTATTTAAAATTGCTTTAATCAAAATAACACATCTCTGCATTTTAAAAGTTAATAGAATTTCTTAAAGGACAATAGGTGAGGCCACATAGGGACATTATCTAGGGCCTTTGGAATTCCAAAGTGGTTGTCACTGGTCCTTTAGGCACTAATTAAAAAGGGAGGATGTGCATGCTGTAAAGCTGGTCTCCAGACTCTTCCAGAGACTGTATTCAGTTCCAGATGATTTTTCTAAAAAGAAATCCCATCTTCTTGTTGCCCTCGGTGTAGCAATAAACCCTGCTCCCCAGAACCACCATGCTATGGCTCACTTCCTTAACTAGGACTGGTCTGGCTGCCAAAGCCAGGAAGACCACGATGTCTGTGCCAACATTGGACTGTTAGCTTTTTGTTCGTAGTCACCCAGGGAGAATTTTAATTTAGCTTGAGTCATCTTAAAATAATTTGTTATTTGTAGTTTATGTAAATCATGGCTTGTTGCATATGTTTCAAGATCAGGGGTTTTTAACCCTTTTTTTGTGTGTCACAGCTTCCCCTATGGGAGGTGTGGTGAAGTTTATGGATCGCTGCTCAGAACAGAGTTTTTAAATACATAAAATGAAATACTGAGGATTGCAAAGAAAACCAGTTAAACTGAAATAGTTATCAAAATATTAAATAAAAACTTCACAAACCTCAAATTTAAAAATTTAAATAAAATATTCTTTTAAATATTAAAATACTAAGTATTAAATAAAAAGTTCACACACTCCTATATGCTCTCTGACTGAGGAAGGCACGAGACCCCTCTCTGTTCCAAAAGAAGCTAACAGATTGCCAGGTGTGGTAAGAAGGAGAAAACTTCTTTCAGACAGACACAAATGCCTCCAATCATCTCCTGATTGTCCCCTCTCACCCTCCTCCATTTGGAGATTAATAGTGTTTCTGAAACCATAGGTTTGGGTCAGAGTGGAGTCAGTGGGTCCTTTCCAAGTTCTAAGTGTCTTTGGGTTGTCAGCCTGGCCCTGAGTCATATCCTAGGCTTGTAGATCTAGAACTGGAGTCTACTTGTTTCTCTTTTGTCCTCCAAGAGTTCTAGTGGCATCCTGGGGGTAATGCCTTACTTTTGAGTGGATTGGGTTTAAGTGATACAGAGTTGTGTAAAGTCATCAGCCTCACTCTCTTCTGCAAGTCATTGCAGTCCAATGGCAAAACAGAAATCTACAGGACTGGCTATGGCCCGGGACATGGTGGATGACGTTGGCCTTTATAAATTAAGGTCTGGAAGGGATCTCAGAGGCCTTCTGGTCCAGTCCTTTCATTTTACAGATAAGGAAACTGAGGCAGAGGGAGATCACTCGATTGCCTCATGGTCACACATGTAGTATAAGAGGCAGCATTTGATCTTAGATCTTCCTAAAATTTACGACAGCTTTTCATCTACTATGCCATATTTTCTCTCAGATTAGTTCTGTAGCTGCTCTGGGGTTCAGGTTTGACTGAGAGTAGGCAGAGAACTTTTAATCTGAGTTTAGAACTTTTCTCTATTCACCCTAGAGACCCCACTATGGCTCCAGGGCTGTCCCCGAACTGAGGTAGGTTCCAGGAATGGAGAAACTATGAGAGATGGAGCACATTTTATTTATTTCTGAAAGTCCTCTATCACTGAGCATGCCGCATTACACCCAGGAGGAGCTTAAGAAACCTTTGCTGAATGGACAAAGTCTGTGATTCTGACTTCATCTTAGCCCAAGCCCTGTCTTTCATTTCTTTGCTCAAATACCAGCTGCACATCAGGGTGAGGTAGGGTCAGGGCAGGCTCATTTTCTTATTTACTTATCATTCCTACAAAGATTTCAGTGACCAAAGTAGGCCTGGACACTGGCACAGGCAGGAAAGTCAAATCCGGATAATTTAGTAGAGGAATAAGGCATCAGACAAGAAAGTCTCTCTCTCCCTCCCTCTCTCTCTGTCTGTCTCTCTCTCTGTCTCCCTTTCTCTCTCTCTCTCTCTCTCTCTCTCGTTCTCTTTCCCTCCCTCCCTTCTCTCCTTCCTTCCTTCCTCCCTTCTCTCACTGTCTCTTTAAAATTTCCTTTGATAATGGTAATAGTAAAGACAGAGTATCCAGCTTCATTTTTGATTGTGGTATAGTCACAATGTTATATTTAAACAATGTTATAGTTCTAATGTTATATTTAAAAGTTACAATGGCATGTAATTGAGGCTTAATATTTTTGACTATTAACTTAGCTAAACTTTTTAATACCTTAAGGGGAATTAACAAGAAAAACTGGAAAATACCGTGTGATATTTTGATTTTCCACAAACATATGAAAATTATCTCCTAATTTGGCGGTTGATATAACCTGATTCTGGCTACCATTTTAAATTTAGAAAGCCTTTGCCATTTTCCTAGAGGATGTAAATGGTATCGCACTGACACCCTGTGGCTAGATTTGTTAATTGTATGCTTGCTTCAATACATATATTTTTCTACTATATTTCCTTTTCAGGCTCTCTCATCTTATGAAATTTCAGGGTAAAATATGAAGTTTCAAAGAGATTTAGTTTTCTTTTTAATGAAAAAGCAGGAGCAAGGCTAATACATGCATTTCCACTAGAAGTCAACAGTAGCAGATGCATTTTCTGTTTTCTGAGAACAAGGGGAAACTCTTCAGCATTGGTCCTTATTCTTGGAAATGTCTTTTCATCTTTGAACCTGAAATGGGCATTTGCTGAGTTTTTCAGCACTGATGCTCCAAATGAGCAGTGACAATAATATAGATCATAAACTAGATATTAATGTTGGAATTAGACACAATACTTTTTTTTGTCTTTTTAAAAATTAAATTTATTTATTTATTTTTAGTTTTCAACATTCACTTTTATAAGATTTTGAGTTCTAAATTTTTTCCACTCCCCAAGATGGCATAGACAAAAATTTCAATATACTCCTGGGAAGAATGGTGTTTTTTTTGGACAAAACAAAGCTTCCTTAAATCTTAATATTGACCCTTCCCATGCTTCTCTCTGTATTTTTTCCTCTCCCATCCATCCTCAGAAAGTTCCTCTGTGGCAGGGACAATACTGACAGCTGCCGTATTGTTTTGATGGGCAGAATTAGAATGGAGAACCAGTTAGCAGATACAGTGGTAGTATCAGTAAGGTCCTACATATAGAGGAAAAGGAGAAGGGGGGTAGAATAGGAACAGAAATATGGTGATAATCGATTTTCCTAATGTATTTTTATCGTTATTTCAATATTTTACTTTTAGCAGATATTGATCTGTATTGAGGAATTGTAGTGTGAGCACACCAGATATTAAGAATACATTAGCAGCCTTCAGTAGAGAAGCAATGTGATATAATGGATGGTGAGCTAGTCTGGGAACTGAGAAGACCATGGTTCAAATCTTCCCTCTGCTATGCAGTGGCCATGGGACCTTGAGCAAATCACTTAAACTGCTCAGACAAATCTCAGAGACTATGCATTCCATGACAGTGCTGCTCTGCATTGATTTGGGGGAAGTGGGTTTCTCCAATGGGAATTCCCAAACCAATGAAATTTCAAGTTTGGACTGTATGGGTTTTGCTCAGTAAAAACACTGAATCATTTGTTTCTCCCACAGGCCTTGGAATACTTGCTCTGGGCGAGTATCTGTATGGAATCCTCCATACCCCTCTTAGCCGTTAGGTATCTGACTTGGAGAGCTACCCTCTACACTGCTGTTTCCCAGTGTTACTATGACTGCCAAGCTGGAATTCAGGGAGAGGTAATTGGTTTTCCAATCATCCTCCCAATAAAAGTAACTTTTAAAAGGGCAAGTACCATCTGCTTGGGACTTATTTTTTTTTTTTGAAATCACGTTTACTTCTATAGAAGTATAAGAGTCAAGAATGATTTTTAGGCCTTTATTTGGGTAAAACTGACCTCCTCATCTCACTCTCCTCTTGCTCTACTTCCATCATCTGTCTTGTTTTCCTTGTTCTCTATTTTGTCCTATCTCTCTGAATTCTGAGGACTTGGGTCTACATCCCTACTCTGTCAACACCTGGGTAACTTTAGATGAGAAACGTAACTTTTCTGAACCTCAGGTTCTTCATCTGTAAAATTATGGGGTTGGACTTGATGAATGCTAAGTTCCATTCCAGCTCTAAATCTTGGAGTCTGTGATCATTCTTTCTTTCTTTCTTTCTTTCTTTCTTTCTTTCTTTCTTTCTTTCTTTCTTTCTTTCTTTCTTTCTTTCTTTCTTTCTTTCTTTCTTTCTTTTTTTAAATTCAGTACCTGTTTCTGTGGTTTCCCTTCCTCATTTTCCTCTCTGTCTTCTCTCTATTCTGTTTTCTCTTTCTCCCTCATCTCCTTGCTCCTTTTAGTTTTGGACTTGAGGCAGAACTACACGATTTTACATAAATTAATCAGTTACAATGATGGCTGCTGTATTACTTTTCTTCTTTTTGCCCATCTGAAAGTAGAGGGGCTATCCATGGAAGAGCTCCATCTGGAGTTGGAAGAATGCATGGAATGACCATGGGAGACTTTTAAGCCTAGCCCACTTTGAGGGTAGTCTAATGGGCAGTCTACAGTGAATGGAGATCTTTCCCTCTCCAACTGAATTAGAGCTCAAGATGGCTCTGAAGCTTTGGGGAGTGGTGGTGGAGAGCTAAGTAGTTACCAAAATCTATGAGTAGTGAGAAGTTGACTAGACTTGGGGTCAGTAGGTCTGGTTTTATATCTCAGCTTGAGCACTGACCAGCTGTGTGACTTTGGGCAAATATTTTAATTCCCCTGAGTCTCAGTTTTCTCATCTGAGTGTAATACTTATTCTACCAACATGTCAGTAGGAGATTTCTTTGAAGATCCTTAATACACTATATAAAATGAGTTGCTTTTATATTATTTTTTCCCATCCTATTATAAGCTCTAATTTTTAAGGGTTATTTTTGTCCCAACATCTAGCAGAGTGGCTTAGCTGTAGTAGTAGTAGCTGTTCAGCTGTTTCAGTCAAGTTCCACTCTTTGTGACCCCATTGGGGTTTTCTTGGCGAAGATACTGGAATCATTTAACGTTTCCTTCTTTGGTTCATTTGACAGATGAAGAAACTGAGTCAAACAGAGTGAAGTGACTTGTTCAGGGTCACACAAGTAGTAAGTGTTTCAGGCCAGATTTGAATTCAAGAAGATGAATCTTCCTGACTTACGGCTTCGTGCACTATTCCCTGTGTCACTTAGCTGCCCTGTTTTGTTTATAGTAGTTACATAACAAATGCTTGTTGGATTGAATTAAATAGTCAAAGGAGTTAAGCCATGTCACACTTAAGAGCATTTACTCCTGGTTATAACATTTCCTTTTGGAAATTAAATTATTTTTCTGTACCTTGGTTAATTTTTTCATGTGTTAATTTCAGGACCAAGCATCTGCTTCATTCAGACTACTAAATGATTTAAAAGAGATTTGGGTGAATCCTCAATGAAACCTTTGCAAAAATTGCAAAAAGATCTTTGTTAAGGTTAATACCTGACTTCAGTTTATGAGACTATTGTATCTTCCACCTTTTTTAAAAGTTCTTTTTGGGGGTGATTGTCTCTGGAACACCTCAAAAAATGATGAGCCGATCAATTTCATTGTAATTTAGATGGAGGATAAGGTTTCATTTTGAATTCTGAGTTTTACTTAGCAAAATTTTTAATTTTTAAATTGAAGTTATTTTTACTTAGCAAAATTAACAAATGTAACTGCTTACCTACTTTTTATATTTGAAGAAAAGTCGGTTGATTGCTTCCAGGAAGGAAATAGCTCAGGCATATATTATTTTGAAAGTTCTTGATGTCAGAAAAAGAACAGAAGAATGAAATGTGATTGCTCTTCTGACAAATTTGTAATCATTGCTTTTCTATTATTCATAACTATTTAAAAAATATAATCCATAATAGATATTTGCTCGGCGAGGTTTGGGAAAAATTGATGAATTAATGCAACTGGAAGTAATGAGCCTCATGCCGCCACAGGACGAAGCAAAAAGAAGGTTTCGAGAAGCCACCATCAAGGTATCCAAAGGAATGAAATCAGAGAAATCTTCCTCCTTTTTCGTTTGGTTATGTCTCTGAATCAGTCATTGTCACAGAATACTTTTGATTGTTATTTTTAAATATCATCCTCCCTGAGGCAGATGGCAGTGATGATCTTCAAGAGAGCCGCCTTTGAACCTCGAAGAAAGACCAAGTACTTTGTCAGAACGAAACCAAGACTTAACTTACGGGAGGCACAGAATGTAAGTCTGGGATTATGGGTTATGGTAAAAAATATTGCCTGGTAAGGCCTATGTGTTAAGCAGTTCTGTTCTTGATTCTTCTATCAATGGGAAACTACAGAGAAAAGGCTTTTTTTTTTTTATTCTCATTGTCCCTTTCTTTTATCCTTGTTAAGCAGGGGCACTTCCCTTCTTAGGGGATGGAAGGCTGAGAATGGCCATCCAGACTTTAGACTTGAGGCATCAGCTCAGCTTAGATGAAGGTATGGCTGGTCATGCAAGGGTAGGTATGGATCTTGGGTGATATCTAGTCACAGGATTCTCAGCTGTTTGTGGAATAACCAAAACAGCAAGCTAGGAGATGATTTAATGATTTAAAATACTTCAGAAGATCCTTAACCTTCTTGATGTCGGTACTGTCTCCAACGGTGCAGAGAGCAACTCATCCACACCTCCTGTAATGCACTGTGGAATGCCACCCAATGTACTGGGACCCTCCCCTTAGAATTCTTGACATTGAGTAGCAATAGAACACACAGCCTTTACTTTGGTCCCATTTTGGACCCACTTTTTCTACATCGCTCTGATGATATCTTATACCTCTTCTACTACATAATTGTTTGGTAATATGTGATAACCCAGTGGTTTCAAATAGAAAGGGGAGGCACTACTAAACCAGATCCCTGTAGGTATAAATTGACTTAGAAAATCACATAGTGACATTATCTATGCTTTATTGCATTTTTATTTATTTTTAAAAAATATTTCCCAATTGTATTTTTTATCTGGTGTGGGCCATATTTGGGAATGTTATGGGTCTCATGTTGGACATATCTGCTGCAGCCCTCTCCAGTCACATGTCTCCTTTGCCCTTTTGATGACCTACAACCTTAGTGTTTCAGTAACTTCTGTTCTGTGAGGTGTAGCCATGAAGCTTCAGAAGAATACTGTTATTTAAAGAGGGACATTTATTTTTAGCAGAAACTTGGGAGTCACTAAGAACATTGTACATTTTCCCAGACACATGACAATTTGTTCTCCTCCTTTTCTGTTCTTGGCTGAGTTTATTGTCATCTGCAGGGCCTTTCCAAGATGTATGTACTTATGGACCAGCTCTGTGGGCCATCTATCCCACGGTATATCTTAGTCTGAGCAAGAGACATTTTTCATCCATGCTTTTCCTCTGTGGATAGTTAAGTAAAACTCTTTTGAGTGTTTCTGGATCTCAATGAAGAGGATCTGTAGTGATCTCAGGATTAATGTGTTCAGCATAATATCAGGAGTATCTGGAGGCCTCACCTCCTGTAGAGAATCCTTTATTCATTTGGATCGTGTCCTGGATGTTGTCTGAGATGGTGGCAGACATGTTTGGGGAGCACCCATTTTCCATGTTGTATCTTTTTTTTGGTATTTATTTAGTATTTAATTTTTCCCCAGTTACATGAAAATAACAATTTTAACATTTGTTTTTAAAACTTTGAGTTCCAAATTCTCTCCCTTCCTCCCTCTCCACCCCCTTCATTGAGAAGGTAAGCAATTCAATATAGGTTATACATGCAAAACATATCCATGATAGTCATATTAGGAAAGAAAATATAGATAAAAACTCAACAAAAATAAAGATAGTGAAAAAAAATCAAAAGTTGCTTCAATCTGTATTCAGATACCATCAGTTCTTTCTATGGGAATGGATAACATTTTTCATCCTAAGTCCTTCAGAGTTGCCATGGATCGTTGTATTGCTGAGAAGAGCTAAGTCATTCACAGCTGATCATCCTACAATATTGCTGTTACTTTGTACCCATTACATTTCACTTTGCATCAACCTGTGTAAGTCTTTCCAGGTTTTTCTGAGAGCATCCTCCTCCTCATTTCTTATAGTACAATAGTATTCCATTACAATTACATAACACAGCTTATTCAGCCATTCCCCAATTGATGTGCTTCCCCTCAATGTCCAATTCTTTATCCCCAGAAAAAGAACTGCTGACAATATTTTTTGTGCATATAGGTCCTTTTCCATTTTGTTTTTTTTTAAATCTATTTTGGGATACAGAACTGGTGGTGGTATTGCTATGTCAAAGGTTATGCATGGTTTTATATCTCTTTGGGCGTAGTTCCAAATTGCTCAGTAGAATGGTTTAATCAAGCCACAATTCTGACAGCAGTACATAATGTTTCATTTTCCCCACATCCCCTCCAACATTCGTCATTTACCTTTTCTGGCCTATTATCTAATAGGTATGAGGTGGTACCTCAGAATTGTTTCAACTTGAATTTCTCCAATCAATAGTGAGTTAGAATATTTTTTCTTATGACTATAGAGAGCTTGAATTTCTTCATCTGAAAACTGATTATATCTTTTGATCATTTATCAATTGGGGAATGGCTCTTACTTTTGTAAATTTGATGCAGTTCTCTATATGTTAGAGAAATGAGGCTTTTATCAGAGAAACTTGCTTCAAAATTTTTTTTCACAGTTGCTAATGCTAACTGTGTTTTCCTCCATCCTATTCCTCCTACCCCTAGTTATTCTATTCTCCTTTCACCCTGTCCTGCCTCAACATGTTTTGCTTCTGATTACACTTTTCCCCATTCTGTCCTCCCTTCTATCATCCCCTGCCTTCTCTTATCCCCTTCTCCTTCTATTTCCTGTAGGGTAGGATGGATTTCTATTTCCCATTGCCTGTGTATTGTATTTCCCAGTTAAATGTAAAAGCATTCTTTAACATTTGTTTTTTATAACTTTGAGTCCCAAATTCCCACCCTTTTTCTCTCTTTCCCCACCCTCATTGCGAAGGCAAAAATCTTCCATAATAGTAATGTTGTTTCCTTTCATTCTGTCCCTCTTCAAAAGTCTTTGTTTCTGATTACCCCCTCCCCCAATCTGCCCACCCCCATCCCCCCTTCCCCACTACTTTCCTATAGGATAAGATACATTTCATACCCAGTTGAGTGTGTATGTTATTCCTTCCTTGAGTCAATTCCGATGAGGGAAAGGTTCACTCATTCCCTCTCACTTTCCCCTCCACTGTAAGAACTTTTTCTTGCCTCTTTTATATGAGATAATTTACCTCATTCTGCTTCTCCCTGTATCTTTTTCCCAATTCTTTCCCCTCTCACCCCTTAATTTAATTTTTAAGATCATGTTGTATCATTTTTGTGATGTCATCTGGTTTTTACCATGTCTAATATCTCCTGATTTTTGGAGAGAGTATTCATGACATAAGACTGTGAAACTTTTTTGGAGCCTGTTAAACTTTATACTATTACATTGCTTATTCTAGAACCATATTTCCCAGTATTTTCCACTTCTTGGAAAATCAATCCTCTTAACTCACCCTTCAACATCTACTTATCTCATAGTGCCAGTGAAGGCCAGTATCTGGGTTTGTTGTGCCACATCATGGCTCTTATCTCCTGCTGTTTCTTGGTCCTGGACCCTGCTTGGTTCAGGAACCACTTTGCTAATCCACCCCTGTCATGCCCTTCTACAGCTGGCTCACAGACCTCTAGCTCTTGGCTTGACTTTGGAACTTCATATATTCCATCTCCAAGGTCAAAGGATTCTCTAGGCAATGCTTCTTAAACTGTATGGGGTTGTGAAAAATCTTGCAACAGTAAAAAGTTTCTTAATGCGCAAGGACCAAAAATTAATTCCAAATCAAACGTGTAACGAATCCAAGGTGTTTCTGGCAGCACTTGCATTATATGACTTCATTACAGCCTTGGTTCTGAACACATAGTATGCACACTTTGCACTGTGCATGCCCTCATGCCATGCAGTGCCCATAAATGCTGCCTGGGAAAAGGGGTCTTGAGTGGAAAAGCACTGCTCTAGAGCACATAGTTCCTGGAGAGGCCATATCACTCAAGATACAATCTCTACTTTTATATTCCTTTTGAGGGAACTACATCTCTGTGTGTGTATGTGTGTGTGTGTGTGTGTGTGTGTGTGTGGCTAGCTTCTTTCTCTCTCTCTCTTTCTCTTTCTCTCTCTCTCTCTCTCTCTTTCTCTCTCTCTCTCTCTCTCTCTCTCTCTCTCTCTCTCTCTCTCCCCTCTCCCTTAGTTTTGATTCTCTATCAATTTTCTTCCTTATAAAGGACAAGTCCAAGGAGGTAAGAAGTAGAAGCAAACCAATCAGTTACTTTCAACATGCTTTCCATGTGCTGCCTGTAGGACAACCCAGCTCACAGCAAGGAATTCCCATCTTATCAAGGAGATTTCATTGCTGCTCAAAGTCCTCATTGGGGATCTTTATATCACTTGTAAGCAGCTATCGTCAGTGTTAGAATAATATCACCATCCAAATGGGGCAGCAAGAAATCTTAGAACAATGACTGGGTACTTTTGTATTGGGCAGATCAAATCTGGCAGTGACAGGCAGTGATTTGAAAGTCAAGTTGAATCAGAGTAAGAGTGATCTGGATTGCATTTGAGAAATTGAGGAGCACTTTGAACAATCCCAACTTACTCCTTGGTTCAGAACCTCATATTTTTAATGCAGTTGTCTACCCAATGATGCTATATGGTTATGCATTTTGGAACACTTCCATCCTCAAAGAATCACAGTAGTGGTTGATGCCAGAGCTCAGTGGAGAGATGCATGAACACTCACCAAAATGTTGTGGTTTTCTTTTAGTATTTTTAACATCACCCTTATCAGAGATTCTTTGTTCAGCAAAATTATTTGAGAAGGTAGAGCCTCTATGCAAAATCCATTAATTATTTCAGTCAAACAGAATAATATTACTAGTGCACAACCACCAAATCTCAAAGGTGGGAGAGCTCTCAAAGGTCATCTGTTCCACCCCAAAAGGGATTCTCTCTACCACATAGCTGGCAAGTGGCCCTCCAGTGAGAAGGAACCTATTGTCTCTTCAGACAGGCCATTTCATTTTGATATCACTCTAATTTTTGGGAAGTTTTTATTGGTATCAAGTCTAATTTTACCGCTTTTCACCTTCTGCCCACTACTTCTGATTCTGTCCTCAGGGGCCAAACAGAATAATGGATAGATAGATAAGAATACCTCAGATACTTTAAGACAGCTCTCTATTCCCCCCTGCTCCTCCAAGTCTTTTCATTACTAAACATTCCCAATGAGGTTAACTGATACTCATGTGACATGACCTTGAGGTCTCTTACTATTCTGGTCACCCTTTGCTTAAGTGGTATCATTTCTAAAATGTTACACTCCCCTGCCTCCCAGAACTGAACACAATACTTTAGATGTTCTCTGACCTGGGACAGCAGAACTCTTGTTTCCTTAATCAAATAGAATCTTAGCTTTAGAGCTAGAAAGAAACTTTGGGGTTACTGAGTCCAACTAATTAATTTTCACTCAGCTGGTTAGTCAATAATCATTAAGCATTTACTGTGTGCCGAGCTTTGTGCTAAGCACCGGGGAAACAAAGAAAGGCAAATACAAAGAATCTCTAGGAACTCATGTTTTTAGTAAGTGAGAAATATGTAAATGAATAAGAAATATAAGATCTATAGAAGGTCAATTACGAGTCTTCTCAGAGGGAAGGCATTGGCAGATGGAAGGACTGGGAAAGGCTTCTTGCAGGGAGGGAGAGTTGAGCTGAGTCTTGAGAAAACCATGGGAAGCTCCCAGGTGGATGTGAGTAGGAAGAATGTTCTAAATGCAGGGGAGAACCAGTGAAAAGGTGCCCAGCATTAGAGAGTTTTCTGCCCAGGACAGCAAGCGAGTTGGTGTAGCTTGATCAGACTGTATAGAGAGGAAGAAAGTGTAAAGTGAAGGGTCCTAACTGTGAAGAAGAAGCCATACAGAGAAGTTTCTGTATGATTCTGGAGGCAAGAGGGAGTGTATTAGGTGGGGGTGGTGTGTGACATTATCAGATCTTTGCTTCAGGAAAATACTTTGGCAACTGAATGGACGGTGGATCATAGTGGGGAGAAAATTGAGGCAGAGAGATGAATTGGAAAGGTATTGCAAATGTCTGGGTGAGAGAAAGTAAGAATCTACAGCAGGGTAGTTGATGTGGAACTGGGGAAAAGGGTTTTATATGAGAGATGTTGGGGAGGTTGATGTGATGAGATTTGATAGCAGTTGGATGTGTGGGAGGGAGGACAGAACTGAAGATGCAAGTGTAGGCGACTGGGAGAATTGCAGTGTTCTTGACAGTAAGAGGGTTTGAAGGGAGAGAGAATGAGAATGAGTTCTGTTTTGGACATATCAGGTCTGTCCTGTCTTATAGGATACGCCTAGTGTGAGGAGATATTCAAGAGGCCACTGGATAACTATGTCTCAGTCTTTCTATTTGCAGATTACACACACACACGCACACACACACACACACACACAGATATAAATTCATGGGAGCTGATTAGGTAAGAAAAGTATCAAGTAAAAAATAGAAGAGAGCCTAGAACAGAGGTTTGTGTGACAGCTAAGGGCATACCATAGATGAAAATCCAGCACAAAAGCCTGAGATGGAGCGGTCAGCCTGGAAGGATAACCAGATGAAACCTGTGTCATGAAATCATAGTGGAGAGAGAGTACCTGGGAGAAGGAGGTGATCAACAGCTTGAAAAGACACACAGAGATAGATCTAGAAGAAAGAAGACCAAGAAACAAGCCTTAGGTTTGACAACTGAGAGATGAAGTGACTGACTGGGCTGAGAGGGGTTAAGCATCTTGTTTAGGCTTCCACAGATATTAAGCGTATGAGGAAGGATTCACACCCAAAGCTTTGGATGCTATATTCCCTGCACCATGCTTGGATCCTATGGATGCTATGCTTCTCAGTACTGTTTATGATTTTCTTGGTGAGCCTGCAATGCACTACCCTAACAATGGCTCAGCCATCACTTCCTGGAAGTCCCAGCTCAAGTCCTACTGTTTGCAAGAAGCCTTTTCCAGTTTCATTTTGTGCTGGCTCCTTCCCTCTGATTCTACCTCTAGTTTACCACATTTATGTCTTGTTTGCATGACTGACGTCTGCCAGGGCTTTAAGGAGTGAAGGATGTCATTCATCTGGGTCTGGTGACTTGAACTCAAGAGCAGTGAGGGGCTTTCTTCTAATCTCCTTACTTCCCTTGGGTATTAACTGCTCATTAGCTTCAATTTTTCTGTCCTTTACAGTTGAAAGATGATTCTCAATGGCAAAGAAGACAGAAACTAATAAGGGCTGGATCTCTCAGCCTTCTCTATGTTGGTATTTATCATTTCCCCATGCACCTAGAGCAGAGATCCTATCCTTTCTTTGATCCTCCTCATTTTCCTAGTATAGCTTTAAAAAACCAAACAAACCTTGGCTGTTCTTAACATTTCTCTCCAGTCTCAGTTCATTCTAAGCTTTAGCACTTTTGACAATTCTCATAGGAGTGTGTGCCATTTTTGTATTCATCCTCTGTTACCTGCCCCTGCTTTCATCTTCTGTATGTCTTAAGACAGTGTTTTGGAGGATGCAAACTTTATGTTCCCATTGGTCTCATTAGACAGTTCCCCCTTTTCCTTCTTGCTCAAAATGTTCTCTTTGTGCCTTCAGAATTGCTTTCTTGAAAGTGTTCCTCCCCCTGCAGTCTGACTCCCCTTGAGAACCTTAGTCCACAAGATCTGACCTCGTCTTTCTTGAGGTCTTTGAAATCTCTTTTCTCAAAATCGATCACAGGAGTTCTTGACTCTCTTGTGTCATGGTCCCTTTTGGCAGTCTGGCAGCACCTGTAGACTCATTAGAATAATGCTTTTAAGTAATTGAAGGAGATGCTAAATTTTGGTTAGTAAAAATAAAGTGTATTTTTTTTTCCCATCCCATTTTTTTCCCATTCCTAAGTTCCCTTAGGAAGTTAGGGTCAGGTTCCTAAGACCTAGTGGCATTAAGGAAAGGTTCATGCACCCCATATTAAGAACTCCTGATCTATATTGAACTATGTACAAATTTTTTCTCCTTTGTCACATAATTCTCTAAGATAACAGGTCCAAAACAGAACTCTGTGTCTTTTCTACCTCATCCACATCTCTTCTCAGTTTCCCTGTTTTTCTGTTGAAGACCCCACCGCCCTTCTAGTTACTTAAGTTCAAAACCTTGCAGCACTCATGATGCCACCATCTTCTTCATGTCCAGGCCATTGCCAAACCTTGTTGATTCCACCTCAGCCATATGTCTTGGGCTCACCCCCTTCTCTGTACTTTCACAGGCAGTTGAGGCACTCAGAACCTGGACTCTGTCAATAGCTTCTAACTGGTCTTCCCTACCTTCAGTCTCTCCTCTCTCCAATCTACCTGCCACATACTTGCCAAAGTATGTTCCTTTCTGAGGCAACTGAAGCTGCTTTGGCTAAGGAGAACAGAAAAGACTGTCAATGAGGAGCATTCATGAAGTAGCTCTGACTAGAAGAGGAATGGGAGGAAAGCCCTAGGATAGGAGAGAGGGGAATTCTGGTTAGATCCTGACTCTGCAGCTTGGTACCTGCCCTATCCTGGCCTTCCTACCCTCCATTTGCCTCTCTAGGTCTCAGTTTCCTTGGGTGTAAAGTGAAGGGGTTGGATGACCTCCAAGTGCCCTTGGAGCCTGTAACCCTCTATGTTGGGTCTGTGGGGCAAGTCAGGCTGTCTCTGCCAGCCAGGACTCAGCCATCAAAGATGGCCTGGCTCCAAGTAGCCTGGGAACCCAGCAGAGTCCTGGCATAGCCAACTACCCCTGATAAATGAGGTCAGAGGTAAAAGAGTTTCTGAGGGGGCTTTAGGGTTAGATCTATTATCCATTTCTTTCCCTCTGCTCTATTTCCAACTTCCTTTTGTGTGTTGTCCTCCTCCCTCCCCACCTCCACTCCTGAGAAAGTATAGGCTTTCTAAGGATTTGAGGTTATATCCCCATTGCATGACACAGAGAAAGTGATTAAACAAATACTTCTCTGTCTGCTTTTTCTGGTTGTCTGCCTGATCTATTTCTCTCTCCCTCCCTTTTTCTTTCTCCTCCATCACCTCCTGTCTTTCTCTCTTTCTCTTTCCCTCTCAAGGAGAAAGCTCCAAGTATCTGAAGTAATCTGGTAGCTTTTATATATTCTCAAGGGTAATCTAGGTGCTTGTTCCTTAACTTAACGTCTATATGTAGACCAGGGCAAAGGAGAAAACACTTGCTCTTTTCTAGGAAACAAGCTTCAACAGCCCATTGATGTTCCGTGCAAGGTCTTGTGAAATCTCAAAACAAAGCATTTTCCATTTTGGTTGTCATATTCCCAGAACCCACAGCTTTGGCGCTCATTATATAAGCAGCAGAGCGCATCCACACACACTTTTGTGCCTTATGCTTCTTTGCTTTTGCTGCAGTCAGATAGCCTTAGTGTAACCACATGCCACTACATGCTTGGCTCTTTGGGCTGGGTCCCTATTGGTTAGGCACAATGGAGGCTTGCCTTGTCTTGGACAGTATTCTCAAGGGCCAGCCTGGTGGGGAAGGGGAACAGCCGCATTCCATTTTTGTACATTTATTTTAGGAAGTTTTTCTTAACATTGAATTAAAACATGTTTCCTTAACAGCCTTCATTTTGATCTCTGTTGTAAATACACCCAATTCTTCTGTGTGATGGATCTTTAAATATTTGAAGTTAGGAATCCTGTCCCCTTCAGTTCTAGTCTTTTCTAGATGAAATATTCCCAGTTCTTTTAACATTCTTTATGTGACTTAGCTTTTTGCCCTCTTTTGGAAGGCACTCCAGCTTGTCATTAATCTTTCTAAAATGTGGGACCAAACCTGAAAAAAAATTTCAGATGAGGTCTGATCAGGATGAAATATGGTAGGATCTCTTCTGAAGTTATAGAAAGATAGTGGTTCCCTTGAAAAAAAGTGGAGAAATTTGGAAGAGAATTGAATTGGAAAGGGTAGGGGAGGAAGAAAAGGAATTCTATTTTGGACAGGTTTTCAGAACGTAAAGTTTAAAATGTACAATGGGCAATTGGTGATGTGAAGCCAGAGCTTGAGGAAGAGATGAGGGCTGGATAAATGGATCTGGGATTCATCTTCATGAGGATGTTAAACTCATGAGAGCTTCTGATGTCACCAAGTGAGAGTCCAGTACAAAGCATACTTGGAAGGGCAAAACCCTTTTAGATGATGAGGTCCTACCAAAGCCTTTGTTCGTGGATGTCATTGTTCTGATTGCATTGAGCCCAGAAACATTGTAGTCTCATAAATAAGAATCATAATAATTAAAAGAATTTGGCCGTTGTGTCCACACAGAAAAATGGGAAAACAAATAAGTGAATGAAGAACCAGTCTAGTGACCCTAGGTTAGTTTGATGCAATAGGTATTCAGTGAATCCACAATGACTCCTAGATAATTGCACATACCGTCTGATGAGTAGTTTATTCTAGAACTTTGCTTAGGAACAATGTCAAGTCCAATAGTCTATAGTTTCTGGAACTGAACACGCTTTTGAAAATCAGAACCTCACCTCTCCATCTCTAGTTTTTAGAATCCTATTCTCTATCAAGTCTGAAAGATTACTGACAATTCTGAGATATAGCATCTGCAAGTTTCTTAAATATACTCGCCAACCTTGGAGGTCCCTTTCATCTTTGGGATTTGATGATTCTTTGCAACACTTCATCTTGGCCTGGAGAATTCAATTCATTTAAAGGAGCAAAGTGCTGTTTTGAGTTTCATTTCCTTTGTTAACATTCCTTTTCTGTCTTTCCCTATTTGATAGAGTTTTCATTGATTGTGTAGATGGAAGTAGAGGAGAAATCTCAGTCTTTCTTTCTTTCTTCAGTATAACTCACATTTCCTTGCCTGCTTCAAGCAGTGGGCCTAACCTTTTCTTATTCTTATTGCTTTGAGCATATCTTTAAAAAAAACAAACCTGAAAAACAACAACAAAAACCCAACCTTTTTTTGTCCTTAGCATTTTTCTGCCAGATCCTTCTCTTTCTGGCCTTTACATTTCCTGTTCTGTTCTTATCAACCTGTTATACTCTTGTCCTTGGTTATATGCTTTTATCTATAGATCCTTTGGGGTGTAGGGTGTGTTCAGGGAGGACCAGTACCTTTGGTGTGATGGTTGCCGAGCACTTTTTGGGGCTCTTTCCACCTTTGGTGTCCACCTATTCTGCCTAATTCTCACCTGTGGCTCCAAGAAGCAGCATGTGCAGCGGCCACACCTTGGTAAACCATTTCGGCAGACCGGCCAAACCAGGTTGAGGGTAACCAAGGCTTCTCAAACCCATTGGTGAGTTTTCATCTGGTGGAACGGGCGGATGAGAACAATTTGTTCCAACGGCCATGAAGGCAGATGAAGCAGGCAATGTGAAGTGCTTAGAGTTTGGTCAGACACCAAAGTTGCCAAGGTCATCCACTGCATACTGAACCATGGCCAGTTGTCTTGACTCTGTCCTGCCACTGGACTATGATGACTCTGGAGGAGAGAGTGAGGCTGACGACTTTGTGCAGCTCTGCCTCACTTAAATCCAATTTACACACGATCAAAAGACATCACCCACCATTTCACTATTATGCCTTAAAGCCCTGTGGTGACAAGCAAGTGATGAAGCAGCAGGTGCGGATACACTAGGAGCTGTAGTCATGACCCTGTACACAGGTGGCCCAGGCCATAGGGTTGTTTCTCGCTGGAAGCAGCAGTGGGACTGGGCAACCCCCTGGGTGTCTGTGCAGCCTTTTAAGGATTGCACTGCTCACCTCCTGGTATGAGAAAGGGGGCTAGAAAAGGTGCCCTAAGCATTGCCTGCTTACCCAACCCTGGCCTGATTACTGTGGCAGGTGGGGAATCCCATTATGTGGTCAAAACACAAAAATATGAAAACATCTGCAAAGATGATTCCACTCACCATCTGCACATGGAATGTGTGCACACTAACAGACAACACAAAATCCGGTAGACCTGAAAGAACTGCTCTTATTGTAGGTATCGCATCCAAATAGCAGCCCTGAGTGAAACAAGGTTGGTAAATGAAAGCCAGCTTACTGAAGTTGGAGCTGGATACACCTTTATCTGAAGGGAAATGCCATGAAGCTGGTGTGGGTTTTGTAATCAGAACTAATCTAAACAGCAAGCTGGTATGCCTGCCAAAAGGAGTGAATGGCAGGCTCATGACAATGTGATTGCCACTCACAGGAAAACGCCATGCCACCATCATCAGTGCCTATGCTCCCACCATGACAAACCCTGATAAAGTGAAAGAAAAATTTTATGAAGACTTAGAGACCCTTATCATCAATGTGCCAGAAGAGGACAAGTTTATAATACTGGTTTTTAATACAAGTTTATAATACTGACTTTAATGCTAGAGTAGGCTCAGACTACCAGACTTGGTAGGGAGTCCTAGGGAAGAATAGAATTGGAAACAGAAACAGCAATGGTCATTTACTGCTGAAGACTTGTGCATCACGTGACCTTCTCATCACCAACACTATTTTCCGCTTACCTAAATGCAATAAAACTTCACGGATGCACCCTCACAGCAAACACTGGCATCTAATAGATTATGTGATTGTTAGGAGCAGAGACAGACAAGATGTGAGAGTGACAAAGGCAATATCAGAGTGCTGGACTGATCATAGACTTATCCTTTCCAAGCTAAATATTTGCATTCATCAAAAATGCAGCCCCCCAGGGCAAAATGACTACCAGAAGAATTAATGTCAACAAATTAGAGCTCTTCTCTGAGTGTGAACAGTTTGAAGGGAAAGTTGAGCCAACATACAGTTGGCAACAGGGGAGTAGAAAAGGAGTGGGCAGCTCTCAGAGATTTGGTGTACAACACTGAATTTGCATCTGGGTCAGAACACTCACAAACACCAAGACTGGTTTGATGAAAATGTTGGGGAAATTCAGAAGCTGCTAAATGAAAAACCTGAACTCCACAGGATTTACCAGCAGGATAGTTCATCCACCTCTAAGAAGGCAGCATTTAATTCCACCAAAAACAAAGTACAAGCAAAACTTAGAGAGATGCAGGATTCCTGGCTCAATAAGAAGGCAGATGAAATTCAGTTTTATGCTGATAGTAACAATCCAAAGTGCTTTTATGATTCCCTGAAAGCTATTTATGGAACAAAAACTTATAGTGCATCACAACTACTCAGTGCTGATGAAGCCACATTGATTAGTGATAAGGACATGATCCTAGAGAGATGGGCTGAACACTTCGATAGTGTTCTCAACAGACCATCATCAATCAATGCTGAGGCCATTGACCGTTTACCTCAGCTTGAAGTCAGTCCCTCCTTAGCTGAACTTCCAATGGAAGAAGAGGTTTTGAGGGCCATTAGGCTCCTTTCATGTGGCAAAGCACCTGGTGCTGATTCCATTCCAGCTGAGATTTACAAGGTCAGGGGACCATTGCTCATACAAAAGCTGACTGAAATTTTCCAGGTTATATAGCAAGAGGAGGTTATCCCCTAGGAGTCCAAGGATGCCTCCATTGTCCATCTCAATAAGGGTAAAGGGAACAGACTGTCCCGTAACAATCACGGGGGGATCTCTCTCTTAGTCATTGCTGGCAAAATTCTTGCTAGAGTCCTCCTTAATAGGTTGATCTTTCTCCTGGAAGATGGTCATCTACCTGAAAGCCAGTGTGGCTTCAGAAAGGGCCAAGGAACAGTCGATATGGTGTTTGCTGCCTGACAACTCTAGGAGAAATGCCAGGAGCAGAACAGATGTCTGTACACAATGTTTGTAGATCTGACCAAGGTCTTTGACACTGTTAGTCATGAGGGCTTATGGAAAATTATGTCAAAATTTGGTTGCCCAGAGTTCATCAATATTGTACATCAATTTCATGATGGCAAGTTTGTCCGGGTTTTGGATAATGGATAAAGCTCTTGTGCCTTCCCAGTCACCAATGGCGTGAAACAGGGCTGTGTGCTTGTTCCCATGTTTTTTAGCATGATGTTTTCAGTCATGTTGACAAATGCTTTCAATGAGAATGAACACGGCATCAAGGTACTGATGGTAAGTTCAATTTGAAAAGGTTACAAGCCAAGACCAAAATAGAGGGAGTGTTGGTGCATGATTTTCTGTTTGCAGCTGATTGTGCACTCAATGAAGCCTCTGAAGCTGGGATGCAACAAAGTATGGATCAATTCTCTGCTGCCTGTGCTAATTTTGACCTAATAATTAACATCAAGAAAACACAGGTGCTTAATCAGCCACCACCACACCATCCATACATGGAACCATCGGTTACAACAAATAGAGAAGTTTTGAATGTTGTGGATAAATTCACTTACCTTGGTAGTGTACTTTCCAGGGATGTACACATTGACAATGAGGTTGATGCAAGCATTGCCAGAGCTAGCTCAGCATTTGGGAGGCTCTGAAGAAAAGTTTGGGAGAGAAGAGTTATTAGACTGACTACCAAACTGAAGATCTACAGAGCTGTTGTGCTGACTTCATTGTTATATGCTTGTGAAACATGGACAGTCTACCAGTGCCATGCCAGGAAACTGAATCGCTTCCACTTGAACTGTCTTAGGAAGATTCTGAGGATCACCTGGCATGATAAAGTACCAGACACTGAAGTCCTTGCTCAAGCTGAACTGTCAAGTAGTCAAACTATGCTTCAGAGAGTGCAACTCCGATGGGCTGGCCACATTGTTTGAATGCAAAATGTACGCGTGCCAAAAAGACTATTTTATGGAGAACTTACATGGGGCAGGTGATCGCATGGTGGCCAGAAGAAGTGATACAAGGACACTCTCAAGGTCTCTTTCAAGAACTTTGGATTTGACTGTGCAACATGGGAGACACTGGCACAGGACCGCTCAACATGGTGTGCCCACATAAGAAAGAAAAGGTGCTGTGCTCTTTGAACAAAGCAGAATTGAGACAGCACAAAGTAAACACAGGATAGATGCACAAATTTGGGATATCCACCCCAAATATTCAAACAGACTATCTGTGCCCAACCTGTGGTAGAGCATTCCGAGCTCATACTGGTTTGATCAGCCATAGTTGGACACACTGAAATTTCACTTTACAATGGTGATGCCATTTTGGTCTTCTTTGAAGATGAAGGACAACAACCATTTTTATGGATCCTTTAAAAAATCTGAGCTTGGTGGAGCATTCTCTATTTGACTACATTCCTCTCTTTGGCTTCCCTCCTTTCTTTGGTCTTTGGTCTTCCCTCCTTTCTTCCTCATTAGGATCAATTGCGATTGTATCACCAGGACTGTCTTTTCTAGGACTTCTCACCATTAATGAATTTAGATGTTCCAGACATGGCATAATATGTATCTATTCTCTGGAAGATCTTGAAACTTACTTTCCCAGCAATCATAAAACTTCTTCCTTCCCACCTTTGGTTTAGTTCAGGGATTCTTAACCCTTTGAATTCTGCTTTCCAAAAATCTAATGGAGGGATTCTTCACCAATTGTGTGTGTGTGTGTGTGTGTGTATGTGTGTGCATGTGTGTGTCCTGGACTTTTTTGACAGTGTGTTGAAGCCTTTTCTCAGAATATTTTAAACGCATAAAATACAGAAGATTACAAGTAAATGTAGTTATCAAAATGTTAAAGAAAAAAGACAAAAAAAAAGACCAAACAAGTTCATGGACCCCAGGTTAAGAATCCCCGATTTAGTCTAACATGTAGTTGGAGTAACAAGTCTTGGTGAACAGAAAGAACCATTCAGAAAATGGATGTGCAAATAATGCTATCATTTTGAAACAAGGGTAATTTGATTGTTTGATCCCTTGCCCTGGAATACCCCAGCATTGTACCCAGTGTTCCCTTCCTTGGCAATTCTGAACATCAAGATGGTGGTCACTATCCCTTGAGATTTCTGACCCTTCCATATTCTCAAAAGGTTCTTGGGTTGGGCACAATTAAGAATACCATTTCTCTTTGAAGTTGCCAATAAAATAGGTAGGTAGGGTAATGGGTAGAGTGGTGGGCTTGGAGGCAGGAAGATCTGCCTCAGACATTGAGGAACTTTGTGATCCTCTCTCAGCCTCAATTCCCTCATCTGTAAAATAGAAGAGAGGCTCACAGGTGGGGAATGGAAATAATAACCCATACCTCTTGAGGAGGAGATAACATATGCACCATACCTTGCAAACCCTAGAGGACTATATAAATGCCAGCAGTTATTATCAACTACCTCTGGAGAGATGAAATTGTCAGCAAAGCAGGCCAAGAATTTATCACCTGTCCTGGTTTTAGCAGATGGAAATTTATAGCCAATATTATGTTATTGAAGCCACCATGTTATCCCACCCTACTATTGCCATTGTGCTGGTTTTGTGATTTTTTAAGAAGTAGCATGCCCACCATTCATCTGGCTGGGAGGTGGGGGAAGAATGGGCATCTTGTCCAAAATCATATCATTTTTGTTTCTTTCTCCTTTTAATGTTACTTAAATTCTCCTACCCATGCTTTTGCCCATATGGTCATGGATTTCTGTAGAGGAGAGTCCTTTTTTGAGTTGGTGATGCCTCTCCTTTTCCTGACTGGCTTGTGCCCTTTGGATGTGGCATAACCCCTCCCTTCCATGAACGTTGTCTAGCCATGACATGTCCATTCTGCTAAGCGGTGCTGTTTCCTTGGCAGTCAGACTGACCTTGGTTAACATTTCCTGTTTATTACCCGGGATGGCATGCACTGGAGTAGAGACACCTGGAGCAAAATGTGCTATTCTTCTCTGTTATTTTCTCCTGAAAATTAACGCCTCCGTTATTTCACCCTCCCCTGCCCCACTGCCCCTCTGGGAGATGGACCTGAGGACTGGATGAACGTCAGTTGCTACGCAGTGAATAGGGGTAGTTATGGATCATGGAAACACAGGAGGGGCTGGATGCAGGAGGGGAAATAGATAGCCCTGGTGGACCCCTCTAGGTTTTTACTTTGCCTTTGATTCCAGCTGCAATGGCCCCGCACTCCCACAGAAAAACTGTTGGTCGAGATGTTTGACTGCCCCTCATCCCAGTTTCTGGCTGTCTTGGAAGCCCTTTCGGAACCAAGAAGGCGAGTGCTGCAGACAGGTCCTCCTGCATCAGAGGAGCTCGAGGTTCGGGAGGTCTTTGCCGAACTCTTCATGGCAGGTGGCGAGCTCTTCTCAGGTGAAGACAGATTCTATACAAGATCTGGCAGTGGAATGTTTAGAGCTTGGGAAATGGTTCATTGTGTGGCTGAGGGGTCGTAATGGGAGGTTCACTTTCTACTGACAATGGGTCATTAGCATCACCTCATACGTCCACGATTTTGCATTTTCATTGACAGTGAGCCAAATGCCTATTATGGTCCCTAAACAGATGTTATAAAATGCTGCCATACATTCTTATTGTATCATCTTTATAGATTTTTTTCAAGAATTTTTAAGGTATCTCATTACTTTTCCACTAAGAATGGCCAAAGAAGAAAACCATTCATATGTTGTTCACATATTTTCAATCATGTCTAACTCTTCATTACCTCTTTTGGGGCTTTCTTAGCAGAGATACTGGAGTGGTTTGCCATTTCCTTCTCTAGCTCATTTTGCAGATGAGGAAACTGAGGCAAACAGAGTGAAGTGACTTGTCCAGGGTCATATAGCCAGGAAGTGTCTGAAGTCAAATTTGAACTCAGGGGTTCCAAATTCATGGCTGAAGTTCTATTACTGTGCCACCTAGCTGCCCCCAAAGCATTCATGCCTCCTGTTAATATATAGTCATCAAGGAAAATCACAGGAACAACATAATATCTGGCTTTCAGTCTAGTGCTCATTCAAATTACTACCCTCTCTCATGGGAAATTGAGTTCTTTCATCCCCTCAATCATTTGACAAGCATTTATTAGCCATAGTACAGTGTTGTGATAGATACTGGGGAAACAGAAGATGGAAGTAGACACAGGCTCAATCCCTATGGAGCTTGAAATCTAGGATTCTGAGGGATGAGACTTAATGATGATATACAGTGTCAAAGGATAAGTTTATTTAGAAAGGTGCAAAACATACTGACCAAAGGGATCAGAGAAGAGCCTGTGAAGGGAAGAGAGACAAGTACTTATTAAATGCCTATGTGCCAAGCACTTTCCAGATATTAGCTGGTTTGATCCTCACAAGAACCCTGAGAGGTAGGTGCTGTTATCATTCCCATTTCACAGATGAGGAAACTGAGGCAGGCAGAGGTTAAGTGACTTGCCAGGGTGACAAGCTAGTAAGAGCTTGGATTTGAACTTGGATCTTTTGTGATTGTAGGCCCAGCACTCCATCCCCTGAGTCACCTTGATGTCTCATGAAGGAGGCAGTAGTTAAGGTGGAATTTTAAGGGTGGGTTAGGAATTCAACAAGCCTCGGAAGGGAGGGAGGGCATTCTGGGCGCAGGGCACCGATATGAGGAAAGTCACAGAACCAGGAGTTTGCAGAGCATTTCTGAGTATCAGTCAATGCCCAGGGATCCATCAAGGGTCACTCTGCACTAGGCAACTGGACCAAGTGCTGAGGACCTAAATAAAGGTAAAAAGACCAGTCCCTGTCCTCTCAAAGCAGATATTCTAACGGGAGAGACAACATGGACATTGCCAGGTACATGGAACACAGTTTATCAGCTGAAAGAGTATTCTAGGGAGACTGCGGGGACATGAGAGAAGAGTGGAAGGTTAAAGTGAGAGGCTTTGAACATCAGGCAAAGAGATTTGAAGTTGGCTCAGTAGGCAATGGGGAGCCCTGTAGGTTGCTGAACAGGGGAGGGATGTGAGTGTATCCGTGCATAGAAAATGGTGGTTCTTTGAGCAACACAGAGGAGAGGTGGGTGGGAGGGGCAGGGGGGAGAGGATAGGTGGATGGCAGAAGAGTGTCACAGTAGTCCAGGGAGTGCATGAGAGTACATTTTGGGATATGGTTGTGGGAACAGAGAGGGAGGGATGGAGGGTGACTAAAAAGACATGGGAACTCATCAGCTCCAAGAGACGAGGGAGAAGACAAAAGGTGAGACTCAGCAGGTTATTGGCGGGGGGGGATATCCCGGGGAGGCGGGGAATTGGTGTGAGGGTTTGGGGAGACAAGACTCCCTCCGAGTGGATGGGTTATCTTCACATCCCTCAAATAATCAGAGTAAAATGGACAAAAACCCCATCGAAATCATTTTGGGAAAGACAGAGTAACTTAAAAGCATATTACCTTTGATTGTGCAAAATATTCTGGTTATGGAACCACAGCGTCCTAGATTTGGAATGATACTAGTAATAATAGTGAGAAGAAAAGCTAGCATTGGCATATCGCTTTAAGGTTGGCAAAAAACCAAAACACACTTTACAAGGATTATCTCATTTTGTTCTCACAACCATCTTAGGAGGGAAGTCCTGTTCTTATCCACATTTTACAAATGAGGAACCTGAGGAAGGCAGAAGTTAAGTGACTTCCCCAGGAAATAAATGCCTGATGTTGGACTTGAACTCAGGTCTTCCTGACCCCCCGTCCAGTGCTCAGACTGCAGCTCCCTCCGACCTCTGACATAACCCCCTGATTGAAAGCAGAATCTCCCTTTATTTCCTCCTTGCAAGTTATCAAACTCTGCTTGAACACCTTCCGTGACAGGGAACTCGCTACTTTGGATGGCAGCCCTTTCCAGTTTGTTTTCTGAAGTGATTTATAATCCTGCTTCCCACATACATTTTATCATTATGGTTAACTGTAAGGCCACTGGGGACTGTGTTGAAAACCTCAAATTTCAAAGAACACTTAGACTTGATTTCATTTCTTTCTTTTTTACTGTTTCAAGATTCAAGTGGTGGTCCAACAGTCTGTGGGAAATTTGACTTTTTCAAAACCATCTCTTCAGTTTCTTCTCAAATGAAACTTGCCGTCGAACGGAAAGATGAAGTTTCGATAGCTGCTGCATTGAAGTTGATAAAATTATCTTTCACCTTTGAGGAGTGGAATTTATTTAATTGTACTGCTGCTCAGTTTATCAACTTCCTCCAGGTAACGTATCCTCTGCTCTTGCCTTGTTTCATATTAGCAATTCATGGTAACAAGCTGCTAATGATTTTGTGGGGCCCATAATGTTTCTTAGAGTCGAAAGGACCCAGCCTCCAGGAAAGCTGAGATGGATTTAAGGCTTCTGGCTGCGATGGAGCCCTTGATCAATGTAAAGAGAAATAAAGGCTTGGCCTACACCGGGGAAGGAGGCAGCAGCGCCACGAATGGGGTTCGAAGTGCGGGGAAGAAAATTGTGTTTCAGGGTGAGCACTTGTTAGAAGATGTTAAGGTTTTCCCACATGGGTACAGGAAGACTTTTTTTTACCTGTTAGTGCTACCAATATGTGCAAGGGTGATTCTGTCCATCAACAAGCATTTACCAAGCACCCAGAGTGGTGTAGACAAAGGCATAATAGCTCTGTGCTGTCAAAGAGGTTCCATTGCACTGGGAGGACTCAGCACGTGCACACCCTGTGCTAAGTATTGGGTTTGCAAAAAGAGGCCTCAAAGAACTTACAGTCTATGGGGGAGACAGTAAACAACAACTATGTACAGACAAGTTATCAACAGGATGAATTGGGGGTAGTCATAGAAGGAAGGAATGGGAAAAGCTGCTGGCAGAAGGTGGGATTTTAGCTAGAACTTGAAGGGGAAGAGAATTCTAGACATGAGGGTGAACAGATGAGATGTCCCCAGGGACTCGTCACTTTGTGGTGATGCAGCAAACCTTCAGTGGTCCCTTGTTTGTAGTATTTTGCAAGCCTTGAAGTGCTGTATATAAGCTAGTTCTCCTCCTCCCCCTCCTTCTTCCTTCCTTTCCTTTTTCCCTTTTCTCCTTCCCCTTCTCCTCCTTCTCTACTTCCTCTTCCTCCTTTTTCCCCTTCTCTCCTTTTCCTACCCCTCATTTTTCCAGTTGTAGGATTCCATACTCTGAATGTTTGGGGTGACAAAAGATAATATACCTTTAAATCAGTTACATTGGATCCAAGTGAACCAATTCCTTACCAACTCTGTCAGAAATCAGGTTCCAAGAAAGATGGCAGAGCAGGGTCACTCACTGCTTCCTTCTCGTTGCTTGCTGATAACACCTTCAAGGAGGTTCTAGGATGGTTTTCAGGCTTTATCTGCGTCCAGGAGTGAAGCACATCGGTGGTTCTGGACCTCAGTTCAATCTTTTGATCTAGGCCCATGCCACAGAAGGTCAGATCTGTCCCAGATTTTGGAACGTGGGCTCAGACTGGTGAACTGTTTGATCATGATGATTGATGCTTTGACTACTTGGCATTTCACTGATAAGCCTTCAGTCAAGAGATGTCAACAGTTATTGAAAGGTGGCAAGATCATAGGATGTTAGAGCTGGAAAGGACCTTAGGGGTTGTTAGGTCTCAATCCCTTCACTTAATGATGATGAAGCAATCCAAGCTACTCCAAAAGAGCTATTTGCTGTTGGTATCAGAGGGAGTAAACAAAAATCTGTCATTCTCTTCTTCCTTCTCTGGAAAGTAAAACAGTGCCCTGCTCTTTGCTGTCATGGGGCTTGGCAGCCTCTGGCTCCTGGACGACTTGAGCTCCTCTGAAGTTTAGCTAGGGACGACCTTGGGTGTACTCATAGAAGGAGAGGGTGAAGAGGGGACACAGCTGAGGAAGCCCTGGCTTTGGAGTCAAATGGAGGATCTTGGTTCATGACGCTTCTTACCTGTCTGGTTTTAGGTGATCACATAAAACCATTGCACTGGCCTCAGTTTCCTCATCTGGAAAGTGAGGGAATTGGACCGGATGAACTCTAAGGTCCTTGCCACTAATAGACCTGCACAGCCCAATGCATAGTCCTATAGGATGTCCCTGAGTATTCTCCACTTTCTATGGCAAGTGTGTTCCTAAAAATTGCATGTAAAATTAATTTGTGAAAATTTGGTCACCTTTTAAATGCCATAGGGAAATTTGTTCTTCCAAGGCAAACTTTATAAAAATAGAGTCCTTTTGAAATGCAAACATCAACCCTCCCCACTTTAGCTATAAATGTGGATTTTCTGAAAAATCTAATTTAATTAGAGTCCACTGGCAGAATGAAGAATATTTTCTAGAGATGAGTTTGTCGTAGATATGGTTTGCTGCATTTTAGAGCTAAAGTGAAGTTTCCCATTTTAGCTTTTCTTGAACATTTTCTAGTCATCGTTTCATAATTAGATACTAAGTTTATGTTAACTTTTTCTTCTGTTTCATGAATCAAGACTCTCACACGTTATCTGGAAGCTATTCTGATGACATTTTCCACTTGGGGTCAACGTTATTTGCCTTCATTTGTTCAGATAATGAGGTGAAATGAATATTTTTGACATTTTTCATGATGTTATGTGATTTAAAAAAATGGAGGTGATCACAGTCTTCCTTTCTTTTAAAATCCTAAATAATACATTCTTGACATTATCAGAAAATTCAAAATAATAAATTCCAGAATCCTGATTGATCATAATTTTCAATATATGTCATTATTGAGTGCAGCCTTACATCCAGCTTCTCTCTATAAAATGATGAGACTTAGTACTAATGATTTCCTTTTGGCACACTCCCACTCCAACTCTTTTTCTAAATGTCAGAGAAACTGTGCCAATCATTTTATGAGTGTATGTTTAACGAGTTTTGCTTCCCAAATCCATGGCTACCAAGCTGAGTGTATTTTTTCTTTTAAGTTTGGGGGTTTTGCTTCTTTTTTTGTTTCATAGGTTGAAATGATTTAGAAATGGTTCTGTGTATGAGTATAAATTTTTCTGAATATTGTCTTCTTAAGTTCACATCCCATTTAAATTACTTTAATGGGAATATTTGAATTGTTTCATAATGTAAAAATTTTACTGCATCTAATATTGGGTAGATCAGTAGACCATAATTGGAGGTTTGGAAAAAATTTCCATTTTAATGAGATTTTTCTATTATAACAGTATTTGTTACAAAAGAATTTGACCTATGATAGCATTTTGAAATTGTTTCTTTCCTTTCATAAAGAGTTATGATAATTATTATAATACAGAGAGTAAGGATGAGAAATAAGGCTTACAGGGATATGAGGTTTTCAAATAATTTTTCTTCCCTCCAATGTTATTTTCCCTTGATCATTTTATAAGCAAACTCATAATGTCTTGTAAACTATCAGCAGTTTACGTATTTGGTATTTGCTTTCTTTTTAGATTAAAAGAGTATGTAATTTCCATTGAGGAACTGACCTGTTACTGAGTCAAGTAATTTTTATTGAGTACCTAATGATATGTAATGGTCTTTGTTAGTTATCCAAGAAACAATGTGTTACAGCACATTGCTTTGGAAGTTACAAAGATCTGGACTTGAATCCTGTCTCAAAAATGTATTAGCTTCATGATCCTGGACAAGCCACTTAAGTTCCTTGAGCCTCAATGTGCCCATCTGAAAAATGGGAATAATAGTAGCCTCTACCTTCCAGGGTCACTGTGAGGATTGAAGGAGAAAATGGATGCAAAGTGTTCTATAAATGGGAGCTTTTATTGTTATCAGGCCCTAGTAAAACAAAGATGTGGAAAGAGGATGGTTTTCTGCATCCTTTTGAAATAATCAACATTTTTAAAAAAAATTTCATCTCATGCCCATGTTCCCCCTATTTCTCCCACTATCCCACTTATTTTTTCCCCTAGATTATCCCTAGATTCTCAGGAGGAAATAAAAAAGGGAAAATTCTATTGAACATTGAGATTTGGTTTATTCTGTGTTTTTTTTAATTGAAAACTGTTTAGGACTGATCTATTTATTTCTTTAATCTAACACCCCTCTTCAGAAAGTTCAACCTGATAATGAGATTGTTGCTGACCTGATAATGTTCCTGTGGCAGAAATGCAAAATGGGAATCCAGCGGATCTATTCACCCAAAATGGAATATTTCAAGTTTGTCCAGAAAGTCAAAGCTAACAAAGTATTGCTTTTTCTTTCTCTTATGCTTCTCTTTGTGTGGTTATAGTTGATTATACTTAGTCTAGGTTAAAATTCACATTTCAAAAGTAAAGGGGATATTTTTGGTCTATATTCAATAATCATCATCGTCATGAAATACTATGTGCCAGGCAGTATGCCAAGCACTAGGGATGCAAAGGATGACAAAAATGCTCCCTACCTTTAAGGAACTCACAGGCTAAAAAGCTCAACCCATTTCAATGGCATATAATTTTTAATGTTTTTGATGTGTAGAGACACCCTCAGAGGCACACAAAGACAAAAATGAAACAGTTTCTGCTCTCAGGGAGCTTACATTCTGTTGGGAAGGGAGTGGGGAAAGATGGTTTGTCCTAGTGCTGGAAGAAACCTCAGAAATTATCTAGTCTAACCCCCCCACCATTTTACTGATGAGGAAACTGAGGTCTGGAGAGATTTCCCCAAAGTCACACAGGTGGTAAGGGACAGATAGAGGATTTCAACTCCAAATCCAATGCCCCCCTTTGTCTTTCTACAATGGAAGCAGGAAAAAGAATGATGAGGTGAGGAATCAGCTAGTCACCCATTTTGACTAACACTTCAAACTTACATTATGTGTGTCTCTTAAGACCCTGTATCCTTAAAATTAATGCCAAGTGATCTTAGGTTTGCAAGTGTCTCATCCCCCCCCCCTTTTTTGGTTGGAGAGACAAAGCATGAAGAAAAGCATATTTTTCAGATCATACCAACCAAGATAGATCCGTAGAGGAATTGGATAATAAAGAACACAGGGAACAAAATATCAAATTTCCGTCTTGTTTACAAGTAATACATGTAGATTATTGTCAAGAGAGAATTCAGGCGAGTGGAAAAGTACTGAAACAATTCCCTCGAGTTTATCACTTAAAGGATTAGGAGATTATAATAGCTAATTTTCTTATAATCCTGAAGTCAGTTAAGTTTCGGAACATGAGGTGGCATAGAAGCCAAGTCATCGTTAGCTTACCTACAGTGATGATGGGGGAATCTCTATTATACCTTTTGTCCCATCTTGGGTCTTCCAAGAAAATATTTTATCTCAGCCCTCTTGCCCTTGGTGAGCTACAGAATAAGTCAGTCTGTGGCCCATCCACTCCATCTCTTCCCAAGAGAACCTGAGGTTGTTTAGACTATGTGTTTGTTTCCAGCTTCATGACTCTGGGCAGGTCACTTAGACTCTTAGCTCTTGCTCTAGGCAACTCTGTAAGACTAGAAGTTGCTGAGAATGGGCCAACATGCCCTGGTGGAGGGAGTTTCTTTTCCTGGTAGTTCCCCATACCAGAGAAATCGCAGGACTAGTCCTTGTCTCATTTGTGTACTTATATGTGAACCACCAAACAAAGGATAATCCATGTTGTTTTAGCTTGATTGTTCACTGTTTTCTTTCCTTAGTGGATTCATCTGCTTTGGCAGATAAATGAGATGATTCATTCTTGTCAAACAGAAGACATCAACCCTGTTGTTGTGGCTGAAGTCTCATTACGACTAAGTGAAATATTGGAAACTTTAGGAAACCCAGAAAAAAATTTTAAAAAAAATTCAGGTAAAGTATCAGAGGAGATAATTTGAAGATTATTCGGACAAACGAGCATGGGGATGAGATCAAGGCACTTATTGTCACTTGATGATACCATATCTTTGGAGTCTGGCCTTACACTTAAGAGTGGTATGGCCCTGGGTGAGTCTTTCTTCAGCTTCAGCTTCTTAATAAAAGGGGGTATGGTATGGGGTGATAATGGGGTTGTTATGAGGATCAAAGGAGACAATGCATGTAAAATATTTTGCATAAACTAACCATTATTATTATCTTGGTAGTAGCTGGGTGTTGAAATTACAAAACTAAGTTGTAAGATGAGAGCAGATACTATATTACTCATTTTGGAATTTGTGATGATAGAGGGTTGAAAGTTGAAGTTTTTCTTTGCTTAAGCAATCTTTTTTTTTTAAAGTGATAGCAAAAATAAACATCTACAATATATTACAAGGGAATTATTTAAAATCCTTTAGAAAATAAACCGTGCTGTATGAGACACAAACATGTAATTTGTGAACATTCCCATACATAGGAACTAACCTGTCCCTCTCTTCACCTTCCCTAAAGCTTTCCTACTCTCCCCCACTTTTCTTTCTTCACCCCACCCTCATCAAGAGAAATCAAGCTATCCTGGTCTAGTGGCACCAACAGGAGGCTGATAAGGAGAATGTATGACAAGGTGTCTTTTTCCCTATTCAACTCAACAAATGTTTAGTAAGCACCTACTGTGTGCAATGTCCTGGTGATAGTTACTGTCTACAAAAAAGGAAACCATTGCTGACTTCCAGAAGCTTGTGTTTTTCCAGTTTTCTTTCATCTCTTATTCTCCTTTAAGGTTATACACATAATACAGTTTTCCATAAATCAACCAGCAAACATTTATTAACTACCTGGTATGTGATATCTCCTACACTAGATGCTTTATTTTTGACCCAAATACAAAAAGTGAGTGGGTCTTTGCCTTATAGTCTACCAAGGATCATCGTGTACACATATAATTAAATACCAAATATCTCCTAAGTAAATAGAAGGAGGAATGGGTGGAGAGGCGGTGCCAAGAATGTCATAATGCGGGAAGTAACTCCTGAAGGAAGGGAATTGATTAGCAGAACTGGAGGTGGTGGTGGTGGTAGTAGTAGTGTGGTGGGGCTCTGTCGATGGGGTGGGGGAGCATTTGCCTGGTCCTTCAAGTGTGTCAAGAGGACTAGAGTGTAACAAATGCAGGAAACTTGGCTGAAGTCAGGCTTTACATGCTAAACAAGAATTTGTATTTTATAATAAGGAAGGCTATAAAGCTTTGTGGGTTAGCCTTTTCATGGCTCACATTTCAGTTAGTTTGACCATAGGCAATTTATTTTTAAATTTTAATTTCCCTTTATCTCTTTTACAATTTTTAAAAATAAATTACTGTAAATTCCTAATTTCTATCCACCAACCATGCCCATCACTAGAACTCTTCTTACAGCAAAGTTAAGCAAAACAGATCAGTACCTTGACCATGTTTGACACCTGATGCTTCATTCTGGACCTAGAGTTCAACATGTCTCTTGTGAGACAGGGGAGCCATGCTTCACTCTCTGAACCCTTGATCACTGGGTTGATCTAAATCCTGAAGTCTTTCAGTATCCTTTTCCTTTACTCTATTGTGGTACAGTAGTATTTCCTCATACTCCTGTTCTCCTGCTTCTGCTTACTTTGTTCCACATCAGTTCATACAAGGCTTCCCGAATTTCTCTGAATTCTTTAGATTTATAATTTCTCATGACATGATTACACTCCATTGCATCCATATCTCTGTTTGTCCAGCCATTGTCTAGTCATTGCTTCCCCACATTCTTTCCATTTCTTTGCTGCTATGAAAAATACTGCTATAAGTATTTTTGTATACTTAGGGCCTTTTCCTCTTGCTTTGGCTTCTTTAGAGGATGCACCTGTCAGTCTAGTGGTCTAGTGTCATTATTGTCAGTAGTATCATTGGATCAAAAGATTTATACAGTTTAGTGAATTTTCTAGTATAATTCCAAATGAATTTTCAGCACAGCTGGACCAGTTCACAAGACCATCAACAGTCAGTTAGTATACCTGTCTTCATCCAACTCCTCCATCAATTTTTTGACATTAACATTTTTACCTTCTGTAATTTTTGCCAATCTAATGGATATAAGGTGAGATCCCAGTTAGTTTCATCTGCACGTCTCTTATTAATAATTTTTGGAGCCTTGTTTTCTAAGATTGCTGATTGCTTCCATTTTTTCTTCTTTTGAAAGCTTCTTGTTGGGATTCTTTGACAGATTATTTCTTAGGGGAATGACTCCTGTTTTTTATTTATTCGTATCAACCACTTTTTAAAAAATGCACATCTAAATACTTGTTAACCATTTTCTTCCTGCCCCTCTCACCCAATTGCTTTAGGAATATTCCCCTTTTCCTCCCTCTGCTTCCTTCTCTTCCTCTTTCTCTCATTCTCTCTCCCTTTCCTGCTCTATCTCTTTATTCTTTTATGAAACAAATGAATCTCCTTTCTCCCCAGGCATGAGAAATTGAAAGGTAGTTGTGACTTTTTCTAACAAGGATAAAGGAATTCCTGAGTTTTAATGAAATTAGACATAAAGTAATAATTCTATCAAACCTTAAGACTTGAAAATATCCCCAAATCCTCTTTAGCATTTTCATAAGTACTAATCTATTACCTTGGACTCCTTTAATTCAGCTTGCTTTTCTTCAAGTGCAAGCATTCAAGGATTTAAATTTCCTATTCATTTCCTCTTCACTTTTCTCCTATTTTGTCTGATTGCTAATTTTGCAACAGAATTCTTTATTATGTTTTTGTGGTAAGTATACGGTATTTTGGCAACATGAATTTAAATATTGGGGCTTTTAAAAATGTGTTATGTTCCAAAGGACCAGAATGCAAATGTGCCTTGGATGCAGACAGTCCTGAATAATAATAATTCACATTTCTATCATGCTTTACAATTTATAAAAATACTTACAACAACCCTGACAGGCAGTTAGAGTAAATATAATTATTAATAGATGAGGAAACTGAGACTAAGAGGTTAAGTGACTTGCTGATGATCATATAACAAGTAAGTGGTGCAGCTGACACTGGAAACCAGGTCTTATGATCCCAAAAATGTGTCTATGGTATTGAATTAAAATAGTTAGCATTTAACATTTATAAAATATTTGCAGAAGTGCCTTTTTTCCTGACTTGGATATATAAATTCTACTATATTGGCTAAATCCAATTCAAGTCAACAAACATTTGTTTAGGACCTATTATGTACATAGTAATATGCTAGACTCGAGGTGGATTAAAAAGACTGATAAGACATGGTTAGGCAGCTACAGTCTAGGAAGGGAGAGAATGATAATACTTGTATCAATTGCTGCTACTGCTGGTTCTTCACGCTTGAGGAGGACCAAAATAGCATCATGATGTCAGAGTACTCACATCAGCACTTTGTACATAGAGGGCACTCGATAAATAGTTAGTTGGTAAATTAGATCGATAATCACTTGTCAGAAACAAAGGATCATTTTAAAATCTTATATTGTGAAGGATCTGTGAGTTTGTTGATGTTAATAATTCTACTGGCATAGAATTCCCAAGTATTTTAACTTCATCCTTTGTGGGTCTTGGCTGGGGCCTCCCATAGAGGATCTACCCAACATGTTGGAGGTCTTGAAACATTTCCAAACTATCAGTGTGACATTTAGTTTGTTTTCTAATCACACATTTTCTTGATGTATTTCATTACATTTGACTTGTTCAGTGGTCACCATTGTTGATATTCTCCAACCCGATTATACTCATTATTCATTTCTCCGCTGGTGTTTGGGTCATCTTTAAAAATTTGATTTTTGGGGGTGAAATTATGGATATTTATGATTCTCAGTCACATAGCATCATCAGAGTATTCTTCCTTAAATATATGGATTTTACATTGTATGTAATCTTTATGAATAAGACATACCTATGTAAATATATAATATATGCACATATTTAGATCTATATAGACATGTACACATGTGTACGTATGTGTGTGAGTGTGTATGTATGTAATATATAGGAGAGAAAGAAAGAAGAAGGAGGGGAGAGAGAGAGAGAATCATGTGTATGTATTTTTGGAGTGTGAAATAGCTTTGACCATTAACAATGATGCATAATTTCTAAATGAAATTTGCTGTCTCTTATTCCGTTCTGGACCAGCTTATTGTTCATTTGAAATGAACTAAATCAATGTGTTGCCTATTTAGTTATTTGTCATAATCTAGGTAATATGAATTCTTGTTAAATAGTCACTTTAGTTGACCAATTGCAATGGGAAAAATAATAACTTTAATAACCTTGATTCAAAATAACTATTAGAAAGCTACAATTGGCTTGGAAAAATTGATGAGCTTATTAGGCATGTCTTCTGGTTTTTCTCTCTGCCTTTTGGCTCATTGTTTCTACTAAAGGGTTGTGGTGAAACAAACAGGTGAGAGCTTGCTCTTTCTTGTAACTCTAGTAAAAGGCTTCATTTTTATATATTTTGTTTCTCATGACATTCCCATTCCTCAGTTAACTTGAATAATTAAGAGCTGGCTATAGAGACAAATTGAATTAATTCAGATTAATTTTAAAGTAGTTCAGAAGCGAGAAACCCCATGCCATGTTAAGTCCCTCAGTGTTATCTTAAGTGTTACATACTGTTTCCTTTATTTGTTTATGGGTGACTAGACAAAGTATGAGAGAGAGACTGAGAAAATTTTGAAAAAAAAAGCAAAACACGAAAACAACCAGAACCAGCTCCATTTAAAACAGTATAACTTTGTATAAGAAAAGGATCAATGATCAGCATCCCTGAAATAATATTTAATACCTTAAACTTGATTTCTCCCTCCTCTTTCTTGGCTTTGGGGAAAGAATTTTATTTGTGGAAACAGAAGTTTTTAATCTGACCAATTCTGGACCATAAATTTCACAAGATTTTTCATCCAAAAGCTGTTTTTGTTTCAAAACACTGGGCCAACATTATATTTTTTAAAAAAATAATATATTATGAAACATAAAATATTTTAAAACATGTAATAAATATTAAAATATGATTTTTTAAAGTTAAGAGGAAATGCCTCTTACTATAAAGCTGAGACATTCATTCAAGCTACTGTTTTCTTTTTTTTTAAAATTAATTTATTTAAGTTTTCAACATTCATTTCCACAAAATTTTGGGTTCCTAATATTCTCCCCATTTCTCCCCTCCCCCCTTCCCAAAATGCCAAGAATTCTAATTGCCCCTATCACCAATCTGTCCTCCCTTCTAATATCCCTCCCTTCCCTTATCCCCATCTTCTCTTTTGTCCTGTAGGGCAAAATAACTTTCTATACCCAATTACCTGTATTTCTCATTTCCTAGTTGTGTGCAAGAACAATACTCAACAGTTGTTCCTAAAACTTTGAGTTCCAACTTCTCTTCCTCCCTCCCTCCTCACCCATCCCCTTTGGGAAGGCAAGCAATTCAATATAAGCTATATATGTGTAGTTTTGCAAATGACTTCCATAATAGTCGTGTTGTGTAAGACTAACTATATTTCCCTCCATCCTATCCTGCCCCCCATTGCTTCTGCTCTCTCTTTTGACCCTGTCCCTCCCCAAGAGTGTTGACTTCAAATTGCTCCCTCCTCCCATTGCCCTCCCTTCCATCATCCCCCCACCCTGCTTATCCCCTTCTCCCCCACTTTCCTGCATTGTAAGATAGGTTTTCATACCAAAATGAGTGTGCATTTTATTCCTTCCTTTAATTGAATGTGATGAGAGTAAGCTTCATGTTTTTTCTCTTACCTCTCTGCTTTTTCCCTCCACTGAAAAGTCTTTTACTTGCCTCTTTTATGAGAGATAATTTGCCCCATTCCATTTCTCCCTTTCTTCTCCCAACATATTTCTCTCCCACCCCTTAATTTCATTTTTTAAAAATGTGATCCCATGCTATTCAATTCACCTTGTGCTCTCTCTCTCTCTCTCTCTCTCTCTCTCTCTCTCTCTCTGTATGTGTGTGTATGTGTGTGTGCATGTGTGTGTATGTAATTTCACCAACTACCCAGATACTGAAAAAAGTTTCAAGAGTTACAAATATTGTCTTTCCATGTAGGAATGCAAACAGTTCAACTTTAGTAAGTCCCTTATGATTTCTCCTTGCTGTTTACCTTTTCATGCTTCTGTTGATTCTTGTGTTTGAAAGTCACATTTTCTTGTCAGCTCTGGTCTTTTCATTGAGAATGCTTGAAAGTCCTCTATTTCATTGAAAGACCATTTTTTCCCCTGAAGTATTATACTCAGTTTTGCTGGGTAGGTGATTCTTGGTTTTAGTCCTAGTTCCTTTGACTTCTGGAATATCATATTCCATGCCCTTTGGTCCCTTAATGTAGAAGCTGCTAGATCTTGTGTTATCCTGGTTGTATCTCCACAACACTTGAATTGTTTCTTTCTAGCTGCTTACAATATTTTCTCCTTGACTTGGGAGCTCTGGAATTTGGCCACAATGTTCCTAGAAGTTTCTTTTTTGGATCTCTTTCAGGAGGTGATTGGTAGATTCTTTCAATATTTATTTTGCCCCCTGGTTCTAGAATATCAGGGAAGTTTTCCTTGATAATTTCATGAAAGATGATGTCTAGGCTCTTTTTTTGATCATGGCTTTCAGGTAGTCCCATAATTTTAAATTATCTCTCCTGGATCTATTTTCCAGGTCAATTGTTTTTCCAATGAGATATTTCACATTATATTCCATTTTTTCATTCTTTTGGTTTTGTTTTGTGATTTCTTGGTTTCTCATAAAGTCATTAGCCTCCATCTGTTCCATTCTAATTTTTAAAGAACTGTTTTCTTCATTGATCTTTTGAACCTCCTTTTCCATTTAGCTAATTCTGCTTTTGAAAGCATTCTTCTCCTCATTGGCTTTTTGAATCTCATTTGCCAATTGAGTTAGCCTATTTTTCAAGGTGTTATTTTCTTCAGCATTTTTTTGGGTCTCCTTTAGCAAGGTGTTGACCTGCTTTTCATGCTTTTCTTGCATCTCTCTCATTTTTCTTCCCAATTTTTCCTCCACCTCTCTTACTTGATTTTTCAAAATCCTTTTTGAGCTCTTCCATGGCCTGAGACCATTGAATATTTTGGATGTTTGGGATGCAGATGCCTTGACGTTTATGTCTTTCCCTGATGGTAAGCATTGTTCTTCCTCATCAGAAAGGATGGGAGAAGATCATCTGTTCACCAAGAAAGTAATCTTCTATAGTCTTATTTTTTTTCACTTTTTTGGACATTTTCCCAACCAGTTACTTGACTTTTGGGTCTTTTGTCAAGAGTAGGGTATACTCTGGGAATCTGTAAGATCTCAGTTCCTCCAAGGTGGCACAATCAAGTGTGCACACTGGTCTGGGAGCGGGGAGGGATTTTTGTGCCCAGAATCTTAGCAGAGTTTCCTCTCCACAGCTACCTTGCCTCCAGTTCTGCCAAGCCACCACTGGGGGCTGAGATTAGTGTGAAATAAATATCAGCTCCCTCAGGGCCTCTACACAGGGCTGAGGTAAGAATGGGCTGCTCAGTGCTCCCAGGGCTCCCAGTGCTCCCATCCAACAATGGATGTGGGCTGCTGTGGGGACTGCTGCCTGCCCGTTGTGACCTCTGTGGCAGCTGCCTGAGGCTGGAAGTATGGGAAGACTCTTCTCCCTTCCTGGCCAGCTGAAAAAACCCTGTCACTGACCTTTGGCACTTGTGTGTTGAGGGATCTTTGAACCCCCTGCTGCTGCTGCAACTGGGGATTCCACACTGGAGATTCCGCCCCTGAGGTGTCCTCCTCCCAGAGCAGTGCCTCGAGGCCAAGGCTGGGCTAGGTTCAGCTCCATGTCCAGTGCAACAGACGTTTTGTGGGCCTTTCAGGTCACCCTAGGCTGGAAATCTCCTCCACTCTGTTGTTCTCCACTTCTGCTGCTCCAGAATTTGTTGAGAGTCCCTCTCTACAGGTATTTTATGGGCTGTGTGGGGAGACCCTGCATATGTGTGTCTTTCTACTCCACCATCTTGGCTTCGCCCCCCAAGCTACTGTTTTCTTATTTCATTTTTTCCATTTCTGGGATATGTTCATCAATTTGGGTTTTAACATCATGTAAGGTTGATAGAAAATATTTTTTCCCTGCGTCCAGCATATCACCAAACCTCTTCAAATACTGGAGGAAATTTTTGAAAAAAATCACTTGATAGTTTGCTCAGACTGATATCTCTCTTCCTTTGGTTTTTCCCCAAAAGAGAAAATCATTTGTCTGCTGTTTATCAGTTAACCACTCAAAATGTTATTGAAGACATTTCTTTGCTTAAAAAACACACCCTTTAAAGGTTACCTAAATAAAGAATCTTAACCTCTTTTGTGTCCTGGACCCTTTGGCATAGTCTGGTTAAGCCTATGAGCCCCTTCTCACAATCATGTTTTTTTAAGGCATGCTATAAGATAAAATGCAAAGGATTACAAGGAAAGGCAAAGAAAGGCTAATGAAAATAAAGATGTAATTTTTCCCTATCCAAGTTCATGGACATCCTGAAATCTATTCATGGGCCCCAGATAAAGAACCTGTAATGAATATAATGTTGACCAGTACTGCAATATATAATTATATTATAATCTAATATCATCTGCTATATGATAATATATTGTTTTATTATATTATATGGCTGTGACCACAAAATAGTTTTTGATCTAACAAATAGTAAAAGTCTGGTGGCTGTCTGAAGTATTCCATACAAAAGAAAATGTTTGGATGATCTTGTATTTTTCAAAATATCACTTGGCAAAATCAATGGGTAAAAGGTCAATATTGCATGGAGCAAATTCTTAAAAAACACATTTTCTTGATATCTGTTCTTTTTACATCACTTACATTTCCCATTATATATCTATATATGACACCAGAGAGTCATCTTGTAACAGAGAATAAAAAAAGAGGAAAATAGTATTTTAGCAAAACTAACCAACAGTTTGAAAAAAGTTTGATATCCTCTGTAGTGTTCCACTGCCATTGTCCCCAGTCTCTGTAAAAAGATTGGGGTGCCATTTCATATCTTGTTTGAGATGAAATTCAGTCTTTTTCACTTCATAGTTTTTAGTTTTAGTTGTTTTATTACTTTTCCATTTACATTGTTTTGGTTTTTGTGAACATTTTATCAGTTCTACACACTTTACTTCACATCGGTTTATATAAATCTTCTCATGCTTTTCTGTAGTCATCATATCCATCCAGTAACATTTCAATATCATATGCCATGATGTGTTTCATTGTCCCCTAGTCTGTGGGCATCTTCTTTGTTTCCAGTTCTTTGTTGCCACAAAAAGTGCTGCTATAAATATTTTGACATAAATGAAGCTTTTATTTTTGATCACTGACTTGAGGTACTAGTAATGCAATTTCTGTGTCAAAATGTATTGTCACTTTGGTCATTTTTTGCCTCATAATTTCAAATTGATTTCTGGAATGACTGGATACATTCATAGCCAGGATGAAGGAATTGCAAAAGTATTTCTGCAACATGGATACTTTGTTGGAATTTGCAATAATCTCTATCTGTAACAATTACTAGCTGCCCAAAGAACATTTCCCAGACAATTTCTACAAAATGTATGAGAGCATGAAGTACTCAGATCATTTAAAAATGGAGAGAATTAATTCATCCTTAAAATTATGTGTTTTGTACTTTGTAGCATGTCCCATAAAGATCTTTACCCAAGTCTGGATCTTTTGTGTCCTTTAGCTTTTTCAAATTGTTATAATCTACAAATGGTCCTGTTTCCTTCCTGGCCACCACCCTTCTCCTTCTCTTCTTTCTTTTCCTTCCTTCTTTTCCATCCCCAACCCCATCCTTTCCTTGCTTGAGACTAAGATGTCCTGAAGGATGCGGAGACACTTTTTGGGCAATGTGCATTCTTCATTTGTTTTTCCCTGGATGGATTGCTAGACTGTCTTTCAGAAGGAGCAGTAGTAATTCTGCAATCAGAACAATGTCATCTTAGATGGAAACATCTGTAGGACTTCACCATCTATAAGAACCCCTTTTCCTCTTAACCTCTCTCTAGATATCCTTCATGATGGTGGTGAATATCTCTAGCAAACATTTCTTTCCTTGTTTTATGCCTTGCATGTTATTGAAATTCAAGAGACTCATTCAACAGATTTGTCCCTGTGATTATATGCATGTTATCTTGCATAATATTGAAATATACATGAAAGACTCCTTGTCAGAAGTGAATTTTCATGAATATTTTGCTTTACTGGATTAAATGCATTAAAAAAAAATCTACAAACTAGCCCTATGAGAGCTTTTCCCCCTTTTCCTTTTATTTTTTTTAATGTTTATTTATTTATTTTTAGTTTTCAACATTCATTTCCACAAAATTTTGAGTTCTACATTTTCTCCCCATCTCTCCCCTCTCTCCACCCCAAAACACCAAGCATTCTGATTACCCTTCTCACCAATCTACCCTCCCTTCTAATACCCCCTCCCTTCCCTTGTCCCCATCTTCTCTCTTGTCTTGTAGGGCAAGATCAATTTCTGTACTCCATTACCTGTATTTCTTATTTCCCAGTTGTATGCAAAAACAATTCTCAATTTGATTCAGATCAGCTGCTCAATTCACCCAAGGGCTTTAGGGTGAGGGCTTCACAAATGAAGGCTGCCACTGCTGCCTGGGGCTAGGGTTAGTGGAGGACCCTGCTGCCTTGTCACTGAGGTGAAAAAGCTTTCTTACTGACTTTTGAAGCTGCCTTTGGCATTTGTGGGTTGAGGGATCTGAGAACTGCTGCTACTGCTCGGGATTCCACCCCTAAGGCCTGTTCTGACCCTGTCCCTGCTGCACTGAGCAGACAAGGCTGGGCTGGGTTCCATGGGCTGTGCTCCACTCCATGCCCCATGAGATTGACCTTTCCTGTCGGCCTTCTGGGTTACCTTGGCCTGGAAATCTCTTTCATCCTGTCGTTCTGTGGTTTCTGCTGCTCTAGAATTTGTTGAGAGTAATTTTTTACAGGTATTTTATGGGCTCTGGGGTAAGAGCTAGAGGATGTGCATCTGTCTATATTGCCATCTTGGCTCTGCCCCCTTTTCCTTTTAGTCAAGTTTTAAGGGGTCTTTAAAATGAATCCTTGAGATTCTATTGTCTCCAGGGTAGATTCCTTCCTGATATGCTTGGTCCTGCTCAGCTACTTTTCCAGGTTTCCTCTTGCTTAGAAACCATTTTCCTTCTTCAGATTGCTCATTATCTATTGAAGTTTTTGAAGCTTTTCTTCTAATCTGAGGTAACTAGTGGATAGTCTGATACATGTAGAAAGTGGATTCAACAAGGAGTCTTACATCACTAAATAAGCATTTTGTGTTACTTTTTTGGGGGAAATATTTGCTATTCACCATATTCAATATTCTCCAGTTTCCTTATTTAGGAAAGGAGGTGTACATGTGAGGATTCCATAAGCCTTTGACCTGTTTCAGATCTTAAGAATGACCTCTCCTTTCCAAAAAGTTTTGGAATAGTGAGTCTGTCCCATCAGCTGAGTGAAAACAAATATATCATTTTTCTTACCTCATTTTTGTCTGCTTGATAAATGCAAGTAGGGATGCACCCAATTCTTGAAAGAACTTACTGTTTACCTGCTGATGAAACATCAGGAAGGGATCATTGAAACTTTAGAAATCACCTAGTCCAACCCTCCCATTTTATGAATTTGGAAAACTGAGGTTCAGAAAAGTAGAGACATTGATATTTCCATTACATCAAGCCACCCCCTAAAGCAGAAAGCAGAAAGGAGTGGTTCATGTTGGCAGCAATTGTAGAGTTCCAGTAAAGGCACACCCTGGTTCTGCTGGGTGCTGAAAATGGAAAAAGATGATAATTAAAATAAACTTCCTACTATGATCTTGCATTGGTCAGGTTTACTGTTTTGGAGAGATGTAACCATGAGGCTAAACCTAAGGATACAGATTAGCTTATTTATCATGTAAGTAATCATGAGATCATAGACTGAGAATTAGAAGGGACCTCAGAGTCCAACAAGACCAATCCATCATTTTACTTATGAGGCAACTGAGGCTCAGGAGTGACTTGCTCAGGGTCACACAGGCAGCAAGCATCAAAAGCAGGATCTGAACCCAGACCGATGCTCTTTCTCTTGTAACATGCAGAGTGATTGTCTATATTTTACTGATGGATCAGAAACTATTATGTTGTAAGACTTTTGTTCGTTTCCATGTAGAAAATAATTTGGAGTATATATTATTATTGTAAACTAAATGCTATGGAGAAAAATCACTTCAGTTCCGCAAAGTTTTATTGAGTGATTACTGTATGCAGAGCACTGTTCTAAGGTGTTGAAAAGGCTGCAGAGGTCAATGTGCCTCCATTCTAGGAGAGGGATGTTAAATTCACACATAACTAGAATATAAAGTTATATGAAAGAGCTCAGGAGAGATACAAAGGATCCTGCCAGTAAATAGGAGGGGGGAAGAGGAGAAAGGGAATAGATATTTATTAGGCACCTGCTATGTGCCAGGTACCATGCTAATCACTTAATGTGATTTCCACAACACTCTGAGGTGGGTGTTTTTATTATCCTCATTTTACATATGAGGGAACTGAAGCAAACAGAGGTTCAGTGACTTACCCAGGGTCACATAGGTAGCAAATATTGTCTGAGGCTGGATCTGAACTTGGGTCTTCTTGACCCCAGGCCCCGCACTGCATCCCCTGTGCCACCTAGCTGGTGGAGGAGGTCTTCGGAGAGCTGAAAGGGGAAGATGAGGAAAAGCATCACTGAAAACATGGGAGTTGAGTTGGACAAGATATTAACTGGCCAAAGAGAGTTGTGGGAAGAGATGTTTTGGGGGGGGCAAGACAGGGCACTCTAGGAAGAAGGAATGAGATGAGAAAATGTAAGGAACTAGGAAACGTATAATATTCTGAGGTAATGGAGTGATGAGAGCATAGACTATGGAGATAATAAAGTTGGGTCAAGCTGGATAGAGTTTGGGCAAATCACATTCAGTTGGAATAAAGCCACTTTAGTACTGATTTTCCATTTTCCATTTTTTCCTCTAAAGGTTCTGGAAGCAAAATTAATATTGACCCTAGCTTCTTCCACAAAGGTTCTTCTGATGTTTTTCCAATATTAAAGGTACGATTTCTGGTCATTGTCTATACATAACATTTGAGAATACATGCAAAAAAAAATCCAAGGGATGTATATTATTGTACAATGCTAAACTTTTTTAGTTAAGGGTTGATTATGGAAAACTGTTTTTAAAAAATGGTTTTGAGAATTAGCAATGTCAGAATTAATTGGGTTCTTGATTTTTTAAAAAAAAATGTAATCCATCATGAAAAAAAAGACTGTTATTACTCTGGCCCTTAGCTACCTGTCATTTTACCCATATAGAGAGCTCTTGGTGAAGAAACTCCTTCCACCAATACAGAGTCCCCATCTGCCTAGAGCATGGTGAGGCCCAGCAACTTGCCCAGGGTGACATAAGCCATTAAGTATCAGTGACAAGACTTGAATCAAGTTTTGTTGACTTTGAGGCTGACCTTATCTCCACCATGCCATATTGCCTTTTTCATGTCTTCAAAAGAAATCAAGTGAAATCTCCAAATGATTTGGTGTTGTGAATTAGAACTTATACATGTGTGCTATGATTCTATATTTCTTATAATTTTCTGAACATTGCCTTTTTTATAGATCATGTTACAGTTAATGTTTTTGAACTATAACTAAATACTTTCGGAACTGAATTTAATGTGTGCAACCACTGACTTGCTATTAATGAAAGTTGTGTTTCATTTATAGGCTAGGTCTAGAGGAAGCCAGGGATATTTTTTAAGCTATTATAATGACTGATTAAGAAGTAATCAGTCAGATTGCTCATGGTGGCTTTAATTCAGTCGTTGAGACATTATCTAATCAACCACTTTCTCCTTGGTCCAAATTGAATTGAGAGTGGTTGATTATCCCTTCTTTAGGCATGACTGTAGTTTTGTATATCTCAATTAAGCAAATACTTTTTGGGCCCTTCCTTTGTACTCAGCAGTTCATTGGGCATCATGTCAAGCCCGAAGGATGAATACGCTATAGAAGGACTTTATAATCTTATTGGGGGAACTTACTTTTCAGTAAGGCAGCTAGGTGGCACAGTGAATAGAGCGTCGGGCCTGAGGTCAAGCAGATCATCTTCCTGAATTCAAATCTGGCCTCAGATACTGACTATGTGATCCTTTGGCAAGTTGCTTTACCCTGTTTGCCTCAGTTTCCTCATCTGTAAAATGAGCTGAAGAAGGAAATGGCAAACTGCTCCAGTATCTTTGCCAAGAAAACCCCAAATGGAGTCACCAAGAGTCAGACGTGATGGAAACTTACTGAATAATAACAACTTTTTAGTTGCATTTTTAGTAAGGCAAAAGATGCACATGAATTCTTCCTAGAGAAGTATATTCCACTCTCAATTACAATTGCTAGGAGTTCCTTACACTGAACCAAAATGTGCCTCTCTGTAATGTAATCCATTTATCTTGGGTCTCCCCTCTGGAGACAAATTTATTAAACCCACCCCTCTTCCATATAAAAACCCTTCAGATACTTGCTAACTTAGTGTCCCCACTAAGTCTTTTTTTAAAAATTATTTTATTTGTTTTCAGTGTTCTACAATCACTTCCATATATCTCAGAGTTTTTCCCTTTCTCCCCACCTCTTGCCCTACCTCCCCACTCCCTCCCTGAGACAGTATAGTTTTATATAGGTTCTACACATACATTCCTATTAAATACATTTTCACCTTAGTCATGTTGCACAGAAGAATTAAAACGAATGGGAGAAATCATAAAACAAACCAAAACATAACACAAAAAAATGATTTGCTTCATTCTGAGATAGAATTCCATAGTTCTTTCCCTGGATGTGGAAGGCATTTTGCCTTAAGAGACCATTGGGAATTATTTAAGTCCTTACATTTCAATGAAGTGCTAAGGCTACCAGAAAAATTCCTCACACACTGTGGTTGTTGCTGTGCACAAAGTTCTCTTGGTTCTACTCCTTTCACTTAGCATCAGATCATATAAGTTTTTCCAGGCCTCTCTGAAGTCATTTCTTATAGCACAATTGTATTCCATTACATTCATATACCACAATTTATTCAGCCATTCCCCAATTGATGAGCATCCCCTTGATTTCCAGTTCTTGACCACCATAAAGAGAGCTGCTATAAATACTTTTGTACATGTGGGACCCTTTCTCATTTTTATGATCTCTTTGGGATACAGTCCTAGAAGCAGTATTGCTGGATCAAAGGGTATGCACATTTTTGTAGCCCTTTGGGCATAGTTCCAAATTGCTCTCCAGAATGGTTGGATCAGCTCACAGCTCCACCAACAATGAATTAGTGTTCTGACTCTCCCACATCTTCTCCAACATTGATCATCATCGTGTTTTGTCATGTTAGCCAATTTGATAGGTGTGATGTGGTACCTCAGAGTTGTTTTGATTTGCTTCTCTCTAATAATAGTGATTTAGAGCATTTTTTTTCATATGACTATAGATACCTTTAATTTCTTCCTCTGAAAACTGCCTGTTCATATCCTTTGACCATTTATCAACTGGGGAATGACTTGTTTCACTAAGTCTTCTTTTCTCCTGGTTCCTGTAACTCATTTTTTATACACAATTCTGATCATTTGAGAATACATATTAAAAAATACTAATCTTTGTATTTGATTCTCATCATGTAAAAACTTCAAAATGTCAAGATTACAATGGTTTGCCTAATATATCTTTTTAAGGAATTTTATTGCACTAACCATTGAAGCAGGGTTCAAATGATTTGAGAGATTTAGGAAAATAATAGAGTTAGGTTTCACTCTAGCTTTTCCTTCATTGAATTAAAAAACTGTCATTTAGCATAGACATTGGTTGATTTAAAATAGATATAAGAGTCTGGGGTTGCTGGAAATTAGTCAAAATATCATTCATTGATTGAACATTATTAAAAATGAGTCAGGTTTGTTTTCTTATTCATTGGTATAGAAAACTTATTACCTATGAATAATTATCAGTGGCTACGTGAGGTTTTATTTTTCTTCCTTTTTATATATGGCAGCCCGTCTTTGGTAAATGCAAATACTTGTTTAGTAATAGCTTCTTAATGTACTGTTGTGCTTTCTTTTATATAGTAAATATAGCCCTAAACTGTGTATAAAATGTAGTTAAAATGTTCGAGGGCAGCGATGTCAATCCCTGTAGCCCATGTTAATTTAGGAAACCAAAAAACAGATTTCTATTCTATTATGTTTTGATATTATATTTTTAATTATTTTGTTAAACATTTCCCAATCACACTTTAATTTGATTCTGGTTGTACTTGGTCCACTGGCTCTGACACACACACACACATACGCACATACACACATACACACACATACACACACACATACACACATACACACACACATCCTGGCACACTATTCACAGATGGATTCTCTCTAGCTCAGCTCCTGCCACAGCTGACTTTCTTCTGTCATGGCTCTCTTCTCTACTTCCAGTGGCTATATTCCCTGGAGATACTTTCTGCTGTGACTGTCCCCGTGTTTCTGTAACTATTCCTTATTGAAGGCAGTGTCTCCTATTGGGGAAGTAGCTCCTCTGAAAGATGCCATAGCTGATGAGGGGGAGAAGAGAAAAATCTCCTCTTGTCCTTCATGCCCTCTGTGAGTTAGTGTGGTTCAGAGGTCATGCCTCCTGCCTTTACCATCTCTCAGGGATGGTTGCCTTTTTAAGGATCACCAGGGGCACAGTCAATCTTTGGCTAACCTGTGGCGAATTATCAGGGAAGCTTCAGTGCCTTCCACTCTAAGCTTACCTTCTTTCTGGCTGGGAGGGAAACAGCAACAGCTACTATTGATAATCACTCTTAAGCCAGGAGAGTTCAGAAAAGAACTCTTAGGCAGGGGCCTAATGTGGCTACTTCTTAAATAGGCCTACTAGATGAATGGGTGTTACCTCACCCTAAGTGAATACCTAAATAGACCTTGGCCTAAAGGACCCAAGGTCGCCCAGTGCATCCTGATGAATATCTGTTCACTGGATTCAGATGGCTCTGGAGGAGAAGTGAGGCTGGTGACCTGCACAGCCCTCTCTCACTCTAAACAAAGTCAAGTGCAAGTCATGTCATCATTTCTCTGATGGCATGGTCTTCTTTGGCAATGAAGGATGAACACAATAACTTTCTTTCTACTCTGTTCTCTCATGTATGCACCTATATGTCTATACAGATGTATACATACATACATATATTTATAAATAAGCTCCTTGAGGGTAGGGACTATTTTTTACTTTTTTCTCCCCAATACTCAATCACAGTGCCCAGCACCTAGTAAGTACTTGTTGATTGATAAAAGGAATAAAGGACATAGACTTACCTTTATAGTTCTTTTAACACATCAACACCTGGTGATCTCCACTCTCTGCCCCTTACTTTTTGTGACTCCATAACCCGGTGTGTGGGTGGGAATCAAACCTTCCCCACACCACTGCACCTAAACATGTTTACTCAGTGATGTAGATTTGTATAATCTGTGTATTTCCCAATATGTTCTTTTCAAATGGACAAACATTTTGGCATAAAAATGGCATATCTTAAAAGTGTTGTTTCTGAATTTCTAGTAGTTCCTGCCCTGGGTCCCTTTGGATTCTGGTTGGGGTGATTGTGGGCCCACTACATCTAGGTCTTGAGTCCAGCCAGCCTTCCTCTGTCTCTGTCCCTTCATCCTTTTCCCGCTTTTGGAACTATAATCAGTCAATACTGCCATTGCTACTGGATGGAATGTCCCAGAGCATAGTAATTTTTTTGCACTACTCACCATCGCTATAATTTCCAAGTCAGAAGACTACTTCCTCAGTTACCACTCCTGTATCTATGTTATCTCCTCACCTCTTAGAACCTTCTTGAGGGCAGAGACTGTAGCTATTGTATTTATATCCCGATGTTAGGAGAGTACTTGGTACATAGAAAGCATGTAAAAAATGGTTTTTCAAAAGCTTATTCAATAATAAGTAAAGGAAAATGTCATTTCAGTTCCATAACTTAAACTAATTAAAAAACTTACCCTTGTTGTCACTTAATAAGTGAAAATAACATGAAGAAAAACTTCACTTCTCTTGGTATAAAATGTGGCATATCTTGTTACTGAGAATGATTTTCAGCTTTGTGGACAATTCATACTTAATCAAAGATAAATCAGTCTTAAAGAAATACAGGCAATTTTTCAATAATGCTAATAACTTTTCTCAGTGTTATCTTTGGATGGGTACTAAAATTATTTTTAAAGCTCATATCCCATTTATCTTAAGGAACTTTCCAAAATTATGCATTGAACTCACTCAGATTTTATTTTCATCAAAATATATTTGTCTTTCAATTCGTTTCTAGAAAACACCTGAGGAGCAATTACTTTTGGCTTATGAGACTCTTGACAAGGCAGTTACGGTCATAGGGATGTCTCGTACAAGAGCTACGTTGCCTGATGGAACATCGGTATATGATCATTGTCATAACAAGGTAACACTGTACACGTCTTCATTTAGAAAGGACTTGATTATTACTAGGAAGAGGATTGACTTTAAAAATAGACAGAGTAGGCAGCAACCTACCACTGTGGCATGCTTTGAGGAGAACATGAGTTGAGTGTGGCTTGTCTTTCCTTTTCCCTCTACTTCACTCTCTCCTTCGTCTTCTCCATTTCTCTCCCCACTTCTTCCTCTCTCTTTCCCACTCCTTCTCCCTCTTCTTCTGTCCTTCTGCCTTTCTCCTTTGCTTAACATCTTCTCACCCTTCTTGGGTTGATTTCTCTTTTAGAATTTTAGACCATGGGATCTTAGCTATTCTTTCTCTGAACTCTTTGGCTTCGACTCTCCTCATATACATCTAGAATGTATGTTAGATTATCCCAATCTTTCTTCTCTGTATAACAAATCCAATAGGAGCACTTTCCCTTCCCCCCTGTCCAACCCCAAGGTTTCTATTATTTGTCTCCTGGGATCAGTTTCTCCTTGTTCAGGAAAATGAAATTCAGAGTAGAGTTTTCCCTTGTTGGTGCCTTTATCCTTTGAAGGATGAAATGATTATGAAGGCAAATCAAAAAAACTATCATCTGCTTTGCTAGTTAAGAGATACTTTTGGGATGCCGACTTGTGGTATATCTTATCCTGCTAGGAGTCTTCAGGAAGAAGAAGTTCTCATCCTGTTTGGTCAGCCTTGGGGTTCCTGGACAAAGCACCTTGGGATCACAGAATTTTTTCAAGGTCTCCTTCTGATGGTGACATCCTAAGATGCTGCTTATATCAAGATGACCTTGGTTGCCTTGGTCTCCTTCCACAGGCACTCAGCAGCCAACTAGAGAACCTCTCTTCTTCCTTTGGCCAGTAGCAGCTGACCCCTCTCCTGCTGAGCCTTTGGGTTGCCCATTGTCATTCTGTACAGTAATCATAACAACAATAATAGTTGCTAGCATTTATATAGCATCTGAAGGGTTGCAAAGCACTTCATCTCTTTATGTTATCTCACCTGCTCTTTGCTATAGCCCTGTGAGATAGATGCTATTATCAACCACTTTCTTCCTCTGGGGATAAATGACTTGTCTAGTGTCATACAACTACTAACTATTTAAGGTAAGATTTGTTTCTGACTCCAGGTCTTTGATTCTCTCTACTATACCAGTCACTTGTCTAGGAGAAAAAGCTGTTTCCTCCTCAGAGTCCAGTTATATCCCCTTTGGGAAGAGTCTTGAACCAGCTGTCTGGCCAAATGGGCTTTCTTTTTTTCCTTTTCTGGGTCACACTTTTCTATCCTCCAATCTCATTGTACAAGTTCAGATTCCCCTCTGCCTCTGGGGATCCTGTTACTTTCCTCTGGAGGCATTTCTTTCATTCTCTCAAGGAACATGTCCCTCTCTCCAATCAGCCAGAGAGACATTTTTTTTAATTTCTTTCACTTCTTTCAGTAGGGAGACCATCCTGATTTTGTTTTGATAACATGAAACAGTCAGTTGACTTTGGAAGAAAAAAATGCATAGTTTATTCTTTGTAGGTCACTGGAATATGCCCTTTCCTTCTACAGTTGCTAAAGCTGAGATCCCATTAGCTTCCATGATGAACTAAAGATTTACATTACTTTTTGCCTTTACTGGGGATTCACAGGGGCTCTTGAGTTAGGGTTTCCTAATCAAGTGATTTAATTTTTACTGAGCTTTTCTGCTATCTTGCTTTGCTTATCCTTATTGCTTATTTGATCTTTAATTATTAGGTTGCTGTCCATGGTCCATTGAAGATACTTCCTCTATTTAGCTGTTATCTCAAGGGTCTTGTGGGAAGAAATCAAACTCAGTTTTTTTACATCTTCTTTCCCTGTTTCTTCTCTCATCACTGGTCAGATGTTCTTTGCTTAATTTCTTGCTTCTGCTCTATTACTCCATACAATTTAGGGAGATTCATAACCACTAGCTGAAAGAAGGCACAGTGGGAATGGAAAAGAAGACAGGCATGACACATTGTGTGTGTGGGGGAATCAGGGCCACCAGAAGGAGCCACTGAAAGGAGAGTTCCCCAAAGACAATCTTTTCATTTCCCTGTTTCTCCAAGCACTGACCCTGGGATGAAAAGGCTTTTTTTAGGCTGAAATATTTTGTTCTTTAATTTAGATCTGATTCTTGGAGTTTTTGTTTGTTTGTTGTTTATTTGTATTCCTTTTAATGTTTTGAGAACCCTATTTCCCCTTCATTTTCATGTGACTTAAATGGACAAAAGGTCATCCCTCCAACAGAAGATAGAACTTCTGGCAAAACACTTACTGCCAATAGTTTGATCATGGATTTGCAGCTGGAAATCATTCTGGCTCAGCACCGGATTGCTGCTACGCTCCTTGACCAACTCAAAGGTATCAGTCTCTAAAGTGTAGTTTCATAATGCTGAATCAGTTCTGGGTCAAATTCAAGTCTAGAGCTAGTTTAACAAGAAAATAATTTGTTAACTAACTCCTCCCCAACTCTTTAACATATAAAGAACCAAGTTTTAATGTTTTTTTCTCTTCTCTTCTCAGATTTGCATGGCAATTTAATTGATTTGTACCAAGACACCACTAGAGCTTAAACATAAGTTATTAATGATTCATTCATAATAGTATTTTAAACCCTGAATAAATCTTGTGATAATGTGTCAGTGAACTAGGAAATAATGCATTCAAATAAATGAATAACATTTTATGAGTTACAGAAGATTAATAGTAATATAAGTTTCTTGGATTTTATTGAGAAGGGAAGACATCAATTTCTATTGGCTGTGATGTTACCAAATGAATGAATGAAAAAGTATTTATTAAGCATTTAGTGTGTGCCAAGTACTATGCTCAGTTCTGAGGATATTAATAAGAAAGACAAGACAATGTAAGCTCCTCTAGAAGACAACACATCATGGTAGTTTTGAACAGGTAAAAGTGTTCTGGTTTGGAAAGGTGCAGGGATGGTGAATTAAGCCAAAGGGGAGTAGAATGACACATGCTTCCCAGTATTATCAGTGACTTTGTTGTTCCCAAACGGGGAAACCAGAAGAGATAGTATGCTTTTAGCAACAATGTGGATGGCAGTGCATTGAGTGAGGAGTAAAGTTGGAGCATGGTTGGTTGTAACCAGCATGGAGAGAATGGGCCACTTTAGATCTTCATGCATCAGGCATGGCAGTTTGGGGTTGGTTGGGGAAGGCCTGCAGTGTACAAACAAACCTTTTATGTAAGGATCTCAAAATATAGACTCCTAGAATGGGATGAGCCCTCTCTTGAAGTCATTTTGTCTTACTCCTCATCAGATGGTCTGACTTCTTGGCACCACATGCTTAGCCAATGCTTGTCTGTCTATCCTCTGCCCAAAGACTTCCAGGAAGAGAAAACTCGACATTTTCTGATGGCTCTAAGTGTAAATAAATTTGTCCTCAAATAGAGTTGAAATCTGCCTCCTTCTAGCTTCTCCTCACTGGTTCCGACTTTCCCTTCTGGAGCTGAGAAGCACTAAATTCCCTCTCCCGTGTGATGTTTAGAGAGAGTGAGATACAGAGGGAGTAGCATTGGACTGGAGTCAGGAGACCTTGGTTTGAATAGCAGCTTGGTGACGTGGGACAAGTCACTTTTCTCAGAGTTGTGAGATCCTCATCTCTATAAAATGGGGAGACTAATAATTGTATTACCCACCCACTGACTTCTGCGGAGAGCACATTGTAAAATGGAAATTCTTTATCTTGGATGGATGAATGATAAGCCTTTATTAAGGGCTTACTATGTAAGGGCTACTTCTTCTCTAGGGCCTTTAACAAATCACTAAGTTTATTTGAGCAATAAAACATTTTTAAAAATGTCTATCACTTGGTGCTGGAGGAAATAAAAACATAAGTCACCTAGTGCCTGCTCTTACAAATGGGTGGATGATATAGTAATTTCTCTCTCTCTCTCTCTCTCCCCTCCTCTTGCTATACATGTGTATATATACTCACAAATTATATAAATGCATACACACACACATGCAAATGACACCAACTGTGTGGATCTGGCTAAGTCACTTAACTGCTCAATAAGCTGTGTAATTCTCTGACTGCCAGTTTCATTGGAGGTGCTGATCTGCATTGATGAGTGGAGTTTCTTCTGGGAGCTCCATGCTATATCAGTGGAATCATAGGTCACAGAGGTACAAATTGTAGGATGTGCTTATCTCATCAGTTGCTAAATCTTGTCAAATCAACCTCCATGATATCTTCTACATTCATCCCTTTCTCTTGATTAATGAGGCTGCTATCCTAGGACAGGTGCTCCCTTCTTAAATGGTCTATCTCCTCTCTCCAGTCTGTCTTACACACAGCAGCCAAAGTGATTTTCCTAAAGCACAGGCATGACCATGTTACTCCTCTGTTCTGTAAACTCTAGTGACTCCCTATTACTCCTAAGGGATCCAACACAAACTCATTTGTTTGATGTTTTAAACCCTTCACTACCTGGATCCAACCTACCTTCCTTGGTCTGTTATACATGCCTTTTTTCATGTAGTCCAACTGGGTTTGTGCTGTCGCTCACACATCCCATTCCAGCTCTCACCTTGAGCCTCTCATTGGACTGCTCCCCAGGTCTGCCATGTAGGTCCTCCTCACCTTGGCCTCTTCCTTCTGTAGAATTCCTTCCTCTATAGGTTCTTTCAAATCTCACCTTAAATATAGCCTCTTACAAGAGGGTCTCCTGATTCTCCTCCTTCCCTGTACAGTACACATGTTATCTCTCCCTGTGGAATATAAGCTCCTGGAAAGCAGGGTCAGTTTGGTTTTTGTCTTTGGATCCCACAATATGGGCTTGACATGTGGTAGAGCCTTGAGCTACCCCATATGTGAAAAGAAGAAGGAAGATGTAATGGAAAGGGAGGGCTGAAGTAAGGGTGTTAAAGGGCCTTGAATGCCAAATAGGAATTTATATTTCATCTTCCAGGTAATGGGGAACCCTGGAGTTTACCCAGTCTGTCAATAAACATCTGTTAAGGGCCTGCTGTGTGCCAGGCACCATGCTAAGTGTTGGAGATGTAAAAAGAGACAAGACAATCCCTGCCCTCAATAAGCTTATGATCCAACAAGGGGAAAACAAGCAAGCAAATATGAACAAGCAAGCTATTCACTGGATAAGTGGGGATCATATAAGAGAGGGCAAGAGCTAGTATGAAGAAGAGTTGAGAAAGGTTTCCTGGAGAAGATGGAATTTTAGTTGGGACCTGAGGCAAGGGAGGTCAGGATGTGGAATGGAGGAGGGAGAGCATTCCAGGCGTGGGAGACATCCAGAAAAAGTGCCTGGAACTGAGAGGTGGAGGGTCTTGTTTGTGGAACAGCCAGGAGGCTGGTGTCACTGAGTCACAGGACATGTTGGAGAGTCAGGTGGAAGAACACTGGAAAGGTAGGAGGAGGCTGTTTAGGAAGGGCTTTGAAGGCCAAACAGATCAGTTTGTATTTAATCTTAGAGGCACTAGGGAGCCATTGGACTTCATGGAATAGGCAGGGTTTAGTGAGAAAATACTTGTTGATTAATTGATATGATAGTGAATAACCTGGTTTTGGCTGAGCATGAATGTGAGAGGGGAGTAACAGTTGGAGACAAAGCTAGAAAGCTAGAGAGGTACCTAACAGACTGAGGACCTCGAAGGCCATGTTGATGGATTTTATTGGATTTTATTCATTAGGCGACAAGTTGTCTTGTCAATATTTTGGATGGAAGATGAACTTATTAGACTATGAAGAATGGATTTGGGGGCAGAGACTGGAGGTTAGGGTTGGAAGGTTAAAAATTCTCTGCCTCTGTATAGTTTCTCCTTACCCACAGAGCTGGGCTCAAGCACCTTCCATGTGAGCCCTTTCCTCATCCCTGCAGTTCCTAGTGTCTTTGCGCCCTCTTCCCCACTATTTTCCGCTGCATTTATTTTATGTATAATTATATATATTATATAATTGTATTATACACATTATATATGGTTACATTTATATATTATCTATAATTGCATGTGCGCATGTTGTCTTCTCCAACAGGACATAAGCTCTTTGAGGGCAGTCTGTTTTACTTTTTGTCCATTATGTCTCCAGTGCCTAGAAAAGTGCCAGGCCCATAGAAGGGGCTTGCTAAATACTTGTTGAGTGATCAGTTGCTTCAGAGGCCATCACTGGGGTCCAGACAGGTAGTAATGACGACTTATTAGAGAAGGAACCGAGCATTTATATAACACCTACTATGTGCAAGGCACTGTGCTTAGTGCTTTACAAATATTACCTCACTTGATCCTCATGATAACCTTGGGAGGTAGGTACTGCTATCACTCCCATTTGACATATGGGGAAACTGAGGCAAACAGATGCAGTGACTTGCCCAGGGTCCCACAGTTAGTAAGTGTCTGAAGCCAGATTTGAAAGTCTGTGAAGGGAAAATGAGAGGTATGATGTAGGTTGGCTCAGGAGGACTTCATAGTAGATTGGATGTAGGAGGTGAGGGAGAGGGAAGAGATGGCGAGAGCATTGAGATATCCTCTACTGGGCCATTGAGTGAATAATTGTGCCTTGGTCAGTCAGATGGAGAAGCATGCATCCTCCTCACCTTCTCTTGGTCCCCCTTCACTTTATCAGTGCCCTCCTAAAATGTGGTACCTGGGAATGAGCACGATGCTCCAGACCGGGTCTGGCTAGGGAGGAGAAGAGTAGGAGGTTCCTTTTATATCACCAGACCTTTGCTTATTTTCTCTTGGCCCATTGATTTCAAGGATGTAGGCAGTTCCTGGTGAGGAAACTCCATCCACCTGTGCATATCACCACCTGCTCTGCAACTGTGTATCTTAGAAAACTGCCTGGGGCCCTGAGAGGTGAAATCACTTGCCCAGGGTCACACAGCTAGGATGGACAGGAGGGAGGACCTGAATCTAGTTCTCTCTGCCTCAGAGGCCAGCTCTCAATCCACCACACTACACTCCTCTCTGGAAGAAACTATGTACCCTCTAGATATTATTCTCCTGAATAGCAATGGCAACACAGTCAATGTTGTTTGACAGTTATATTCAGAACACAACAGCAGTTGAGTGGTGCAGTGGATAGATCCCTGTCCTGGAATAAGGGAGACCTGAGTTCGAATTGACCGTAGACATTTGCTAGCTCTGTGACCCTGGGAAAATCACTTAACCTCTGTCTGCCTCATTTTTCCCACTTATAAAATGGGAATAATAGGATCTAACTTCCAGGGTTGCTATTAGGATCAAATGAGATAATACCTGTAAATTGCTTTGCAAACTTTAACATGCCACTTGATAGCTATTATAAAGAATAATAATGATGTTCAAGTCCGAATTATTTTCTGTATTGGGTTACATTTAACAAGACCATTCTATTTTTCCTGCATAATTCAATTTCTTATAGTCCTAAGTACCTTTTTCTGCTATAAAATGTTGACTAATTGGAGAATAGACCTGAAGAACCTGCCCTGCATAAACCTGTCATCTACTTTCTTTTATAAATTTGAGACTGACTTTGTCAGATTTTTATAGGCACTAAAATTTATTTAATCCGGATACTGCTTAATTTGAAATAGTACAACTCAAAGCAACTGTGATTCCCTGAATGGTTGTAGAGCATTCCCCATGAAAACTCTTTGCCAGATTCAAAGTACAGATAATGCATGAATCAAAGCTTAAATTGGGTCCTGAGAGCACCCTTCATTATGGCACATATTGGAAAATGGGAAGTAAATGGAAATCAGTCTTTGGTGAAATGATATCAGAACACCTCCCAGATTGCTCATCGACAGAACAGAGGTTGAAATTATAAACAACTTAGATTTTTAATGACACATTCCTTATTAACAGGTATATATGACCTTGTTAATTTGTACAACTGTTTTGAGTGGTACATTCGTTTCTGCTGCCCTCCTACAATTTCAGGAACTGGAATTTTCATCTCTCCTCCTTCTTATTTCTCCCTGTGGGCTGATTTTGTTCTTAGCAGCAATCAGACTCTTAAGGTTTGGTTAAAGCAGTTAAAGAAGCAAAAATAGCCATGTTTTCTGTAAATTAAAAGATAGCTGCCTAAAGACATGCTGAATAGTGAGTGGTTGATTGCTTTGACCAAGTGGACAGAGTGCTCTACTGGGGAGTAGTGGGGGTAGTGGGGAGTGATGGATCTGGGGTCAGAGGACCTGGCTTTGACACTTGTCTCTGCCTCTCACTATCTTGGTAATCTTGGGTATGTCACAACCTTTCTGGGCCCCAACTTCTTCATCTGTAAAATGAGAGGGTTGGGCCAGGTGGTCTTGGGTCCTTTCTAGTACTAAAGCTGTGGTCCTATGGTACTGGGGATACTATGGTTTCACTGAGAGAGGGAACTAAATTCCTGGATAAGGAATCTCCCTCTACCACTAAGATCTGAATTTTTTCTATAGTCTTAAAAATGGCCTGCAGTATATCCAATCCACTTTCAGTCCACCCTTTTCTGGAAGAAACGATGACTTTTTATGCTTCGAATATATCTGACAGTACAATCTTGCTGTCTATTCCTTACATCACCCTGTCTCTCATAATACTGTGATGGTATATAAAAATTTAGAAGTACCACTTGGACATACTTTTTCACTGAGATGCTAAGGTTTGCCTCAGAAAAACATCTCCAAATGGAAATGGACTGCTTCCGAGCAGCGTTCATCTCTTGAGATGAGGATTCTTTGCCTCCTTCCCATAAACTATATTTTCAACACACCATAATACATTCCTGCTAGGTCTGGTATCTTCCTGAAGGTGAGTATAGTGTCTTTTTTTTTTTTCAGAATCACTACATAGTTTATCTTGGATCAATCTTTTGGATATAAATCAAATTATTTTCTTTTGAGTCTTTTTTTTGCACAGACATTTTAAGTATAATATTTTAAAGTACCCACTAGGTGGGAAAGTCATTATAGCAGATGAATGGCTATATTCAAGATACATAGATGATAACTTAGCTTCCTATAGTATTTCCTTAGCCTGATTTACTTCCGAGGGAGCTCCTTCTCCCTCCCTGTTTTGTCCATCAAAACTTAACATCATCACTTATCTTTTTCTCTTACCATCTCGTCTCAGATGAAATGTGCATGCTCTTTGCTAAGGCTAACCCATTTCTCTAATTTTATTCCTTCCCACCTTAGCAATATAACCCCTTGCTCTCCTAAATCTTTATTTTATTTTCCATTAGTTTCTTCTGTTTTATCTATGAACATACTCAGATCAACACACTGCTAAAAAAAGACCCCTTTGCCCATTCTACTACATTTGATTTACCACTTCTTCATACCTATGAGTGATTCTTTCATTCCTTTGAGAAATTAGGATCTTCTTTGTTGACATTAAATGGAGTATACTTCTTTTAATATTTGCTGTCCTTAGCAAATCTGTTAGAGTGCTTTTGGTAAAGTCTATAGTTATAAATCCTATATAATTCTGGTTCAGTCTCCATATTTTACAGATTAGGAAACTGACATAGTAAGCCTGGGAGGCAGACTTTGAACCTATATCCTGTGGCTCTAGAATTATAAGTGCTCTTTCTCATATGAAGAGTTTTGAGTTTCCTCCCCCACCTGATCATTATCTTTTGTACATGGTCCAGTTTGTACTGAACTTCTTAAACTGTGGTGCATAGAACACCATACTTAAGATGTGTTTTGAAGAACAAGAGATAGGATTCTGGTTTTCCTTAGTCTTCTTGTTGTATATCTATTAATGCCAATAACAGGTCCCAGCCTAAGGCTCACTTGGTAAATGTTTGGGTTTGATGGCTCGAAGTGAGTTTAAATAGCAATTGTTTCTGTTCTGGCCAGAAATCCTGGGGTCTTCCCCTCCCAGATGGATTTTTTTTGAGTAGGCAAAGTAGGCCATCTTTTGCCTCATTTCTTACCTAGCCTTAAATCACTGAATGGATGTTGCCTCACACAAAATGAGATGTAGGAAAGACCTTAACTTAAAAGGGCCATGATTTCACACTGCACCCAGGGACATCTCCAGTTATCTTGATCTATGTCTTGCCACTGGACATCGAAAACTCTGGAAGACAGTGAGGCTGATGACTTTGCACAGCCCTGCCTCACTTAAATCCAATTCACTTGCAAGTCAAGACATCAGCCTCTTGATATCATTGGTTTGAGGGAGAGCTCTTATCAAGCTATTGGTATATTTAAGATGTAAGGTGAAAATTAAATTTTGCCTTTTAGAATGAGTTATATACTAACAAATAAGGATGAGAAAAGGGATAAATAAGCCCATATAGTGGTAGAAATCAGCTGCTAAATTAATTTTCCTTTCCATCAGTTGGGAAAAGCAAGGGAGGTATGATGGAAGATCTAGTATTTTAAAAATCTATAGCTTGGGAACTCAACCTCGGAGCTTGTGAACTTTTTTTAACATGTTGACAACTGTATTTCAACATAATTGTTATCTTTTGAAATACTCTGTTTTTTCTTTTATGCATTTCCTAACATGATTCTAAGGAGTTCCTAGGCTTCACCGATCTGCCAAAGGGGAACAAGACATATCCTGCTGTGATTTTTAGATGCCTGTTATGGAAAACGATGACTTTTTCAGACACAGACCTAATTCTAATGGTGAGTTTTCTTCTTTTTCAGCTTGGGATTCTCCTCCCCAGAAACCCAAGGAAGCTCAAAGTGAAAAAGGGTCTGCCAGCACTAGTCATTTCACAGGTAAAATATGGACACAATTGGACATAAAGTATGTAGACTTGGACAGGACATTGACTCAGTTTTGATAGAATGTTTTCACACAATCCTTCCTGAAATGAATGTTTTGTTTTACAGAATCGTATGTACTGAAAAAAATAAACAAGAATCGAATATCCAAAGCAATCTACTTGATGCAGAAAGCTCTGATATTATTTGAGAAAGACCCCCTCCAGGATCCCAAGTTACTGGAGGTGAGACTGACATATTCCATTTCCCCCACCCCAAGTTTCCAATGTCCTCCTATTACTGTGGTCAAGTCAATCAGCATTTATTAGGCACCTACTGTGTACCAGACATTGTGCTAAGTACTGAGGATACAAAGAAAGGAAAAAACAAAACAAGACAAAAACCAAACCCAACCCAAATCCAACAACAATGAACAAAGACAAAATAAGAAAACAGTTTCTTCCCTTGAGGAACTCACGGTCTAATGGAAGAGCAAAGTGTAAATAGTTATGAACAAAGAAGATGTATGCAACATAAATTTGGAGTGGTCTCAGAAGAAAGACACTCAGGGGAAGGAGTCTGGGATGGCTTCTTGCAGAAGGGAGGATTTTAGCTGTGGCTTAAGGAAGCCAGGAGGCAGAGATGAGAAAGGGACAGTGCTAGTTACGGCAGACAACCAGTAAAAATGCCTGTAGTTGGGAGGTGGAGGGCATTGGGTGAGGAGTAGGAAGGACACTTGTGTCCCTGGACTGAAAAGTGAGTGGAGGTGGAGATGAAGAATGGAAAGGTAGAAAGGGACAAGTTATGAAGCTGATTTCCATATCTAGTTAAATATCAGTGAGGTGCCTACTATGTACAAGGTACTTTTCTAGGCACAGAAAGAGATACAAAAATAATGTGTAGTAAGTGTTAGGAGACTTTGGACGGAAGAGAGATCTTCTCTGATGGGTGATCAAGGAAGTTGTGATGGAGGACATGACATTTGAGTTGGACCTTGAAGAATAGGTGAGATGTCAGTGGGTTGAAATGATGAGTGAATGTGTCACAAGTATTGAAAAAGGCATGAAATGAAGTACATGGAGAAAAGTAAATAGTCTTGTTTGACTGGTGTGTACGAATATGCTAAGGAGAGTGTAAGATTGGAAAGATAGGTTGGATCTCATTTGTGGAAGGCTTTCAGTGCCAATCTGTCTGGAAATTGTAAGATTTAGATAATACATCCACTGCTAGAGTGTGGTTTTTATAGGCCATTTTCATTATATATGTTAAATACCCTTACAAACATAGGTGTGTGGAGATGAGAGTAGAATGAGTCCTAAATTGAGATTCAGGCAATCAGGATTCTGAACCAGTTCTGCCTATAATTACCTATGTGACACTGAGAAAAATCAGAATCTTTTTAGTTTTAGTGAAAGTTTTCTAACATTGAATCAATATATTGGGTGACTGGAAGTATAAGAAGAAGAGAAGGTAGTTTTTGTGGAAAGATAGCTTTGAGTTTGAGGATGTGTTGAATTTGAGATGATTCCTGGTTATTGGAATTACATGATGTCCAGTTTTGTTATTTTGTTCTTTCCACTTACATTACTTACTTACATTATTGTAATTAATGTGTATATTATTTTTGGGGATCTCCATATTTCACTCTGAATCAGTTTATACAAGTCTTCCTAAGTTTCTCTAAATCATTCATATTAATTATATCTTACGGTGTATTACATTCATGTACCCCAGTTTGTTTAGCTATTTCCAAATTAATGGACATCTAATTTGTTTTCATTTCTTTTCTACCACAAGAGGGCCCTATGACTATTTTGGTGTGTAGGACAACTAATTCTATCTTTGGCTTCCTTGCAGTTTATAGGCCTAGCAGTAGGATGTCCGGGATAAAGGGTAGGATATTTAGTAAATACTTAATTCAATTGGTTCAATTAATTGAATTATCTGTAATTTTTTATTAGTGTGGTATATTCCCTCCATGGGCACAAATTACAACCTCTCCATAATTTAGTAGATGCGCTTAAGTATAAACTCTATAAATGATTATTAATATTAACATGTAAATGGTCAAGAAAGTAACAGTCTACATTGGTAAAGGGAGCACTGTACAGTCATAAAATTTAGTCTCCTTCAAGAAAAAAAGAGTATTAGATTTTATAATCTGGATTCTATTATTTAAACATATTTTAGAAATATAACACCATGATTTAAGTAGACTAGAAAGGAATTTCAAAAAGTTGATATTTCAAGATTTTGCTGGTCTTGGATCTTGAATTGGAAACCAGTAACAACTGGTTTTGGAAATAACTAATTTTATGAAGTTCTACTGAGAATGGAATGGAAAAATGTTTATTAGGTGCTTGCTATATGCCAAGTACTAGAGAGACAGGTAGAAAAGTAAGACTATTCCTGGTCTCCAAGATTACATGCAGAGGAGCTTACATTCAGCTGCTGGGCAGATTTAAGAGGATGCAAAATATAGAAAAGTCATCACCTTTGATTTCCTGGAGATCTCGTATTATGTTGTTAAAAACACATGCTCTGAGCTATTGTGAAGAGGTCCAGATATTTCCTGAAAAGCTTTTTGGTTTTGATTGAAGCAGTGTTTTGCAAACGCCTTTGTGGTAGGCAGCTCTAATACTTCTTTTCATTCCCCACTGGCCCTCTCCTAATGGCTGCCCAGTCACCTCTCCCTCTCTCTTTCCCTTCTATTTGCAAAATAGCTTAAGAATTACTAAGGAAATGGTTGATTTGGTTGCAATGTTTAAGCATCTGTATCTTTTTTTTAAATGAGTGTTTCCTGTTGAAATAAATGTTTTCCTTTAAAGCAAACATTTTTGCACCGAAAGCTCACATTTTATGTGAAAGACACATGCCAGGGAAGATGTTGCCTTGTGATTTTTGATAGTTCTTTCTGGGTTTCTGAATTTCTTCTCATTACTCAAGTTTAGGTTTCAGTCTTCAGGTGGTATAGTGGATAGAGTATCAGGCCTGGAGTCAGGAAGACTCATCCTCCCAAGGTCAAATCTGGGAGATCATGTTCCCCTTAGGTTAATATGGCATTTTTGTGTACTGTTTGTTTCTTTCTTTTCACTGTGGGAAGAACTGTGTCTATAGTGGAGAAAGGCACTGTATAAACCCTCAGATGTCCCAGAGTCTGGTCAATTTACTTTCTATCTCTGAATCTCAGTTTTCTTATCTATAAAATTAGGAAGCATATTAATACAGCATAATAAACATAAATTTTCAGAGCTGGTAAATACCTTAGAGAACAAGAGATTATAATTTTTAGGTGCTATCTTCTCCCAATTAGATTATAATCTCTTTCAGGGTAGAGACTGTTTTTTTTGTCATTTCTATCCCTAGTACTTAGTACAGTGTCCAGAACATAGTAGGCGCTTAATAAATGGAGATCCAGAGGAAGGAAAACAACTTATCCAAGGTCACAGAACTAGGAAGTAACTTTGCTCAGTTAATCTTTACAGCACCAATATACAATCTGTTGTTCAAAAAATATCAGCAAATGACTCAAGATGGCAGATTAAAGGGTGCCACTCAGCTGAACTTTCTTAGCATTCCTCTCTAAACAGCTTTAAAATAATGCCTCAAATCAAACTTTGAAGCAGGAGAGCCAATGAAGGGTTATGGTGGGTTTTTTCCAGTGTAAGAAAACTTAGGATGTCCACAGGAGAGGTCTGTGACACCAGGATGGGGCCTGTCCAAGCCATCCCCCCTCATATGGCCATGGCAGTGGTTGCTATAGCAGGAGCAGGAGCTTCAGAAGCTCTCAACCTAGAGATGGTATGGAGGTTAGACAGCTGGTCAGGAAGACATTACAGGGTACATTTTTCTGTCACTGGGTACAACTGACACTGACTAGCAACCTGACTGCCAACATGCTACAAGGATAATGCCAGAGCACAGACAAAGAGAGCAGTGACCACACCTCTCCCTGGAAAATACCACCTTGAAAGTACTAAAAACTTGCAGATCCCCAGAATTAGCTTTGAAAACAACATCATGAAAAAACCTGAAGTTTGGGACAGTGCTTCCCCTTTCTCAGATGAGCAGAGCCCAACTTTAGCATTAAGTTCAAAGTCAATAAATGGGCTGGAAAAATAGGCAAACAACAACAGAAAAGAATTTGACTATAAAAAACCTACCATGGTGGCAGGGAACATCAAAACATAAAACCAGAAGAGGACAACAATGGGAAGACTGCTACAAAAAAACCTTAAAGAAAAATGCTAATTGGACCACAAACCAATAAAAATTCCTGGAAGAGTTAAAGAAAGAGATAAGAATGGTAGAGGACAAGTTGAGAAAAGAAGTGAGAGTGATGCAAGAAAATTATGAAAAGAAAATTAATAGCTTGATAAAAGAGACTCAAAAAATACTGAAGTAAATAACACCTTAAAAAAACAGAATTGACCATATGGAAAAAGAAGTACAAAATTTCACTGAAGAAAATAATTCCTTAAAAGTTAGAATTGGACAAGTGGAAGCTAATGACTACACGAGAAATCAAGAAACAGTAAAGCAAAGTCAAAAGAATGAAAAAATAGAAGGAAATGTGAAACATCTCATCAGAAAAACCAATGTCCTGGGAAATAAATTGAGGAGAGATCATTTAAGAATTATTGTACTGCCTTAAAACTGGTCAAAGAAAGAGCCTAGAAATCATATTTCAAGAAATTTTAAAGGAGAACTGTTAATATCTTGAGATCCAGAACCTAAAATAAAATTTGAAAGAATCCACTGATCACCTCCTGAAAGAAATCCCAAAATATAAACTCCTAGGAATATTGTAGCCAAATTCCAGAGCCAGATCAAAGAGAAAATACTCCAAGCAGCCAGAAACAATTAAAATATCATGGAGCCATAGTGAGGATCACACAAGATTTAGTAGCTTCCACGTTAAAGGAGCAGAGGGCTTGGAATACGATATTCCAGAAGGCAAAAGAACTAAGACTGTAAGCAAGAATATCCTACCTAGCAAAACTGAGTGTAATCCTTCTGGAGAATAATGTATATTTAATTAAATAGAGAACTTTCAAGCATTCCTGATGAAAAGATCAGAGGTGAATAGAAAATTTTACATCCAAACACAAAGCTCAAGAGCAGCATAAAAAGGTAAACCTGAAAGAGTAATCATAAAGGATTATGATTAATAAAAGAGAAATATTCACATTCCTATATGGAAAGATGATATGTAACTCCTAAGAACTTTATCAAAGGAGTTTACATAGATAGAGGACATGGGTATGAGTTGATTATGTTGGAAAGATATAAAAAAATGAAGAGGTGAGAAAGAGAAATATGCTGGGAGGAGGGAGAAAGGAGAAGTAGAACGGGAACTTTTTCTCACTTAAAAGAGGTTTGTAAGTAAGAGCTTTTATGTTGAAGGAGGAAATGGGAAAGGGATAGAGGGCCATGCTTGAATCTCACTCTCATTGGAAGGGAAAAATACACACATACACATGTATACATACACACACATATATACACATACACTATATATATACATACACATATGTGTGCATATGTATATACATGCACACACACACTCAGTTTTATAGAAATGTAACTTACCCAATAGGGCAATAAGAAGGGAAGGACTTAAGAGAAAGGGATTTATGAGATAAAAGGGAGGGCAGATTACAGGGAGGCAATGGTTAGAAACAAAACAGACTTTTGAAGGAGGGTCAGGATAAAAAGAATGAGAGAAGAAACAAAAAAAAATGATGAAATGGAGGGATATGCAGAATTAATAATAACTGTGAATGTAAATGGAATGAGCTCATCCATAAAATGGAAGCAGACAGCAGAGTGGATTAGAAACTAGAATCCAATGATATGTTATTTACAAGAGACCCAGATGAAACAGACAGACACACATAGAATCGAAATAAAGGGCTGGAACACAATCTAGTATGCTTCAGCTGAAGTTTAAAAAGGCAAGGGTGGCAGTCATGATCTCAGACAAAGCAAAAGCAAAAATGGCCTTAATTAAAAGAGATTATCAGAGAAATTATGCTGAAAAGTAACACAGACAATGAAGTAATATTTAAAAAAATTGCAGCAAGTTTATTGGATGAAGTCCTCATTTCTCAAATATATGTTGAATATAGAACTGAGTCAACTTTATAAAAATAAGAGCCATTCCCCAGTTGGTAAATGACTGAAGGATATAAATCAGCAGTTTTCAGAAGAAGAAATCAGTCATATAAATATAATTATATGAAAAGATGCTCTAAATCACTATTGATTAGAGAAATATCACTTCATACCTATCAGAAATGATAGATGCTGGAGGGGATAAGAGAAAATAGGCACACTAATGAACTTGATCCAACTATTCTGGAGAATAATTTGGAATCAGCCCAAAGGGCTATAAAACTATGCATATTTTTTTAACATAATAATACCACTACTAGGTCCATATCTCAGAGAGATCAAAGAAAAAGGGAAAACATCTATATGTACAAAAATATCTACTTAGTTTTTCGTTTTCCTAGTTTAGGTATCCACCATATTTGTAACATAAAAGGAATTTGATAGGACTCCTTTGCCTATTTTTCTAAATAGTTTATGTAGTATTGGAATTAATTGTTCTTTAAATGTTTGGTAGAACTCACTTGTGAATCCATCTGGTCCAGGGGAGTTTATCTTTGAGAGCTCACTGATGGCATGTTCAAATTTTTTTTTCTAAGATAGGGTTATTTAAGCATTCTATTTCCTTTTCTTTATATCTTTACATATCAATTGTTTATCTTTGTAAATATTCATCCATTTCACTTAGATTGTCAGATTTATTAGTATATAGTTGGGCAAAATAGCTCCCAATAATTAATTTTCTCTTCACTGGTGATAGTTCATCCTTTTCATTTTGATACCAGTAATTTGGTTTTCTTTTTTTAATCAAATTAACAAGTGGTTTTTCTGTTTTATTGATTTTTTAAGATATGATTTGTTAGTTCAATGGTTTTCTTTCATTTTCATTAATCTCTTTGATTTTTAGGATTTCCAATTTGATGCTTAACTGGCGATTTGTAATTTGTTTTTTTCTAATTTTTTTTCTAGTTGCATGCCCAATTTGTTGATTTATTCTTTATCTATTTTATTGATGTAAACATTTAGGGAACAAAATTTTCTCCTAAGTACTGCTTTGGCTGCATGCCAGAAATTTTGTCTCATTGTTGTCATTCTTTTTAATGAAATTATTGTTTCTATGATTTGTTCTGACCCATTCATTCTTTAAGATTAGATTAATTTAGTTTCCAATTTTTAATCTCTCTCCACAGTCCTTTACTGAGTATAATTTTCATTGCATTGTGATCTGAAAAGAATAAATTTAATATTTCTACTTTTTTGCATTTAGTTGTGAGGTTTTTATGCACTAATATGTGGTCATTTTGTGTAGATGTCAGGTACTGCTGAGAAAAATGTATATCCTTCATATTACCATTCAACTTTCTCCAGAGGTCATCATATCTAACTTTTATAAAATTCTATTCATCTCCTTAATTTTTCTCTTTGGTTAGATTTATCTAGTTTTGAGAGGGTAAAGTTGAGATTTCCTCACTAGTACAGTTTTTACTATTTCCTTCTGTAACACATTTAACTTTTTCTTTAAGAATTTGGATGCTATACCATTTGGTACATATATGTTTAGCAATAATATTACTTCATTATCTATAATAACTTTTAGCAAGATGTACTTTCCTTGCTTATCTCTTTTAAATAGAGGTATTTTTGTTTTTGCTTTATCTGAGATCACAATTCCTACTTCTGCTTTTTTATGTCAGTTGAAGCATAACAGATTTTATTCCAGCCCCTTACCTTTATTCTGTGTGTGTCTCTGTTTCAAGTGTGTTTCTTGTAAATAATATAGTTTAGCATTCTAGTTTATCATCCACTCTACTATCCGCTTTTGTTTTATGAGTGAGTTCTTCCCATTCACAGTCACAGTTAAATTGTATATTTTCTTCCATCCTATTTTCCCATTTATTTCTGTCTCTGTCTCTCTCTTTCCCCCCTCCTCTTTTACCTTGTCTCTTCTCCTCATAAGTTTTTTGCTTCTGACCACTGCATTCCCCAATACGCCGTCCCTTATATCAGCCCTCCCCCTTTCACTTATCTGCTTTCCCTTCTACTTCCCTGTAGAGTAAGATAGATTTCTGTAACTGTGTGTATGCTATTCCTTCTTTCAGTCAATTCCACGTACAAAAAAACAGGGTTTATCCAATTTTTAAAGATGTGTGGTATATACAATACGTATATACAGATAAATATGTATACATGTATAATATATATAATACATATGCAAATAAAAATTGTGTAAGAATGGAATTTATAAAAATATACATATTTATAAGATACTATAAAATAAATGTAAAGATTTAAGTAAAGGCAGTTAGAGTTTGAAGATTTATGATTCATGCATCATAGGGAGCATGTTGCTACAAATACAAGTATGTTATATGCGTTAGATCATTTATGGTGCTACTTGGTTGTCATTCTTAACTTTTTTGAGGAGCAGCCGATGACCTCTCTAGTATTTATTACTTAATGCAAGGTTCCATTTTTCTCCATAAGTCAAAAACTGTCTCCTGCATAAGAGAGGAGCCTATATATCTAAATGAGGCCCAATACACTAATATTCATATTTCTTTTTTTATACTTTAATGCAGGAAGCATTGTCCTTAATCAAGAAGACTGAATCAGAGCAAAGTGCCCTGTACTCATATCAGAAGGATGCAGAGGATGGTAAAATACCTTGTGGCAAAGTTCCTTCTCCTCCCATACTGCTTTCTAGAACTCATTGTTCGGTGACATTTAAACCTGTTCCACTTTGTGAAAAAACGGTAATTCTTTCAATATAAATTTGTAGTATACTCTGGATGAGAGAACTGTTGGTGACTGTAATGAAGGTTATTTCAGCAGTATTTATTTGATTATTCTCAGGATAATCCTGAATATATCTGAAAATATCCTGCTTTCTCCTTTTTCGATCATTGACTCATTGAGTAGATACTCAATATTTTTATCCTGTTTCTTATTTTCTTTATAATATTTATTTTTCCCATGATATTTAGTATTGCTGCCTTACTAGTTGACCAGAAATATGTGGGGGATTTGAAGAATGGATAGAATTATGTCCCCTCATAACCATGACATATTCTCTGATATGACATATGTGAACACACAGGTCAGTGGAAATTTGGAGGGGAGGGCTGTGGAGCCAGTCTTTTGGTGAAAGCTGCCCATGGCTCAAAAAGTCAGAAGCAAATGACACCAGGCAATGAATGCATGGTTGTCTAGTTCCCAAAGTTTTTCCAACAAACAAAAATTTGTTGATTTTAGATGAATATCAGCTCCAACTCTTTTGACTTAAACCCAGGTCTTTTTGGGTTCCAGGATATTCTGCCTCTTTTCAGGTTTTGCTGAACTCAGATATTAGAGATAGGGCTACTCACTTCTAAATGAAATGTTGGGCTATATTTATATATTACTAAACATCTGGTTCAAAACTGAAAAATAGAATTCTTCTTTAATATTGTACTAGAAGAGGGTAGGACAGTTTACCTGATGGGACAGCACTAGTCATAGATTTATTTGCATATATTTTGGATTTTCCCTCAGTCCTCAAGTTCTGACGTGTGACGCCTCTATTACTCTGTTCTGTCTCTCTCAGCAGATGACTTTGCCTTCTAATTTGCTGAGAAAAATCAGTCTTTCAGTAAGGAGGTTCCTTATTTCTTATCTTTTATATCTTAAAACCTCTCTCAGTCTTCTCTGCTTTGATGATGAGGTGGCCATTTCTTTCCAAGACCAATATTTCTCCTTATGCCTTGAATTCTATCCTTTCCTGTCATTTTCATCAGTTTTCCCCATTGATTCCTCCCCCTTTCTCTTAACTTTCATCTCTCTCCATCTACTTGTTGGCTCCTTCTCCTCTCCTACTGTCCACAAATGTACTTTATGTTTCAGTCAAATTGGACTTGAACTCAACATGCCCTCTCTTCTGCATCCATTTCTTTGTGCACGGTGTCCACCATGGTTGGTATATGTTCCTTTTTTAACTCTGCCTTTTCAGCTCCCTATCTGCTTTCAAGGTTCAGCTCATGTGCCACTTCAATGAAACCTTCCTGTTGGAGTGGTTAATAGTGCTCTATGCCTCTGAATAATCTTAGAGGTCTCTAATTTCTTTTTTGACCCCATCACTCCCTACTTGGTCTTATAATTTTCTATATGTATGTCATATCATCCCCAATAGAAAGTAAGGCTTTTAAAAGCAAGAGGTCTTTTCTTTTGTTGTATTATCATCCTCTGAGATATGGTAGATTCTTGATAAGTGTGTTTAATAATAATGGGACTCAACTGTATTTTGAAATACTGTATCTGGGCAATTGGTTTATTTTAACATTTTTGTTTATGTGTTTATGTTGGATAGGTTTCATTTTAGTTGTTTCATTGTGATAGGCAACACAGTATAGTTATTCAATCCATAAACATTTATTAAACTCCTACTATATGCCAGGTACTAGGCTAGGTGTTGGGTTTATCAAGACAGAAAGGACAAAGGTCTTATTCAAAGCTCTTGCATTTCCTTGGAGGGTGAGGGTGGGAGAAAACCCTGGAACTTTGAAGACCTCCAACATTTTACTGGTGGTATGGCCTTGAGATGATCACAGCCTTACTGATGAGCCTTACTTCCAACATCTTGAAAATGAAGATGTTAAAGGAGTTGATGTCTAAAATCACTCAAATCTCTCTAATGCTTAGCTTTCTCATGTCTGCAGAACAGGTAGCAATCTTACTTCTACTTCTGCCTTATAGGTTGTGAAATTGTAAAGCACCATGTAAATGCTAGCCATTATGGTCTCACTATTTTTTTAGCTTCAGAATGCTTAGAAAGTAGAGGACATAAGTCTCTAATGTTTCACCTTTATTTTTGAGAGCCGGCATCTAATACTTTCTTTTATGTCCTCTGATGCCACGTATTTCAGAAAATGTCTTTGGCTACGTCACTAGGTGGTGCTATGTGTTTATTTAAGTAGAGCATTTTTATATTCTAAGAATTCAGCCATTGAAAAAAATCTTACCAAAATCTCTTCTTAAGGTACTTTAATTAACAAAATAAAAAAATTAGGGAATTAAAATTCCTAGAATTATCTATGGGAATTAATACTTTTTAAAAAAGGCAACATGACATTTAAAAATTCTCCAAATACACCGATTTTATGCTATTTTTATGATTAGAACATATTTTGCATTATTTTCAATAGATTTTGTTTAAATAAATAGACTTTCTTTAAATAAAACTTGAAAATTTGTTTTGCAGAGACTTTTAATTTTGAAATTCTTGATTTTAGCTTTTTAAAAATTTAAATTGAGAATGATAATGACTTAACCTGTTAATGATAACTATATAACCTTTAAGTTTTCTGTACAAAAACTGGGGAACTGAGTTTCAAAAATCTTTTAGAAAAGAACTCATTTTTTCAACTCACTATATCTCAGCTCTTTTAATCAGTCTTCTGCCCCTAGAGGCTTTGTGTCTTTGGTCTAGGCTTCAAGTGTGGTCATTGGGACTGTTTAAGATGTAATGGAGATGAGGGTAGATTGGAGAGAGTTGCAGACTCAAATACCAGCTAGACCTTCTTAGACATCACCAATCACCATATTTTCCCTCTGTCTGACTTTCTCTGGGCCCCTGTCATCTACTGCTTAATAGGAGGTGGGAGAGAAATGGAAAATTAGGCATAATGATACCTAAGGATAACCTGGCTTATGGGGTTATTCCTCAGGTCTCATATTTTAGCACTAATATGTTAGATAACACATTTGATTACAGATAAAACATGTCTCCCTGTTGACATCTTGCAGAGGTATTAACATTTAAATGTCAAGACACAGCTTAAAGAACGTCTTAGAAAATCAGAACCCAGTTGAGTCATGGTAGCAGGTTAGCACTAAATCTGCTGTTTTGGTTGAGATGTTTTGTAAATTCTTTCATACTGTTATGAGCTTAAAATTCATTGAGAAACTTGATAGCATGATTATTCAGAAAGTAATTCCTTCTTCATGCAATGAGATGAGACAACCTAAATATCTTCTTTAGATTACACATGATGAGGCTGTCTTTTTCTTCTCAAAGGTTGCTTGGTACGCCATTTTGGGATGTCCAATGGGAACATGTATTGGAAAAGTAAGGTTGAACAACCATTGTCTTCCAAACTGCGGAGAACCAGTAAGTCAAAGTCACTGCTTGTCTATGGCATATATTTTTACTAAAATTGCCTAATTAGTACATGTTAGTTTTTTTTTCTTAAGCAATGATGATGTTTACTGTTTGCTTCAGGGAATCTGTTGAATTGTGACTTGAAATATAACGAATCTTTCATTGCACAGAATATCCCCAAAGTCATAATTCTAAGCTATTATAGTCTAAAACTGTCTATATTACAGGACACTGTCTATAGTATAGGTGACAAAAATGTGTGGTTTTTTGGAGGGATAGTTTATTGAATTACTTTTTTAAAATTGTGTGGACAATATCTTAATGTAAACTAAATAATATTATATGTTATTTGTTAATAGGTGCCTGCAAATGATAAAACACTTTTAGAAGTTGTTGGTTTAGAGCCCAATGAAAAATATATATTTGCAGTTGCTTATTATGGCCCTGATGGACAACTTATTGGGGAGGCAATTGGAGAGACGTCTAAGCCAGTTCTGGTTTACATGCCACTGTCTACTGTTACTACTCGTTTATATCTGACTGAGGTAGGACAGATTTTAAGCTGTGAAACTTTCTCTCTCTCTCTCTCCCCCATTACAGTTTTTCTTTTTCTTAATATTTTGCTGTCTGATTAAAAAACCACAGCAAATAACCAAAATAGACAATAATTAGTAAATACTTATTGAATACCTACCATGTACCAGACACTCTACTAAGCACTGGGGGAAACAAATATGGGTGAAAAAGATAGTCCTTGCCCTTAAGAAACTTACAATGTAATATAGGAAGATAATACATAAAAGGAAGCTGAAAAGGAGCAGAGTGGAAGAAGGTATCTGTTGTGGGGTCAGGATAGAGAAGTCAGAAAAGTCCGAGAGTAGTATAACCAGGTAAGAAATGAGATGTCTGAGCCTGAAGCTCTCTCCTTAAATGGAGGTTTGCAGTTCATGGCCCCCATCCTCCAGTCAGAGACACAGAAGGTAGTGATGAAGTTGAGTACCAAGGTTGAAGAGATCTTAATGAATGAGATTATCCCAATTATAAGTTTCCTGGGACATGATGGAGAAGACAGAGAAATTTCAAGAGTAGTGCAGCCAGGTGAGAAATAAATAGATATCTGACTGCAGAACTAAGACTCTACCAGGAATTTACCATGATACAAATAGAAAATGAATAAAAACTGAATGCATCCAAATAATTTGAGAGTTCCCTCTTTTTGTAGGGAATAGAATTAGTGACTGAATCCATGATTTCATTGGTAGAACAAGAAGACAATTCCTTTTATCAGTACCCTCTCTGCAACTTATGAGTCTTAGCTGTCAAGGTCAGTGAAGGATTCAGTGAGTTGCCCAAAGTCACATGGTCAGTATGAGTAGAGGTGGAACCTGAACATTTTCATATATGAATGATTTAAATTTTCCCTTTTCTAAATCTGCTTTTTTCTTACTTTGTGTTTTAGAATGGCAAATTCCAAAACTTTAAGTTTAGAGCAAGACATAAAAAGCATTTGAATTCCTCTTTTTTCCCCCTACAAATGAATTTTCTCTAAAGTCCAACTCTGAAGCCTCATTGTGACACAGAGGTTTCTTGATGGCTTTGTGAATTTGTCAGGTCTTACCAAGTTGGAAAGTAGATGTGCCCAGAGACAGAGTTGTCTGAGGTTAGCTCAGCTTGTCAGGATTCATGCCCAGGGAGATGGCTACAGGAAAATAACTTTTTTTGAAATGCAGAAATTCACTCTGGCAATGGAAAAGCTAGCCATCCCAATGAAATCAAAACTCTTTTGCCACATTGAAACATTCAGATTAAAAATGAATCTTGTTTTAGACTTCTAATTACTTGGCTTGAATGAGATAATTTCTTTCTCAAGCTATATCTTATCTTTTGCATCTTGTGTCAAGGATGTTCATGCTTTTTAATAGCATGTAGAGTAATGAAGAAAATAGTCTGATTCTTCAATTTTCTTCTTTCTTTTTAAAAATCAAATTAGCCAATAGTTTATTTTATTTTTCATAAAACTAGTTTTTAGTTTTATTCAATGGATTTTTAACTTTCAGTTTTATTGATCTCTCCTTTGATTTTCAGGATTTCTATTTTTGTGTAAATGGAGATTTTTAATTTGCTGTTTTCCTAGGCTTTTTAGCTGCATGTTGTCATTATCTGTAATGAAATTACTGATTGTTTCTATGATTTGTTCTTCAGAACCCACCTCTGGTGTTTGCTACCTGTGTGACCTTGGTCACGTTACATAACCTCTTTAGGCCTCGGTTTCCTCACATATAAAATAATGTGGTTGGATTGAATGATTTCTTGTGCCTTCTTGATCTGAGTTATATGAAATGATGTAGTGTGAGTTTATCTGTGAAATGAAGCTAATTCCATATCTTATACTTTAGTATTAGCAAAGCATTTGCCAAAGTTCATCAAGGTATAATGCTATTCTTATGGATAAAATAGACAGCTAAAGTCAAGGTCAATGAATGTTTACTATGACATGGATTCAGAACTGACTGATTGGCAGGAGACAAATAAGATTCATTAAAATTCATGTTGTTTTGTAAGAAACTCTTTAGAGTCGTGAAGAATGCTTTAGCTCTGTCCTTCATCCTGAGCTCTTTCAAAGTCCAGGATGATATATACTTATCAAATTTGCCGATGACACAAAGCTAGGAGAGATATAGCTCATATATTGGATAACAGAGTCAGGATCCAGAAAGAATTTGATAGACTCAAAGATGAGACTGAATTTATTAAGATGTTATTTCATAGAGATAGAGGTTGCCTTTGATATATATCATAATATCTGGAAGAGAGGAAGGATTGGGGGCAGAGAAAACAAGACAATTTTGCAGATGATACAAAGCTAAGAGAGATATAGCTATCGTATAGGGTGTCTGTGAAAATTGTTTCCTCTTAAAAAGAGTTCATACTCAAAAAAGATTTGGAGCCAATGGGGCATAACCAGTTATGACTCCCAGCAGCCAGGAGTTGGAGTGGGCTGCTGACTGTGGTGCTGACACATTTGGAGACTAAAGTGTTCTGAGACCTAGGTACCCCAGGAAAGTGAATTGCCTCAGATTCACATTAATGATTCCTGAGGGCTACTTTTAGACAGGACAGTAGCTCCACCTCTCTAGGCCACTTGTCAGTCAAGTGCTGCATATATGAACCAACTAGTACCAGTTATCATAGGATAACCTCCTCTCCATGTAGGGAAGGTTATTCAAGACCTTTTGAAGCTCCAGAAGCTTTGACTGAAAAAAACAAAGGCCTTTATAGGATTTGGCTCCAGGAAGAACTCTGGATTCATAGCATCTGGTTATTTGGTGCTTCATTTGTTGGGTTGTGATTTCTGTGGGTCTGGTCCTTGGCTGACTTAGGATAGACATTCTCTATATTCTGTGTATACTTAAGGGCATGGTCTTCTTCTGGGTTTCAGGTAATCTATGTGTGCTATTCAAAGCTAGAAGGAATTGAGATTTGGTCCTGCTTAAACTGCAGGAGGTTCCATTGACTGCAAAGAAAAGTGGATTAAGGTTGAGAAATGCTTGAGAAGTTGAGAAAAGTTGAGAAATCCCAGCTGCTTATCTGGGATATTATTGTCTGGGGCCCTACTCAAGTAGTAGTGGGATTAGAATGTCATGGGGAGGTGGATATGGGGGATATAACGATTATTCCAACTGCTAAACATAAGACATATTGTGCCCCTTCTGAACTTTTTCTCTTTCATTATTTTCTCTTTTCAGCTCTTTTCCCTTTGTTGTATGAAAGCCCCTGAAGTGTCAGTCAGAGCCAGGGAAGAATGAAGTATATTTCATACTTTTGGTTTGGGAAATACGATTGTTTCTTTTGGAACAGATTGTTCATTATAACAATATTTATAATATATGCCATGTACTGCAGAGATAGATGGAAATGAAATTAATTTGGCTCAGATGTGATCTTTGTTTTGCTTAGGAGGATTTGAAATTTCTTTTCAGAGATTTCAAATTTCCATGTAATTTTGGAATGAAAGAGGTTCTAAAATGTGTTAGTCTCTCTTGCCAGTTGACATAGTTACCATGGTATGTGGCATTCTAAGGAAGAGAAGCAAACTAAAAAAAAAACCTGCAGTTGAAATTAGAGATTGATAGTACTGACAAAGAAGTTATGTTTAATTTTTTGTGCCCATAAAGCAAATGAAAACATCTTATTTCAAAAATATACCTTGTCTTGTAGGTTGCCTATCAAGTTGGTAAATATTCGTTGGCCAAGAAAGCCTTTGCACCAATTTGGGATTATTTTGTCTATACCCCTTCTCCAGAAAATCAATCCATTATTTCTCTAAGCAGCATGTTAACTATTACACCACACAGGTAATTGGAAAAATACTTTTTAAAATATAGATTTAGCTATTGCAGATGTCGTTCTTTGGGATGAGACTGTACAGTGGTTTATTGTAATTTTAACATTAAAGATGTTTCTTAATGAGTATATTTGACATGTAATAACTTTTACATATGGAAAACAACTATATTGCTATTAATTAATATCTATGTTGACAGTTATATCTATTTATATATGTATTCCAAGGATATACTTGTTTTGTTAGAAACTTCATTATGAGAATGAGAAATAACACACAAAGCACAGAGAAGCATTAGAAAGTCAAATGGGGATATCCAGTGTAAAAATATCATTAAAATTAATGAGAATAATACCTAATGTGGCAGAAAATGCAAAATATGTGTTTGGGAACCTTGAAGACAATGGAGGAAGATGGGGAAGGCTATTTTGGGGTTAGGTAGACTTGTGCTAAAGTGACAGAGAAACAATTACTTTCTCCATCCCACTCCTTCCTCTCCAACTCTTCCCCACCTCTAAGTAGCTCTAAGCAATAGGTCTCCAGGACCTGAAACCAGGGCTAGAAGGGTATGTTTGCTTCTCCCCATCTTGGCGAACATGTATTTTTAGGGATGGTCCAGGAGAAGGTGAAGTGTGATTTCTGATATGCTGATACTTTTTGTGCCTTTAAGTAGGTACATATGTCATCTCAGGCCACAATTATATACAAAAGACTTAAAATTCAAGGGACTATTGAGGTAGCTTCTTGCCTCTCATTCTTCTAATTGAATTGTAAATTGTCAGCTAATAAGAATAGCTAATGGCTTTTGATAGGCAATATGGTGAAGCAGGTAGTCAAGAAGACCTGGGTTCAATTCCAGGAGACCCTGGACAAGTGGTGTCACCTCCCAGGGCCTCCATTGCGGAGCAGGTATTGATCCAAGTTCCAGTCTGCATGGCTGGTAATACTAGCTAACACTTATATGATGCTTTATGGTTTACAAGACCTTTAAATAAGTTTCCTCATTTGGGCCTCATAACAGCCCTGTGGGAGGGATGGCATTGCTATCTCCATTTTATGGATGAGAAAACTGAGGCTGAAAGACTTTAAGTGACTTGCTCACGGTCACATAGCTAGTAAGTAACTAGCACAAGATTAGAACTTGAGTTTTCCTGACTCCAAGTCTGGCATTCTGTTTGGTATGTCACCTTGTTAGTAGGAGGCTCTTATCAAAAACCTATGCTTCTCATAAGAATTTCCTATACCAATGAAATCACAGTTTCAGTTTAAAAAAATTGATGATGGGCCCTCACCTGTTTTGTAGGAGGTAAGAAGTAAAGAGAGAAGGGGTAAATGAGGTGCCTAATGTGGGGGATGAATCAAGATTACTTCTAATTGTAATACAGAAAGGGAGGTGGTCTTGGGGAGGAAACCAACTTCACAAGATGACCAGTTTTTCCCTAGGATTGACCTCATTGGCCTTCCACAAGGCAGGGACAGATGGGAATTGGGTGAAAGAATGCATGAATGAACATATGATAAATTTCATAAGAATGGTACAAAGTACTTTCAGAATTCAGAATAGGGAGAGATCATAGGTGGTTGATGTTAGAGAGAGTTCCCCAAAGGTGGTAGTATTGGAGAAGAACCTTGGAATATAGGTAGGATTTTGAGTATAAATTGAGGAAGGGTCAAGAACATTCAAGTTAGAGGGAATACATTGAGAAAATTGGTGTTAGATGGGGCCATATGGCATAAAGGTGACTTGGGTTGTAAGAAATAGTCTGGCTACATACAGTTACTTACATGTTGGCTCCTCCTCTAGACTGTGGACTTCTTGAGGTCAGGAACCATATTTTTGTCTTTCTTTGTATACCCAGCACTTAGCACAATGCCTAGAATATAGTGAATGCTTAATATTTATTAACTTATTAACTGTTGATTTACTGATTAGCTGGAACATAGAGTGGTAGGGAATGTCACTGAATTTATAGAACCTCAGAAATAATGAAGAGATAGAGGCTGGAGATGATTGGTTGAATAGGGTCCTAAGATCAAGTGTAGTGGTAGGGGTTAACTTTGGAAGGGAGATGGATCATTTTTCTTCAGATATAGGGATAATAAAAGGATGGGAGAGTGAGGATAAAGCTTTTTTGAGGGGGAGAACAGGAAATTGTAGCAAATTCAGATCCTATCTCTATATTTTCAGTACAGCATTTGTCTGATAAAAATGATAAGGAGGCCTTTGGGAGAGCAGGAGAAGCTGACAGACAGAGGAAAAAATCAATAAAGTTAATGAAAGAATTTCTGGGAAGTGGTGAGACCTACACTGAGTTTAAATGGTGTGACTTTGGAGTGGGCCCAGTGTTGTTCTGACATATGCCAACATAGTTGGCAGTCTGAGAATGGTAACAGAGAAAATGGATAAGTTGGGGTTTAGGAAAGAGAGAAGGTCAGTGGAACAAAGGCTGCTAGGGCAGAGGTGTACTTCCATACATCTGGGTAGAAGACAAGTGAAGCATTACTGAGTGAGATAGATAGAGTGGTCAAGGAAGTAGAAATTATTTCAGGAAGAAGGAGCTAAAGAGCAGGAGCTTGTGGTTAGAGAAGTTTGCAGCTCAAGCTTGTACAGGTGGAGTGATATCTCAGGTGCTACCATGTGGGTGGACTGTGAAATGGGATGGAAATGGAGGTCGCTGCAGTGAAAGCCATGGAACTATGAGTCTGGCATGGCAGAAGGTTCAACATGAATGTTGGAATTATGAGGATGTTAGGAGATGAGGTCGAAGACAGATCACTTGGGTACCAACGTCATTGAACCAGTTGGGGAAGGATTAGTTAGCATGCTAGTAAGTGACTAAGATCAGAATGGTAAAAGGAAGTGGGCAGTACAAAGATGGCAAGATTTAGGAAGCTGAGAGGTGACTGAGTGAGAAATAGACATCTGGAAGCAGTGGAAGGTATGCCAGCTCTCTGCTTGTCCTAATGCTTCAGGGAAGATGAATAGAAAAAAAAATAACAGATTTTTGAGCAATTCATTTAAAAACTAGACAACTTATATGAAAAGTTCTCCACCTATAGGCTTCCCCCTCAAATTCTGCAAGGATTTTGCTTATCTCTGGAGAGTGTTGTTGAAGGATGTAGTATTGACAGCCAGGTTTTTAGGAAGTAGGAGAAGCATTGAAAGATATAGGATTTGTTCATAGGAGAGAGAACATTCTCTAAATAGTGCAGCCAAGTGTGCTGTGTGTTTGTCACCTAGTAGAGGTGCCTTACACACAACATTGGCCTCTTGTAATGGATGCTCAATGAGTATTGGTAAAAATCTGATTCTCGAGAGACATCATTAACCTACCATACACATTGGACCAGGTTGTGTTTACCATGTAGTCACCCTCTCCTTGCTTTTCTACTTTGTAGGTTACATACAGATACCTTGTCAGAGTCCTCCTTAGTCCTTTTATACCATTTTATGAGATGTGTTTTTGTAATGAGTACCATTAACATTGTGGAACAAAAGCTCTTCTGTGATGCCATTAGGGGAGATGAAGTTTTCACCTGCCAACAAGTAAGTGGATTCAAATGATAGTGAAATGACACTAATGTGAAATGACCTTGATTTTCTCCACCATTTAATCCAACAATGACTAACCATAGTCCCTTCTGAGACAGAAAGCTTCTAGGCTATGAGTCTCTGAGAATGGTCATGGACATGCAAGTCTCATGGGCTTAGGTTCCAGCAGATAAGAAAATCAGTTTCCCAGAAGAGATAGGAGAATGCATTCCCCACTCCTTCCACTCCTTTGGAAAGATGGGAGTCCAGTGGTTTGGAACAATGCATATAATGTCAAATTTGTTGACTATAGTCAAGACAGATTATGAAGGAAAAACCAAGAAGCTGCTAGAATTAATGGAAAATTCTGAAAATGGAGGAAAGAAGGATCTATTTTGCTGACTTTTTTCCTCCTCCTCTATTTTTTCTTTATTTTTTTGTTATAAAAATTACTTTTCTGTTATAATCCTTTTGTTATAAGGAATAACCTTCCTCCTGTGGGATAAGGAAGAGGAAGGGAAAGGAGACATTGGGAAAAATCAAGATAAAAGATACACATAAAAACCTATCAAAAGAAAAATCAGCTTATTAGTGCATACTTCTTCACAATGAAATAGTTTTTTTAAAAGCTTAAAATTTTAGCTGATTGTGATCCTTAGGTCCCTTTCTCTCTATTTTATTGACCCACATATGTCAATTGTAAATTTTTGCTATTTACTTCTTCCTGACCTTAAATATTATCCACTATTCCCTACTGAATTGCACTTTATTTCTTCTTTTGAGCAGCTAAATGATGCAGTAGATAGAATTCTGGGTCTGGAATCAGGAAGACCCAAGTTTAAATCCACCACCGTGCCTTCCTTGGCTGCTCCCAAATTTGGTCTATCTTCTGAGCAACAGCTAAGGAGTTACTGAGCTCTCTTCTTCTCCTTGGTGATAAGCGATTGAGGAAGCAGATATTGTAGCTGAGTAATGATGTCTTCTTCCCCTCCTTTTTAAACAGGCTGCAAGACTAGCAGAATGTCAGAGAATGCTAGTGGCAATTGAACTTAGTACGTACTTAAATGATTCCAGTTTTTCCCTACAAGCTGTGGTTCAGTGCTATGGTCTCTTGGCTCCTCTAATCTTTCACAATATTGTTCTGGTACCAGCGATCCAGGTAAAAGCAGCTGATGATGGAGGATGTGTTTTGGGAATTGGGAGGGGGAGATAAAGGTAGTGTCTCCTTTGTAGAATGAAAGTTAGTCAGGAACAGGAAGGAGCCTCATGCTGGTGTGGGGAATGGAGTGAAGGATGGAGAGAATGGAAGTGGGAAAAATGTCCAGGAGGCAGGAAGTGAATTGTTCTTGGCCATGCAGCAAATTAACACGTAAGGACCATGTGTAGATTATTAGGGCATTCTGAACTCTTCCATGTGGTTTTTCCATACTTCAAATTTCACCTTAATCACAAATAACTCTGTGTCATGTAGTGTCACTTTTTTTCCCTTGAAAGAAGGCACACGTGTGCTCAGGTTGGACTCAGAGAGATTGGTTTCTACCATGACCTTCTTACAAGGATCTAGATAAATCAAGGTTTGAGTCAAAGCAATATATAGCTTGTCCTTGAACTTACTTGCTCTCCCTTGTGAATTGGCACTTCACCAGTCTGGCAAATAGGGGATGCTGGTACAGGGGTTGGAGGAGGGCCTCAACTAATTCAATATTCAAGATGGTGTCCTGAGAGTAGAGGAGACTATCATTCAGACAATGCCCACTCTCCTTCTTGGATGATCATATTATCATAAAACCTTAAGGACTGGAGGGAATTGTAGAAATGATCAGGTCTAGTCAATGCCTGAGCAAGAATATCTTCTACAAATGGCCCAGCAAGTAGTCATTCAGCTCTGTTTTGTGTTTTCAGTGATAGGAAACTGGAGAGAGAGAGAGAGAGAGAGAGAGAGAGAGAGAGAGAGAGAGAGAGAGAGAGAGAGAGAGAGAGAGAGAGAGAGAGAGACAGAGACAGAGAGAGACAGAGACAGAGACAGAGAGACAGAGAGAGACAGAGACAGAGACAGAGAGACAGAGGCAGAGAGACAGAGACAGAGAGAGAGAGAGACAGAGACAGAGACACAGAGAGAGACAGAGACAGAGAGAGACAGAGAAAGAGACAGAGAGACAGAGAGAGACAGACACAGAGACAGAGAGAGACAGAGAGACAGAGAGAAAAAGAGAGAGAGAGACAGAGAAAGACAGAGCCAGTGACAGAGACAGAGAGACAGGGAGAAAAAGAGAGAGAGAGACAGAGAGAGACAGAGCCAGTGACAGAGACAGAGACAGACAGACAGAGAGAGAGGGAGGAAGAGACAGAGAGAGAGAGAGAGAGAGAGAGAGAGAGAGAGAGAGAGAGAGAGAGAGAGAGAGAGAGAGAGAGAGAGAGAGAAGGAGAGAAAGAAGGAGAGGAAGGAAGGAAGAAACAGAGAGCTTTTTCTGGGCAAAAAAATTCACGTTTATTTAAGAAAACAAAGTTAGTGGTCTACACTCCACTCAGTATAGTCTGAGACCCCAACCTATAGAAGTCATAAACATTTATAGCTTTCTTGATTCCTGTTTGGTGAAAACAGAAGGCTGATGTTAGACAAATTTGTTCTCTTTGACCTCAAGCAGGATTTTGGGGAAAAGGATGTCCTTTTTTTGCAAGGAAGTCAGAGTAAATGACTACATTTTAATACAAAGATGATAATAGTCAAGATGATTAATAACCACACACTATTATAATGATTATAGTTATACTGTTGTACTCCTTATAATGATTACATTCACACTCAAGTTAACTAATACAGGAATTTTCATGGGATTACATCATAGTTTGGTTACACACAGGTTTTTTTTTTTTTACCTGGGATTATGTCTTTACTATAAATCATGTAGTTATTCCTTATCCTAATACTTATAGCTGATAAATGATTGCACAACAAGACATTCAAGACAGGGATTATTGATTTTTCCCATTTCAGAAATCACTTTTTCTGTTCATTCTTTTTTTGGATCCCTCCAATGGTTGGCAAGATTTTCTTTATGTTGTGCCAAAATTCTGATTCTGTGCAGTTTCTGCTTGGCACCCCTTACTTTAGTCTTCTGGAATCAAAGAAAACAAGTTTAGTACAGAAGGAAACTAATTATATCAAAATACAAACCATATAGTAATAGCTACCTCTATCTAAAAAAGTTGTCTGCATCCACTCAGATCACTGTGGTAGCCCAGTGAGAGTAGCAGGCTTATTCTATCATATTGGTAGAGCCAGTGGTTGTCAGTATCTGGCCATGACAGGCTTTCAAAGGTCCTTCTATGGTATCTCTCTTAATTATTTAAAACAAAGGAATAGAAATAAGGTGGCCTGGCCTCGATGTCATGAGAGTCCTCAATACAAAGTACAGCTAGAGTTGAAGTTTTAACTCTGGCTATGCTATCCAGCTCATTAAAGGGACCATCCAGTGAGCCTCTCAGAGAGCTTCATTGGCTGACTGCCATCTTGTCTATCTGTTACCGTAGCCCTGCTGCAATGGTGCTCCTTCACAGCCACTGGTTCTTGATAATAAAATGTGAGTCCTTGGGTCATAGGTGGCAAAACAAAGATGATAGAAGGAAAACTGAACTACTGATTGATTTTCCTGCTATGATATTAAAAACCCCCTACAATTCTCAGTGTACAACATCAGTGTAACATTTCCCACTTCCTGGCTTTACAATTTGCATATAATGAGTAGGACATTTGTTTACAGATGATCTTTATATATATATGAAATGTTTTTGTTTTTCAGATCCTAATTAAGTGTTTGGTGGTTTTGCAAGAAATCCCAAATGTTAACTTTCCCAAGAGACAGACAGCGAATTATGAGAGTATCCAGCATATGATCGCGTGTTCTGTTTATTACACGACAAAGGTACTCATCTGGTGCTGTGACCCAGGGTTCAAGAAGTGACAACATATTGAGGGAATGAGAAATCTCCTCTAGAAGGTGCAGTCAGACCCTGTGATATTCTTCAAAGTGTAACAAATGACACTTCCTATCAGGAAATCAGTCTGATTAAAATGCTTCTGATGTTATTGTCCAAGTGACCTACTTCTAGATAAAATATTAAAGAGAAAAAACGCAAGGGATGAAATGAAGAATCTTCTGATAAAAATGCAGCTGATCTTGTGAAACTTTCATGTTTTATTTTATTTTATTTTTTAAAAATAGAATTATTTTATTTGTTTTCAGTGTTTGACAGTCACTTCCATATATCTTAGATTTTTTTCGCTCCCACCTCCTCACACCCCTCTCCCTCCTCACTCCCTCCCTGAGATGGCATACAATCTTATATAGGTTCTACAGTACATTCCACAGTATATCCAGTTCTACAGTATGTCCAGTTCTGTAGTTCTCTCTCTGGATGTGGAAGGCATTTTGCTTCAAGAGTCCACTGGAAATTATTGAAGTCCATGCATTTCAATGAAGTACTAAGTCTACCAGAAAAATTCCTCACACACTGTGGTTGTTGATGTGTACAAAGTTCTCCTGGTTCTGCTGCTTTCACTCAGCATCAGTTCATGTAAGTCTTTCCAGGCTTCTCTGAAGTCTTCCTGTTCACTGTTTCTCATAATACAATAGTATTCCATTACATGCATATACCACAACTTGTTCAGTCATTCCCCAGTCGATGGGCATCCCTTTGATTTCCAGTTTTTGGCCACCACAAAGAGAGCTGCTATAAATGTTTTTGTACAGATGGGACCCTTTCCCATTTTTATGATCTCTTGGGGATACAGTCCTACAAGTGGTATTGCTGGGTCAAAGGGTATGCACATTTTTGTAGCCCTTTGGGCATAGTTCTAAATTGCTCTCCAGAATGGTTGGATCAGCTCACAGCTCTACCAGCAATGAATTAGTGTTCCAACTCTCCCACATCTTCTCCAACATTTATCATCTTCCTGTTTTGTCATGTTAGCCAATCTGATAGGTGTGATGTGGTACCTCAGAGTTGTTTTGATTTGCATCTCTCTAATCAATAGTAAGTTAGAGCATTTTTTCATATGACTATAGATAACTTTAATTTCTTCCTTTGAAAATTCCCTGTTCATATCCTTTGACCATTTATCAGTTGGGGAATGACTTGTATTCTTCTACATTTGACTCAGTTCTCTATATATTTTAGAAATCAGGCCTTTATCACAGACACTAGTTGCAAAAATTCTTTCCCAGTTTTCTGCTTCCTTCCTAATCTTGTTTGCATTAGGTTTGTTTGTGCAAAACCTTTTCAATTTAATGTAATCAAAATCATCCATTTTGTACTTCACAATGTTCTCTATCTCTTGTTGGGTCATAAATTTTTCCATTTTCCATAAATCTGACAAATACACTATTCCATGCTCCCCTAATTTCTTTGCAGTATCAATCTTTATACCTGGATCATGTATCCATTTGGACTTTATTCTTGTGTAGTGTGTCAGGCATTGGTCTATGCCCAGTTTCCACCATACTGTTATCCAGTTTTCCCAACAATTTTTGTCACACAGTGAGTTCTTATCCCAGAAACTGGGTTCCTTGGGTTTATCAAACAGTAGATTACTATATTCATTAACTACTGTGTCTTGAGTACATAACATATTCCACTGGTCTACTCCTCTGTTTCTCAGCCAGTACCAAGTGGTTTTGATGATTGCTGCTTTATAATACATTTTGAAATGTGGCAGGGCTATGCCACCTTCCCTAGCATTTCATTTCATTAATTCCCTTGATATTCTGGACCTTTTGTTCTCCAGATGAATTTTGATATTATTTTTTTCAGCTCTAGAAAATAACTTTGTGGTAGTTTGATTGGTATGGCACTAAATAAGTAAATTAACTTAGGTAGAATTGTCATTTTTATTATATTAGCTTGGTCTACCCACAAGCAACTGATGTTTTTCCACTTACTTAGATCTGACTTTATTTGTGTGAAAAGTGTTTTGTAATTGTGTTCATATAGTCCCTGGGTTTATTTTGGCAGGTAGACTCCCAGATATTTTATAGTGTCTACTGAAGCTTTAAATGGGATTTCTCTTTCTATCTCTTGCTGTTGGGATTTGTTAGTAATATATAGAAATGCAGATGATTTATGTGGGTTTATTTTGTAACCTGCAACTTTGCCAAAGTTGTCTATTATTTCGAGTATTTTTTACTTGATTCTCTGGGATTCTTTAAATATATCATCATATCACCTGCAAAAAGTGATAATTTAGTTTCTTCTTTGCCTATTCTAAATTCCTTCAATTTCTTTTTCTTCTCTTATTGCTACAGCTAGCATTTCTAATACCATATTGAATAACAATGGTGATAATGGACATCCTTATTTCACTCCTATTCTTATTGGAAATGCATCTAGCTTGTCCTCGTTGCATATAATACTTGCTGATGATTTTAGGTAGATACTGCTTATTATTTTATGAAAAGTTTCATTTATTCCTATGCTTTCCAGTGTTTCCAATAGGAATGGATGTTGTATTTTGTCAAAAGCTTTTTCTGCATCTGTTGAGATAATCATGTGGTTTCTGTTAGTTTTGTTGTTGATATGATCAATAACGCTAATAGTTTTTCTAATATTGAACCAGCCCTGCATTCCTGGTATAAATTCTACCTGATCATAATGTATTATTCTCATGATAAGTTGCTGTATTCTTTTTGCTAATATCTTATTCAAAATTTTTGCATCTTTATTCATTAGAGAAATTGGTCTATAATTTTCTTTCTCTGTTTTGGCTGTTCCTGGTTTCGGTATCAGAACCATATCTGTATCATAAAAAGAATTTGAGAGGACTCCTACAGCAATTTTCGCAAATATTCTATATAGTATTAGAATTAACTGTTCTTTAAATGTTCAATAGAATTCATTTGCAAATCCATCTGGCCCTGGAGATTTTTTCCTAGGGAGTTCATTGATGGCTTATTCAATTTCCTTTTCTGAGATGGGGTTATTTAAGCACTCAACTTCCTCTTCTGTTAATCTGGGCAATTTATATCTTTTAAAATAATCATCCATCTCATTTAGATTGTTGAATTTATGGGCATATAGTTGGGCAAAGTAATTTCTAATGTTTTAATTTCCTCCTCATTAGAGGTGAGTTCACCCTTTTCATTTTTGATATTGATAATTTGGTTTTCTTCTTTATTTTTTTTAAAACAAATTGACCAAATGTTTATCAATTTTATTGGTTTTTCATAAAACCAACTCTTACTTCTATTTATTTGTTCAATCATTTTCTTAATTTCAATTTTTATGAATCTCTCCTTTGGTTTTCAGTATTTCTAATTTGGTATTTACTTGGGGATTTTCCATTTGTTCTTTTTCTAACTCTTTCAGCTGCGTGCCCAATTCATTGATCTCCTCTTTCCTCTATTTTATTCATGTAGGCATTCAAAGATATAAAACTTCTCTTAAGAATTGCTTTTGCATTATCCTATAAGATTTGGTAGGTTGTCTCATTATCATCATTCTGTTGAATGAAGTTGTTGATTGTTTCTATAATTTATTGTTTAACCCACTCCTTCTTTAGACTTAGATTGTTTAGTTTTCAATTAGTTTTTGGTTTATATTTCCATGACCTATGATTACATACAATTTTTATTGCATTATGATTTGAGAAAGATGCATTGACTATCTCTGCCTTTCTGCACTGAATTGTGAGGATTTTATGGCCTAGTACATGTTCAATTTTTGTATATATGCCATGTACCACTGAGAAAAAAGTATATTCCTTTCTATCCCCATTCAGTTTTCTCCAGAGATCTATCATATCTAACTTATCCAGAATTTTATTCACCTCCTTATCTTCTTTCTTGTTTATTTTGAGGTTAGATTTATCAAGTTCAGAGAGGGGGAGGTTGAGGTCCCCCACTAGTATAGTTTTGCTGTCCATTTCTTCCTGTAACTCCCTTGACTTCTCCTCTAAGAATCTGGATGCTATACCACTTGGAGCACATATGTTTAATAATGAAATTGCTTCGTTGTCTGTGGTGCCTTTTAGGAGGATATAGTTTCCTTCCTTATCTCTTTTGATTAAATCTATTTCTGCTTTTGCTTTGTCTGAGATTAGGACTGCTACCCCTGCTTTTTTTATATCAACTGAAGCAGAAAATATTTTGCTCCAACTTTTTACCTTTACCCTGTGTGCGTGCCCCCATTTCAAATGTGTTTCTTGTAAACAACATACTGTTGGATTATAGTTTTTAGTCCAATCTACTATCCATTTCTGTTTTATGGGAGAGTTCATCCCATTCACATTCATAGTTATGATTACTATCTATGTCTTTCCCTCCATTCTCATTCCCCTTGTTTATGCTTTATTTCTCCCTTCTTCCTTCCCGTCTACAATAGTTTTAATTTTTGACCACTGCCTCCCTCAATCTTGTCCCTTCTTTCAGTCCCCCTCCCTTTTAATCCCCTTTCCCCTTACTACTTCTTCCCTCCCTTTTATCCTCCCCTCCCTTTTCTTTCCCCCTTCCTCCTACTGCTCATAGAGTTAGTTGTATTTTTATACTTAACTGAATTTGTTGTTCCCTCTTTGAATGCAATCAGATGAGAGTACCTCTCAAACAATGCTCATCTCCTTCCCCTCTTTCCCTCTGCTGTAATATATTTTTATGTCTCTTCCTATGATGGAATTTATTTTTTCTGCTTTCTCCTTTTCACATTTCCTATTACAATCTCTTCACACCCTTAAGTCACATTTTTTATCATCACATCATGTAATTCATATCCACTCCCTCTATCGATGTATATTCCTTTTATATTTCATAGTATACAATTGTCAAGATTAACAAATATCATCTTCCCTTATAGGGATGTAAATGGCTTGCCCATATTGAGTAACAAGTTTTTCCCCCTGTTTACCTTTTTATACCTCTCTTGAGACCTGCATTTGAACATCATATTTTCTACTCAGTTCTGGTCTTTTCATCAGGAAGGTCTGGAAATCCCTTATTTCATTGAAATCTCCTTGCCTCAAATATTATGCTCAGCTTTGCTGGTTAATTAATCCTTGGTTGTAATCCCAGCTCCATTGCCTTATGGAATATCATATTCCAATTCCTTTGATCTTTTAATGTATAAGTTGCAGGGTCCTCTGTGATCCTGACTGTAGCTCCTTGATATTTGAATTATTTCTTTCTGGCTGCCTGCAGTATTTTCTCCTTCACTTGAGAGTTCTGGATTTTGGCAATGACATTCCTTGGTGTTTTTAGTTTGGGCTCCCTTTCAGAAGGTGAGCAGTGGATTCTTTCAATGATTATTTTGCCCTCTGGATCTAGGACTTCTGGGCAATTTTCCTCGATGATTTCTTGGATGATATTGTTCAGACTCTTTTTTTAATCATAGCATTGTGGTAGACCAGTAATCCTTAGATTTTCTCTCCTCAATCTATTTTTCAGATGAGTTGTTTTTCCAATTAGATATTTTACATTTTCTTCTATCTTTTCATTCTTTAGATTCTGTTTCACTGATTGTTGATGTCTCATAGAGTCATTAGCTTCTACTTGTCTGATTTTAATTTTTATCAAATTGTTTTCTTCAGTTAACTTTGACATCTCCTTTTGCATCTGTCCAATTGTTCCTTTTAAGGAGTTATTTTCTCCAGGTAGGCTTTGTAATTCTTTTTCCATTTGTCCAATTGTCTTTTAAAATTCTTCTGTGATTTCTTTTTTTACATTTTTAAAGTCATTGGTCAGTTTTTCTTCTATTCCTCTAATTTGGCTTTTAAAATTCTTTCTGAGCTCTTCCAAGAAGGCTCTCTGTGCTTCACACCAGTTCATATTCCCTTCTGAAGTTTCAGATTGGAGTACATTCTCAATGCTGACCTCTTTGGTATTTGTGTTTTGCTCCTTGTCCCCACAGAAAGATTCTATGGTCTTTTCTTTTTTGCTTTGCTTCTTTCTCATGATAATCACCCTTTTCCTGGATTTTAAAGTAGGTCTCTGCATCTGGAGCACAGGGGGCTCTGTCCCACAGTTCTTGTGCTTAGAACTTGAGGCTTTGTGTGTTGTGGACCCTGGTTCCTTCAGCTAGAAGCTAAAATGCTGCAGCTCACCTGGTGCTGCACTGGCTGAGGCAGAGTAAGAAAAGCAGAGGCCAGGTAAGGTCTTTTTGGTTTTCCCTGCAGTTACCCTCGAGGTAGCTCATTAAGTGTGGGGGAGGGTTGGTCTGGACACAGGAGGTCTCCTCTGCTGAGCTACTGCATAGGCAAGCTGAGTGGTTGGTGATCCCGTCTCTGCTTGTGTTTTCTTGATTCCCCTGGGATGCTGAGGCACACTTGGGGTCCTCGTGTTGACAGTTGATGGCTTCACCCCCCTGGGGCTCAGAATCTTCTTCATGTTTGTTGAAGTGGGGCTGTCTGGGACAGCTCTGGTCCCCTTCAGCCATAACAATAGGGAGACCCTCCTTAGCCATCTTGAGTCTGTTTACCCCTTCTGCTGCTCCCACTGTTCTAGGGTTTTTCCTGGGGAGATAATCTCTTTGCTCATCAAGGCCAACAAGAGGAGAAAGATAGCAATTACTGATCACTGTGCCTTCTTGGCTCCTGGAACCCAACTTTCATGTTTTAAAAAAGATAATTATGTCAGTGCCAGTGCTACATGTGAGCATATAAATTTATTTTTTTAAGCTTATAATCTTGAGAATATCTGCTAATATTCCCTATGATCATGATCTACTTGTTTGTCCTCATTGTAGATAGACACAAGTGAAGAAACTGATTGGGGGATGTTGAAGGGGATGTACTGTGGCACTGGGCAATAGGCTGGGGTAGGACAGTGGGAAAGGGTCCATCCACAAGCCTGACTTTGATACTGACCTGGCTTCTCTTGAGAGAACTGGGCCTAGTATGTGGTTTGGTTAAGGCAGGGCAAGTAGATGTATTTAAGCATTAGTGGGACCTATTTCCATTTGAGTTTTGACACCACTTAAGGGCTCTAAATCTTGAATCCACATATTTTAAAAGTATATTCTGATAACTATATTTCAATATAACTAGTTTCCTCTATGATTCTCTGTATTTTATGTATATAACAACAACAACAATAATAGTCAATATTTATGTAATATCTGTAGTATCTGTGTAGATACTGTGCTAATGATGAGACTGATGCTGGTGATAATGGTAAGCTAGTATTTAGTAGTACCATAAACATTTTACAATTGTTATTTCATTTGATCCTCACAGCAATCCTGCTAGGCAGGTTCTATTATTATATCTCCATTTTACAGAAGAAGAAACAGAGGCAAATAGAGGTTAAGTGACTTGCCCAGGGTCACACAGCTAGGGAGGGTCTGAGGCTGGATTTAAACTCAGGAAGATGAATCTCCTGACCCTAGGCCCAGTGCTTTATGCACTGTGCCCACCTAGCTGTCCTCATTTAACCACATTATTCTGAGAAGGCATCCCATAGGCTTCATGAGATCACTCAAGGGATCCATGACATCAAAAAAGTGAAGACCCCCTTCTACTGGTTAGATAAGAATTCTAGACTCTACAGATATCTGTCTTTCTATGGGAGGAGCAAGAGGAGGAAGAGGAGAAGGAAGAAGGAGATACCTAGGAGGAAGTGGTCCAAGAAATTTGTTGGAAACAATCAGTTTGACAGGAAATGGTGCTTTTTCATGATAGCAGTATTCAGCTGTTCCCCCAAGAGTGAAGCTGATATGTTTGGTCTTAAAATCACGGTTATGCAGAGTAGTGAAATATGCACTGAGTTTAAGAGGTCTGGTTATCCTTCCTCCTCTCCCTCCCCCATTGGTTTTGTCCAAACTGGTGATCTCATTGATACAGCAAGCTCCCAGCAAGGAAACTCACCCTCACAATGGAGGTTGGCACCTTTTCTGCACATTACCACTTTGGAAATTGGCCGGTCTATCTTAGAAACTGTGGAGGTATCATGTCTAAAGTTCCAGATCTTTCTCAAAGTCAAGATGATTTCTTGTCCCACAGGAGCTTTTGCATACATAAAAAAGCAGACATTTCTACCATGTTTTAAAATTTGTAAAGCACTTTATGCTGGTAAATTCTTGGAGGGCAGGGACTGTCACTTGCCTCTTTTTGTATCCCCAGTGTCTGGCATATAGTAGGTGCTTTCTATTTAATTTACCCATCATCTCACTTGAGCTTCAAAATAGCAGACATGCTTACAGCTCTTATTATCCTTATTTTAGGAGAAGTTAAATATCTTCCCTGTAGTGGGAAGATAGTGTCAGAGGCAATATTTGAATCCAGGTCAGCCCAAGTCCAAGGCCAGTATTCCTTTCATTATGCTAAGTTGCATCTCATTATAGACCACAAAAAGAATGCTTCTGCACACATAGACCACCACTTAGCACACAAGGATCCCCATGGGTCACATATTGACGTAGTTTTAAAAATGTTCTCTCTTAATGTCTTTTATTTTGTTAAATATTTCCTAATTATATTTCAGTGTGGTTCAGGCCACATTTGGGAGTGTTGTGGGCACATGGGGCCCGCAGCTACCTTATATTTTATACCTCTGTTCTTTGGCTCTCCTTGGAATCCTGTTCTTTATAGGAAGAGTAAAATGGTCAATCCCAGTTGGGATTCACATGGTTCTCTTCCATTTTCAAGGATGTAAAAAAAATGACCATCTTGTTTAGATTTCTCAAATTGTCTTTTCTAAGTGGCAATGAATTTTGGAAAAAGTTGCTAGAATTTCAGATGAAGAAGCAATCCTGTGATCCACTATCTTTCATGTTTTCATTAATTTTGTTATGACACTTTTCATGGTCTGGAAATGCTCATCCTGAATGTCTTTATTTATTTCTCTTCTTTAGCTGTGGAGAGGCAGGTGTGGAATGGTTGATAGAGCCCTGGGTTCAGTCTCTTCTTTGTGTGACCCTGCAACGCTGGGTACTAAAAGTTTCAGACTATGAGTTTCCTTATCCAGAAGTTCATAATACTGATGAAATCACAGGACAGGGCCTTCCTACCTTGGCAGACACATGAAATATCATCGTGTACACACACACACACACACACACACACACACACAGATTCCCTAGCAACTTGATTTTGAAGAAGAAATCTCTTCAACATTTGCACACCAAGAGAATATCACATGTCATAAAAACCAGTCTCCAGACATGTTGGCAAGCAACAATTGAGGGAAATAGAAATCATCTAATCTTTGTCTTTTAGCATAAAACATTTTTCTGCTGCATCAGTTTACCAATTAGCATGATTTTTCAACCTGGAAGAAAATGTGGCCTCATGAGGTTATGACTCGACTTTCCTAAAACTGTACTTGATGACAATGACTCAACAGTTCCATGATTCATAAGAAGCTCGTAATTGGCAATCTGGACCCAACTGCCCATGAAGTTGTCCTTTTTTCAGAGCTTGATGTGGAGTAGAAGGAAGAGAATTTGTACTCTGGATGGATCCTCTTAGGCTTATAGTTATCAGGAATTTTCTCAGTGGTACCAGAAACTCCTTGTCTTCAGTCTATGGTGCTCACATCAGCACCTCAGGAATAAACTCAGAGACATCTTTGCTCATCACTTTGCCTAGCACAATTTATAAGCAGTCATCCCCTTTACAGTCTGGGAAGGTGTCTGGTGCAGGGGTTCAGGGTAAGGCTCTACAAAAGGGGAAGCATATATTTCCTTCTGTGTGATGGAGCATTGCATTCCCACTGAAATTCAGAGGAGAGTTAGGCAGTTCCCTTTCAAGGTGCCTTCTTAATTTTTACTAAACATCACTCCCCAAAACTTTACAAGATGAGTAGGCAGCTGGATGGAAATATGTCATCAGCACTGGCCTCTAAGTCAAGAAGACCTAAATTTGAGTGATTCTGGTTGCTGTTTGTTGTTCATTCATTTCAGTGGCATCTGACTCTTTGTGACCCCATTTGGGGTTTCCTTGACAAAGATACTGCAGTAGCTTGCCGTTTCTTTCTCCAACTCATTTTGCAGATGAGGAAACTAAGTCAGACAGGATTAAGTGATCAGCCCAGAGTCACATAGCTAGTATCTGAAGTCAGATTTGTATTCAGGGAGATGAGTCTTTCTGACTTCAGGCCCAGTGCTCTATGACCTTGCATGTTCTCCAAATTCTCTCTGATTTAATTTCCTCACCTGTAAGATGGGGATGATAATTCCTCCTACTTCCCAGCATTGTTGTAGAATCAAATGAGATAAAGAATGGAAGTGAGTACTTTGCATACTATAAATAAGGCCTATGTAAGTGTCAGTAGTAGCGAAAGGCATTCACTTTTAGCAGAATCGAGTCCCAGAATGATGTGTCCTGCTCAAGGATATTAGAAAAAAACATTCAATTAGGTCTATTCCATAAAGTCATACAGATCAATTTTTGTTGATTGTTGACAAATATAATCAGGAGCTGATTTTTGTTATTATTATTATTATTTTTTTGTTTTCAATGTTCTACCATCACTTCTACATATCTTAGATTTTCCCCTTCCTCCCCCCTTCTCCCCTACCTCCCCCCTCCCTCCCTGAGATGGTATAAAGTTTTATATAGGTTCTATAATACTTTCTTATTAAATACATTTTCACCTTAGTCATGTTGCATAGAAGAATTAAAATGAATGGGAGAAATCATAAAACAAACCAAAGCATAATACAAAAGAAAATGATCTGCTTCATTCTGAGATAGAATTCCATAGTTCTTTCCCTGGATGTGGAAGGCATTTTGCCTCGAGAGACCATTGGGAATTATTTAAGTTCTTGCATTTCAATGAAGTACTAAGTCTACCAGAAAAATGCCTTTCTCACTGTGGTTGTTGCTGTGCACAAAGTTCTCCTGGTTCTACTCCTTTCACTCAGCATCAGATCATATAAGTCTTTCCAGGCCTCTCTGAAGTCATTTCTTATAGCACAATAGTATTCCATTACATTCATATACCACAATTTATTCAGCCATTCCCCAATTGATGGGCATTCCCTTGATTTCCAGTTCTTGGCCACCACAAAGAGGGCTGCTATAAATATTTTTGTACATGTGGGACCCTTTCCCATTTTTATGATCTCTTGGGGATACAGTGCTAGAAGCAGTATTGCTTGGTCAAAGGGTATGCACATTTTTGTAGCCCTTTGGGCATAGTTCCAAATTGCTCTCCAGAATGGTTGGATCGGCTCACAAGGAGCTGAATTCTTGAAGAAGTTGTGCTTGTCAGTAAGCATAATCTTTTCAAAAGTATCATCACTGCATGCCAGTGGGCTCTTACACTTCCAAAATTCATGTGTCTTCTAAAGGTTTTGAAAAAAAGAAAATGATGCATGTTCCTTGCAAAGATCCAGGTGCATCATCCCTCAAAGAGAAAGTAATAGATGTTTCTTTTTAGGTGCTGCGTTCGTGGAAGGAATTTGAACTTGCAGTGATAATTATAAATTTCGGGAAAAAGTTGCTGGATACCTCACAAGGGTTATTTTCAAACATCGGTAAAACTTCCTTTAATGATGATGAGCAAGAAGAAGTAACAGAGGAGGTGATTTATTTTTCATTTTCCCTTCATATAGATGCTTTCTTGGATATTCATAAGGGACAGGTGATGGTTGGGGGGCTGCTCGTAATAGTTTGAACAGCAAGAACTTATGTATAGTATATGGATAGAACAACTTTTCATCTTAAAATTGGATGATGATTTTTAGTTTGGGTTTCAAATATATATGTATGCACACATGCAGTATATATGTATATATGTTTATGTATCATATACCTAATTTTGTCATTTTATACACACATGCATGTATATATGTGTGCATATACACATCTACACATGTGTGTATGTATGTGGGTACATACACCATATTGCGCCACATAATTGTCACCGATGTGAAAAATGACCAATGTCTACATGTGAGTTTTTAAAATTTTCTTTTTCTGTGTCAGTACCTTTCATGGATAAATTGGATGAAAGTTTATTACTATTATTACTGTTATTCAAGTTTATTTATTTTTAATTTTCAACATTTTCTTCCATAAGTTTTAAATTTTCTCCCTCTTTCTAAGATGGCATACCATCTGATATAGGCTCCACATATACATTCCTACTAAACATATTTTCATATTAGTCATATTGTATAGAAGAATTGGAACAAATGAAAGGAACCATGAGGAAGGAAAAAAAAGAAGAAACAAACAAGAAAAGAAAATGATCTGGCTTGCTTTGCATTCACATTGCTGGCTGTGTGGCCACAAGCAAGTCATGTGACCTCTCACTGTCCCTTGGTTCTTTCTCTGGATGTGGATGGCATTTTTCATCATGGGTTCTTTGGAATTGTTTTAGGACCTTGCATTGCTGAGGAGGGCTAAGTCTTTCAAAGTCAGTATTTTGAAAAGACAGGAAAACTTAAAATGCTTCATCTTTTTGGTTTGCAAGAAGATGTTTATGAACAGAACAGGAAATTTTTTTTAAAAAAGCAACTTTTTGTTTCTCCATTTACATAAACTAGTATTCTTTAGGACTGTTTCCATTAGGCACATTGTCACTTAAAGGAAGAAAATGAAAATTAGGAATGTAAGCTCTCACATTCATGTCCTCGAATAGAATTCATTTATTAATGATATGCAATCAAATCTAAAAATTCTATCTTTAGTTTTTTAGATTTAGAAAAAAATGACTTGAAAATGTAAGCTTTCAAAGAGTCGGCCTTATAACTTAGTATTATTATCAGCAATTTGGAAAGTATTTTATTGCAAGGACACCACCAAATTTTTGTTTAAGGTGAAAGGTTCCCCTGTTGTTAAAAGTCAAAGAACCACGTTGTTGAGCGATGTGCATCATTGCCTCCAAAGCGTTAGTTTTATTTGCTAAATACAAAAATCAGATTTTGACAATATATTATCTGTTTGGGTGTGAAATGTGTAGCAGTAGAGTGTGACTGAGGTGTCTAAGTCTGTGATGGTGCATTCCTAGGGCATCTCTGTGAAGAAAGTGAAGAAGTCCAAGGGACAGGTTGTCATGCTGGACAAAATCAGCGAACAGCTCAACCTCATGGAAGCTCAGCTGCTCAAACTGACGAAACAGTGTAAGAGCTTCCTTCTTTCCCTGCACCTTTGCTTCACTTTCTTTTACATTAAAGGATCCTCTCATCAAGTACATCAACGCGGAGCATTTGGGTAGGGTGGTGGGCAACAGGACTGTGCATTAGTGGTTTATTTCAACAGGAAGAACTAGCTGCATTAGGTCAAGGACTGTTCTCCTTTGATAAAAGGCCAGGGTACTGGGCTCAATGCTGAACATTTTTGTTGCTCAGTCTTTTCAGTCGTGTCTGACTCTTCATGACCCTATTTGGGGCTTTCTTGGCAAAGATACTGGAGTGTTTTGCACTTGCCTTCTCCAGCTCATTTTACATATGAGGAACAAAGGGAAACTGGGTTAAATGACTTGCCCAGGGTTGTATCGCTAATAAATGTCTAAGGTAGGAATTGAACATATGAAGATGAGTCCTTTCGATTCCATGTTCATTACTCTGTCTTCTTTCAACAGGGGAGAGTTTTATTTTTTCCTGAACAGATCAGACTTGTGGATTTGCCAAATAGGACCCTAACAGGGTCTTAAGGAATAAAATGGAACCGACACCCTGAGGATGAGGGCTTTTCTGAGCTATTTGTGTGGGGTTAGAGCAGCCATTTGAAGATTTAGGTGAATTCACCTGGCCCTGGGAAGTCAGTAAGCACCTGTGGAAAGGCCTGTGCTTTAGGGATGTGACCAGGGGTGGACTCCTTCTGGGCCCACTCAACTGCTACATCTTCTCCTGTGCCTGCCTAGGCAGCATCTCAGTGACCTGTTTCTCCCAGTTGTCTACTTTGTTTTTTTCTCTTCCTACATTTGGTGACATGGTAGATAGAACAGATAGAGGGCCAGCCTTGGAGGCAGGAAGGTCTGAATTCAAGTTTTGTCTCTTGACATCTGCTGACTGTGTGACCACATGCAAGTCGCCAGACCTCTTACTGCCCTAGGCAGCTAAGGGAAAAGGTAGAAAAGAGTTGCTGGTCCTTATAAGTGGGCGGAGTTTCCGTGCCTAGGAGTTTGATGCAATGAAGTCACAGCTTTGAACTTTCCTTCCCATCCCTTATCCCCACTCGTCCATTGTCCTTTTCAAGTTAAATTTGGAGCCAGTGTTCTCTCTTCTTCCGTTCTTAGTCAGTAAAGAGCCCAGAGAAGTATAAACCTTTATTTTGATTATACTTAAATAAAAACACCTTGAAAATATAGTGTATTTAATTCGACTTATTTTTGGACATGACGAATGAGGAATTTGTGTTGCTTAACCATGCATATTTGCTACAGGTTTGGTTTCTCTTTCTTTTTTTCCATAATGGAGGTGGTGAAGAGAGAGAGAAAGAGAGAGAAAAATTGATTGTTAATTGAAAAAATAAAATAAAAAATTAATTGCATTCTACAAATATGAATTAATCACGTTGCAACATAAATAAAATAGGAATTCTAATTTAGGTACAATAAAGCCTTATTTTTTCTACAATTATTTTAACTAACACTTATGTTACCATTTAAAGCATATCAGTTCTTCACACATATTTCATCTGAACCTCCCGGCGCCCATGTGAGCTAGGTACCACAAATATTATTATCCTCATTTTACAGATGGGAAAACTGAAGATTGGAGAAGATAGGTGATTTACTTATAGCCGTCTAGCAAGTAAATCATTAGAGCTAAGACTCAACTCCAGTTTCTTCTGGCTCCTTTTCCAGTCTTCTATCCTTTGAGTCACACTGCCTCTCCCTTGTTATGTTAAAAATCTATGTTAAGCAAGATGTAATTATAATTTAGGGGCTTCTACACTCTGTGGTCAGTTATACATGTCAGTTATTGAGCAGGGTTCTATATTCCCTTTATAACATTTTGCTTAATATAACTTCAGACTCTCCCATGTTCTGAAAATAATAGACTTTAATTACTAAAAACTCATTAGTTTCTCTTTGTCTCCAAAAGTCTCATGATATACAGTTTACTTGAAAACGCATTATGTGGAATGAAGGCACATGAGTTTTTCTTCTCTATCACCCCAAGAAGTAATTTATCTATCTTTGTTTTTGTATTACTTAAAATATTCAACTTCATGTTTATTTGTTTTAATTTAGATCCCTCTGTTGAACTCACAGGAGCAGAGGATCCTCTTTTCCTCTACCCTATAATATTAACTTGGACACTCAGAGGTGCCATGAGAGAAGGTAAATGCCTTTTGGTTCCTTCACATTCACTTTGTGGGCTTAACATTCCCCACTTTGCCTTTGGTTTCATTATATGAAAGGGACCGTAGCCAACAGATACCAGATGCAAAGGCTTGGGAGAGTCTTCATGGAGCCGCATATTGATAATGACTTTTGCTATTGAGCAACTGGGCACCAACAAGTGCCTTTCTATAGTCTTCCTCCAATAGTCTTTAAATCACATTTAGCATCATCAATGCTATATTTCTGATAAAAAGTATCAGGCTAATTTAAAGGATAGGCATGAATAGCTCTTTCAGCCAATCACATTATGAATAAAATCCTTAAGAGACCTTTCTTCATGGACTGATCTCATGAATGTGTTTAGAAAGTGAATGATGGAAAGTAACTACTTGTTTGACCTCAGAGAGTATTATTATCTGAGCCATTTACTCTTGTAGGTTTTTTGTAAAGTAAGAAATCTAAAAGGCAAATTCGTAAAATAGCTCATGATCAACAAAATGGCTTTAACCTGATGTATTGAATTCTGTTGCTTATACAGTAATGAAATTCAAGAATAAACCTCGTTTTCTGGAATTCTTTGTTCAAGTTATGACAAAATGTATTCATGAAGAGAAATTTAACTACGTGGTGGAGATGTCATATACTGTTCAAAATTACCTAAAAAGGTACTCAACATCAGTATTGAAAAATCTAACTCTTTTGTAGGATTTTTCTTGTGGGTCATAATTATAGATCTTGCAAACTAATGTTTGATCATCAAAACAAGGAAATCTTTCTCCCAGACAAGCTGTTGAAGTCACAAATAATTCAGAGATTTTTATTTGCTTTTTTTGTTGTCGGTAATCCTTCATTAAATGCCTGATAACTAGTAGACATCGCATAATCTAATAATACCTCATTTATGTGTATAAATAATATAATACAACAATGCAACAGTAATACATAATCTAATAATACATAATTTTTTGATAAACTTTCGTCCTCGTTTCTTGAGTAGCAAAAAATGTCCTTTTCTATAGTCCACTGAATTTGTATGACCAGGAATGCAGTAGATGAATGTCTATTAATTTTTAGTGAAACTCCTTGGATAAATTAAATGATTAAAAGATTTTTTAGGCCCATAATCCAGTTCCAGTCCATCTTTTTTGTATATTCTGAGAAATCAGAAATAGGTTGGGAGAAGTAATTTTGCCTTAATATTTATGAGAATGCATTAACAGAACATGTATGGCTTTCCTAATTTAATTCCTTAGATTGTGATTAACTTATTGTTATTAGGAGAATTATTAGGAGAATTCACAAGTTTATTTCTGTTATTTCTGTATTAGGAGAAATGACAACTTGCTTGGAATAAAGAAAGCTCACGTTGCAGAAAGTACCCCAGCTAGTGAAGACCCAAAGAAGTATAAGGCAGCTACCATGGAGATTCAAAGAGTAAATTGCATGCTGATTTCTCATTTTAAATGAAGCAATGCACACCTGAATAAGAATTCTCTCCTTTATTTAAACGTGGTTTATGGAGACAATGGAGAAAATCCAAAGATTTTCCTACCATAAATCTTGCTTTTGAAAATAAAATATAGCTTGCAACATCAAAAAGGGAAAAGGTGGTAAATCTATTTAAATTCACAATAAGTATGTACATTTCTTGAAGTGACACTAATAACTAGTGTAGGTATAACATTATCGTTATGTACAATAATGCACATCAAGGTTTCTTTTGTTGACTTGGTAAATAAGTTTAGTTCTGAATTTCCTTCCTTCCTTCCTTCTTTCCTTCCTTCCTTCCTTCCTTCCTTCCTTCCTTCCTTCCTTCCTTCCTTCCTTCCTTCCTTCCTTCCTTCCTTCCTTCCTTCCTTCCTTCCTTCCTTCCTTCCTTCTTTACCTCCTTTCTCTCTCATACAGAAATGTGACCCATTAATCTACTGTTACAGGGTGTTCTGGAGAGACCCCCAGGTCTCTGACTCCCAGAAAGTTGGCTGTATCTCTTCCTGCCTCTTCTGTGGAGCCTTGTTCCTTTCCTTATTTTCAGGTTTGGTGATTGATTCATTGTATTCAATCACAGCTCAATCCTCAACCCATAAAGCATCCCTCTCCAGGACACTCTTCTTTTCCAGCTTCTTTTGAATTTCATGTAAGTTACAAAAACAACTCTGTAAGGCTCTTTAATTTTTTTTCTTTTTCATTCACATTCATGTGTAATCTTCTGGGGAAGAGACTCCCCCTACCCAAACAGATCTTTAACTTCATGTATTGTCTCACTGATTATTAATAGTAGGAGAGGCAGATAATAGGGACATAGACTTCTCCATGGAAGACCCAGAACACAATCTGAATTGAGGAGAGAGAGATTCCCCTTGGATGGAGAGGTCCTAGAGATTTTCTTGTGTGTGGAGGGTATCCCACTGGTTATTTTGAGTCTCATCATCCTGCCAGATCCAGGCCTCTCTTGGACAGCTCTAATAATTATGGCAGCTAGTTGATGCAGTGGATAAAATACTGACCCTGGGGTCAGGAGCACCTGAGTTCAAATCCAACCTCATACACTTCTTAGATGTGTGACTCTGGGCAAATCACTGAACTCTGTTTACCTCAGTTTTCTCATCTGTAAAGTGAAGTGGAGAAGGAAATGGCAAGTTGCTCCAGTGTCTCTGCCAAGAAAACCCCAAATGAAGTCACAGAAAGTCAGATACTACTGAAAAATGACTCAAAAACAATAACAAAATAATTAGGAGGTTTGTCCTGGTATTGATTTAAAATCTGCCTTTATGTATTACTCCTCAATCTACCCTTTGGTGGCAACAAAACAGATCTAATCCCTCCTCCCTACTACAACACTTCAGATCTTTTTATTTTTTTTGGCCAAATACAGAACTTTTGAAAACATTTTTTAAAAATTAATTAATTAATTAATTTAAAATTTTCAACATTCACTTCCATAAGATTTTGTTTTGAATTTTCTTTTCCACCTTCTCTTCCCCCCTCCCTGAGAAAGTATGCAATCTGAGTCAGGGTCTACTTATATGTTCATATTAAACATATTTTCATATTAGTCATGATGTAAAGAAGAATTAGAACTACCTGGAGGAATCACGAGAAAGAAGAAATAAAACAAAACCACAAAAGAAGCGCTTCCCTCTGCATTCAGACTCCCCATTTCTTTTTCTGGATGTGGATGCATTTTCCATCCTGAGTCTTTTGGAGCTCTCTTAGGTCCTTGAGTTTCTGAGAAGAGCTAAGTCTAACAAGGTCAGCCATTGCACAATGTGGCTGTTACTGCGGACAATGTTCTCCAGGTTTTGTTCCCTTCACTCACCATCAGTTCATATAAGTCTTTCCAGGATTTTCTGAAGTCCCCCTGTTCATCCTTTCTTATAGCACAATAGTGTTCCATTACATTCATATATCACAGCTTGTTCAGCCATTCCCCAAGTTGTGGGCATCCCCTCAATTTCCAACTCTTTGCCACCATAAAAAGAGATGCTATAAATATTTTTGTGCATATGAGACCTTTTCCTGTTTTTATGACCTCTTTGGGATGCAGCCCTAGAAGTGGTATTGGTGGGTCAAAAGGGGGAAAACAGTTTTGATGTCAGTCTCTATTTTGTTGTACTATGAAAGCAATGGATTGTAGTTGCCTATGATAAGTTAGCTTTAAAAATGTGCCCAAGTCACTCTTTTGAAAATTTGTTTAATCTGTACCATAATTGGTTGTTTTTGTCATCTTCCAAGGCCACAGATTTACAAGTTGTGAAGCTAAAATTCAAGAAAAAAGATGCTCTGAGAGAATATTTTAGCAAGCGCCTCTCACTGTCGGAACTGCCAGATCTGGAAAAGTAGGTTCATTTCTCAGAAATGTATTTTTTTCTGTTTTCTGAATTATATAAATCCTGAATCATTTTACTTATATGAGAAAATTTTGCTGGACATTGGTTTTTCATGTTTGTAAACTTTGAAAGTGGCTACACTTGTCATTAGTCTAAGAGCACTTATGTTAGAGGCCTGGTCAACATTTTTTCAGCTGGTCTTTCTGAGCCTCTAAATTATACATGTTTTTTTGACATTAACATATTTTACAGAGAATTTAAAAAGTGACAAGCTCAATGGTGTTTGTTTGTCTTTCTTATATATATTCAGCATTCTAGAGATGGATGAAATTTTTGTCCCATGTTATTACGGATTTTAGCCCCTAGTATAGGGGATTGGGCCTTGAATTGGGGAAGACCAGGAGGAGCTCAGGTTGGACCTTCTGATTCTGGGTCATTGTACGACCCAGGCAATTCTAAGACTCAAGCTACAGAGTTTTAGTGATCCTTGGCAGTGGCAGAGGAAGTTATTCTCCCATTACCGTTAGAGTCAAAAATTCAGGCCTAAATTCTGGGTGTTCCAAAAGTCTTAGAGCAGCTTTAAGCTGTTGTGCATCTATTCTCTGTATATCTATTCCATTCCCTCTCTCATTTTCTCCCCCTCTCTGCCTTTTTCCTCTTCTTTCCTCTCTCTCATTCACACACACAATTCTTTATACCTCGTGTGAAACCACATAATTCAGCTAGCATAGCAGTAACATGAGATTCAGAGAAATCTGAGTCTGAATGTCTTTCCAATGCAGTGTATTCATAAACAAATAAGCTCCTTGCATGGACTGATGGGAGCTGATTTTTCTGTGTAGGACAATGGTGGGAGAGGTACTTTCTTCTCCATTCTGTGACTTTAAGCAAGTGACATTTTAAAAAATTTATTTATTTAACTTTTAACATTCATTTTCACAAAATTTTGGGTTCCAAATTTTCTCTCTATTTCTTCCCTCCCCCCACCCCAAAACACCGAGCATTCTAATTGCCCTTATTACTGATCTGCCCTTTCTTCTAACATCCCTCCCTTCCCTTGTCCCCATCTTCTCTTTTGACCTATAGGGTCAGATAACTTTCTATACCCCATTACCTGTATTTCTTATTTCCTAGTAGTAAGAACAATACTCTACAGTTGTTCCTAAAACTTTGAGTTCCAACTTTTCTTCATCCTTCCCTCCCCACCCATTCCCTTTGGGAAGCAAGCAATTCGATAAAAGCCATATCTGTGTAGTTTTGCAAATGACTTCCTTAATAGTCGTGTTGTATAGGACTAACTATATTTCCCTCCATCCTATCCTGCCCCCCATTGCTTCTATTCTCTCTTTTGATCCTGTCCCTCCCCAAGTGTTGACCTCAAATTGCTCCCTCCTCCCACTGCCCTCCCTTCCATCATCCCCCCGACCCTGCTTATCCCTTCTCCCCCACTTTCCTGTATTGTAAGATAGGTTTTCATACCAAAATGAGTGTGCAGTTTATTCCTTCCTTTAGTCAAACTGATGAGAGTAAGCTTCATGTTTTTCTCTCACCTCCCCTCTTTTTCCCTCCACTGAAAAGTATTTTGCCTGCCTCTTTTATGAGAGATAATTTGCCCCATTCCATTTCTACCTTTCTCCTCCCAATATATTTCTCTCTCACTGCTTAATTTCATTTTTTTGAAGATGTGATCCCATCCTATTCAATTCACTTGGTGCTGTGTGTGTGTGTGTGTGTGTGTGTGTGTGTGTGTGTGCGTAATCCCACCAACTACCCAGATACTGAAAAGTTTCAAGAGTTACAAATATTGTCTTTCCGTGTAGGAATATAAACAGTTTAACTTTAGTAAGTCCCTTATGACTTCTCTTTGCTGTTTTGCTCCTCTTCATTCTTGTGTTTGAAAGTCAAATTTTCTTGTCAGCTCTGGTCTTTTCATCAAGAATGCTTGAAAGTCCTCTATTTCATTGAAAGACCATTTTTTCCCCTGAAGTATTATACTCAGTTTTGCTGGTAGGTGATTCTTGGTTTTAGTCCTAGTTCCTTTGACTTCTGGAGTACGATATTCCACTCCCTTCGATCCCTTAGTGTAGAAGCTGCTAGGTCTTGTGTTATCCTGATTGTATTTCCACAGTACTTGAATTGTTTCTCTGTAGCTGCTTGCAATATTTTCTCCTTGACCTGAGAACTCTGAAATTTGGCCACAATATTCCTAGGAGTTTCTCTTTTGGGATCTCTTTCAGGAGGGGATCAGTGGATTCTTCCAATATTTATTTTGCCCTCTGGTTCTAGAATATCAGGGCAGTTTTCCTTGATAATTTCATGAAAGATGATATCTAGACTCTTTTTTTGATCATGGCTTTCAGGTAATCCCATAATTTTTAAATTGTCTCTCCTGGATCTATTTTCCAGGTCAATTGTTTTTCCAATGAGATATTTCACATTATCTTCCATTTTCTTCATTCTTTTGGTTTTGTTTTGTGATTTCTTGGTTTCTCATAAAGTCATTAGCCTCCATCTGTTCCATTCTAATTTTTAAAGGACTATTTTCTTCAGTGAGCTTTTGGACCTCCTTTTCCATTTGGCTAATTCTGCTTTTGAAGGCATTCTTCTCCTCATTGGCTTTTTGAACCTCTTTTGCCAATTGAGTTAGCCTATTTTTCAAGGTGTTATTTTCTTCAGCATTCTTTTGGGTCTCCTTTAGCAAGGTGTTGACCTCCTTTTCATGCTTTTCTTGCATCTCTCTCATTTCTCTTCCCAGTTTTTCCTCCACCTCTCTAACTTGATTTTCAAAATCCTTTTTGAGCTCTTCCATGGTCTGAGCCCACTGAATTTTGGATGTTTGGGATACAGAAGCCTTGACTTTTATGTCTTTCCCTGATGGTAAGCCTTGTTCTTCCTCATCAGAAAGGATGGGAGTAGATATCTGTTCACCAAGAAAGTAACCTTCTATAGTCTTATTTTTTTTCCCTTTTTTTGGGCATTTTCCCAACCAGTTACTTGACTTTTGGGTCCTTTGTCAAGAGTAGTGTATACTCTGGGAATCTGTGAGATCTCAGTTCCTCCAAGGTGGCACAATCAAGCGTGTACTGGTCTGGATGCAGAGAGGGATTTTTATGCCCAGAAACTTAGCAGATACCTCTCCACAGCCACTTGGCCTCCAGTTCCCAAGTCAGCACTGGGGGCTGATTTTCAGATAAGCTGGATGGTCAGGGCTGCCATTCAGTGTGAGACAAAGACCAGCTTGGCCAGAGCCTCCACCCAGGGCAGAGGCAAGACTCAGCTCTTCAATACCCCCAGGGGTTTTTATGCTCCAACAATGGAGGTTTTGTATGGGCTGCTGTGCAGGCTCTGTGGCTGCTGCCTGCTGCTGGAGCTATGGGAAAGCCCTTCTCCCTTCCTGGCCTGCTGATTAAACCCTGTCACTGACCTTTGGTGCCTGTGGGCCGAGGGATCTGAGGCCCCGCTGCTGCAACTGGAGATTCTGCCCCTGAGGGGTCCTCCTCCCAGAGTCTCATTGTGCCGTGCACTTGACCAAGGCTGGGCTGGGCTCTGCGTTTGGCTCCACATCTGAGCAACCAATGTTTCCATGGGCCTTTCAGGTCACCATGGGCTGGAAATCTCCTCCACTCTGTGGTTCTCCACTTCTGCTGCTCCAGAATTTGTTGAGAGTCTCTCTCTACAAGTATTTTATGGGCTGTGGGGAGGACCCTGCATAAGTGTGTCTTTCTAGTCCGCCATCTTGGCTCTGCCCCCAGCAAGTGACATTTTTAAGCAAAGAATAACACATAACAACACTGGTGTTTAAGCTTTGGCCTTGTACGAGTTACACAGTTATTGCCAAGAGCAATGTTATTTGTTACCAAGATAAGGGTTCAGTAGGTGAACAAAAAAGCATTTATTAAGTGCTTATTGTGTACAAAGATCTGTACTAATTGCTGAGGAGTAAGATGGCCCTTGTTCTCTAGGAGTCACATTCTAATGGGGGAGACAACCCATGAGACATTTCAGTTACTAGTCAGATGGAATAGTCACGTGGTCCTTAAGGTGCAGCACCAAAGCTGGTCATGCTTTTTCTTGAATGAAAGGCCCATTCTGTTTGTCTTCTTCAAAGTATCATAGATCTCATTTTGTCCAACTCTTTTATTTTTATTTATGAGCAAACCTGAGGCTCAAGAACATTGAGTAACATGTCCAAGGTCAAATGGATAATTAAGTGTCCAGGCCAGACTTTGTTGTAACCATGTTCAAGGAGCTCACTCACTTTGAGGTCTGGGCACAGAGGACTAGTTCAGTAGTATTTCTACTAGGTCAGTTAGAGCTAACCTGCTGTAGGCAGCTCCTCTTGATTCCTTAATCAACTGAGAGTCTAAATGCTATTAAGCATTTTGAACAGGGATTAGCTATCCTTGGGGCACCAAATGAAGACAGAGTACTTTGACATTTGTGGTAGAAATACAGTCATTTGAAATCTCTGGTCCTATATCTCTAACAACAACTGATACTGGACATTAGTGGGATGAATTGTCTAATATCCAGTACGTGTTTAATGAAGTTAGTGAGTTTCATTTGTATAACATCAGTCTAATATCCATTAATTTCTATATTTATACATATATTAATATCTAACTTATGTTTAGAATAAATTTTTCCCTTTTCATTTTATTCAGTTAATGGTACCAGACTATTTATAACTGTACAGATTTTTTTTCATTTTTCTGGCATGCCATCATTCTATTATATCAGTGACTCAATTTCTATATCCATTTTCCAATCCTTGAGCGTACAAATTGTTGATAGTTTTTTCCCCTAGTAGAAGTAAATATAGTGAGTGAATATAGAACATTTTTATTTTTTTCAATGTTCATATTTTGTTTAATGTAACACTTAGTTGTTGAACATGAGCATTTGCTAGATACAGATTTTTGAGGTGATTAAATGTGCTACTTAATACATTTGTAAAAAATCTGATATATTCACCTAGGTATTTAAAAAAAGCTCTTACAAAAATAGCAACTATTTACAAAGATAAATAACCAAATAAGCAAAATTAGTGGAGGAGAATCTTAACAAAACTTATCATTTTAATAGGATAGGATCAAACAAAGTGTCAGAAACCAAACATCCAAGAAATACATTTTCTTGTCCAAGAAATACATTTTCTCTTCGATCTTCCCCAAGTCTGACTGAGGTTATGATGCTCTGAGCTTTGTTTGCTTTTTGAGATATAGTTGCAGTTGAGCTGTATGCTGGTCTGGTTCTCCTAATCTCATTTTATCATCGTTAAATAGAAATCTTTCCCTGTTTCTTTGTATTTATGTCTCTCATTTTTGTCCCATCATATTATTCTATTTTATCAATGCATTCCATCATTTATGCAGTATCCTCCAGTCATTCAACATGTGTTTTGAATTATTTTCCCCTGTCACAAATAAGCATTAGTGAGCATTTCCATACAGCTATGAGTAGTTTGGGATTGATATTAATTACTAAGTGCCAAGCACTGTGCTGAGTCTTGAGGATCCAAATGAAAAAACAAGAAGGCCCTTATCCTCAAGAGGATTATATTCTAACAGAAAACAACACAGATGGAGGATTCATAGTCAGGAAAAGAGGGTTTGGACTGGGGAGTCTCAGAGATAGATGATGAATGGATCCAAGGGGGAATTGATTGACCTACCCTTTATGGATTTGATTACCATTCCAAGAGCCCGAGGTCAGGACAGCAAGAAGACATTTGTGAAGCTTACTCGAGTGGTTGGGACTGGCCTAAATTTGATGAACTGTCACTGGTCCAGGCAGTATTGCCCCAGGGTGGTACCCAGATGTTCCTTGGGGAGAATACAAGTATGGCAGGAAAGTGAAGCATAGTCTGAGTGAGGGGGACTGGGCTGTATATGGACTAATAGTAGGTTTTCTTTATGATATTTGGAGGGTAAAGGCTTATTAAAGGAGTTATGTGGTCAAAAGAGACCTTCAGTTTTGTAATTGATTTTATATTCATATGTTACTTGCCAAAGTGCCTGCACATAGTAAGTGCTCAAGAAATATTGACTGATTGATATTTGCATCATTTCCATCGTCAATGTTTCAGAGTACCTGTTCCCCTACAATTCCACCCCATTAAGATTGTCTTATTTTTTTCTTATCTTCGCTATTCTAGTGGTCATATGGTAATATCTTTTGGTTGTCTTAATTTTCATTTTTCCGAGTACAAGGAAATTTGATTATCTTTAAGTGTTTTTTTCTTGGAAAAGTGCTTATTTGTATCCTTTGACCATTGCTTCATTGAGAGGTTGTGTGTATATCTTACAACTTATCTATCACACTTTAATAAATTCTGGGTTTTAGACATTGGTATGAGACATAGTTAAATATATATGATATAAATCTATGTATATATTGTAAATATAGAGATATATACTGGAAATATTTTCCCCATATCTATTTCTTTTATTTACATTTAGCTATATTATTTTTTGTTGTTGCAGACAATTCTTTTATCTGAATATAATAAAACCTAATGATTTTGTTTCTAGTAATTTATTCAACTCACTTGATTTTAAAATGTTCCTTTTCTCTAAGGCAATGGTTTTTGTTAATTTTTCTTCTGGTTTTTATTAAAAAGTTTAGTCCATTTTCATTTAGCTTTTCACAGTGACTAGACCAGTTTCCATCTCTACCAACAGTCCATAAATAAATATGTTTTCTCTCCAACATTTATCATTTTCCTCTTTTGTTCATCTTTGATGATTGGATAGGTATGAAGAAATTGTTATGTATTAAGTGTTTTACAGATGCTATCTTATCTGATCTTCACAATAGCCTGGAAGATAGGTGCTAGTTATGTTATTATTTCTGTCAACTCAAACTTAACAAAGCCACTTGGGAAAAAAAAAGTCCCTTTATCTCATTTGTCTATGTAGGCATCTTTAACTTCATCTTCTCATTGTTCAAAGATGAGAGTTTTGATTGGGTCTTGCCTCAATCTCATTCCCTTTCCTACCTTACTTCTTCTCTTCCTCCTCCTTCAACACCCCTAAAGGGCTTTTGTTTTTTCTCCCATTTCTGTTATAATTCTGAGAATTCTTGTTAGCATTGGTTTATTTGAGAAGTCTGAATTGTTTTCAATACTTACCTTTTTGAATGGGAGGCTCGAGTCTTACTGCATCTTGTGGAAGACTTGAGGTGTCCATATCTTTCTCCAAAGTCATAAAAGTTGAGTTGCTTTTGGGGTCCAGAGGTTTTTCTGGGTAGATAATTCTGACTTTGTGGCCTTGGCTTCTTTATCTTGTATAAATTATATTTTAGATTTTCTTATTGTCCCCTGTCCTTGTTGAGTTCTCTATGATCCTGATTTGTTTGTAATGATATATATATATATATATATATATGTATGTATGTATGTGTGTGCGCGTGTGTGTGTATGTGTGTGTATATATATACATATATATATAACATATAATATAAAGGTAACTTTTTTTTTATAGGAAGACTGAATTTTTTTCTTCCTTATTTTAATGTTGGAAGTTGATTATAATGTGTCTAAGAATGTTGAACCTTGGGTTCTTTCTTGTTGAGAATTCCAAATTCTTTCCATTTGTACTTTTGAAATTGTTTTTGCTAGTTTTGGGAAGTTTCCATTGCTTTTCCAGAATATTGTATTAGAATGATTGTATTTTCCTAAAATTTCTGAGATGTCAGCATTTCTGAAATTGCCACATTGTGATCTATCCTTTGGATCCATCACTTAATTCTGTATGTTTTCCACCTGACCAGATCAGTGATTTTTCTGCAATTTTTATTTCCTCCAGACATTCCATGGTTGGCCATAATTGTCTTTTCTGCTTTACCAAGTGTTGTTAGTTGATTTGATTGATTATTTCAGATTTTCTATTAAATTCTCCATAGCAGTAATTTTTTTTATTATTTCGTACTGATTTTTAAAAACATCTTTTAATTTTTGCTGACTTCCCATAATTAAAAATTTTTTTCCAGTCATCCATTTTAAAATTTGACTTCATAATTGTTTGTATTAGTGTTAATGCTTGAAAATTTCATTAATTGTCATTTAGCCTTTTGAGGATATGTCTCTAGATATCTTGCATTTCCATCTATGTGGAATCTGGCATTATAGCTGTTGCTGTTGCTTTATAGAATTTTTGTGGTATTTATAGTATCTAGTGCTTTGGCTCCAAGGAAATGGCCAAGTAGTTTAATTACCATCAAGCCAGAATAAGAATTTTTGTATGCATTTTGCACAAAATATTAATATTTTTCTCTCATCTGGTATTTATATAATTTTTTAAAAAAAATTCTTGCTTCTTTCTTCTTCCAGATTTAAAAGAGCTGACGTTAGAAAAATAGCTTTAAAAGTCCTGATAGACCTCTTGTCCCCAAGAGCAGTTCGCTATATGAAAAGAAAAAGATTGCACCAATTATTTATTGAGGAGTTACCCTGGAGAGCTCAGATGAATGTGCATTTGGCATATGCTCATTTCAGCTTATTCAAAATCAAACTCGCAGAGCGTAAGAAGGCCAAAGTTTGCAGTTCACAAAATACTATGAGGTATGGAGTATTTTACATGTAAAATGACTTATTATCCACATTGATGTGGTTTGTGTGTATTTTGGGTGCTATGGTAAAACAGCAACCACCAGCACAGCAACAAGACTCCTTGGCTTCCAAACAATGAATGAATTCCTTCATATTTCCCTACCTGACCATGACCTTCATGTCCTATTCTCTCTATTTGAACCATCTTGAAAGACATTTTAGATCTAAGATCCCATGTGCTCAAGACCTTCTTCTAATGTGAAATTTTGGTGTTTTTCAGTTGTGTCTGACTCTTTGTGACCCCATGGACCACAGAACACCAGGCCCTTCTGTCTTCCACTATCCCCCAAAGTCTGTCCATGCTCATGTTCATTGCTTCCATGCCACCATCTATCCATCTCATCCTCTGCCATCTCACTTTCCTTTTGCCTTCAGTCTTTCCCAACATCTGGGTCTTCCCAATGAGTAGTATCTTCTCATTCTTTGGCTAAAGTATTTAAGCTTCAGCTGCAGTATTTGACCTTCCAGTGAACAACTTGAATTGATTTCTTTAAATATTCACTGATTTAATTTCCTTGCTGCCTAAGGGCTTCTCAAAAGTTTTCTCCAGCACCACAATTTGAAAGCATCAGTTGTGGCATGTTCAGCTTTCCTTATAGTCCAATTCTCACAACCATACATTGCTACTGGAAAAACCATAGCTTTGACTACGGGGACCTTTGTCAGTCAAGTAATGTCTCTGTTTTTTAGTTTACTGTCCAGATTTGTCACATAACTTTTCTTCCAAGGAGCAAGCATCTTTTAATTTCATGGCTGCAGTCACCATTCACAGTGATCTTTGAGCCTAAGAATATAAAATCTGATACTGCTTCCATTTCTTCTCCTTCTGTTTGCCAGGAAGTGATGAGCCTAGTTGCCAAGATCTTTATTTTTAATTTTAAGCTTCAGACCAACTTTTACACCCTCTACTTTCATCCTTATCAAGAGACTTTTTAATTCTTTTTCCCTTTCTGCCTTCACATAGGTGGTATCTGCATATTTGAGACTGTTGATACTTTTCCTGGCAGTCTTAATTCCAGCCTTTGGTTCATCCAGAATTTCACATGATATACTCTGCATATAAGTTAAATAAATAAGGTGACAATATAGAACCTTGTCATACTCCTTTCCAAATCTTAAACCAATAAGTTGTTCATGTTCAGTTCCAACTGTTGCTTCTTGATCTTCATACAGGTTCCTCAGGAGGCAAGTAAGATGATCTCATCTTCCCATCCCTTTGAGGGCTTGCCACAATTTGCCACTTGATCCACACAGTCAAAGACTTTAGTGTAGTTAATGAAGCAGAAGTAGATGTTTTTCTGGAATTCCCTGGCTTTCTCTATAATCAAGTGAATGTTGGCAATTTGATCTCTAGTTCCTCTGCCTCTTTGAAAACCAGCCTGCACTTCTGTTAATTCTTAGTTCACATTTTTCTGAAACCTAGCTTGCAGAATGTTAAGCATAACCTTTCTGGAGTGTAAAGTAGTGCAACTGTTCATAATCTGAACATTGTTTGGCAATCTGAACATTGTTTGGCATTGCTCTTCTTTAGGATTGGGACATAAATTGGTCTTTTCTAATACATTAGCCATTGTTCAGTTTTCTAAGTTTGCCAACATATTAAGTATAGCACTTTCACAGCATCATCTTTTTTTCCCCCCAAAAACTTGAAAATTCATTTATTTATTTACTTTTTAATGTAATTTAATTATTATTATTTTTTAATGTTTTACAATCACTGCCATAAAATTAAGATTTTATCCCCCCCACATCTACTCCCCACTACCCCCCTCCCTTCCCACGACAGCATACAATTCTGTATAGGTTCTACATATACTTTCCTATTGAGTACATTTTCACTATAGTCATGCTATGTAGTCGAACTAAAATAAATGGAAGAAATCATATAACAAATCAAAACATGACACACAAACACACACACACAGACACACAAACATGATCTCTACATTCTGCGAATGACTTCCATATTTCTTTCTCTGAGTGTGGAAGGCATTTTGCCTTAGAAAACCACCACTGGGATTTTTTTTTTTAATAAGTTCTTGCATTATTACAAAATTCCAAGTCTACCAGAAAAAAGTCTCGCACACTGTGGTCGTTGCTCACAGCATCATCTTTTAGGATTTTAAATAGCTCATTTGGATTTCTGTTTCCTCCACTAGTCTTATTAGTAGCAAGACTTCCTAAGGCCCACTTGACTTCACTCTCCTAGATATCTGGCTCTAGATCAGTAGCTACACCATCATGGTTGGTGATGTTAAGATTTTTCTTGTATAGCTCTTCTATATATTCTCGCCATGTCTTCTTAATCTCTTCTATTTCTGTTGAGTCTTTACTGTTTTTATCTTTTATCATGCCAGTTTTTGCATGAAACATTTCCTTGGTAGCTCTTACTTTCTTGAGGAGATTACTTGTCTTTCCCCTTCCATTATTTTCTCCCTATTTCTTTGCATTGTTCATTTAAGGAAACCTGCTTATCTACCCTTGCTATTCTCTGGAATTCTGCACTCAGTTGGGTACATCTTTCCCTTTCTCCTTTCCCTTTTGCTTTCCTTCTTTCCTCAGCTTTTTGTAAAGTCTTGTCATTTAGCCATTTTGCTTTCTTGCTTTCTTTTTCTTTGGAGTGTTTTCTTCATTTCTTCTTCCTGTACAATATTGCAAACCTCTGTCCATAGTTCTTCAGGCATTCCCTCTATGAGATCTAACCCCTTTAAGTCTATTCACCATTTCTACTTCATATTCGTGAGGGATGTTATTTAGGTCATACCTATATGGTCTGATGGTTTTTTCCCAATTTCTTCAATTTAGATATGTATCTTGCAATAAGAAACTCATGATCTGAGCCACAATCAGCTCCAGGTCTTGTTTTAACTGACTATATAGAGCTGCTCCACCTTGGTCTGCTAAATATATAATCAATCTAATTTTGACATTGGCCATCTGGTAAAGTCCATGTGTAGAGTTACCTTTTGGGTTGTTGAAAGAGCGTTTGCTATGACCAACTAGCCATCTTGACAAAATTCCATTAGTCTCTACTCTGCATCATTTTGTACTCCAAGGCCTAACTCCCTGTTGTTCTAGTTATCTTTTGATTTCCCACTTTAACATTCCAATCTCTTATGATGAATACATCTTTTTTTAATGTCATTTCTAGAAGATGTAAATCTTCACAGAATGGATTAACTTTGCCATCTTCAGTGGGTTGGATTTGTATTGTGATGTTGACTGGTTTGCCTTGAATTCAAACAGACACCATTTAGTCACTTTTGAAATCATGCCCCAATACTGCTTTTCTCACCATTTTATTGCCTATGTGGGCTGCTTTATTTCTTCTAAGGGATTCTTATCTACAGTAGTATCTGTAGTGACCACCTGAATTAAATTCATCCATTCCTGTCCATTTAAGTTCACTGACACCCAAGATATCAACGTTTACTCTTAAAATCTCCAGTTTGACCATATCTAGTTTACCTTGGTTAAAGATCTTACACTCTAGATTCCTATCTAATACTGATCTTTACAGCATATGACTTTCCTTTTGTCACCAGATAGATCCATGACTGAACTTCCTTTCAGCTTTAGTCCAACTGCTTCACTGGTACTGGGGCTTCTTGTAACTTGTTCTGCTTTTCCCAGTGGTGTGATGGACACTTTCCATCCTGAGAGTCTCATCTTCCAATGTCATCTCTTTTATCATTTTAATACTGTTTGTGCAGTTTTCTTGGCAGAAATACTGGAATGGCTTGCCATTTCCTTCTCCAGTTGATCACCTTTTGTCAGAATTCTTCACTTTAAGCTAAATGTCTTTGGTAATCCTGCATGGCATGACTCATGGTTTCACTGAGCTACACAGGTCCCTCTGCCATGAAAAGACAGTGATCCAGAAGGGACTGGGGTGAAATAAAAACCCTTAATTACTAGATAAGAACAACAGGACCATTGCAAGAGGGCAACTGTTTTGTAGATCACTCTCCCTCAGGTTTGCAATTACATTTGGTGATTAACCAAACTCATTGCTGCTGTCTTGACACTCATGGACATTTTTGAAATGAAGGAGACTCATCTTTGACAAGATTTCATTGCATTTGGCTTCCACTGACTTTGAATATTATTCTCTTATTTCTCCAGCTTCCGAAGTTTAGATCCTGACACGTTCTCATTCTACAATTCTGGGACGTTGTTAGTGGAGGAACAGGTTAATGAGGAAAATTACAAAGCAATGCTTGAATTCCTGCTTTCAACCAAAGCAAGAAAGACCAACTACTTAGGTAGATAAAATGAAAATATTATTTAGGATTGCCCGAAGTTTCTGTATTTAATTAAGCCTCATTTATCACCTAATGGTTTGATGTTAGTATGATGGTCTGAGATGAGTGTGACGTTGGGAGGATTACATACTGCAGAAGACCCTAGACAGTTCTGAATTAGAACTGGCAGCAAGGTGGTGGGGTCTGGAATGGGAATTTGATCCTAGATATATGTCCACTTTAACAAGGGCAGTATGGATTGGGACAAGCATCATGAGTAAAACAATGAAGGAAGGCAGTGGGAATACGAGAACCAGGAAGAACAGGGGTGGGTATGGATGCCGGGAAGATCCCTGTTGGATCCATCTGAGCAGGCCCAGTTCTCATCAGATTATGTAACTGAGCCACAAGGACACAACTGACTAGTTTGGGTCAGGTCATTAGACCTTCAGAATTGCCCCTGGGTTCTGCTAAGATACAGAGCCAGCTCTGGTTTGGGAACTCAGACTGGAGTGGGGAGGCTTTAGCTCAGCTTGGTGCCAGTGCTGGAGAGGATGGCAGATCATGAATTCCTGGGGTACTTTAAGCCTTTTGTGTCTGTGCATTACCAGCAAGCCCATCCTCTGGGAAAACAGCTAAGAGCTGTGTGTGCCATGCTCCTCCTGGTATCCAAACCCTGATGGCTAAGTAGCTTGGAATTTTGACTCAGGAAACACTCCAAAGGCCATTATGGACTGGGATGACTCAGAATCCCCAGGGCTGAGAAAGCTGGCTCCTCTTCTAGGTCCTTCTCAGCTATCCCTTCTCCTTTCTGGGGTGCTGGGGTGTTAGAGATTGGGGGCCCATAAGTGCAGGAACCACAGAATTCTTGAGCTCAGAAATGACTGCTCAGTCCTTGTGTTGGAAATAGCATCTCATATAGGATATGTTATATAGCATCATATACAGTATATATGATAGTTACTACATGAGCCTGTTGGTGTAACTGTCTCTGTATTTTTGGTGTTTTCTTTGGTGTTTTCTTTAAATTTGAGAGTGAAAGTTTAAAAATTATTTTTAATTTTTATTTATACCCTGTGCTTTTTTGCTATAGTCATGTCACAATATGTATTCCCACTTTTTTAAGTTGGATTTTTTTTCAATTAAACATTGGGGTATCCACTTTCATTTTTTTCTATTGTGTTTTCACAGATGCCAAGCCCATTTACAAATGTCTGGTTTCTCCATATGGGCCATAATACATAGAGCTCTGATTGCCTTAAAATTTCAGCCTCTCTTTCAAAGCTTTGATGAAAACTGAAACCAGCTAGATCTTGTTAATGAGCCTGGTTATCTAATACCCAGCTCAGAGACCAGGCTAATACCTCAGGGAAATCTTCTCTGTGCTTAGACACAGAGAGGGGCTTAGAGTGCCCCTCCTTGGGGTATGAAGTGAGACTGGAATTCTTGCCAGACTTTACTCCTTGTCCCTAAAATATGGCATATGCCTTCAGCCCCTGTATCTCTGTTCATGCTGCTTTTTGCTGTCTGGAGAGAATGCACTTTGCCATCTATTCAACCTATACAAATTACATCCATTTTTCAATGCCCAGCTCAAGTCATCACTGGAATATTTTCTCTGATTGCCTTAACACAGTTATCTCTCTTTCCCCCCCAACTCCTATAGCATTTTTTATTTGTATTGCTTATTTAAACCCTGCCCAGTCATCACTTTATGAAAATGTGTATGGTTGCCTCATAGTGTGTGCCCACATAAGGTAGATGTGTCCACTTGAATGTGGTTAATGAGTGACAGGGATGGATTTCTAGAATCTGAGACCTGACCCACTTCTATTCAGGGAACAGAACCACACAAAAGATAAATAGTGACTAGCAGAATAAAACCATTTATCCAAGCAAAATAGCAAATGGAAATTATGCAGATTAGAATATGTACAAGAATATATGTGTGAATAAGCCCTTTAGTTGAGAGCAAGATGAGAGCTCACATTGGAACAGAGAGGGGCTGAATCTCCCCCAAAGGAAAGTCTTCACAGACTCAAGAAGCAAGCTAGAAATCAGACACAGGTTATGTAGGCAGCTTAACGGATATGTTTATAGCTTCTAAAGTATCTTTTTGGTGAAGTATCCTCTGCCCCCGTGTACCTGTGTGTGTGTTGGGGGAGACGGGGGGGAATTATATGGCTAGTGTCCTGTCAGCATGCTCTCTACCATTCAGGAGTCATGCTACAAACTCAGTAGTGTACAAAGTGACCCAGCCTCATCTGAAAGCCTGGTTAGTCAATGTAAACTTAACCTTTCTAGCACACATTTACTGAGTTTTAGACTCCTGAGGTCTTTTATGCCCCCAAATATCCCTAGCCCAAGTGAAATCCTTTACAAATACTTGTTGGCTAAACCTAGAAGGTACTAAACATTGTTCCATGGGGATTTCTGATGCTTCTTTGTGGGTCTATTGGTCTGTAACTTTCTGGGCACTTCCATCAGCTGCAAAACCCATCACTATTACCTGCATCATTTGTTGTCTCCTTGAAATGTACCTAAGGCTGATTGACACAATGAATCTAGAAGAGATACAGAAGGAAAGTTTCCTCCCCTTTAATCTTTCAGATGACCTGTTGTCCAGTGACTGGGGGCAATTAGTGTCCTCTAGATTTTAATCTCAGGAGAAGAATCCAAAAATCTATTTTTAATGATGTTTTCATTCATTTCTCTGATAAATTGTAAAATATTTGTGGCCAGGGACCCTCTCTTGGGTATCTTTGTGACTCACACGCTGCATATCACAGACTTTCACATAACAGGTACTCAATAAAACAATTGCTGAATGAATGAACACATTAAAAAATGGAACTGAGATTGAATGAGCTGGAAGGTTTTGAAAAAAAAACCCCACTATTGTATTATGGTTTACTACACCATTTTTTGCTTTAATTCATTATATTGTAGCGTTGAATCTGAATGTTTTGGGGAACATAATCAGCCCTTTAATACTGATTCTTTTATTTTATCCATAGATTTTGATGACTTTTCCTTTAGCAGCTCCAAAGTGAGTGAAATAGAAAGCCCCAAGATTTTGGTCTCAACTGAAGGAGACACTGCTGTTAGAGATCGAACAGGAAATCTTGGAATCTTGGACCATTTTATCAGGACCTTTATGCATTGCAAAAGAGCAGTGGTAATGTAGCAAACCTCCAAATCTCATTTACTAATTTATTAAGCATTTTCTTTGAAAAGAACATTGAAATAAGGATGGAACAAGTGGTACTCAGCTTGTTCACAGCTTTTTTCATGATTTTGGAAATCTTTCATCCCTTCTACCCAAATATGGCCATAATGTTGGATCTGAATTCAAGAAGATTTAGGTTCCTTCCCCAGACACCTAGTAGATAGATGTGTGACCTCAGGTCCTGGCTAAGTCATTTCACCATGGCATTGTGATAGCCAATCAACAAACATGTAGGACACTGGACTTGAAATCATGAAAACTTAGATTCAAATCCTACTTCAGACTCTTAATAGTTCTTTGTGGGTAAATCACTTAACTTCTCTGTTCTTTAATTTCTTTGTCTTTAAAATGATAGGATTGGACTTGGAGGCTAAGTTGCCTTTAAGCTCCAGATCAATAATCCTGTGACATCTCTCAGTCTCAGTTTCCTCACCTGTAAAATGAGGTGATTGGATTCTGAGATCCAGCCCTAGATCTGCATTCTTACCACCAGATTTGAACTGTGTTGCCCAAATAGGTGTAGAAACACCCCCCGCCATTATGCAAACACAAGATATCTGGAGGAAAGCAATCTCTTTTTTGGTTGTCTACTAGAAATCACGTAGGTCTGGGATTTTGTTTCTGGCTATGAAATATTTTGGGACACTTAACAGGAGTCCTGCTTTTGTTGGACTCCATGACATCGTGGAGATGATCCTCAAAAACTCTGTCAGTAGAAATCTTTCCCTATCAGATCTGACCAGGCAAGGAAAAATTTCAGTATATGCCTGATGACAAATTAAGACTACTCTCAGTGAACTAGCTTATTCAAGTGTGGAGAGGCTTATGATCATTGGGCTGGCCACTGGGTCATGAAGTCATGGGCCATGGCAATGAGTAAGATCAACAGAATGGCATAGGGTACCTTGCGGACCTCTTCTGTAGCGATGATGACAGAGCAGTGGGAGAAAGGAGAGAGCCCAGAGTTTCTAGACCTCCTTCAGACATGAACTTCACCTCTTGCTCCTTTAAATGCTCCTCTAAATTGATATGCTGGATGAATGGAACCATTTCAGTGTTGACATTCTTGCCATAACTGAAAATATATGTGGACTATTTATTTATTAGTGCATCTGGCACACGCTGGTTCTTGACTCTGGGCAAGTGCTAGGGCCTAGGGAGTTATGCAGGTCCAAATGAAGCAGTTCCCTCCATCAAGGCCTTTCCATTTTATGGGAGGTACAGCATGCTTATAGGAAAGTTAATCCATAGAAGTATGAAGAGGGAGTGAGCACAAATACCTGAGGTCTATGAAACTTCAGAGAGCAGAGGGCACTCAAACTGAGCCTTGAAAGAAGATGAGGGTTTTTTGGAGAGAGAGAGGAAAAGGGAGTGCATGGAGGATGGTTTAGGTCTGGGATGGGGAACCTGCAGCTTTGAGGCCACATACAGCCCTTTAAGTCCTGAAGTGCAGTCCTTTGACCAAATCCAAACTTCACCGAAGATGTCAAAGGGCTGCACTTGAGGACTTAGAGGGCCCCATGTGGCCTCAAGGCTTCAGGTTCTCCTGGTTTAGGCATATTTAAGAGCTGGAAGGTCAATTTTGGAGAACAGCTTATTAATATTAATGAGTGATGGAGAGGTGGGAGGTCTAAGGTAGGATCACTCCCACCTTTGTGAAGCTATGAAAATGTCCTAATAAGAGCTAATGTAGATAGCACTTTAAGGTTTACAAAATACTTTATACACTTATCCCATTTGATCTCTCAACAACCAACTTATTCCCAGTTCTAGAGATGAGAAAGTTGAGGCTCAAATGAGGTGAAATGATTTGTCCAGGATCCTACCAGGAATAAAGGGTAGGAGTCAAACCTAGCATTCTCTGGACTCATAGTGTTCTTTTTTCTGGGTCATGTGGCCTCTCTGTATATCTTGGAAGTTAAGTGAGTTACTAAACCAAGAAATCAGGTTCTTTGAGGGGTCAGAGTCCCTGTGAGTCAGTGATGGTGTGGGAAGGGAGTGATTCTATATTAAATGAGGCAGGATTTGAACTTGGGTCCTTCTGACTCCCTCCAGACCCAGCCCTCTATATGCCTCAGAGGAGAGGAGGTTGTGGAATGAGTATGGCAGGGGCAGAGGCAGGGTCTGTCTGTGCTACAGAATCATAGAATCTGAAGGTTAGGAGGGACTTCCCAATGGCCATCTCTCTATCATGCATCCTTCTTCCCTTTCACCTCATAGAACTCCTCTTTTCCTTCAAGATTTGACTCGAATACTATCTTCCGAAGAAACATTTACTGATTCCTCATCCTCATCCCAAATGCCAAGGCCTTCCCTTCCTGACCACAGTATGTTGAATTTTGTGTCTGTTCTCCTTATAATTGTTCTGTACGGACTTGTCTGTCTGCGTTGTCTTCCCCATTTGAAGAGAAGCTCTTTGCAAGTAGGGAAGGAGCTATTTCTTTTTTTTTTTTTTATTTTGTAATGTTTAACAATCACTGCCATACAATTGTGATTTTATCCCCCCCACCTACTCCCCACTTCCCCCCTCCTTCCCCACGACTGCATACAATTCTGTATAGATTCTACATATACTTTCCTATTGAGTATATTTTCACTATAGTCATGCTATGTAGTCAGACTAAGATAAATGAAAGAAATCGTATAACAAATCAGAACATGATACACAAACACATACACATACACAAACATGATCTGCTACAATATGTGAGTGACTTCCATATTTCTCTCTCTGAGTGTGGCAGGCATTTTGCCTTGAGATCCTCCACTGGGATTTTTTTTTTGGTAAGAAGTTCTTGTGTTATTACAAAAATCTAAGTCTACCAGAAAAAACTCTCACACACTGTGGTTGTTGCTGTGCATAAAGTTCTCCTGGTTCTGCTGAAGGAGCTATTTCTGTACTTGTATCCTCAATGCCTGGCCAGGAGAGGGCACATAGGAAGTGTCCAACAAATACTTGGTGATTAAATGACCTTAAAAATCATCTAGTCCACCTTCTTCCTGAAAAAGGATCCTCATTACACTCTACCTAACAAGTGGTCACCCTGCCTCTGCTGGGAGACTGAACTCACAATGGCATAAAACATTTGGCCTGAAAAAGAATTTGGCTTCTTTATGAACAAGGGAGGAAACCAGGTGGCCTGCCTATTGTCCAGACTATGATTGGCAGTTGGATGGACACCCTTGAGAGCTCATTCAGTGTCTAGGGTAGACACTGCAAACAAACAAAAAGATGAGCTAAAAACTTAACAGAAGGTAGAAGAGAGCACTCTGTTGCATGTGAAAACGGTGATGCTGTGTAGCTACCAGTCAGGCCACACTATTGTCTGCATAGAATTGAAGTTGAAGACCACCCAGTGGGTAGTGGAAAAGTGTACAGTGGGTGTGTGAGCAGGCCGAAACTTGGTGCTGAAGAAGAATTAGAGAAGGAGTGTGAAAGATGTCATCAGAGCAGTGTCTGACAGGAGAAGAAATAAGGGGAGAATTGCTCACATCCCAAGAAGTAGGCTGAGGTGGTTGCAATCTGCATTGATAAGATCACATCCACTTGAATGTGGTGTCACAGGGAATTCATTTCCTTCTGATGCAACCCTTTCCCTTTATGGAGAGCTCTAGTTATTAGGAAGTGTTTCCTTTTATAAAGCCAGAATCTAGTTGTCTAATAATTCTTTACCATTCCTGGTTCTGACCTTCAGAGCTAAGAAGAACAACTGAAATCTCTCTTCCATGTGGTGGTGCTTATAGACAGGTAGTACAGTCTCCTGAGCCTCCTCTTTTTTTGGGCAAACATCTTTAGTTCCATCAGGTGTTCATGATATGACATGGTCTTCAACCCTCTTCTCCTTCTTACTCTTACTTGCTTCAGTGAATCTGAAGAATCAATTAGAAAAACTAACTCTGACCTGGGCAATTAACTATCTCTCTGTGCCTTTGGTTTGTCAGCTGAAAGATTGGACTAAGTGATCTGTAAGGTCCTTTCTACATTTTATGATCAGTAATTTTATATAAGGCATTTACTGTGTGACTTGGCTGCATCCCTTTCCATTCTCTTCAAGAGTAGCTTTTTCTTATGGAGAAATAGCTTTAAAGTTGTAGAAGACTTTCTGTTGAACTCTGGTCTGCCTGGAGAATAAAAAGAAAACAAAAGATCCTCAGTATCTCATTACCCCAAACTATGTCAACATAACTTTTCTTGAAATTAACTTTTGCCCATGAGATGACCATTTATTAAGATGTCCCGTGTGGCATATGCAGAATTTTTGCTATTTTGGCTAAACTCTATGATGTAACTGATGTAGCAATGGTAACCATCATTAATACCTTTATGAAACAAGTCCAATGGAATTTGAGAGCACATAAAAATGGAGTAATTATTAATTACTCTCTGTTCTTGAAACTATGATCTTTAAATTTATCTCACTGATCCTCACACGTTGATCAGGCATGTGTTTAAATGAACAGATGGTGACAGTGGTTCTTAAAAAACACTCTGTGGAATGAGGTCTTAGGTTAAATGAGAGACTGTGTACTTCCCTTTTACAGCATTGCTTTAAAAGTCTGTCTAAATAAATGATTTTTACCTGTTGCCTTTTGAAAATTGCATGATTCACAAACTGAGAGATGAAATTAAAATTTCTTATTATATACTATTATGGCAATATATTATTATCCTTACCCTGTTTTAAGAAAAATCTTATGTGCAGAGATCATGACTTACGCAACAGATGAACTAGGAGATGGTTATTGATATTTTAAGAGGATTCTTCATTTTGTGAAAAGAATTTATTGTGGAGTTCCTTTAAATAATAATGGTACTTAATGTTTTCAACTAATATTTACGAAAATTTGATTCCCACACAAGTTTGTTAGGAAAATGTCTACTTCTTGAAATGAGGCATATCCATTGGGAAAAATCTTGATATAGGATCTTATAGAGGTGAACAGGCTGCCTAATCTGCCCTGCTCATTTTATACACGGGAAAACTGAGGCCTGAAGAGGATAAGGCTCAGTGTTATATAGGGAACAAGTGATAAGGCTGATAGCTGAACCAAGGTCCTTAGACTTCAAAGCCAACATCCTTTGTACCATAGTATGTCACTTCTCTCTACCCAAAGGATGAATTCACACATCTTTAAATGAAATGGATCACCATTGTTATGTAGAGTTGTCTATTCTAAAGATTACAGATTTTTATAGGATCCTAGTTTTAGATGCTGTCCATGTACTCTACACACCTTATCATCTGACAGAAGAAACTGAGATTCAATTTCTTTTTCTTCTTTCTAATTTATTTATTTATTTATTGTTAGTTTTCAACATTTATTTCCACAAGATTTTGAGTTCCAAATTTTCTCCCCATCTCTCCCATTCACCCTCTTTAAGACAGCATTACCCCTTCCCCCAAATCTGCCTCCCTTCTATCACACCCCTCCCTTCTCTTTTTCCCATCCCCTCTATTTTCTTGGAGGGCAAGATACATTTCTATACCCCATTGCGTGTATTTCCCAGTTGCATGTAAAAACAATTTTTAACATTTGTTTTTAAAACTTTGAGCTTCAACTTCTCTCCCTTCCTCCCTATGTACCCATCCCCACTAAGAAGCAAGCAATTTGATGCATGTTATACATGTGTAGTTATGCAAAAGACTTCCATAAAAGTCATATTGTAAAAGACTAACTATATTTCCCTCCATCCTATCCTGACCTCCATTTATTCTATTCTCTCTTTTGTCCCTATCCCTTCTCAAAAGTATTTACTTCTACTTATGTCCTCCTCCCATTTGCCTTCCCTTCTATAATCCCCCACCCCTACTTATCTCCTTCACCCCTATTTTCCTGTGGTGTAAGATACACTTTCTTTTTTTTTAACCTTTTTAATAAACACAATGAGGACTTGGCAGAGCTAACACACTAAATCATAGAGAAGTACAATTAAAAAAAAATATATGCACAGCCCAAAAGGTAATTTGAAATTTTCATTTGAAAGGTAAAGCTTAATGCTATTAATTCACAAATATACTAATTTAAATACCCAATCCTAGTTGTTATCTAAAACACACATTGCAAACATACAAATACCTATTCTCTCCACTTGTCAACTCCCATTCATATCAATGGGTATTATGGTTTGGTTTGGGGAGAATAGATTCCCCTTACACTGCAAGTCAGCAGGTGTTTCTTTATAGTTAACTTCAGCAAAATTCATACAACGTAGTATTTAACAATGATCTTCTCTACTTGTTAAGTAACAAGGAAACACCTTCAAAACCGCATTTCATTGAAGTTAGAAAAACTGAACTACACAAATATTGAAAAGTTAAAAATTCCTTAATTTTTTATTCCTGGTACCACCACCACAATTTACAGGGCAATATACTTGATGTAATGAAAAAGAAAAGACAAAGCTACAACAGATAAAAGACCTCAGGAATGTACATCTAATTGACACTACATTGCATTACTCAATAGCTGCACTTTTTGCAAACTGTGGCTATTACAGTCCTGAACAGTCCCGTTTAAGCTGCAGTAACTTTTCTGACTATGGATCATCGTTCCTTCTGTGGCAGATTTTTACAGTTCCTCTAATGCATTTGGGACAACTGTCTCGAAGTAACCTGCAGCTTTCCTGACAACTCCTCGCTCTCTCTCCTGCTAAGAACTGTAGCCCTCTTCTGTTGAGTTTTTAGAACCTTCTGCTACCATATCCACCACTTCTACCACCAGATCCATAACCACCACCATAAGGACTGCCTGAGCTCCTTCCACCAAAACTGCTTCCTTTCATGGGTCCATAATTTGATTGCTGCTGCCCACTATAATTTCCAAAATCATTATAGTTCCCACTGCCACCATAGTTACCACCACCAAAATTTCCTCCTTCATTGTAGCCATCATATCCTCCTCCACCACCACCTTGGTTTCCATATCCAGGTCCACCACCACCATCATAACCCCCTCTACTACTGTAGCCAGGACCACCTCCATAGTTGCCACCATCGCCACCAAATCCATTATATCCACCATCTTCACCTCCATAACTACCTCTGCTGCCACCACCACCACCACCATAACCACCTCTTCCACCAAAGTTCCCTCCATGGCCAAAGTTTCCTTCACCACCTCCAAAGTTTCCTCCTCAACCCATAAAATTGCCTGAGCCACCTCCACGACCTCTTTGTGAGCCAGCAGACTGCATCTCTTGCTTCGAAAGGGCCTTTTGCGCTTCACAGTTATGCCCATCAGTATGATATTTCTGAACAACAATTTTGTTAACTGTATCATGATCATCAAAAGTTACAAAAGCAAATTCTCTCTTCTTTCCACTCTGTCGATCTTCCATAACTTCTATAGTTTCGATCTTGGCATACTTTTCAAAGTAGTCGCTTAAATTGTATTCTTCCATATCTTCTTTAATACCACCAACAAACATTTTCTTCACGGTTAGATATGCACCAGGTTTTACAGAGTCCTCTCTAGAAACAGCTCTCTTTGGTTCCACTACACGCCCATCAACCTTATGTGGCCGAGCACACATTGCTGCATCTACCTCTTCTACATAAGAGTAAGTCACAAAGCCAAAGCCGCTGGAATGTTTTGTGTGGGGATCTCTCATCACCACACAATCTGTGAGAGTGCCCCATTTTTCAAAGTGTTCACTTAAACTATCATCTGTAGTTTCAAAGCTCAAGCCACCAATAAACAGTTTTCTCAACTGCTTTGGTTCCTTTGAATCATGACCCTCCTCCCCCCAGCGACGGTGGCCAGAGTCGGGCTGGGGGTAGCCAGGTGGCTGTTTTAGCTCCATTTTGAGACCAGACTCTAAGCCTCCATCTCGTGTTCAATATGGGACCGAGAGCTAAGATAGATTTTCATAGCAAATTGAGTATGCATGTTATTCCCTCCTTAAGCCAAATGTGATGAGAGTAAGATTCACTTTTTCCCTCTCACCTCCCCTCTCTTTCCTTCTATTGAAAAGGCTTTCTCTAGCCTCTTTTATGTGAGAGATGATTTGCTCCATTCTATTTTTCCCTTTCTCCTCTCTCACCCCTTAATTTTTTTCTTTTAGATATCATCTCTTCCTATTCAACTCACCCTGTGCCCTCTATCTATATGTACATAATCCCTCCAACTATCCTAGTACTGAGAAAAATCTCAAGAATTATATTATCTTTCTGTATAGGAATGCAAACAGTTCAACTTTAGTAAATCCCTTATGATTTCTCTTTCCTGTTTACCTTTTCATGCCTCTCTTGTTTCTTGTGTTTGAAAGTCAAATTTTCTATTCAGCTCTGGTCTTTTCATCAAGAATGCTTGAAAGTCCTCTATTTCACTGAATGATCATTCTTTCCCCTGAAGTATTATACTCAGTTTTGCTGGGTAGGTGATTCTTGGTTTTAATCCTAGTTTCTTTGATTTCTGGAATATCATATTTCAAGCATTGTGATTCCTTAATGTAGAAGCTGCTAGATCTTGTGTTACTCTGATTGTATTTCCACAATACTTGAATTGTTTCCTTCTCGCTGCTTGAAATATTTTCTCCTTGACCTGGGAACTTGAGAATTTGGCTACAATATTCCTAGGAGTTTTCCTTTTTGAATCTCTTTCAGGAGGTGATCAATAGATTCTTTCAATATTTATTTTATCCTCTGGTTCTAGAATATCAAGGCAGTTTTCCTTGATAATTTCTTGAAAGATGATGTCTAGGCTCCTTTTTTTTGATAATGGCTTTCAGGTAGTTCCATAATTTTTAAATTGTCTCTCCTGGATCTATTTTCCAGGTCAGTTGCTTTTCCAATGAGATATTTCATATTGTCTCTTATTTTTTTCATTCTTTTGGCTTTGTTTTATAATTTCTTTATTTTTCATAAAGTCATTAGCTTCCATCTACTTCATGCTAATCTTCAAGGAATTATTTTCTTCAGTGAGCTTTTGGAGCTCCTTTTTCATCTGGACCAGTTCTGCTTTTTAGGGCATTCTTCTCTTCATTGGCTTTCTGGATCTCTTTTGTTATTTGGGTTAGTCTATTTTTTGAAGTGTTATTTTCTTCAGCATTTTTTTGGTCTCCTTTAGCAAGCAGTTAACTTGTTTTTCATAATTTTCTTGCATCACTTTCATTTCTCTTCCCAATTCTTGCTCTACTTCTCTTATTTGATTTTCAAAATCCTTTTGAGCTCTTCCATGGCCTGAGACCAATTCATATTTTTCTTGGAGGCTTTGGATGATGGAGCTTTGACTTTGTTGTCTTCTGTTTGCATGCTTTGGTCTTCCTTGTCACCAAAGTAAGATTCTATAATCTGATTCTTTTTTCGGATTGTACTCATTTCCCTAGTCATTTACTTGACTTTTGAGCTCTTTGTTAAGGGAGATCTCCACTTTCAGTGGGAGTGGGGGATGTACTGTCAGTCTCTCAATTCCCCCCGCCCCAATCTGTGGGCTTAGAGCTCCAGAAACAGTGGTTGCAGCTGCCCCTGCTGCTACTGTTGCTGCTGCGGGTTCCTCCACCCTCTTCCTCCTCTGCCACCCTGGGGCTGGGGCTGAAGCATTCCACTCTCTCACTCTGGTCCCACAGGGTTTTTCCACTGACCTTCTAATTTGTCATTGGCATTTTGGGGTTCAGAAGTCTGGAAACTGCCACAGGTGCAACAGATTCAGTCTCCCCAAGGCCTGCTCAAGTTCTGTCTGTTCCAGCAGGACCCAAGCTGAACTGCACCCTGCCCCCAGTGTGGTGGGATAGACACTTCCTGGAAACCTTACAGACTGTCTTTGGTTGGAGATTTGCTTGACTCCATCATTCTGTGGGTTCTGCAGCTCCAGAATTTGTTTAGAGTCATTTTTTACAGGCTGGGCTTGGGGGCAGCGCTCTAGAAAGTGGGTTCTGTTACTCCCCCATCTTGGCTCCACTCTGAGACTCAATTTCTTTATATCAATACTTTATTGCAGAAAGTATTTGTTTCAGTTTGTAATACTTCTGGAAACAAGGAAGGACTCTACTCTCTGCTTGGTTTAGATTTCCTTTTACCAAAGTGAACCATTGCTTTAATTTTCTATTTTGCTTTTGGGTGTGGAAACAAGCCTGAAATCTGCAGAAACATGGAGAAGAGAGCCCTTTTAAACTAAAATCTTTAGCAATTTCATCACCATCATCATTATTGGGCAATACTTGTGATTTCATTAGGGTGAGGGACTCCTGGGGTAGGACACAGGATCACAAACCTTAAGCTGGAATGGTTTTTGGAAGTCATCGAGGCCGACATCCCTCTGTTATAGAGGAGGAGCTTTTCTTCTTCAAAGTGTCGGCATTTAATGAATTATCACATTAAGAAAAGAAGCAACAAAACCTCTCTCCCTTAAACCTGGAGCACATTATCCTACAAATAGACCTAGGAACAATGAGGAGAGTGGGTGTACACCAAGGTCCCAATCACGGAAGTACATATGCAGCAGACATTTATGGTCATGGTGCTTCAGGACCATGGAGACCCCAATGTCTTGTTTCTTTTGAACAGTGCTCTGGTAACTTTTCCAGGTACAATTTTCCCTACATCTAACTTTGGGCTTAGCTAAAATCCTCAATGTTTAGAAAGAGTAAGCACCTTTCTGTAATGTAGCATGTAGCCTCACACATTGGCTACGTGACCTTGGAGTATAACATTCTCCAATTGGTGTAGACCTTAGGTTTTGCCTTGGAGGCTTGTGTATTCCCCAGCAGGAGATTCTCAGTTCCAGACACCAAATTCTCAGGAACCAATTGAGTTCTGTCTCTTGGCAAACTTATATCCTTGCTGGCACAAGGCTTGGTCTCTTTAGTGAGAAAACTCACCATAATTTACAGAGACTGTAAGGAGGGTGGCTCAATGCAAGGGTGCAAAGTAAATGGTAGTGACACCATTTGAACCACGATCCTCTAAGTTCAGTTCCAACAATCTTTCCAATGTGGCACACTACTTCTCTTGCTTGAAAAGGCAAGCAGTTTAATATGGGTTATACATATACAATTATGCAAAATATATTCCATATTAGTCATGACATTAGTCAAAGGAAACATGGACCAAAAAAATCCCCACAAAAATGGTATGCTTTGATCTACACTCAGACACCATCAGTTTTTTCTCTGGAGATGGATGGCATTTTTTATCATAAGTACTTCAGAACTGTCTTGTATCATTGTACTGCTCAGAATAGCTAAGTCATTCATAGTTGATCATCAAATAGTTTTGCTCTTACTGTATATAATGTCCTCCTGGTTCTGCTCACTTCATTCAGCATCAGTTCAAGTAAATCTTCCCAGGTTTTTCTGAAAGCATTCTGCTCCTCATTTCTTATAGCACAATAGTATTCCATCATAGTCACATACCACAACTTACTTGTTCAACCATCCCCCAACTGATTGGTATCCCCTCTATTTCCAATTCTTTGCCACCACAAAAAGAACTGCTATAAATATTTTTTGTTCATGTTTGTCCTTTTTCTTTTCCTTTGATCTGTTTAAGATGCAGACCTAGTTGTGATATTTCTGGGTCAAAGGGTATATATATGTATGTATACACACACACACACAGTTTTATAGCCCTTTGGGTTAAGTTCCAAATTATTCTCCAGAATTGTAGAATCAGTTCCCAAGTACAGCAACAACATGTTTTTGTTCAGTTGTGGGACCCCACGGCCATAGCATGCCTGTGCTGCCCTAGGGTTTTCTTGGCAAAGATATTTGAGTGGTTTACCATTTTTCTCCAGTGGATTAAGACAAACAGAGGGTAAGTGATTTGGCCCAGGGTCACGTAGCTAATGTGTGAGGCTACATTTGAACCCAATTCTTCCTGACTCCAGAACCAGCACTCTGTTCAATGATATACCTCTAGCATTAGTGTCCCAATTTTTCCACATTCCCTCCAACATTTGTCATTTTGTTTTTCTGTCATATTAGCCAATCTAGTGGATGTGAGGTGGTGCCTCAGAGATTATGCTACTGTTTTCAGTGAGAGAATTTATATCACATATATGTTTAGTTTTCCCCAGCCTGATTCTTACTTGGTCTTGATATTCTTTGTTTTTTTTCCTGCAGTAAATACTTTGATGTTGGATAGGTTTTTTCTTTTAACGTAGGCATTTCATTTTGACAGTAGCTATAGTAAGTGATATATGATTGTTAGAAAAAATTATTGTACCTGAAAAATTATTACTTGTTAAAAGTATTTCAGTATCTTAGCACTACTTTTAGTTAGAGCTTCAGTAGTTTTGCATCATGCCAAGATGTTCATTAGATACATATTAGGTATGCATTAGAAATAAGTTCTTTGAAAGTCTTTTCATTTCACATAGATCCTTTACATTTTTAAAGGATGTCCCTGTAATTTCATGTTAGCTGGATTAGGCAGTGAATGAACTGTTATCAGCAGTCGCCAAAGGTGCACATCTTTCAGTAACTCATTGAAGCGAGATGTTTTTCATATCTATCTAATGGAAATGTAAGACCATTTTACATATTGCTTGTGTTGTAGGTTCTTGCCCATCGTGGTGGTCACTGGACCTTACTTCAGAACGCTTCCCGTATTCTTTGGAACTATGCCTTGGAAGTGCAGATGCTCTTTAAACAGGCACAGGCTCTCTCCAGAACATTTCCCATCAGCAAGGATGCCATTTTGTGCACGTTTGTGTTGCCATTTTATTTGACATCGGAAGCCCTCCTTGACATGCTGCTAGACCTGCAGAATAGCAAATCTCTTAAGGTAAGGTCAATTGGGTAGATAAAGTCTCCTGCATGTTCCACTAGAAACTGCTTATCAGGAAGGAAGATGGTGGGTGGGTCACACAGCAAGGGTGACAGAAACTTAATGCTCAGAGTGATTTATACAGAAATATCAACAAACCAAAATTCATGGGGTTGAGCCAATAATCTAACTTTTGTATAGAGAAGAAAATGTCAAATTCAGCCAGATTCTAGAATTAAATAAAGGTGTGTTCTCATCCTATTTAGTAACCACAGAATTGAATAATGATGAATGAATGGATACCTTTCATCGTACTCATTTGGAGTCCTTTTAAGAATTCACAGCTTGAGAAAATAGAAATTAATTTTTCTTGTGTTTATATTTGGTTTGGTTATACTCCATCTGTTTCTCATAATTATGTTGAACATTACTGAAGTGAATTTAAATTATGTTAGCATTACAACTCAACTGTTAATGCTTTTACAAACAAAGAAATCAATACTGCTCTACTGTCACACCTTTGGTGAGTTCTGATTGAGCTCATTATTCATGCTCCTCCTAGTTGTCTTTGTATCAAAGTGAGTGATGTAGGACTAAAAGTATGAAACTAAGATTTGAGGGGGAAAAAACCTTGGCTCTCACTTGCTGAAGTAAGTCCAAACCTGGAAGAACCAGGTAACTTTTTTATCCAAGCACAGAGTTGGAAAGCATAATAAATTTTGAAAATAAAATGGATTCTGTCTAAACAGTTATGTCTCTTATTTTAGTGATGAGCAGAGGGTGAATAAATGATGAGAGTAGATCCTTGCTTTGCCCCAAACCAATAAGAATTCTGAGAGAAAGGGACCATGTCATCCTAGGCTTCATTAGAGCCAGAAAGGGGAATTCTGGGCATTGGTCAGCCACACGTTAGAGACCTTAGGGGAGAAAATTTCCTAAAGCTCAGAGAAAAGATGATCCTATAACCAGAGACTTTTGATGTTGGAACTGAGGATTGTCCTAATAAGGATGAAGAGGAGAAGGTCTAAAAGAGATATATGTGGGAGGGTATAGGTGCCATGAGATTGAAAGGGGCACACTAGCAAATAAGTAATGCATTTAATTTGAAGCAGGGCATGTAGCAAAGAAAGTACTAAAAAAACCCAAACCAAACCAAACCTATTC